>NC_139241.1:65602551-66802551 GCF_977018435.1 Lepisma saccharinum | reverse complement strand
CGTTCATTTATTACGAAAACACATCCTTTGTCGGAGGAAATGACTTTCGAAAAAATCAATTTGCAAATGTCGTTTTATATTCGTAATGTGTATTTCTCTTTATTCATGATAAAAATATAAATTGTCGTTCATGAAAAAATAACCATTCGGAGAGTTGTCTTATCAATTGAATGGATGAGAAAAAGAAGGAAGAGATTCCACAGACAGAGTGTAATTTTTGGGAAATCAACGAAATAGTTCTGAAGCTCAAAATACTGTATTAATTTTAAAAAAAACTTTCTATTGTGAAATTATAATACAAAGCTCTGACATCTAAAGCAATACTTTTTGTAAATTTTTAATACGTAATTAAACAAAATTATAAAATCATCGGGGAATGTTTTCCTTTTGGTTCTTACTTGAACGTAGCAAGCAGTAAATCCAGTTTTTAAATGTTACAGACCAGTTATTAGTTGATACAACATTACTATGAATACAAGATAAGTGTTCTGACCAAAAATGTTCACATTAAAAATTCTCGATAATAAATTTTAAGCAACACAACATTTTCTTCAAATAGGTGTGAACCTGCAACATGAACATTACTTTGAGCAGCATTCTCTGTACAGCACTGCTATGTTAGTCACTATCAGAATGTTCATCACATGCAGACTGCATGGATGCAGAACATTCCCCCTCCGTGATTAATATTCCTGAGTTTAATATTTCTTCCCTTAGGAAAGTGGCTCGCTGCAACACGGCCTTAAAACGTTTCTGTTTTTATAACCTGCAGAATTGACATACATCAATGTGCAGGGTGAGTCAAAAGTCAGGTTACATTCGAAGTTTCTGACTGTGAGTGCAATAAGATGCTGACAAAAGACGAGAGGGTGTAGGTGATTTTCCTGAGTGGGCACCGCTGTCTCCAGACTTGCACACATTGAAGACATGCTATAAATCTCTATGTAACCTGACTTTTGACTCACCCTATATATGTTTCCCACTTGAGATCATGACCTTTCAAAAACGTTGACCTCCCCTTAGAGAAACCGAGCCTCATTCATATCTCCTTCTTGATGCATATTCCAGTACGAGGGCAAAATAGAAAGTGGCCACGAGAGCCTTGTCCAGCACATGCTCCTGTACGAGTGCGACACCGGAAGAGAAGAGGACAAGTGGGAAGCTTTCGTGAAGCAACGTGGAAGAGAGTGCTACACGGCCAAGATGCCCGAAGAGTGGTTCCAGTGCAAGCGACTCGCTGCAGTCTGGGGTATACGATCCAAAGGTAAGGAAATGTGCTTCTTATTATATATAATAATAAAAACTAAAAAAAAAAACTGCAGGAGGCCTTAGAAAGAGCGCTTCGCGGGCTAACAGCAGACGTCGCTCGCACACTATTGCCGATACTCTTGTGTCGTCTGCTCCTCAGCCGAACAAACAGGCCGAGGTAGCAAGAGGCAGAGGTCATTCACCCTTCCAGAAGGGTGCAGCGAGCTGGCTATGGCATCCGGGCTTGCTCATTCGCGGACCTGATTGGTTCTCGCAGACACAACCCCATATTGTCGTCTGCTGCAAGCCCGCGAAGCAATCTTTTTAAGTCCTCATGAAGTATAGCAACAGGTATAGCAACTGACTTTCCGTCAGGGTCACTGCCTGAACTGCTAACCTGCAGTCACTATTTCTAGAATCGGCAGGGGTTACTTGCGAAATATGGCGGTAGTGTGATTTCCGTGGCTCAAAACAGAATGAAGTGAAAGTAAGATGCCACAATCAGATAAAATATATGGATTTTTTTTAAAGAAAAGTCAATCATATTTTTAATGTTTGTCTCGTAAATATAACTTCGTTACTCAAGGCAAAACTGGAGAAATGGAGACAAATTTCGCACTGTATGTAAAAATATATATGCTGAAAATATGCAGTATAGTTTAAAATATACAAAGATATGTAACAAGAGATTCCGTTCCCAGCATTGTATTTCGCCGATATTAATTGTAATTTTTTTGCTTGGCAACAAAGAGAGGAAAAGTTAGTTGATTGATTGATTGATTTTGTTTACTTCGCTTTTCTGCCACTTTTGGCTAATCACAACGATTAGAATTGATAAAGAGACACTCACAAACACCACCCATGCCCAGGCCGGAATTCGAACCCGGGACCCCTGTATTCTCAGTGGGCTGTGATAACCACTTCGCCACGGAGATGTGAGCAAAAGTAAAGGAAAAGCTATACACATAATTACATAGAAATTACATAATAACAGTACAATTATAGATAGAAACATTGTGGTTATAACATAACCAACTGTATATTTTACAAGAACATAGAAAGATTGAAAACAGAGTAGCCTCATCTAATAGAGATACAGAACGATTAATGTGACAAATGCTGTAGGGAAATCTGAACACTGTAGCCAGTGTTATCCACAGAAAAAAGACCAGAAGACTGGCAATAAGATAGAAGCAACATTGATTTTAACCAAGTAAGCTCTTTGCTATTTTGAAACAAAGAGGTGAGTGCCTCTCAAGTCCACCGTGGAAATAAAGAAATCAGACATAATGGTGGTTTATTATCTGGTACTTTACAACATCATTTTACAAGGAAATCAATGCTCTCCTTTTCAGGCATTTTGTTTCCCAGAGGCACAGGAATGCCCATTGGTGAGGTACAGGGAGGAGCCTCCTTCTATATGCTGCAAGCTCATTATGTTTTGAAGAAATACCATGGAGGTAAGTGGATAACACCTTCTATTATTTACAATCCTGTCTTATTTTTGGACACCTTACGTGATTTTTCTGCTTTGTAGCAGGGTGAGTATTACAATATAATGAGTATTACCGGCACACCAGAAGCGTATATTCTAGGCTAGCTGGGCTATGCGAAGCCTGAAGTCTAGAGAATGAAATACAGGAGGAAAATCGATCAGAAATTGTAAATATTATTCATATCAGTGAGATGATGATGCTGATTCTGGAGTTGGCAACGTGATTTCTTATGAGTTGGCAACCTGAATTCTTATGAGTTGGCAACCTGATTTCCTATGAGTTGGCAACCTGTTTTCTTATGGGTTGGCAACCTGATTTCCTATGAGTTGGTAACCTGATTTCTTATGAGTTGGCAACCTGATTTCTTATGTGTTGGCAACCTGATTTCCTATGAGTTGGTAATCTGATTTCTTATGAGTTGGCAACCTGATTTCTTATGAGTTGGCAACCTGATTTCTTAGGAGTTGGTAAATTTATTTCTATTCATAGCCTAGGACCACGTGACATAGCCCAGATCTTGGACTCAGTATATGCCACTGCGGCACACACACACCCACAGATGTACTGAATTCGGTGGCGCATTTCTTTGAGTGACGCGTGGTCAGGGCATCGAGGTCCATCGCCTCTGTTTTGTGACCTTGGAAACTATGGGGTTAGCTCCTGTTACTTTCAAATAGCTCCCTAATTCTTGAAACTTTCCTGGCGGCAAATGATGAAGAGGTTTTCTTGGGATATCAACCAGGTGATTTCCGGATAGTCTTGCGAGCTTTCGAGGACTAACGTCACTGAAAATGAGAGTGAGTAGAAAGCTCGGAAATCACCTGGTTTATATCACGACAAAACCTCTTCATCAGCTCCCTAATTATCCTTTAGAAACCACCGATATTTTGGGAGGTCGCATCGGGAATTGAATCCTGAACCTCTCGCACCAAAGGTGAGAGCGTTATTCAACTTCGTGAAAGTCCCATACAGATAGATGCCAATTTAACACTTTAACTAGCACATGTATCAAATAGATACACAGGACGTCTCCTGTCGCAGGTCAAGTGTATCAGATTAATACACAACTTGCAGGCGTGTATAGTTCTTACACACAACTCCTTTGGAAACAAGTGTGTATATGCAACTACTTTCTTACTGTAGGGTGTGTATAACTGTTATACACACGACCTACGGAAGAAGAAATTCAAAACAGTGTTTCACACAGGCCAAGTGTATAATAATTATACACACCATCAAAATAGCCCTGGCTTTCAGCACAGTTAAAGTACAGCGCCTTGAATAACGTAGTGTGGAAAACGACCCAAGAAACTGGTTCCCCGAGACGATGACAAGTAGATGGCAGTGCGATCGACCCAGGTGCTAATTTTGTTATGAAAGTAATGCGGCTTAGTTAGTTTTTGGAATATATTGTGTAGATTTGTTTCTCTAGAAAGGCGGTAAGTGAATTGATGGAAACAATTATATTTGTGGAGTGATTTGCAGTCACGAAATGGCATTAATTTACACAGAAAAGTAACATAAATACGTTTTATGTGCAACGCAACACGAGCATCAACATATCGCATGTGAGGCTGGACGTCAAACGTTGGATTGTGTACACAAGTTTATTTTTGTATACTAATAAAATTGAAATAGTGTCATGAAGGAGAAAAAATGTTTCGTGGCGTACATATTATGAAGTCATTTTCCCGAAATGCAGATATTCGAAAGAATTTAATTTCATATTCCATGGAGTTCAAATAGCCGATTAGGATGTACCTTGTCATCTCTATCAACAAATTGCTTTACATTCGTGTCGATTGGTAAGTAGAACATTGATGAAAATATAACTCAACCAACGCGTTGTTTACATTTTTCCAGTAAGCGGGAAATGAAAAGTGCCATATTTCACGCTTGCGAGTTTTTGGGCGGTAAGTTTGACAACACGCGAGTGGATGTAAAACAATCTTTGAAAAATAAACGAGTATTGTCTGTGTGAAATTCCATAAAAATAATATTTGTGACAATGACAATATTAATGAACCTTTCAGGATAATGCATACATAATACTAATTCTCGCAGCAATTGCCATGTTACAATCCATACCTATGTTTCCGTATTGTTAATAAAAAACGCAAGGACGGGTCATGATCGACGGTTCATAATATTCTTTAATATTTTCGCGACTACTGTACCAAATATCATAACATTTTTCTGATACAAAGAAATGTTACAAGGAAAAGAATCAGACGTTGCAGCGAAATCCCCATTTACTTCCATTATAAGCCGTCGAACACCAAGCACCCGGGGTCAACACCAGCGCCTCTAGCGGATCATTTTCGAGTGGAACCAGCGAGAGACGGCAGAACCATGCCGTTTTCCACACTACGTTATTTTAGGCGCTGTAGTTAAAGTGTCCACTGCATTAAAATTTACCTAAAAGCTTGCCTATAAAATGACTTAATATTGTTCCAAAAATAGGGTATAAAATTACTTTTTCAAAAACGACAAAAGAGTCATTGTACTTGTGACAGTACGTGAATAATTCGACACATAATTCGGATTCAGTTGGGAGGGGAGGGTAGACTTGTGCTGTTATTGCTCAAGGATCTCCACTTGACGGCAAAAACTGCTTCAAAATAGGGTCACAAAATTTTAAAAAATATATCGAGTGTCGCAAAAATATAGAAAATTAACTAACCGTCTGACATAACTTATCCTATACGTTTTCAAAAACTCGTTTTAAGTCCAATTTATGCTCAGATAGGCTAATAGGGACTGGAGCTACAGTTTAAAGTAAGATTGAAACCACTGTGCCATGTACATCCACCGTGGGATCGAATGCTGGATTTCTTGATTACAAGGTGATACCACTACCTCATCGGGGAGGCCTGGGACAAAAGTAACAATTGTTTATCGGAAACCTCCTGATGTTGTTAACTTCAGTCCTGAATCAATGTGGGCATGAACAAACCCAATTATAGAAAATGAAGCTTATTTGTGGGTTTTCAATATTGATGTGACCTTAATCATCTCTAGATTATTGATCCACTGTCTCATGTTTGTCTTTTGAAGTTCTAATCTTTAGTTTCTTCCCGTTTCAGTAATTTTAGACGGTTCTGGGTTCGACATATACTATACAGACAGAAGGCAGAAGTACGATGCAGGGGGACTGACGGTGGGGCACCAAGTCCACTCCTTCCAAATGGTTCCTCCAATGGTTATGGATTTTGCCACCTTCGGTTGGTGCATTCACGAGTGCATGGACCAGGTAGGTAAAGTTCTAATATACAATTTCTTCCAGGCATGCCAGATATGTTTGTTTTTGCAGACAACCAACTCTCACAGATTCACATTATTCCCCTAAAAAAAATGGTACGCCATTGTGTTGATTTAGTTGGAAACATAACTTCAGAAATCAGGATAAAGCTATGCATGTACTCTAAATTTACACAGCTCAATTCGCCATTTTGTGCTGCAAGATTTGCCAATTTTCAAATTCTACAAGAAAAAAATACGAATGTAAAACAATTGATAGAAATTTGCAACCCACTTAGAGGAGATAGCTTTACAAAAATTAAGTACTGGAAATCAGTTTTTAAATAAAAATTTTCATACAGCGATGATTCGCAATAAGTTTTCCAAATAATGTTCTGCACAGTTTTTGGATCTGAAAAATAAATATCCAAACGAAGTTCTCCACAGTTTCTTAATTTAAAATAAGCACCCAAACAAAGTTCTGCACACCCTTTGTATTTGTAAGAACTTTCAAAACAAAGTTCTGTACAGATTTTTCATTTGCAATTAGCATCCAAAGTAATGCATGTCCGTTCTATTTGAAATAACTTTTCAAACAAAGTTTCGTACAGCTTGTGCATTTGAAATAAATATCCAATCAAAATCCTGCACATCTTTTTCATTTAAAATAAACATCAAATCAAAATTCTGACCACATTTTGTATTTGGAAATAAAATCCCAAACAAATTTCTGAATAGATTTTACATTTGGCATAAGCATCCAAACACAATTCTTCACAGCTTCTTCATTTGATACAAGCATTCAAAAACTTCTCTACACTCTTTGTATTTTAAATTACCCTCTAAAGAAATTTATGCATAGGTTTATCATTTGAAAAAGTAATCAAACATATTGTTACACAGCTTTTGAATTTGAAATAAGTATCGAAACAAAGTTCTGCGGAGCCTTCGTACTTTGAATAAATATCAAACAAAGCCATGCACACTTAGTGCGTGTTCAAGCGAACATTCTTATATTTGGTGCATAATTATCGAAACAAATTTGTGATTTGAAATATGTTTCTCAACCGAACTGCTGCACGCAATATGAAGAGCTCAGAATTTCAAACGAAAAACCCTTTCGTAAGGTCAAGACCCTTAGGGTGTGTCGTGAGTGTTGTACATTCCTCTTGAGTAGTTCCTTATCTTGGTCTACATCAGAGTTTGTGTTACACGAAAACAGCTGGGGCAAACAAGTACACGCTACTCTTCCGGTGTCTAAAGCAGGCGAGCTTTGATCTTCGGAAAAAACCGATCGAAATTTATTACCTAGTTTGACCAAACTGAAAAGTTTTCCAAGAAGAGTTTCTCCTAGCAAAATTTTATTTTCTTATTAGCCTAATAACAGTTTCTCTAAACGAATCCATAATCACATGTTGTTCATAAAAGAGCAATGTACGCTATACTGGAAATTTTCCTGCAAGTTCATTGGTATATAAACTGGTCGAATTCTGTGATAAGCAGTGTCATTGTACTATTCACGCAAAATCATGATTAGTTTTCCATACATTAACATACGTATTGCTCTTTCTAGTAATAAACATAGCTCTATATCCTGACATTATTATCTTGTTTACGAGAAGCCTTGTTCAATATTCTTAGCAAGGAGATCGATAAGGTATAACGAGAGGAGTACAGGAAGATATAAATTTCTCATCGTGTTTTGGCACCAGAGAACGAAACACGATATAACAGTAGCTTGGGTTTCGTAGACAAATCAATGAAGAATATATATATCTTAAAAAGTATCAATCTAAACAAGAATATACGTAAATTTGCTTGATCAAACTCCTTACTTTGGTTAAAGTTGAAGTACACTTAATGCTCCTCAACACAAATCAGGACCCCCGATGGCGTAGGGTAACGTCGTCACCTTGTAATCAATATCCGGTTGAGGCATAATGAACAATGGTTTGGATCCCACTTTAAACTACAAATCCAGTCCCGATTAGCCGATATGTGCATAAAGTGTACCTAAGACATCAATTCAAACATCAAACAAATCAGGATTGGACTTACAATCGAGCAATTGAACAAGGAAATAACGTTACTAATAATGTTACTTGGGCAGTCCTTCCTATTTTTTTATGAGGAAATGCTGATGCATAATGATATATTTCCTTTACATGTGTATGTATGTAGGTAGATTAACTGAACATTATCGACTGACACCTCACATAAAATAAAAATGGTTGCAGTACATTACGAACTGTCGTATTCGCCTATTTTTTTTTTTTTCAAGTTTCTGCCATTACATTTGCTCGGTTATCGTCTATAATTTATCAAATATGATCGTCTTGTTCAATGCAGACATGTATGACTACATGTTCCATTGAACAATACGGTCACATAAAGCATACTAAGATAAACTACATAGAAAATATGTGTCAACTTCCTCCAATTGAAGTGCTATTACAACTCGAATCACGTTTAGTGTTATTTTCATTTTATGAAATTGATACCCCCATTGTCTTTCATAATTACTTTTCTTGTTGAATTAAAGGACATTTTCATTCGAGGATCCTGGTATCTATATCATGTTGGTTTCGTGTTGTTTCGTTTCAGTGATGATGCCAAACTTGGCATTAGAATTTGTCATTAAGTCAGTTAATCAAATTCACATCAGATTACTCATGTGAATGTCGTTCTCGAACTTTGTAGATATGACAAGTTGGCTACTGTTGTCCAATGGTTGTAATTGTAGTGATGAGATTGTAAGACCTAAATTTGTGGTTAGTGCCTTTGCGAGCAGATACTTTAATTTGATTTGTCATATGTATCAACCAAAACAAAACTCTATCTTCACCCGCACTATTATACTTCAATGGGCTGACGAAAGATTGCTTATTTAACTCTATCTTCACCCATACGAACTATTAAACTTCAATGAACTGAGCAAAGATTGCTTACTTAACTCTATCTTCGCCCATACGAACTATTAAACTTCAATTGACTGATCAAGGATTGCTTACTTAACTCTATCTTCACCCATACGAACTACTAAACTTCAATGAACTGACCAAAGATTGCTTACTTAACTCTATCTTCACCCATACGAACTATTAAACTTCAAATGACTGATCAAGGATTGCTTATTTAACTCTATCTTCACCCATACGAACTACTAAACTTCAATGAACTGACCAAAGATTGCTTACTTAACTCTATCTTCACCAATACGACCTATTAAACTTTAATGGACTGACCAAGAATTGCTCATCTCTTTCAGCCATTTCAAGAGACTGGTATCAACATATTCGCAGTTTTCGCCCACACTCATTCTTACGGAAGGAAGATAATTTTACGCCATTTACGCAATGAGACAGAAATGCTCCCTATCGTACAGGTACGTTTGAAATATATACTTCTTCCTCTTCCGCTACAAACAGTCTTTAGAAATACCATTTTCTACTTGTCGATTTTATTATCTTATTTTTTATGTTTCAGGACAATGGCTTCAACTATAAGTATCAGGAGACGAGGAAAATATATCCTCCAATAAATGTTAAGCTAGGAGACAGCCTAGTCTTGGAGTGTCATTACAATACAGAGAAGAAGAAATCTGCTGTTTGGGTAGGTTCAGTAGTAAGGTAGATGTTTTTCTCAAAATATTTAGTTTTGATGGTAGAATTTTATGTCTATGGACACACAGTTTCAATGTTAAAATGGTATTGAAGAGACTCAGGTTATCGACCAGATATTTCTGGATACCAGGAGCTAATGCCTTTCTCACTTTAGTCCCTGGATATGAGAAAACTATATTTTAAAAGCTCGGAAATTTCTTCAGGTGTCTTATATTTTATGTTACAAGAGAATCTATTAATTGTTCACACAATTTGTAGGTCACAACAACTGTTGTCATAAGTTAATCTCAGGAAACAGAATGTTAATCAATCCGTAGTATAATTTGGATTATTTTTCTTTTTAGGGTGGACTTGATGACAGTAAAGAAGTGTGCCTTGCTTTCCTTCTGTACTATCCTCGAACACAACTTGCCAACTGCGTTAGTCGTCCCACAGGGAGGACTTTGCTGAATGCTGTAGGTGTTGAGAAGCTGGAAGGATTTGAGAACTATTTGGAGTCTCAAGAAGAGATAGATGAGTTGTGAGTACTCGTGATTAATCTTCCTTAAAAAATCCCTATTCTATGTGAAAATAATTTTATTCGAGTCCAGGGGTAAATATTTGCACAGGTCAGAAGTAGCAGCCTATTTCTGTTTAGACATGCTTTCCTAAACCAAACTGCTGATCAGAGAGCAAGATGCCATACATCTCTTTGTATAATTTGTTTATAAGATTTCTTGACGCAACTGGCAACGAGCAATGAATCACAAAGTAACAGAACTTTTTACTAACCTTCCCTATTTATCTCTCTATGAAAGATGGGGAGAATAGAAGTTTACGAACCTTTAATCTTTTATATACATGACTAGCTTAAATTACAACTATTCTTCACTTACCTCCAAGTACGACTAATTTCCTCATGACTATTTAACATGCCCAGGCGTCCTAAAATAGAAAAATAAGAATTAATTACTCACGCGACTTCATGAACTACGAACGTCTACTATCATCAATATGTTCATCAAAGCTTTATTTACTGTAATTTCTCTACAAGATTCAATGCTAAGTTTCAAAACATGTGCACCATACATAATTAACTATTCAACTTCACAGGGCCTTTCGTGGTTTAAAATTTAGTTCATGATGGAGACATATATTAACAAAAAAAAAAAACATTTCCGTTCAGTGAAGTGTAAAGTCATTGCCGATACAAGTATTTGACAAAAGACGCGTCTTTAATTTATAATAGTATATTCTGATTGGCTCTGCTAAAGGAGAGCACTGTTTACCTTATATGACATCATCCACTGCTATAAGAGTCCTCCTCCGTGCCGTATGGTCTAAGACGCTGTGCTTTGGACTCCGACTGCGGGACAACATGGATTCGAGTCCGCCTGGGTTCAGTCTCTTAGTTTTCGGCCTGTGTATAGGGCCGGTGGCAACCCACCATCGTGAGAAAATTGGGGAGCTACGAGAGGGTAGGGTAACCTGGTAGGTAGAGTAACACGGTCTGGGAAATCTCCTATGACGGCTGGGGGTTCAATGTGCTGACCCCACGTCACCACATTACCAGTTGTAGATCTCTACACGTCTAGATAGAATTGTGGGAGGGAGACAGGCAGTCGGGAGATCGGTCAAGGCCCTTCAAGGGCTGTCGAGCCACGGGTTATTATTATTATTATAACTGGCATAAGAATGAATGAGAATGTTGATCCAATCAGAAATTAGAAATGTATGTGCAATTTTATATCTACGTAATTAGTGTTTTAGGAATTTTAACCTAAATTAATTCAAAATTAGACAAACGTGGGTCCAGTAAAAGTAGATACAATTTCCAGACCAGTTACAGATAGAAACCTGGGATCCATTCCGAAGATATTTACTTATGTTTGACTTAGATTTGATGTTCTTAGACACTTTAAATGATGTTAGTATGTAGGTAACTACAACATATATGCAGCTATATTTTCCATTTGTGAAAATTTAAACATAAGAACACTAATATTATAGTGTGAAATGCTTTTAATTAAAGAAAGAGTAGTGAATGAGAGTAGAGACAAATTTTGAAAACTCCAGTCAGGTTGTGGAACGTGCGCCTTTAGAAATATACTCAGGGCTTTAAAGATAAAACGTCTATCTCATCTTCGGCTAAGGCCTAATAAATCTAGTACTGGAGATGAAACGACCGCTTGTAGATCTAACGTCGATTAAACCCTGAAGTTGGAATTGGCGTTAGCTCTGGATAGCTACGATCTTCTCCAGGACTCACCTGGTCGATAATTGTGAGATAATATCTTCATCTTCACGTTAAGAATCGCATTAGGCGCGGTAAGAAAGAGGAATCGTGTTTTACATTGCGAGACATTTGTATAAGTGAAAATGCAAAGTAATTAACCTTCAAAACACTAAGTTATTATGTGGGTTCTAGTTCACTGTTTTTTCTCCATGGGTGGTGACAATTCCTCGGACCTATCTTGAAAATTAATCGCCCAACTCCCTATCACAGTTTTTCTATTTACAATTTCAGAATCATCTCGCTTCTCCGTTTTTTTAAATTTTATTCACCCACGATGGGGTCGTCCTTAATTTTGCCCTCATGAACAAGTTGCAAGGATCACTGATGACTGGAAGATTGGACTTAAAACTCCATTCTAGCAGGTCAAAACCTTTGTAGATTTTCTCGGAGTAAGAGCTTTTATTTTTCACTAGATTGTTACGACGTATTCATGCGTCTAATGTTGATCTGAATTTGTTTTATTTCTATAAGAAGGTAATTTCTAGTTTGACGCTAGATTTTGGCGACGATTTATCACCCCGCTTAAACTTTTCAGAAAACCCCAATTTTTGGTCATCTTGGCTTCAGATTGAAAATTCTGGGAAAAAAAAACCTTAAATTTTAGAATGTTTTCCTGGCTGAAGGCTTATTGTGCAAGGCATAATTTTATCGGAGTTCTTTCATTTTTTAGACATATGACCACTACCACGACAACAACAACAATGATGTCATCTAAAGTAACGGATGTCCCTGTTGAGCTGATGGGACCTACAGTGGAGCCAGAACCTCTTCCTGATGTTCCAGAGAGCGAAACAACAGTGGCTGGCAATATTGCTCAACCGGAGGGAGAGGAAGCCGTCCAGGGCATGGATAGGGTAACATCAATGATGATGCAGGGCGATGCGGCCAGTGCCGGAGCCACAGAATCAGACGAGATGATGACGTCAAACTCCACGATGAACCAAACCCCTCCAGAAGTCGCCGCACTCTTCTTCAGCGAGAAGTCTTTCGTGCTGAAGAGTGACGTCCTGAGTGAGGTGTTGGAGTTGAAGATAAGCCTCCCTGAGTCGCTCGCTGGGAAGTCTTTCGGGGAGTATGTCCAAGGACTGGACTGGGGAAACTCCACATTCGTTATGGAGGTTCAGAGGAGGTTCCTGGAGGGGAACCTCAGGCCATACTGCGTGGCGACGGGAGGCGTCGACATCAAGGTAAGTGTTTTGTATTTTCTGTCGCATTTCTTCCACTTGAAGCTAATCATGACGTTGAGGAAGAATAGATTCGTTTCTATTGAGCGGACGTGTTTCGATCTCGAAGGCCGCTCTTACAGCAAACACTTTTCAAAGTATATAACACGTAAAGAAATTGTTAGAATATAAACTATGTGTAGAAAAATATTCGTATATAGATACCCATGTACACAATCAACCTATTGCTAATACACAGGTAAGATTAGAATCAAAACTTAATTTCTGCTTATTGCAACAAAGAGAAAAGGCACGTTTGTGTAAGCAGTAATTCTTCAGGTTTATGCCCAGGCAAGGACTCGAACCGGGAACCTTATGTGGCGACTTAGTGAGATGGCTACTCAAAAAATTGGGAAAGTATGTTTTCAGTACATTTTTATGCTCAGATTCACTTTTTCAGGTTGGAACTCCGGTTCAAACACAGTCAACGGCTCAAATTCCACCACGAGGGTGTAGGCAATGATTTACCTCGTGTACGACAAAAACTGTCTAACGCATTGGATCTTATCTCAGTCAGAATAGAAATCAGCTGTTTGAAGTAGCGCTTTCTTGTCTTGTAATTAAAGGATATAGGTTCGATCCCCGGTGGAGGCACATACGGTCCCACTTTTAACTGTAGATCCAGTCCCGATAAACAAACTTCTGAAGCACAAAATTTCCAATTTTCTTCACAACCCGTTGTATTATAATTATCTATGTTCATTATTTGCTCCTGTTTCCGATCAAATCACCATACTGTTTGCGTCTGATGCCCTTCCTTCTTCAGCGCATGTGCAGTAGGCAACAGCATCGACCACTGCGTATCTTCCACATGACGTCGCAGAGAAAAGTTCTCCTTCTTGCGCAGAACAATACTGCGCACAACAAACTAGCCTCGCGACATAATATACTCTACTCTCTTTCCAGGTGCCTGTGCAAGCGAAGAAGCCTGATGACGTAGAATTCGTTTCAGTCGATGACGTCAGATGCGAGACGTGGGATCGTTTGCGTAGCAAAGCAGTTTCTTCCTTGGTTTCTTCGTCCTTGGTAACTCTTATCTGTGCTACCATGAGTGGCTTGTATGGGCTGATGATCCACTGAATGTGCTATGTTGCTGAGTTGTGATACTGAAGTATTGTTGAGGTACTTTCGTACATGGGAGACTGTTTCTTTATATATATTTACAATACAACGACTTTTCGTCATTGGATTTACACGAAATATGGAAAACAACTGGAATACAATTAAATTAATGTAACATCAATTTACAAGGTAAAAGGGTGAATTGGATCTCCTGTTTATATACAACACCCACATACTTCTCTTTTCGTCCTGGCGGTACTCAGAAATATACAGTACTGGCACCTTCATCCCCAAGGGAAAAAAAATGTTTGTGTGGTCTATAGCAGAACGAGCTTAACTTAGGAGAAAGCTAACGTGTTGAAATACAACACATGAACCAAATCGTATGGCGGTGTTTAGAAATTTTGTGGTGCTCCTTCCCCCAGTGGCTTTCCCGACAAATGTAACAGGGAATTTGAGAACCGTTGTTTGGAAAAGATGTTTAAAATCGTTGAAAAGAAGTTATTTCTTGTACAAGTTGTTTGAAATGAAGAGACGTGTCAACCTAAATCTCTCTATCGAACCATTTAAAATTTTCTTGCAACCACTGGGAATGTACTAATTCTTAAACTCAGCATAGGGGCACGCACCCACGACCATTGGGAAAAGAAAATAATTAATTATATTCGCCAAGTTTTGTCATTAAGGTGGAATCCAAAAGGTTGGTAATAACTAGTTCTGTCGAAATCGGTTTCTAAAGAGATGAAAATGTATATAACCGGTTCTTGTGAAAACTGAAAAATGTTTAAAAATTTCAATACTATTACTTCCGACTTCCCGCAATCTCTTTCCATGTGCCTGTGTGTGTGTGTACATATGAGAACTGCGGTGCTCTAGTCGATATGGCGCCTGACTACCACGTGGGACACCAGGGTGGGTGATTTCAATATATTTTTTTTCTTGCTGGAAGGTGGTGCTGATAGCATCACCTCCACAAAGGGCCGATATTGAGAATATGTGAGGCTACATCCCCTCATGTACCACCGCGTTATGTTGGAATGTGTAAGAGGCAACATAAATATGTACGCTACCACACTTACCCATAATTGATGATCCCTTTTTGCATTTGAGGGAATCAAGAAGACAGTGAATTATTCTAATTAAACTTCAATGATGAACATTGTTTCCCATTTGATAGAGTATGGTGCTGTAATCTTGACAAAGCAATACAAATTATTAGTGTATATTTGGTCTGGGTTGTTTTCATACTTATGTATATTGTATAGTATATAACATTGTATATAGTAGTATATAGAGACGAAGTAAACGGAGAATTTATTGAATACAGTGGACTCTTTTTAATTCGAACTCCAAGGGGCTACGAATAGAAATTCGAATTATCCAAAATTCGAATTAACCAGAATATAATAAAAAAACACACCTATAAAATAACACACTGTATTAAACATAAAACTATGTTATATCCATATCTCCATCCAGGAACAGTACACTACACTACACTACATTGAAATATCTCATATCCCTTGGCAATTTGGCTCTTCTTTTTCATTCCTCTTTCTACCTCTCTAAGCACTTCAACTTTCTTATCTAATATTAAGCTACTGTACGCACCACGGTTTGACATTGTGACTCCACTAAAACACAGACAAATGACCATTTCTGTCCGGCAATCCGCTCCCCTGTCAACTTGTTTCTGAGAGGGTGAAGGTAACATTCCTACAAACAAAAGCTCTGGAGATTCCCGCTGCCCTCTCTTATCTGCCGTCGGCACCTCTGTTATCAATAAAAAAAACCTTTTCAAGAAGAAAAGGGGGATGAGTCATCTGTTGGAATTTCTTATGTAGCAACCACTTTGGTCTTTCTTGGAAAGATTTATGTTAAATTATTGGAAACCTGACTTCGAATTATCCAAATTTAACCTTCAAAATTCGAATTAAGTAGTCATTTTTAACATTGTTTTAGATAGGGGTTTCAAGGGAATGTGCTTTTTTTCGAATTATCCAAGTTTGAATTAAAGAGGACACACTGTATTTAGATAAATTATAAGAGTATTGGGTTCAGTTATAATGTACAGATACATAAGAGAACAAAGATATTTATAAAGTATGATGACGTGAATAAGCAATAATAATAATAGGCATGGCTCTATTACACTGTAGTACATAATATGTATGAAAATCAGCACTAGTTCCTGTACTTTTTGTACCCTAGGCATAGATGTCTATTTTATTTAGTTATGAATCAATTACTGCTCCAGTACAGATTTTCTTGTAGCAATAATATAATAAATTTTGTAAATGGGTTACTTCCCTATGTTCTCTTATATTTTGCTACTTTCCAGCATTCTTTAAATTATAGACAGAGGCGGTTATGCACACGTAAGCCCCTACTCCGTGTACGCCAACGATTCAATGTTAACATGGAAACTAAAGGAATAATTGGTGCAAGGAATTTCAGAGAAGATCGGAAAGGGGAGATATTTTAGAAACTAACTCCCTCGCCCAGATGAACAGAACAAGTAAGCCTAGAGTTGTGCGATATTTCGATGTATCGATATTCAAAGTCGATAAAAAAAATGGATATCGGGCAACCCCCTAAGCCTAAGTACTAAAATTTCATTTTGAAAAAAAAGAGTATAATATACATAGACTTATGCTTATGGTGCATAAAATATTAATATGTAAACTTTTTTTCTGTAAAATATGTTTACCCAGTGTTATATATGTTATTATAATTTATCCAAATCATATCTGTGATATCGTAGTGTAATTCACTGTAGTAGTTTGTCAAAGTTCCGTCCATTGTGTATATAAAACAATATTATTCATATCTATATATGTTTATTTTGTAATAAACGTTATAACTAAAACTGTGTGGTTAATTCCATGTTTCCTTTACTGCTGGTACAGTAATTTGCACGTTGAGAATCTACAGGTGTTTGTGAAGCACTGGGATATTTCTAAGGTGTTTCATGTATTCCTGTATGGATATGCATTATACATATACAGCCACAGAATATGTGGAGGGTGGTCTGTAAGTGTGAAAACACCCTTGAAACAAAACAACAGCAACAAAATACAAAATAAAAGAAAGTGTCTTGAAAGATTTCTGTAGTGGAGAGTACTGATATACCAACTGGCAATGTGCCAGTCACTTATGTACTTACTGTAAAAACATTCACGTAAATGGGTTTTTCAGTTGTAATTTTTAGCAATTGTCTTTACTTTACGTTGCCAACTGTAGTGAAATTATCGTACATCTAAGAGTTAGGCCGTGTCCCGAGAGGTGCAAGAACGTACTTGAAGCGAGCATTCTCCGAGAATGGTCTTGCAGTGCGGTCTTGAAGTCGTGGACTGGAAGTGAAAGTCTTTCGAATTGCACTTCGACTGCAGCGCCAAATACGATCAGCTAGATAAAACTGAGGACAGGTTATTTTTTCCGCGTTTCAAACACTTCTTTTCCACCACAGAAATCACATAGCATATTCAAATGTTCTAAAACATACATTTCCACACATTAGAAGAACTTCAACCAAAAACTTGTGTTTAACCTGTGTTGCTGGCTTTCTACTTCCGTGATTTCAAACAAATGAACAACAAGTGCAGAAATCACGTGATCAAGTCTGTTACGATTCGTGCTACGAGCTGTAGTCCCGATTGCTTGTGTACTTGGCGCTTTTGAACTACACTAGGTGACGTCACTTCCGTGAAGACCATACTTCAAGTCTGTACTTTGTACATTTCGGACACAGCCTCAGTAACGACAGGTTGGTAGCTCGCATCCATTCAAATAATGAAATTCATGTGCTAATTGGTGATTATTTTTATCAGCACGAACTGGCAATATTGATCGGTCAATGAATACGCCTCGATTCGAAGTCTTCACGTGCGACAGTGTGCGATAGGTTAGCGAGAATGACGGTGAACTCTTTACTATCGTTTCTTCTTGTGATAATACTTTCACCCTCCGTCCAGCCGATACGATGGAAAAATCACGTGAAACTGGACGATTACTGGAAGTTCCAGCTGTTCTGGACTCCAGGAAAGAAGGAGATTACGATGGAAATGCAAGTGGCTACGAGAGGACATTTCGAATTAAGGTTTACAAACCCTCATAACCAGGGACGTCGGAACCCCGGGGGGTGGGGGGGACTTGCCCCCACTCATCATCGAGGGGGTCAAGATAGTCTCCCCCCCCCCGGTCGCGTTCTAAAAATTAGACTATTTTAACCAACGTATGTTTCGTTTGGAAAGAAAATGGAAAAATATTTTTGCACTACTTAACTGAACGTGGACACAAGTTTTCGATACTAGCAAGAAGTACGTGTTACAAAGATCCACGTGCACTTTAGAATCGCAGCCATGTCTCCGTAAATCAAGTGCAACGTGGAATTATCCCCCCAGGAATTCACCGCTTCGGTTTCCAATTTTCCTTTGAATCTACCAGGTTTTGTACGCACTGGTGCGTTTGGTGTGAAACAATGAACCCAGCGTACCTCGATGGGAAGGGAGGATTGAGCAGAAAACAGCTTCATTTTAAATCTCTTCTTTTTCATCTACAACTACAATGCACGGATGCAAGGACTCCGAACCAGGGGGGCAGATGAAGGTTGAGACTTCTAAGTAAAAAGTTGAACGTGACAAAAAATCGAGACGACGCGGTGGTTGTCTGGTAGGGCGTCTGATCTGACTGCCACGCGGAGACCCGAGTTCGATTCCGGGGTGGATGATCTAAGATCAGAATTTTTCCGGTCTTGTCCCCGCAAAAAGCAGATCCGAGGCTCACCCAGCCTTAAATCAATGGGTACCTGGGGATGTAAAGGTGGCCGGAGCGTAGTGCTCATCACATCGCCTCCAAAATGGCCGAGATCGAGAATGGGTGGGGCCATACCCCCAAATTCAGTATTACTTGATGTGAAAAAACAGCAGAGGGGGGCAATATTGTATTTTTGCTACCCCCGATCACTCCCTAAAAAATGATACTATATCAATTTCGACTTATCGTGGTTGTGAAGAATATTTTGAAAAATCTTTTTTGCACTAGATATGTTAACGTGCACTCAAGTTTCTGTTAACAGCAAGAAGCACATGACATCGCAGTCACGTCTCTGCAAATGAAGTATACCCGTTGGTATTCCCTGCTTCTGTTTGCAGTCTTGTTTTGAAGCCTGGCAAGTTCTGTACCTATAAGTGCGCCTTCATATAACAATACACCGGCGCAGGAGGACAGAGGGCAGCTTAACTTTAAATCTTCCGGTGCACTTTCCGAACACGAGCTATTTTTAAGGAGACCCCTTGCTGACAAAAGGTTATCGGCCATGAGAAAAGGTGCAACTTGTAAGTTCTTGAAAAGTCAAGTCTGCAGAAGGCGTGTTTTGGCATTCACTATGGAAATTGTAGTAATGAATTTTAATTTCCTTCCGCACATATACGTGTAAATCGTTTGCAGAAAGTCCACCAACTGCAAGGTCGCGTCGGAAGTTCACTGCACTGCACTTAGTCACCTGATATAGAATCAAAAACTGGCAAGTTTTTCTTTTTTCCTTAGCGTTTTCTTTATTAATTTATATTTTCTGTGTGAAAGGACAGAAAAAGACGAGACTAGAGATAGACAAGTATCGTCTCGATATGCCATGAGTTGTCCGGTCTTTCGGGTTTTAACGCTGCAAACTTTGGAGTGTATGAACCACCTCATCTCCTGGAAAGAAGGAACTTTTATTTCTTGGCCAATTCGATTATTAAAAGTTTACTGTTTGTTTTAAACGTCATGTTCAGGGCTAATGGCTTCAGTCAACTTATCTAGTGGATACATGAATTTAAGTTTGAAACCTCCATATTTGCTGCATTTATCGTTGTCACTACATACTGTATCAAATATTAGCCTATATTTTTTACATTGAAAGCTTATAGCTTGAGTGATGAAATACAATTTCTCAGTTTTCCGTTTCGTATTCTACTAGAATGAAGTGTAGTCAAAATGAGTAGAATTTGAGCCGCTGACAAGATAGGAAAAATCGGGTTTTCGTCTATTATCTTGAAACATGGGAGCTGATTTCATTCAGTTGCAATAATTGACCAATACTCTAAGGTATCTATACGATATCGAAATTTCAACTCTAAAACTCTAAATATGCGGCGTTCATTGTAGTAGAAAAATGAAACTGGGCCTCCAGTAACCTCCTAAATTGAGCATTATACTTCAAACGTTTTATTGCAAATTTGGGACTCAATATGTGCCCTAACCTTACTGAGTTTAGAGCACCTAGCACAAATGAAATCTGTTTCTCGTTCGCCATCTGATTGGTTGATTTGGTTTACTTTACTTCCCTTTTGTTTCACTTTTGGCTAATCCCGAAAATAAGGATGAGTGAACACTCAGAAAGAACACCTATGCCCAGATGGGATTCGAACCCAAGACCCCTGTCGTCGTAGCGCGCTGCGCTAACCATTCCACCACTTAGGTATGTACCCGTGATGCGATTTCCCACAAATACAACAGCTTTCTAGCCCTCCAAGGCATCTCATTGCAGAAGCAACTTTATCTGAACGACTAAATTTATGGCAGTTGAGATGGTCAGACAATTTGTGACGGAAGAACGAAGACGACTCAGGGGTGAAGGCAAGTCCTCCCTTTTCTCTCTTTCCACGTAATACGTCCATGAGAAGGAATGAACAACAATCGCAATACGTGAGAATAACAATAAACAATACCTAACAGAGGACTGATTGATTTGCTTTATCTCACTTCGTTTCTTGTGCCACTTTTGGCTAATTTGCGAAGATGGGAATGAGTACTGATGAAATTGATGAATGGACACTCACAAACATCCATGCCCAGGCGAGGAAACGAACCCGGGACCCCTGGCGTTGTAGCGCGATGTGCTAACCATTCCGCCACGTGGGTCGGCCCTAACAAAAGAGAACTGTCGTCCTCTCAGGGTGTAAGGTTATGATTTTTTTCTAGAGGCACCCAAACGTTAACCTCTCCTCCATGTAGTTAGTACAACCTTGACAAAAAAATCAGGTTAACGAGGTCCTGGCGTGTTTTGTTGTCCATATGTTTGTTGATTTTAAGTCTATTTTATGCACAGATAGGCTAATCGGGACTGGACTTACAGGTTAAAGTGCGATTAGAACCGCTATGGTCCTCCACCAGGGATCGAACTCGGGACACCTTGATTACAAGGAGACGACGTTACACTACGCCAGCGGAAAGGACTGGATTTCGTTTTCAGTTATGTTACTAATCATTAAAGTAATGCCTCAATACCATCATACTTCACTGTATGCGAAGATAGAGTACCAGGCAGGGGTGGAAATTTGCGGTAATTATCGTAAAACATAATATTTCAGTTTTCTTGTATTAAGCGCCATTTAATGAAATTATAAGTAATAAATATAAATATAAATAATAGAGGCCTCTGGGCCTCCTCTTATCTCTTACAAGGTTTCGCCACTGTGGATATTCATATATTCATTAACTATATATATATATATATATATATATATATATATATATATATATATATATATATATATATATATATATATATATATATATATATATATATGTGGGGGAAGATATTGTACAAACTGCCTGCTCATAACTCATCCGTCGCGCACCATGTTCATGCAGAATGGGTTCCGAACAACAAGCTGGTATCCAGTGGCGAAGCGTGATATTTTCACGTAGTCATCGCAAGACCTTGCCAAACGTCAGGGTCAATCTTTCAACCTGGGCTGGGGGATTTCTACATTGATAATGATGATTACAGTGTTCGTGCATGACGTGTGAGGTAGAGATGACCATATCCAATTTTTTTCCTAAGGAGTATATGATAATAAAATAAGGAAGACAAATCTTTCTTAATAAATTCTACCCGAAAAATTGGAAATATTGTTAAGCCTCTCTCTCCGAAATTTGGATTGCCTCAGAAATCCGGGTAGTAAAATTTCCGAATCAAGACTTTACATTTTCCGGAATCCTGATATTTTTGTGAAAGTAAGATATGTTAGGAAAAAGGTTCTGTCTGAGTAAGCATATCTGTCACCTCGAGAACAAAAAATCTTGTTCAGTCTTGTCATTTATAAAAACACAAAACAATAGGAAGTACTTCGTGTTTTGTAAAGCAAGAACATTTTTCTCCGAAATCGATATTTGAACCGCAGGATCCCAAAAAGAATAAATACTATGAATAAAATACAATGGATCCAGAACTACTTTCTTTCTTCAGTTCTCTCTAGCACTAACTGCGGAGAAATTTATGCTATTGCTTACTTATATTGTTTTTTCAATGCACCATTACTTTCATGTATTCTGTGGAAGTTGCGTTGCGATGCTCTTCAATGTGTGTTTCTCTCTTTAAATCAAGAGGGTTGCATGCTTTACAGTGCTTGACATTCTGAGGAGTTTCATCTTGATGACGTCAGAGAAACCCTGCCGTGTTTGTAAACAAGGAGGCTGAAATAAAAGGTCTCTTATGACCAGACCTTCAAGAGCGGGGGAAAAGCGGTCGAAGGCCCTTGGATTCGCAGACCTGGCCCGCCTGACACCACTGCACTCAACAGGAAACGTAGCGGGACGGGTGGGCACGGGAGGTAGAACTGGGCTCTCCTTTCGATGCGCTAAACCACAGGTAAGGCTAAACTTAGCGAATCTCTTGCGTATTTCTAGCTGTTTCATGGTGCCACTTGACTAATTTCGCTCGAATATGCGAATATTCTTTCTTATTTTTTACTTCTCTAAAATATTTAAAAGGCAATATTGTTATTATTTTGCTTTGTCATCGCCGCATCTCCCGATGACCGAACGCCTCGCCTCTACTGGTATCGTTAAGGAATACCGTATACTTCTTGGCGCGATTTCATTGGTCTTGTCATTTTCCTTTAGCAATACCGTGGACAATATTTAGAGATCTTCATCATATCAATGTTCTTGAGATTCAATGGAATTCTAGAGAAGTACTATAACCATATTTGTTATTATGGGACGACGAAGGGTCTAGAAGTAAGTTGGGAGCAGGGTGTGTGCATAAATTCTAGGAGACCAATCATACTTAATATACTATTAAATACCATAATAAAAGCTTTCTTGTTTAAATACAAAGTTTGGTAAATGTTGTTGACTGGTGGACAGAAAAAAGGGGGATACTACCTAATACTCGAAGCGACACTGAGCCACGGTTACCCTATCTTTATATCACGCTCTTTTGCATTAAGAATAACCTTTACAATCCTACACGCAGTTTCATTAAAATTACAAAATAATTATCCGTCTTTCGTTCTCCGAAAAAGGAAAAAAAATCCATTATAATGGGTATAGCAACTTATATAAATGAGCCTACTCAGATTTCAAAGTCTTTAGCAAATCAATAGTGATTAAGGTTAATAACACAAGGTGGGTCAATAGGGAATGACGTCATCACAAATAGCCACAAATAAGAATAATGTTGACAATTATATAAATTATCCTGGAGACAGGACGAATATATATCTATGTGCACTACTCTTTTGCAATGTAATGGAATGCTGTATCATATAGAGAATTAATCAGAGCTACAATGCTAGTAATGGCACGAATGCAATTTGATAATGGATAGATTTTGCTTAAATGTTGGGGGAAATATCATCGATGTCACGAACCTGTGTCTATTTTTAGTCGACTTAGTTTCGCGTGTCCGAAAAGTGTTCAATAATATATAACTTTGTTTGTTTCAGTCTGCACATCCTAAATAAGTCGCATCATTACGATAATGAGACATTTCATGGGTGGAAAGACCTTTGCAGTGGTTCAAGTGCACCCCACAGATTCTTCTTCTTGAGGTATACAAGCACTAAGGTCGGCATTAGACAAAAGCATTTTCTTCATTTCCTTAGCATTTCCCTTAACATTTGTGCCATGACCACAGCGTAAAGTATAAAATCTTGTGGCAATTCAGATGCCATGGCATATTTCATGGCATTTCTCAAGGATAGAATCGGCTCTATTTCCGTAGCTCTTTTCGTAGCATAACCAATCAGAAACGACCTCTAGGTCACGAGTGCAGGTCTAATGGCGGCCGCGTGAGATGTAAACAATGTATCACTTCACATTTTTAAAAGCCGATAACTATTGACCCGAGAGGAATAACGTTTCATATAAATCGTTATTAGGTATTAAACAATGGCGCTGCTTAAATACATACTTTATAACGTTTATTGCACACGTATGGAAGAACATTTTAGTTATTTCAATTGTAAACACCATGCACTCACCATATATGGTGTAACTCGACGTGCCTTTCGTGCTCTATATATGACACATTGTAATCGCAAAAGCTTACCGGAATTTTACAAGAAATGCCTCCGTGTAAAGTAGTATGTTAAAGGAAATGCTTCCGTCTTGAAAATGTATGCACGAGGTCAGCAATGGGAACATGGTAAAATGCAGCAAATCTGTGACTCCCTTCGAATAAATATAATTTACATGAGCGTCGGCAGGGTGGTAGATGGGAGGGGGGGAGTCGAAAAGGTCCGTCGACCACCCCTGGAAAAATTGCATTGTTCAAGTTTTTAAAAAAGAAGGAGCTTGTTACACTGCTCGCATTAAAATTGCAACACCCAGAAGGAAATGAGATAGAAACACGAAACTTGGCAAATATGTAGTTCATAATAAGATAAGAAAATGATTACAGTTAGAGCTCGGTGGTGTGACATGTGACACGTAGAACATGGTTGCATAACCCCAAGGAGCTAGTAGCGTGTACAGCCTCCACGGGCGGCAATAACTGCTGCAACACGGCGAGGCATGGACAGAATGAGTCTATCGATGTCTGCTTGCGGTATGGCGTCCCAAGCGGCTTCCACACGGTGCCAGAGGTATTCAACATTACGTGCCGGAAACCTGAGTTGGGCCAGCCGGCGACCCACCATGGACCAGACATGTTCAATTGGCGACATATCCGGCGATTGTGCTGGCCAAGGAAGCAGGGGCATGTGGTTAGCTTCCATAAATGCGAGGACATTCCTTGCAACATGGGGGCGCGCGTTATCCTGTTGAAAAGTGGCATTATGCAGTGCATGGATTAATGGGACAGCAACAGGGGTGAGAACCTGTGTGATGTACCGTTGGCTGTTCAATGTCCCTTGAATGCGTACGAGACGCGAACGAACACCTATGGCGATGGCACCCCATACCATGATACCCAATGAAGGCCCTGTGTGATGATGCATAATGCAGGCGTCATGAAGCCTAGTGCCACGGTGCCGCCACACGCGTGTACGTCCATCATGATGTTGTATACAGAAGCGGGATTCATCAGAGAACACTACAGCATTCCACTCCGCCATCCATGCAGGACGGTCTTGGCACCATCTCAGACGCAAACGCCTATGCTCTAGCGTCAGAGGTATCCGTAACAGTGGGCGCCGGGAAAAAAAATTCTCCGGTTCGCCAAAGGACGAAGCACGGTTCGTGGGGACGCTGGACGTTGTAAAACATCCCGTACTTCATGCGCAATCCTCGTTGACGTGGCCGTTCTGTCTGTAAGGGCCATGCGTATCAGACGTCTGTCCTCTCGTTCCGTCGTCCGACGCGGACGTTGTGAACCTCTACGTCGCTCTACAGTGCCTTCCTGGACCCACTGGTTCCATACACGGATCACTGTGGATGCATTCCGTCCTACACGGGCACCGATCTCACGGTAGGATAATCCGCATTTACGGTATGCAACAATTCGGCCTCGATCGAACTGGGAAACCTGCTGGAATCGCTGCCGTATTCGACGACGTGGCATTGCTGACCGATTTTAACACACTACACTCACGACCATGCACTTTCACTGCTCTTCTGCACCTATCTGACCTGCAACAGGTACCACTTACCAGATGGCGTTGCAGGCGCACATGACGCATGACGGGCTTGAACAATTAATCATTTCCTTCTGCACCTCTCCTCTACACACTGTGCACATTTCGTCCGATTCCGATTACTCCTTCTGGGTGTTGCATTTTTAATGGCGAGCAGTTTACTTAGTAAGTTCAGAGCAACAACATCCCTAGGATAATCCGCATTTACGGTATGCAACAATTCGGCCGCGATCGAACTGGGAAACCTGCTGGAATCGCTTCCGTATTCGACGACGTGGCATTGCTGACCGATTTTAACACACTACACTCACGACCATGCACTTTCACTGCTCTTCTGCACCTATCTGACCTGCAACAGGTACCACTTACCAGATGGCGTGGCAGGCGCACATGACGCATGACGGGCTTGAACACCTAATAATTTCCTTCTGCACCTCTCCTCTACACACTGTGCACATTTCGTCCGATTCCGATTACTCCTTCTGGGTGTTGCATTTTTAATGGCGAGCAGTTTACTTATTAGTTCAGAGCAACAACATCCCAAACATCTGTTTTCATGTACTGTTATTATAACCCTCCTTGCTTATAAACATTGACTTGCTTTGTAGCATATTGAATCCAAGGTAGATTTGTGGCCTGAAGCAACTCGCTTGCTTAGCAAGAGGGACACAAGGGAATGGGGTGACACCCCAGATAAATGACGGAACATAACACCATTTAATATAAAACACTTCTACTGACTGGACAGGCAGGGTGAGGACATGATCAAGGAATGTTCGAACCTGTAGTTCTTGTAGAGTTCACATTCTTCGCTGGTCCTAGTCGATGAGGTCCTACTCTGAGCAGTGACACAACCATAGGGGGGACGGAAATGGTGGGCAAGGGGGGCAAACATTGACGGCCAAGTGTACACAACTTCAAATTTGATGCAAATAAAAACCTATTCGTAAAATTTTCTTGCTCTCTTTGCTCGCAACATCTTCTTTTCTCGGTTATATCAAGTTCAGAACCGTAGTTAGGGGGCGGCGGGAGTCGGCCCTGGGCGCCGAACGATCTAAATGAAAATAAGTTGTAAAACTGATTTATTTATTTGTGGTTTTAAGTCCACTTTAGGCACAGAAAGGCTAGTCGTGACTGTACCTACAGTTTAAAGTGGGATCCAAACCACTGTGCCTCCACCGGGTATCGAACCCGTGACCCCTTGATCACAAGGCGACGATGTTACCACTACACCATCGGGGAGGCGCAAAAGTTGTAAAAGAGGAAATGCATTGGCGTCCCATGAAATTATTTGCGCCCTATTAAATCAATATTTCAGCCTGGAAAAAAATTGGATCCAAAAATTTTCTTGCTCGCTTCACTCGCAACGTCTGTCTCATTCATCTCTGTAATGCATTGTAAATGTAGACTAAAATTGGTAAACACTGTAAGTGCCACAATAATTCAAACAAGGTTTTCCACGTTAAACTGTGCATTGTGCCACGATTTATAATGTGGTAAACGTGAAAAGTGGCTGGTAGCCCTCTAAGTAGTTCAAAGAGCGTGTAAAGAGGTCACTAGTGTGAACGATGTGTGGAACGATGCGATTTCCCAACACTTTCGCTTTTGGCACTTACAACGTTTACCACTTTCAGTCCTCAAATTCCCAGACAGAGAAATAACACTTGTCTTAATTGATTTTTGTCTTAAATGCACGAACAATTGTTTTGAGGAAAGGGAGCATGAACAATTGTTTTGAGGATAGGAAGCATGCACATTTGAGATAAAATTTATGTATTTTTTGCTGTTGGTTTATTGTGAGATGGATGAATTGTTGTGTAATGTTCCCTCCCCTGTAGAAAATTTTTTCAGGGTCTCAAAACTTTTCAATCTTCATTTTTCATGACCTACTTCAACAACACAAAAAGAAATAAAAGAATACAGCTATCCAAATATATATCTTTCTTGGTTTGATGTTTTAACTCCACTTTGTGCACAGTAAGGCTAATCGGGACTGGACCTACAGTTTAAAGTGGGATCCGAGCCACTATGTGCCTCCACCGGGTATCGAACCGGGGACCCCTTGATCACAAGCCGACGATGTTACCACTACACCATCGCGGAGGCACAAAAGTTGTTAAAGAGAGAATGCATTGGCGTCCCGTGAAATTATATGCGCCCTATTAAATCAATATTAATTTCAGCCTGGAAGAAAATTGGATCCAAAAATTTTGTCAGTTCACTCCGTACAGAACATTTTATAAAATAATAACTGATTGAAGGCAGCGTTAATTTTTTTTTCCAGCAATGCACTTTTGAATGAGAAGAATATATAAGAAATTATCGGAGGGTCGTAATTAGACGACTGTGAGGACTGATGCCATGTCAATCTGTCATTTGCAACCGATGCTGATCATGTATTTGATGGATTTATGACTGGCGAATTCATGGGTTGAGTGAAAAAGTGTCATTTGGGGACATATCTCCGTAGCTGGCAACACTAGCAGGTGTTGCCTGTCATCCACCCTCTTGGTTTACAACGTTCTTTAAGTTCAGTTTATGGTTAGCTAAGATTATTAGAACAGCAAAGGAGAAATTTGTGGGACACAATAGTAAATCAGAAAGTTAAAATAAACGAACAATACGTAAAATTTATTTTAACTTCTAACTTAATTATGCATAATATTCGAACTGCATAATACTGCAAACGAGCCGTTTTCGAGATAATCGCGAATGCGTGGTTACAAGCCGCCACTGACTTCATTATTTGTAAACGTCGTCCTAGTTGGTAAAATGCTTTCGAACACCCCCGGTTCATTTCGGAACTGGTCACAAGCATGTATAATTCTCTGTACTGATTGTATCCATACTGTTTGATTACAACGCCACCTCTCGGAAATGTTCTGTTTTGTAAACAAAGAGCAAACCTCGGACCGCGCAAGGAGTAAAGCACTCGGTGTTTACAAAATGCAATCAATGACGGCTTGTAACTACACATTTTGCACACATTATTAGCATTTTACCAACTAGGACGACGTTTACAAACAATGAAGTCAGTGGCGGCTTGTAACCACACATTCGCAATTATCTCGAAAACGGCTCGTTTGCAGACCCATGTTTGCAGAGACTTTTTGCTTCTATTACCGTGTACTTTCACCTGTGTCAGTTTGCGCTATTACTTTTGAGACACCCTGTATATATGTATAATTTATACATATATTTATAGTTAATATATATATATATACATATGTACAAATATAAATATGCATTAAGCATTGGAGTTGTTATTTATTTACGTATTTAATTTTGATGCAGATTATTACTAGAAGACCTCAATACAAAATTAGGAACAAATAATAATAAATAATTGACATTCAGTACAACAATTCCGTTACAATATCTATAATAACCATTCCTAATACAAATACAAAAAAATTAAACATAATGCATGCAAAGAAGCCGGCCTCCTTGGTGGAGTCGTTAGCACATCGTACTACGACGCTAGGGTCCCGGGTTCGAATCCCGGTCTGGACATTGATGTTTGTGAGTGTTCATTCATCAATTTCATCATATCATCACTCATCCCCATCTTCGCAATTAGCCAAAAGTGGCAGAAAATGAAGTAAAATTAACCAAATCAATCAATTAAGCATGCAAAAAACTAGTAGAAACTAGTAAGCATTGTGCTGGAGTGATTCCCACCATCACCCTCCCAGTAGATCTGAGGCTGGTTGTTACTAATAAATGTCCAGCGTAAATGCAAGGGATTTTTCCTGCAGGATATCGTACTGCTTAATTTGCAATATCCGCAGCAAGTAGTGCAAATTGAAAGGCGATAAAAATATTTAAAATTTGTTACACACCAATGAGGCAGAGTAATGAAAGCGAATATGCCCAAATTTGTGTGCGTGTGTTTATATACATGTATCCACAAGCACGCGCGCGCGCACACACACACACACACACTCGTATTTGTAGTATTGTTATTTTCCGCGGAATTTCTTCCATGTTTGACTAATCGCAACGATGAGGATGCGTCATGATATGGGAACACTCGCAAATAAGCATCCTAGTGTTCTAAAACTTCCCTCATAAATTCAGAGTCGGTGCACCATAATAACAAAACTGTTAATAATAATAACAATGATGATGATGATGGCAGGGCCCAAAATAAAGGATAGTTCAGGTGTCCAAATTTTATATATTCCCCTCTGCTTGCTGTTTGTAAGTATAGTTGGGAATTTGGACGACCAGTTCCAATGGAGTTGAGCAAAGAAACAAATGTGTTTCAATATTTTTCCAACAGATGGCAGGGCTCAACCATAATCGTTTTCTGAAGTTCATTCGTCTCAGATAAACGAACTAGAAATATTTACCCAAAAGTAGAATGAGTTAAATTTGCAAGTAATTTGACCTATTAAATACAAGAAGCAACGTGACAATTTATTTATACATGTTTGGAATATTAATAAAAGACTTGGACATCTTCTTATAAGATTATTAATTACTTCCTTTATAAAAAATATTAAACTATTTTATAAATTTTCTTTAATGAGTAAAGTTGTTAATTTTGACGACCAGTTCCAATGGAGTTGAGTAAAGAAACAAATGTGGTTCAATATTTTCCCAACAGATGGCAGGGCTCAACCGTAATCGTTTTCTGAAGTTCATTCGTCTCAGATAAACGAACTAGAAAAATTTACCCAAAGTAGAATGAGAAAAATTTGCAAGTAATTTGGCCTATTAAATACATGAAGCAATATGACAATTTATTTATAAATGTTTCGAATATTAATAAAAGACTTGGACATCTTGTTGTAAGATAATTAATTATTCCCTTTATAAAAAAAATATTGAACAATTTACGTATTCTTGTTTCATTAATGAGCATGCGAAACTTTCGCATATATTTTTTTGGAAGTGCAACAAGAAGAAATTGTGTTTACAGTTTCGTATTGTTGTACCAGCAAGAAGAGAAACAAGATCATAGCAGGAACCTGTGTAGTAAACGAACGAAAACAATTCTGATTCAAATAGTGACTCGAAATAACTCTACCGATGAGCACATGAGCGGAGAAGTTAGTGCATGAAGGGAAAAACGCCGCTGCAGCTACCAGACATTTGCAACAGCGCACACTGCTTTCATCCGCCCACTCGCTTCCTCCACTTATCTACCTGATCCACACATTCCCAGGAGAGAGTGTGTTGAAAAGCGAGCACCTTTGGATGCGAGATGTCTACCAGTTAAGAATGTCAAGAAAGTCAAGAATCAACAGGTAGGTCAAGAAATCAACAGGAAAGTCAAGAAATAGTCAAGAAATAAACAGCTAGGTCAAGAAATAGTCAAGAAATCAACAGGGAGGTCAAGAAAGTCAAGAGAAAGTTCAGAAATTATGCTTCTGGTCAATAATTTTTGCTATTTTTTTACAGTATAGTGAATTTACATTGTTACATACCTGTACTGGGATTTGATAAAAATTGATTAATTGGATATTAAAATTGTATTGAATTGTGGTGAAGATTTTTCACTTTGTTTCTTAAGAATTACATTCTTATATGCGTGAAGTTTTGTAAAAATTGTAAATTAATGTGGCCATTCCCCATCCAGGAGGAAGTCTCAAGCATTCATTTTTACATGCATTAATTATTAAAGCAAGTCTAAATCTCTTGTTAAAGTACAGATTCAGATTTCATCCTAACCAGCCTTGTGGTAGGGAGCGATTAAATGCATGTTATGAAAAAAGGAAAAAAGATGAAGAAAAAGTCATTGAAGAGTCAAGCATTTTGGATTTGTTATTTTGGTAGACACCCTGAAACAGCTTCCATTTCTTACATAGCAACAAATTAACAAAATTTCATTAGTTTTGATCAAAGTTCTATATCTCTCACACACACACATAAATATACAGGGTACCTATAAAATAACTCCTGGGTTTTGAAGCTAAATATTTTAGTAAAAACTGAAACTCAGAAAAAAGTTAATACATATTTTTGAAGGTAAAGTTATCAAGTTTTGTTTACAATTTAGTAAATTCCAATGTGTGCCCCGTTTGTAGCACGGCACACATCCAGACGATAATCAACTTCTTGCCACGTCCTGGCCAGCATGTCTGGGTTGCCACAGATGCGATAATTCTTTGCCTTAGATGGTTGACATCTTGAATTCTCTCCGCACAAACCATATTCTTCACATGTCCCCATAGGAAAAAATATAAGGGAGTAAGGTAGGAGGCCATGGAATAGGCCGTTTCCTTCCAATCCACACTTCCAGTTTCTTTAAACGCCTTAAGCCATTGACGAATTGTTTTTGTCCGAAGGCCATACTCCACCATACTTGCGTCGAAAGTTCCGCTGTACAGTAATAACAGATCCAGTTTCTACAAGACATATCACACACTGCGCCCAGTGTTGCCAATCTCCGAATGCAGGATTTCCCTTTTACCAGTGTAAAATTTCCCTTTTTCGACCTAAATTTCCCTCAATTTTCAAAACACATCTGAAGCTGTATCTTTGTATTACTATAACTGTTAATCAGGACCGTATATAAGGGGGTTTAGTAGGTTCAACCCCCCCTCATATTAATAAAATACTAGAAACTGATCATAGTTTCATAATATAATTATCCTAAAATAAACATTTGAATTTTAAAATAAAACACTAATGTATTGAAAAAAGCCCCAAACCAAAAAAAAATTGTCTGCGGCGCAATGATTGTCGGACTTTGAAACCCACCCAATGTCAAAGCTTAGCTAGGGGCCTGCTGTCAATATTTTTCCTTTGACGCCTGTTTTGCCTGAAGAACAAACACTTTACTATTATTATTATTATTATTATTATTATTATTATTAAATATTTATGAAAATAATAAAAGTGTGAAATAATTTGCAGATATTGTCGAACAAGAGAAGATAACAGGGGCGCACTGTAGTGGGGTCGGGTACTTACGGTTTTTCAAATTTTCCTGGAAAAAAAGAAAGAGGAAATTTTCCCACTCGCCTCACTTGGGATACAAATATTTCTATGATATTCATGGATTTAGGAAACAATTATTATTACCCAATATGTTGCTAGTTTTCAAAGGAAATAAATTTGCTCGCTTCACTCACAGTGCAAATGTTTCTGAGACAATCACAAGTTCAGGAAACAATGTTAGCTTTATGTTGGTAATTTAATTTTCATAACTAAAAAGCATTTATGTAACACACACATATTTAAATTTCTTACGAAGTTTCTCCATTTTTCTGTAAGAATAAAAGAAAATCAGTAACTCTCTGACAATTACAATTTAGTAAACGTTTGTTAAAACCATAATTTAGGCACACATACAAACGAGAGCTGTTTCATGATTATGTTTCGTCTGTTGACTCCCTCTTATAAAAATCATGAGTGTGGATGTTAAAGACATGTTTCCCAGATATTTTTTTATCTGCAGATAAATCCCCACGAGGTTTTCTAACCTTTTTGGGAGTTGCAGGTAGCTTCCTATCAGTCACCTTTTCCATTCTCCTTGCAACAACACAGGACACACAAAGTCACACACACAGCCACTACGTTCTGAAATCATGGATGAAACAAGAAAAGAAGTTAAAAATCGCGTCCCGAATTCTTGCCAGGTGCAGCGCTGCTCGTGTCTTGAGGCCTTTCTAGGAAACGCGACAAATATAAGACTGACCGGTCAAGGTCATCTATAACAGGGAGAAAGAAAGCTTACTGAAAAGTGTCACTGTTGCTAAATATTCATTTGGAAAAAGTACACGCTGAAAAAAATATTTTCGAACTTTTCAAAAGAATGAAACGAAAATGTGAGTTTAAATTTCCCTGTTTTTTAGCTATTTTTCATTAAATTTCCCTTTTCCCTTTTCACCCTTAAATTTCCCTGTGCCGAGGGAAATTTCCCTGCTTTTGGCATCACTGACTGCGCCTTCTGTTGTGGCGTCGCCGTTGCACTGAACTGCACTGTGTTCGGCTGGGCTCGGCTCGTCTCGGCTCGTCTCGGCTCGTCTCGGCTCGGCTCGGCCACTTCAAGGTCAACTCTGCGCAGCGTTGCCAACCTTTGTTGGAATAAACTACAAACGGCGTGAATAAAACTTGATGAGCTACTGATTTCAAAGTAATTAACTAACCTGAGTTACCTAATACCGTTTGCGCGCTATCATTGTTTAAAACCCCGGAGTTATTTTATAGACACCCTCTACATGTATATTTATCCACTTATATTTATGTATAAGGGTTGGATTTCAAAGAGCTGGTAATATGAGTATTATGAGAATGAGACTGGATGCTAACTTTCCTGTCAGTAATGGTCTAAATCGAGTGTGCAAGAGTTCCAGCATACACTATTGCCATTCTATAACTAACACTGCATATGATTCAATTTGAGTTTTGTTATTTAGCGTCGCTTTCTTTCCACTTTTGGTTAATTGCGACGGTAAGGATGAGTGATGATATAACGAAATTGGTGAATATACACTCACAAAGAATAGCCATGTTTATGCCAGGAATCGAACCCGGAACCCCTGGCGTCGTCACGGAGATCGGTTCTTTGTAAGTTGTAATGAAGAACAGAAACATGGAAAAGGAAATTAACGAGAGTGACTCACTCAGAGCCGAAACTGCAAATAAAGACTCTGAACACCCAAAATTTGGAATAAATTCGCAAAGCATTGTAATTTTTATTTTAATCGAAAGGAAGGCCAAAATTACAGTCATATTAGTTACAATATCGCCGAATATGACTACTTCGCCCATGAAATGGATATTCTCAATCCCATAAAGTTCTCCACGTCACTTACAAACTTCCAATTGTGATGCTATGGTAAATTTCATTCTCTCTCCAGAAATTGACATTTGGGACAAATATTTGTACTAAATCTCTCCATTAATTAATTTCTAGGGGTTACGGAACAAGTTGGCAAATAAGAGTACGTATACAAATACGTAGAAAAGTTAAAACCCAAGTGCAAGTATATTATATGGCTTTCCAATTTGAAGCGATCATAGTTAGAATTGCGTGAAGTTTGAAACACTGCATATTAGGTTTCTCACTTGAGTGTGAAAAGAACGGTTCGTAACGACCTTCTCACAACGCCGTGGAGTTAGGCAACGCACATAACGCCATGCGGGCGAGCTAGCATTTCAGGATCTAGGTGTTCCATTTTTTTTTTTGCCGGGGGCTGTACATACTATAATGGATTAGGTTAGCTACTGTCAAGAGTTGACTACTGACGCTCACGCTCGCTCGCAACCCATTGATGGACAGTTGGACACAGGCTTGGCTACCCCGCCTGAGGAACCTCGCTGGTATCACTACAAGCAGATTGGTGAGGAGTGGAAATGGGGAAAGAGAGTATCATCAATCAGTGTTGCCAACCCCAGCAAAATGGAACTAAGCCTAGCACAGTTTGATCTTTTCGCATAATGGTAAAATCCAGCAGTCTGCAAACGTGAGTTTCTGGGAGAGGGAAATCTAATTCAAAGGAATATGTTTTCAGGAAATGAAAATAAAATTATGTCCAAATCTAATTTCTATACTTCACCAGCGGACATGTTTCAAATAAAAGGGATTTATATGCCTACACAAGGACAAGCTCTTTACAACCATACCATGATTCATCCTCTTATATTTTATCTATCCTGCCCGATTTTGTTCGTGAGGAAATTTTATGGCAGGAAATCAAACAATTTTTCCAAACCTTTTCAAGTTCTATGCTGAATCCATTTCGTTCCTTGAGCCATTGTACACATTTTTGTGGGAAAATTAACAATATTACATAACTGTAGTGAGTTATAAGTAACGCAAGTTCAATACTCGAAAAGTAGATGCATTATATAACTTAAAACTATAGTTATCTGAAAAAATATAATAATAAATCCTAGCACAATGTAGAGGCATTTAGCATAATTTCAGAGTTTAAGCAGAACTTTATATCATCCTCAATCCACACAACGACAGGGAAAGGCGGGGGGAGAACAAATTCGAAATTCTTGCAATTTATATATATATATATATATATATATATATATATATGTTCACATTTAAATATTTCATAGTTTATGGGCCTGCAGCTAACATTCTAAATGTAATGGATAGTACGTACAAGCGAAACGTGTGACTGTATATTAAACGTATTTTTCAAACCTTCCTCGGTTTGCGATAACTTATCCCTACACCCCATAAAGGGTACGATTCGCCACTGGATGTAGCCTCGTCTCTCTGAAGTGTCTGTTCCGGACATGTAAACATAACGAAAAGTGCAAAGACTTTTCGTAGTCCTCTGTTGGCCACATCTTGGATGTGAGAGGCAGAGTCCTCGACCTAGGGTGACCCCTAGATATTTGAGGGAGGTTTTTTTATAACGATCGACAATTATTTCTGAATTGGAGATTTAGGGATTTAGCCACGTTTCGGTACAAAGGATTATGTCGTAGTTATTACTCATTGCACTGAGAAAGAAGCGTTTTATTCTCGATCGAATGCGTCTAAGATTTGGTAAATAATGAAACTCTCAACCGATACCTCGTGCAATATAAGCATTACATGTCTAGAGCAGTGTTGCCACATGAAGGGAAATTTCCCTTTTGAAGGGAATTTCGGACCGAAATTTTAGCCAAAAGGGAAAAGGGAATTTCGATGAAAAATATGCAATTTCAGGAAAATTTTAAGACTTCTGACTCTTATATTATTACAGTTTATGTTAAGTTCCAGTTTCATATTCACATTTTTATTTATTTCTGATTCCTTGAGTATAAGCCTGTATCTATTTATATTTCTCTTAAGTTTATTGTACGTCGCTTTTCTGTATCTTTGGATAATTGTAACGATGAGAAATAACGATTTAATGGATTCATGACCATGATTTAAACCTCACACATCTGACCAGAAAGCGATGAAGTTGACATGTATGTGAAAACATTTTTATTCATACGAACATGCACAAACGGACATTTTACTACTACTACTAGCACCACTGCTAATAATAATTATTATTATGTATTATTTTTATTATATTTGTTTAGGTGAAGGGAAAAAATAGTCCAAAAAGGGAAATTTTGTCAGATTGTGGCAACACTGGTCTAGAGGCACGGTCGAAATCTATTTCTAATCTTAACTAGGAATTGAAATTAATACTGAGAGGAGTCTAGAGTCAAGATAAGACTTGACCGACTACCTCCTACAAAAATTAAAGCCGGACCGTAAGGTAGGTGCACGGCTTCTTTTAATTTCTCAAATGCTACTCATCACGAAAATCCTTATTCTTTTATGTAAGATCTTAACATCAAAGCATGCGAGAACTGCGATGCTAAACGATCTTATTAATGCAGTTTTCCTTTCTATGAAAAAATCATAGTAAAGTCTAATGTATTATTTTAAAATGCATTTTCTTATGTTAAAGTGGTTTCACTTTCAGAAAGAATTCAAATACATTGGAAAGAAAAGCATTTCAATGAATATGTCTGCCATCTAGCGACATTTCTTGGAACTTCATAGAAATCTCCATAATCCCAATCTGTAAGACTGACACACTCACCAAATACGTGCTTTGATACTGCTTTCGATCGAAAATGTTAGTGTAAAGTCATATTTTCACACTCTATCTACTATTTAATCCAAAAATACATGGTTCTGCATCATAGATTTGTGTGAGAGGTATGCTTTATGACTAAATGTTCTTGAGTGAGGCCTGTAAAAGTTAACAATTAAATACAATAACTATGAAATTCAGTACACTAACTGTATTGAGATCACGGGCGTCCGGAAGGGGGGCAAGGGGGGCCACGGCCCCTCTGGAATATAAATGTGTACCTAAAAATTATATATTTCACACATAGTTTCATTTCTATCACAGTAATTTATGTTAATTATTATAAATTCGTTGAAGAAACATGATAATAACAGACTGAAATAGTGTTTTTTGAGAGGGCATCACTATTTTGGAGGAAAATATGTGTCATTTGCCCCCCCGGAAAACAATTACCTTTGCTGCCCCTCCCTGGAAAAAATCCTGCGGACGTCCATGATTGAGATGCGAGAAAAACAAAGGAAAAACAGTTGTGCTAAATATTCCATCTGGTGGATCAAGTAGCAATGTCTCCCCACTTAGATAATGATGATCATCATAATAATAATTATAATAATACTTAATAATAAATTGAATGAAATTGTTTAATTCTTATTAGTTAACAATAGTTATTATTTTAAAATAATAAGATAATCATGATAATAATTATAATTGTTGTCATTATTTCTACTAATCGAGTTTTTTCAATGGTCTGATCTACAAAAATTTCTGGCGAAGCCCATGGACATATACACCGTTGTAAATTGTAATCAACAACATACACAGGGGCGCCAAACCCCTTGATTAGCCCCAAAACAGTATTTCTGATTAGATGAGCGTAGATATTTGTTTGTTTAAGTTTATTTTTAAATCGACCCGGGTTCGATTCCCGGGGGTGGGTGATCTATCTAAGGCCTTGCCCTCGCCTGTTGCGACTCCGGCAGTCACGTGCGGTGACGTCGACACTTGGGGTAGCAGATAGTGGCGTGCTCAAGGAGGGGTTGGGTTCGTGTGGGTCACACCCCTCCCCCCTTTAGGGCCCAGTATTCCTAAAAAAAAAAAAAAAGAATGTCTATAACAGGAAAAGATTACAAAATGATGAATGAGTACTAAAAAAAAGTACACGTAAACCTCAACCACATTCGAAAATAAAAAACGATTTGATTTGACTACTAAGCCAGACATTTTGGGTTAGAATCTCGGCTTGACCATGGATATTCTTTGTGTGTGTCCCTTCATCAATTTTATCGTATCATCTTTGCGATTAGCGAAAAGTGGCGGAAAAACGAAGTAAAATAAACCAAATCGAGCAATCAATCAATAATTTGATTTCATTTTTGTTACTTAGCGTCGCTTTTTTGTCACATTTGGTTAATTGCGAAGATGATACGATAAAATTAATAAAGGTACAAACACAAAGAACACCAATGCCCAGGACGGGGTTCGAATCCGGAACTCCTGGTGTCGTAGCGCGCTGTGATAACCAATCCCGCACAGTTGGTTGATTTGATGTTGTAAGTCCACTTTATGCACAGAAACAAAACAGGAAACAAAACACACTTTTTTTGTAGTTTCTTCAATAATATTCATTTGGCTTTTTGAGTTCTGAGATACATTTTTCATTCCAAGTTATTTCATTATTCACTGCAGAGTACAACACATAGGACAAGAATGCGCACTCATCACGGGTTCGAATCCTGCCTGGATGGCCTGGATTGTTCATATGAGGCTCCTTCATCAATTTCATCATATCATCACTAATCCTCATTCTTGCAATAACCAAATATGACTGAAAAGCGAAGTGAAATATACCAAACCAACAACAATATGAACACGCGTTTTCTTGCCCAAATAAATACATCCGTATTTATGACTGTTAGAGGCCGAGAGTAGTATATTTAAATAAAACACTACTAAAACGAGAGTGAGAGAGAGCCCGAGCACATATTTGTAATTTAATCATTATATTTTCCATACTTGAAAAAAAAAAAGCATAACATTATTGTCTGCACTTAACACGTTCCCATTTCATAAATAATAAAATTACATCCCATATTATACATACATATTGTACAACGTGTAAAATGTTGTGTAAATATAGAGAACTGCAGAAAATTTTACCCTGAGTTCTTTAGAGGTTTTAGAAAAAAAATCTATGAGAAACCAATCCCCTATCTGTCCTATAGGAGATAGACTGGGGGACCTGAAAGCGTGGGCTTTCAACCATTGCAGCGGGGAGAGGGGGCAAGAGAGGTAGAAGTAGAAATCTTCCTTTTCTTTCGGGCCGCCGTTTCTACCTGGAAACTGGTCAGGTGGAGGAAGAGCGAGCTAGAAGTCGTTTTCACGTTCAGAAGACACAATGGGCTCTTATGGGCAATGCTTTTCTTATAGGAAATACGAGCGCGCTGTTGTCAAATTTCTGGATTTACAAATTTAGCTTAAGTAAAATCGGTACCTGCAGTTTTGCAGGAAATTTTGTAGAGAATACGATGGTGAACACAAAAAACTGGTAACTTGCTGACATAATTTTAGATAAATTAAAAACGCAAATTTTCTGTGAAATCACAATTTTTACATTGTTTCATTCCTAACGTTGAAACATGCCGTAAAATTGAAGCTTTCATTATGAAAAAAATTGACACTGTTTTTTAATTGTCATAGGTGACGGTGGTACTCAGAATTTATCAATACTTTAAAGCATATTTGCATTAAAAAATATTCAAATAAAGTATGTGGAGATTTTTTATATTCGTGCAGTACAAAATGTCGTCGCTGGCCATTTTTTGTTCTGTAATTCCAAGTAAAAACTTCCAGCGACAAAGTTGTGGAGAAAATAATGAAATTATTTTTTATAACCACTCAAAGGTTCCCAGAAATATTACTTCCATGCATTTGGAGTTTCTTTTTAACCCGAACCGCGCGCGAAGTAAGGAGACGTTGTCTGGCCATCTTGAGCTGACTCACCGCAGCATTCCGGCTAATCACCACCAAGTTTTCCAGTTGTTATTTCCATTCAGTAAAAATATGAACTTCATGCAGTTTGTTATAGTAGAATTGAAATTACTTAAATTTAATAGTTGACAATTATTTCCAATGCTGCTGTTGTGAGCAACATTAGTGCTGTCTCAAATACACGTTGTTTTCGTTTACATTACTGTCGACATTAATGCTGAAATGAAGATCACCTTTCAGTTTCCAACGTACACATAAATTCATAGACACCATATTAACCTTTGAAAGGCTTTCCAAAACGTGACAAAATATGGGGCTTCAAGATAGAAATATGACATGCCTTGCTTGAGTCATTCACGTCTTATCAGTTCACGTGGGCCATAACTCATTTGTTTGTTTGGGTTGCAACTTGAATCCAACCCATGTGCCAGGTTCCCCTTACTTGAGTGAGAGATCTGCTTTGTTCTGTTTAGAATTTTTCCCTCTCCCGAAAAAGTGTTTTCAGTTGTGTGAGCTCTCAGTGATTTTTACTTTTTTAAGTGATTTCTGAAGTGTCATATTCGTGCATTACACTCGCGTGTGTAGTGATCGCAATGGATCATAGTAAAAAGGGTAACTGTAACGTTCACAGTATAATATTAATATTAATAATTACATATAATTATCATTATATATACAAAATATGTAACACCTTCATTGTGAAGGAAGGTCATCATTTCCCGGCGACATGAGCTAGCGCTGTATTGGCAACACTGTGCGGTTTCTCCATAAGCGCCGTTGTCTCTTCTGAACGTGAAAACGACTTCTAGGGTATCCAGCCAGCTTTGCCCGCGGAGAACACCGATGGAGGAGAAGAGCGTGGAAAAAAAGGTGTTGCATATGAGCTGTGGTGGCTTTAACAAGACAATAAATATTGTGATTTGAATATAATTCGAGATATGAGATTGATTGATCTATCTCTGCTAGACTAGCTACTCCTCAGTGCACGTCACTGGACTCCGGGTTGATTAATAGTTGTTGATCAGTTGATTAGCATATCTCTAATACATTAACCGTAACAGAAAAATATGGCGAGTTACCAAGTTGCAATGTAGTGGTCACTTTTTCCTTTATTTAATGACTGGCCTTTTTAGACCAGTGTTACTACAACTTAGGTGGACATTTTCTCCCTTTCTCATCTTAATTCCCCCTCATTTATAAAAAAATATATAAATGCGAAATTTTTATTTCACTACTTAGATTTTTTTTCTTTTGTGGAAGATAAAAAGCACTAGGCAAAAATGGAAACGTAGCGACATATGTTCATTCTGCAGCTTATTTCTACTTAGAACCACAATAAACAATAAAGTTATTCTGTTAGGACCACAAGAAAGTTATTCTGCAATTGTGAATAATTGCAACTAATATGACAATCCATGTCATAAGCGTTATTTATGTATGTGTAAAATTTGGTTTAAGTTGCTTATTTCATTTGTAAAGGATGACATTATGAAACTGCCAACCTAGATATGTCATAAGATTTAGTAGCCTAGTGAGTTAGTTCTTTGATCACTCACATGGTGGCAGCAGTAAACGGTTCAGCAGAATGAGCTGTTCTTTAATTCCTATTACACTCAATAGATGTCCGTAGCAGGTTCTCATGTATCAACATTGCATAATTATTGATATTTTTGAACTACTTATAAATGTTATTATGATATAAGGAGTAATAATGTCCAAATATGACGATTTATGTTTTGAATATGAACTTGACAGTGATTTGTATGCAACTTTGCACGAGTAAGTGAGCGTGACACCTGAGCTCGGAAGAACGGAATAGTTACTAGGAACCGGATAAAAGGAACGGATCACGCGACTCGTTGGGAAAGAAGGAAAAACGATGGACGTTTGATTTGTGCGCAAGCGGAAGAGTATCGGTGCAAATCGTGGCTATAAGTAGATCACGAGATGATGAGAATAGCACGAATTGTACATAAGGGACTGTGATTGGTGATACGATACGAACATTGATGTGAAGGACAGTGTAACGAAGGGTAATTGAATTGCGCGGTGACGAAGTACAAAATATATTTCTATAGGGTGACCAGACATACTCTTTTAAAGAGTGTTATACTCTTTTAGAGGCTCATATACTCTATACTCTTTTCAATTTGCAAAAATCCCCAAATATACTCTTTTCCTTGCTATTTAATTCCATTCATTATTTTACGCGTAAAAATGCCTTAAAATCCACAGAACGGAAAACGTCAAGATGTCAACAAACTGAAGTATTTACTCCTTGACTCAAGAATTTCCTATGAACAATTTCAAGAGTCATTTTCATATTCCATCAACAAGCAAAACATATTTCAAATTCATTGGAATTTAATGATAATGATTAGGGCTGAGCCGTTACCACTTTGAACCGATACTCTTATGGATTCCCACCGATAACGATACTTGAAAATTGCAATAATTAAAATTTGTTCAAAATATTGATCAATATTGGCGTGTAAATATTCTCCTCCAATTATATGCATTAACATACCAAGAAATTTGCTTTAGAATATTCAAGAATTGCATCAGAATGTTAAAATAGATATTATGTTGTCACAAAATATAGTTTTCGTGCAAACTTAGTGTAAAATAAAAAGGAAGTTTTAATTTTGCATAATTTCCAGGATAATTAAACTGTCAAGATGTCGCGCGGGATTTTTGCGGACCCCGTGAAAGAGCAAAATGCATGCGTACCTTCAACCTATCGACTATACTCTTTTCGGTCAACAAATATCTGGTCACCCTATATTTCTATTTAAGTGGCTTGGTTGTTTGTGAACGTCCATTCATCAATTTCATCACTCATCCTCATCTTCGCAAATTAGTCAAGAGGCACAAAACGCGAAGTAAAATAAACTAAATTTAAAAAAAAAATGTTCACAGTTCTTGAACAGTTCACCTTTTGAGGTGCGCAACATAATCTTGCACTGCATGAAAACAATTTGTTTAGAACACGTGGGAATATTTCAAAGTTTCCACAGGTTACACAGTGAAGAAACTGAAGAGCTTACTGAAATAGTTCTCTTCTGCTAGTAAATTGTAAAGTCTGTAAAATACTACAATTAGAGAATACCATTCCACAAGTCACGCTACTTAGTGTTGATACTTTTCTGTCCATCTTGTGTCAAATAACTTGAGATTGTTACGGTGTTTCAATGATTTTCTTGCACTGCCTATTCAAAAACCAAATTCCTTTAAGAAGACTAGAGGGGGGAAAATATAACTGATTTGACAGTCTCAATTCGGTTTCTTATCACAGAAATTCCGAAACTATCAGGAAATTGCAGACATTTGGTCTGCAGTCTCATCTGGTGTGTGGAATTACCCGTATCCCTTCCTATACGTTTCTAATTTAGGAGAATAAAATAAGTGCGAAGACATTTTTATGAACAAGCTGATAGAACAGATAATCTGGTAATTTTACTGGACATAAGGGGGGCCGGGTGGACCCGTTGAACCCCCCTTAAAATACGCCCATGGCCAGACTACATGTCCTACAGATGTATCTTCCGATCTGACTTTGAGAACCAGTCTGCATTTCCTGCAGATGTACGTTCCGATCTGACTTGGAGCTACCACCGATTTCCTTGAGGTCCATCTCAACGTTATCCCTCCATCTTCGTCTTGGTCTTCCTACAGGTCTCTTACCATCAGGTTTCCCAACAAGAATCTTGTGAACTCCTCTTTCCTCTCCCATTCGTGCCACATGGCCTGCCCACTTAAGTCTTCTTGATTTAATTATTCTAACAATATCTGGACATGAATACAAATTATGTAGTTCGAAATTATGTAACCTTCTCCACTCACCTGTCTACTCATCCTTTTTAGGTCCAAAGATTTTCCTAAGGATCTTATTTTCAAACACTCTCAATTTATGTTCCTCTTTCAATGTAAGGGACCAAGTTTCGCATCCATATAGGCTAATACTACAAGCAAAATTACTGTTTTGTATATTTTAACTTTTAGTTTCTTAGATATTAAACGAGGAGACAAAAGTTTATGAAGAGAGAAGTAACATGCATTTCCTGAATTAAGCCTGCTTTTTATTTCCTCTTTAATATAATTTTCATTTGTTACTATTATTCCTAAGTACTTGAATTTGGAAACTGGTTCAAACGAGTTGTTATCCATAATTGGATTTTGATTATTACCTAACACTTGGTTTCTGCCCGTAAGCATATATTTAGTTTTCTCTTTGTTAACTTGCAAACCTATCTCTTTAGCAGTTTTGAAAAATATTTTAGCATTATTCTTAATTGTATTTATATTATCCCCTAATAAGTCTACATCATCTGCATATGCTAACAACTGAGTCACACCATTTAATTTTAGTCCTTCGTTAGTTTCTTTTACCTTCCTAACAGCATATTCTAAGGCAAAATTAAAGAGCAATGGAGATAATGCATCTCCTTGTTTTAACCCATCATGAATTGTAAATTTGTCAGACACATTAATTAATTAATGGTTAAAATGTAAATATTTCAATTGTGGTTTTACATTTTATATATCTACCGAAGGGTAGACGACAGGCAAGAAAATACTTTTTTTTCTACCGAGCTTTAGAGACTGTAGTAATTCAAGTAAACAAGAGATTTCAGTGTATGAAAGAAATGAAAGAAAGCTTCACCATTTTAAACCCCACCACCCTAACGGAACACACAGACAATTAGTGAAATCTGCTATTTTCTGGGAGAAATATGAAGAAAATGTATCTTGCACTGTAGCTACAGACATTGTTTGTTTTCGGAATGTAGTGTCAAAACTGAAATGATAATAATATTAATAAAAAAACATGAAAACAGCGAAGTTTCAGAATTCCTGTTGATAGAATACAAAATTTTGGCTAGTGGCATTCCTAACGTATGCACTGCTTATATATACTGTACTTGACCATACCTGTGACGTCTTCATCAACTGATGCTTTTCGAATATAAAAATGATCAAAAATTACTTGAAGAGCATAATGACAAGAGCGAGATTGAGTGCACTGACGTTGTTTAGTATTGAAAGCGATCGGGCTCGAAAACTGGACTGGATCAAAGTAGAAAAATAATTTGCTTCCATCAAAAAACGCAGACTGCTGGTAATGGGCAATTAATAATAAAGAGCAAAAAATAATTTCTGGAGAATAAGGACTAATGAAGAAATTAACAACATATTGGAGAAAAAGGATATAGTATGATTTATTAAATCACGACGAATTCGATGGCTGGGTCATGTACAGAGAATGGGAAAGGATAGAATGCAAAGGAAGGAGATGCAAGAGAAAATCTACTCAACAAGAGGAAGAGGAAGACCAATGAAGAGATGGATGGATGATGTCCTGGAAGATCTGCATCACTTGAAGGTGAAAAGATGGTGGGCGATTGCAGAGGACAGGGACAGACGGAGGCACATAGTTCAGGAGGCCAAAGACCACGAGGAGCTGTAGCGTCATATGGTAAGGTAATTGTGTTACGTTTTCTATAACTCACATGTCAACACAAAATGTTGTACAGACAAACTGAATGATGATTATTAAAGATTGTTACGCTGGTTACGAATATGTAATCAGATTTTGTCCATCACGTCTGGTTTCCGAGTTCCTAACGTTCCTATATTTTATTAATAGTTATTCGATACAGTCAACGCTTCTTAGGTTTCAACAAGGGAGGTTATATAAGGGGGGCACGTGGTACGTGTATAGAGGGGCCCAAAGGAAGAAATACGTTGTTTTTTTTTTTTTTTGTTGGCTAAAAAACTGTTTTAGTGGGCAAAACCACCCTCAAATGTCAAGATGAGGACAAATTAAAGTGAGGATCTGACCCCTGTGTCCCCCTCCGATTGCCATGAAACTTCGCAGGTGTATAGAGGGACCCAAAGGAAGAAATACGTGTTTTTATGTTTCAGCTAAAAAACTGTGTTAGGGGGCAAACCCCCCTTCAAATGTCAAGATGAGGAGAAATTGAAGTGGGGATCTGACCCCGAAAGCAAGTAAATCTGGCATAGGAAGAACATGCACATATAATTGGAAAACACACAGAACTGTAGGATTGTCGGTACCAAACTCAGTGCAATTATAGAGAGGTGCCGAATTCATAGAGTTTGGTTTGAGTTGGTGCTTTCAGTCCATTTTATGCACAGTAAGGCTATTTGAGACTGGACCTACGGTTTAAAGTGGGATCCGAACCACTGTGCCATGTTCCTCCACCGGTTATCGAACCCGGGACTCCTTGATTACAAGGCGATGACGCTACCACTGCGCCATCGGGGAGGCCCTCCGAATTCATAGACACCGTTGTTCCCGGATAGGCATGGATATAACAAAAGATATCTTTTCATCCGCAGATAAATCCCCACGACGTTTTCTAACCTTTTTGGGAGTTGCAGGTAGCTTCCTATCAGTCACCTCTTCCATTCTCCTTGAAACGACACAGGACACACAAAGTCACACACACAGCCACTGAGCCACGTTATGAAATCATGGATGGAACAAGGAAAGAAGTTAAAAATCGCGTCCCAAATTCTTTCCAGGTGCAGCGCTGCTCGTGCCTTGAGGCCTTTCTAGGAAACGCGAAAAATATAAGACTGACCGGTAAAGGTCATCTATAACAGGAAGAAAGAAAGGTTACTGAAAAGTGTCACTGTTGCTAACTATTCATTTGGAAAAAGTACACGCTGAAAAAAAATATTTTCGAACTTTTCAAAAGAATGAAACGAAAATGTGAGTTTAAATTTCCATGTTTTTTTAGCTATTTTTCATGAAATTTCCCTGCTTTTGGCATCACTGCTCTCACTCTCCTACAAATAGATATTCACATTCATTAAAGCCAGACTGGCAGAATTACAACGTAATCCTCTAGTCTGAACCGCCAAAAAAATGGTTTATATTAACCAATCAGAGTGCATACGCGTATGTCCTCCTTTATTATAAAACATCAGTTCGAGAGGATGCCCGCGACAGGGAGAAGTAAAACATACATAACTGAGAAGATACACAATACATACAAAATATTTGTAAATATTTTATTTTGCTATATTTATCTTCCTTTCATTACTAAAACAATAATGTATAGTATTGTTAGAAGGAATACATATAGAGACAAATGAAAATAAAACTTTTACAGAGCGCCCTGACATCTACTGGTGTTTACAGCAACTAAGAAAATGGTACAAGCTTGGCATATAGTTTGATTGGTCATGTAGTTAATAAGTGTGGTAGAAATTGTGAACTTCATCTCACAGAAATTGGAGAAAGTGCAAGCAAGGGTCAATTTTCTATGATGCAGATTTTAAAATTGCTGGAAATGTCCAATGGCGGTAAGACTTATTCGGGAAAAGACTCTAACGTAACTGAGCCTATGAAAATAAATACATCTAGTAGTAGTTCTCGAAATCGGGAGTGTATATCCCAGATATAAAAATTTAAGAAAGAATTCCTCCACCTGTCGCATTATCAAGCACATATCTAGAAATATATTTCGATGAGGGGGTTCTAACCAAGTGTCTCAGGAATGATAATAATAATAATGTCAATGAAAATAATATTAAATACATAAGTTAATTAATATTATATTGTTATTACACGAATTGGTAAAGAATATAGATATATCAAACAGCACGTATTCATTATCGAGCTTGCCTGTAATTGAGATCGATATAATTTGCATAAAAATAAGTTTTCTAGCAAAGAAATTAATATCAAATAGATGAAGAATTGCATATGTATTGAATAACAAAACGCGATGTTATGTCCAGTTGGCAAGCATAAATATTTAATACTGTCCTTGATCAAAGTCGTGAGGTCCCAATATAATCCCTAGCATCCACACGAAATTAATAACCATCGTTTGCTTTTCGGGGGAGGGTCCTCTGACCCCCTTATGTCATTTGGCACTGTCGCTTGGTTTGCCGTCCGAGACAGTTTCGCAAGGAATGTTAATAATTGTAAAGTTACAACTGCCTCTGTGAACGTGCAAGGAACAGTGCGACCCGTCAGTCTCTACTAGAATGTGAAAATGGCACGCAGTGGGCCTGGTCAAAGCAAACTATTGTAGGTGGCAGCACCCCTGTTGTGTCCCCACGCTTTTGATGGGCAATTGTTCTCCCATTAAATACATGGGGAATTTGATGCTGAACGTTCTGCTATTGCATTAAATTGCAAGTTTAATTTCATCTTAACCTCAGAAATGATGTCGGAACATGATAAATAAATAATCAGTGCGGTGAAACTAAGAACTTTAATAAAACGATCGTCAACAACAGAAAAGATATCGGAACTCAAAAAACCTTAAAATTTGCGCAGCACTTGTTTACGTCACTTGCAATTTTCATAATTTAAGTGCATTATTCTTGTGAATCTGGTAAAGAATAATACATAATAATTCCACGCAACTGTAGTTTTATTTTTATAGTTGTTATTAATAACTGACTCCCTTTTTTTTTACGTGATATCATACTTTTCCTCTTGGCTAGTAAATATGGTTCTCTATTATATTATAAAAAAATATTTTGTCTTCTGTTTCATATCTCGCAACCTCTAGGGCTTTCTTATTTACAGGATCTCTAATTTTAAAATTGTTGTAACCCAAAACAAAGAGCACGAAAATACAGGGGGGAAAATGTCTGCGTAATATAAAGAAAGCATATAGCCTAGTCCAGGGGTATTTGTAATCCCGTGGGTTTTTGAATGAAGGGAATATATGACTACCGTTAATACGTTGCTAGTGTGGTACGCAATAACGTACTACCAGGTGTTTTGCCCGCAATTGTGGCACAAGGCTTGTGTGACGTCATAAATCCAAGATGGCTACCGCTTCATGCACTATCTAAGAAAACCCATCATAACTCCTTTAATACTGGTTTCGGAAAACAAATTATAGATACATGTTTTGTTCAGAATTGAAAAAGGAACAACATTGATTCTTACAGTTTTTTTCATATCTCGCACTGTTATGGAGATATATCTAGTGAAACTATTTCGTGCCCTTTTCTGCAAGGGTTCTATGCATATTTTACCCTTTACTTGACATTCTGGCATATAACATTAAAGGGGGAAAATTACTGCCTGTGATATATTGTTGATGCCTACTATTGTGGCGTATTGCCTGTGTGACATCATACATCCAAGATGGCTGCCTCTGCAGACATTAACAAACAATAGCGACCAGTAGCGTACGCAGGATTTCATCAAGGGGGGTGTTATTTCTAAAACTTTTTTCCAAATTCACATTACCATTGTTTTATTATACTTTAATTAAATAATAATAATAATCACAATTAATTAATAATACTTATAATTAATTAATTAGCTGAATTAATACTAATAATACTACTAATACCACTACTACTACTTTTAAGTAGTAGAGATCTACATAAATATAGTATTTATGAAAACATTAAAACGAAATTACTTTCTAGTCATTCGATTTTTATCAAATCCTGGGAGCATTTTTTTGTTTCTTTGTTACGAAATAATTGTCTGGTCAATGAGGTGAGGCATTTCAAGGGTGAAGAAGATCCATAAATACAAGAAAATATATTAAAATAAATTGAAATAATCAAAGTATGGAACTCATCCAAGGAGCTGCGGTGATCTGGTCGGTAGAGCGTCTATAAGTGACAATCACGCGGGAGATCCGAATTCGATTCCCGAAATTGGTTGGAATTTTTCCGGCTTCTTCCCCGCATAAATGTCCCCAATAATTCACATCTGGATTGTCTCCCTGTTCTTACCAATAAAACATTTTACAATAGTTAAGCTTATTGTCTAGTCAACAAGGTGACACATTTTAAAGATATATATTCAAACGTGCTGCGGTAAACAATACAATGGGAAGGCGAATTGTTTTTGCAACATTTATTCAGAATTTATAGGCTAATGATTATCCCAAATAATATATGCAACGTTTTCATTATTTTTCAAGCACAAGTTAAATACATTTCTTCTTAATATCGATTTTTGTTCAACAAATGTACAAGATTGAAGTAATTTGTCTTCGTTATAAACTAAATCTTTATTTATTCTTGTCCGCCTAGCCTTTGTCTATACATTAGCCTCTTACAACGTACCAAGAACTTTATTTAGTTAATTCTCATTGTTCACACACACAAAAAATACATGTTCGTTGAACACTGGCGTACGTAGAGGGGTGGCCTATGGTGTTCCAGCTCCTACCGAAATTTTGAGAAAATCAGAATTTTCAAATAAATATCCGTTAAGAACTTTAAAAAATCAAAATGTGTAAAGTGAATCCCGATGACCATTTTTGTCCTTGAATACAATTTTAATAGACTGAAAAGCTCCAAAAATACGAAATATTTTATTCTGCATCCTGCCCTCCAAAACGAGGCCATGTGCTATCCACATTTACTATTCCAGCCCCTCCCGAAAAACAAATCCTGCGTACGGCAGTGTATTGAACATTGTTGCAACTGAGATACAAAACAACTTTTTTTTTCTGTTTTAAATCATAGTTACCCTAACCTAACCTCATAAACTCGTGTTTATTTTCAAGGCATCAGTTTGAAAGACGCGTGTGTTTGGAATGCTGTGCTTTTATCCATGCTGCATGGAAATAATAATTCAAATTATTATTATTATTATTAGTAGTAGTAGTAGTAGTAGTAGTAGTAGTAGTAATAGGAATATTATTGTCCCAGATACTTGACTGTGAAAAATTGGCTATTTCATTTTTTCCACAGCATTTTTCATATTTCACAAGCTCAAGGGGGGGGTTTAAACCCCGTAACACCCCCCTTGCGTACGCCACTGATAGCGACCTTATCTCCTTAACTTCTTTAGGAGTAATTTTGACCATTTGTTTTTGCACGAAGGGAAGACATGTGTGTGGAGGATGCTTTCATTTGGAGGCATGCAATCATATAGAGTAGAGCGGGGCAAGAACCCGCCCCTAAGGGATTTTGAATTTTTGACAAAATGTGTGAACCTTTTCTAATAAAACTTTTATTGACTGAGATAAACTGGAGTTAGTAGAATGTAGTGGAATGTTATTTATACACAAAGGAAAAAATGTATATGTAATACAAGCAAAAAAACATAGTACGGCATTTTGGGATTTTTGCCCCAGGCCTAGGGCAAAAGTCCCCAACACACTGGCGTAAATGTCCCCACGTCTAAACAGACCTACAAGTCTTCAATTAGGCTAACAATGGTCACATGTGAATTCACAAATACCTCATATGCTGAGCAGCCCTCATGCCACCAATCCCTACAGCGATGACACTGGATCCATTCTTCAACAGGGGGATCTCAAAATGCTTCACCACACCCAGGACATGTCGTATTCGAGTCATCTGATTGGACCTTTTTGACTACCTTTATTGTGTTCGTTTTGCAAAGTAGTTTTTCACCGGACTTGGCTTTTTGCGCTTTAGTGTTGCTTTCCTTTTCGTTTTTTTTTACAATCTGTTTGGTGGTGTCATCTAGCGATGCCGTTGGGAAGTATGTTGCACACATTGAAAATAATTAATGGTCTTTTATATGTCACAGTCAGTAGTTGTTGTTTTCATTAAGTTAAATAATATTTCTACATGTTCACATGCTTATGTAATATTACATCAACCAAGGAAAAAACGTATCTTACCTCATAGTTGAGTTGATTTTATTTGCTTCTGTTCCAAACTGCGTCAACACAAGGCGGCCATGACACTGTCCTCTGGTGGGTTGCAGTGGTGCCAACTGTGTTTCTTTATCATACTATTATTACGAATTAGGACTTTTGCCCCATGGGGGCTTTTGCCCCGGTCTACTCTATTACTACAGATGTTTTACTAGATAATGTGTCAGAGACCATACATGACTTCCCAAATCCAAGATGGCTGCCTTGGAGGTTCTGCACATGAACTACTGTCCATAACCTGCAACGTGCCACCACTCGTAACTCCAGGGTATGGAGATCCGAATTGGCAACACGCCGCTCCTTGCTCCGGCTGGTCAGTTGGAAGTACCAGTTCTCACCCAGGGATCGGAATTAAGACGATCCATCCTTCCTCCAGGAAGGAAACCACCGAATTGCGACACGTGACAGTAAATAAAATTCCAAATACTTTATAATTAAAATGTCCAAAATCTTTAATCACGAATCGCGCGCGTACATACTGATTCGCACAAGTTAAAAATTGTATTTTGTTGGGTCTTGCACGCTCGTAGGCAGTGATAAACAACTCATTTAACACGAGAGTTCGTGCACCGCCTTCACAGTTAATAGCAAGACCTCAACTGCTACCTGCCCGACCCTGTGGCCGAGTGGTTAGCACATCGGCCGAGTGGTTAGCACATCGTCCCGGGTTCGAATCCCGGTCGGGCTTGGTTGTTTGTGAATGTCCATTCATCAATTTCATCATTTCATCACTCATCTCCATCTTCGCAAATTAGCCAAGAGGCACAAAACGCGAAGTAAAATAAACTAAATCAAATAGAATCAAATCTAATCAAGCGCGAGGCGCAGCATAACAGATTGTTCTAACTTACAATACAAACTCATAACATAAAATAACACAAGAAAAACTGATAATTTATATAACACATCAATGTTAATTAGCGATAGTAAGCTAAAGTTCAGGTTGACAACAATTAAAAATGCCAGCGTGGAAGTTTTTACATCGCCAAGAACACGAAGCGTGGTTCCCCCACTCCTAACATAAACAGCCAATAGGAAAACGATATTTTATTGAAAACGAGGGAGAAATACTTTGCTGTAATATTACAATATTAAACTATATAGAAATAACTAAACTGATTTTATCAAATAAATCATATTTGCCCTTGCACATAAAAATGATTAAATAAAGATTTAGTTTATAACGAAGACAAATTACTTCAATCTTGTACATTGTTGAACAAAAATCGATATTAAGAAGAATTGTATTTAACTTGCATATATTATTTGGGATAATCATTAGCCTATAAATTCTGAATAAATGTTGCAAAAATACGCGAAAAATATTATAACATATAAAAAACGTAAATATATACATGAATTATAAAAACAATTAAGTATAAATAACTTAATCCAAGTTCTTAACTTGAAAGTATACGAATAAGATTAATGCCAATATACAACTGAAATCTGCCTAACATGGCGGTCGTTACAAACCTGATTTAGAGTTCGTTTATCAGATGTCTCCACAGGCATTTTCTGTTGATAAATAACAAGGGAAAATATTAATTGTTATTATTATCATTATCATTAATATTATCATAAATATTAGAGTAAAGGAGTAATAAAATCGCCTGTGAATTTTGCATTGTGTTTTGAAATTTAAGCAGCTCACCTGTTATCAAGATTGAGAGTGGTTGGAATCATATTGGAAATATCATGCCATCAATACAGTCACTTTATTCAAATTGCTCGTCACTCTGATCTGAGTCTCTGTCCTGCAAGTCATTGTTTTCACACTTTTCTTCATCTGCACTACAAAGACACAGTTCAGTACGTCGCAGGAACTGATCCCGACGTATGCTTGAACATTTCCTCTTTCCGCAACCACATGTCAACTGTAATTTTCTCTGAAGTTCTAGCCAGTGTGAATATGACAAGAATGATCTTTATGTCATCCTCATTTTCTTCTTTCTCCATTCAACAGCCTATTGATTGGGCTAAGTAAATTTAGATGTTCCTTTTCTGCTTTTATTTCACTCCAATACTTGGAAGTAACTCCTCCTGATGAAATGTGGGATGGTCACTTTGGCGGCAGCGTTCACATTATCTATTAATGGTATCCCAGTTTGTGTTTTTACTTCCAAAGTAGGCAAAAAAGTGGTTGTTGAACGCATTTGATGGCGCAGAAGATGATGTGCTTGAATCTCTTGCAAATCTTGGTTCTCCTGGATTCGATGAACAAGGTGACAGAATGTAAGAATGAATTGATTTATTTTACTTCTCGTTTCTGTTACTTTTGGCTAATTTCGAAGATGAAGATGAATTATAAGATGAAATAGATGAAAGGACAATCACAAACACATATAGGCAGCACACAACTCAAGTCCCATGGGTCCAGACGTCAGAGCATTGATTGATTGATTGAGTTGGTGTTTTATTTAAGTCCACTTTATGCACAGTAAGGCTAATTGGGACTGGACCTACAATTTAAAGTGGGATCTCGGGACCCTTTGATTACAAGGCGACGACGATACCACTGTGCCATCGGGGAGGCCCTAGACGTCAGGGCAATGTTAGTCTGCAAAATGCAGTCCAGGGTGTACTTTGTGGAAGTGAGGTTGATATTTACACCTCGAATATGATGACAGGATTTTTAAGATGACAGGATTTTGCATGACACCAAAATCAAATATTTCGGCAAATTACGATGGTATCTGTTCGCGAAAAGGGTTGTTCAAGGCTCACGTCTTGCTCTAACGAAAGTTCCCCTCACACTTTTCATCAGAAGGAGGTATTTCCAAGTATTGGAGTCAAATAAAAGCAGAAAAGGATCATCCACTACCCATCTCAATAGGCTATTGAGAAAATGAGGATGACAAGAAGATCATTCCTGTCATATTGACACTGCCTACAGCTCCAGAGAATGTTGAGTGAGGAAGGCACAGGCTACGTCATTACTCCTTTACCATAATACGGTAGTGTCCGAAATGCAGAAAAATGGAAGGGGGAGATCTGCACGATCACCGTAAATAATCATCAAGGAGTGTAACTCACGTTACTTGCATAGGCAACAGTACTGCTAGTGTCAAACAGACCCTTGATTGAAAGGTAAACAAAACACAGCATATCAGAACAAGAGTGCCTCATTCTGTATCAAACGCTCATTGCGATCGGAGGACAATCTCTTGGTAAAGTGTGCAATGTAGAGTAAGAACATGGCACAAAGACGTCAGGGAAGATCAGACGCATGGAAGCGGGTCAAACACAGACTGAAGTCACGGCAGCGTTGACTGTGCCACAGTCATTTCCAGTCTTTGCCGACGGTTCCAAGACACAGTAGATGTTCATGGTAGGCCAGAACAAGGTTGACAACGAGTAGGAACGCCACAGCAGGGCCGATATCTGGCTTTAACTGCATGACAAAACCGGACGATGCCTGCAAGACAACTGTCCTCAAAGCTTGCAGCCACCTCAGGGGTTAGAGTTTCTATCGCCAAACTGTGTACCGGAGACTCAGGACAGCTGGTCTCTATGTATGTCCCGCTTGATCCAGTGCACAGAAGGGCCCGCTTACAGTGGAGTCAGCATCATCGAAATTGGACCCTGAACTAGGGTTACCAGACGTCCGGTTTTTTCCGGACATGTCCTACAGTTTAGCCTTGTGTCCGGCGTCCGGGAGGAATTTGAAAAATGTCATATATGTCCTACATTTTGAGCGTCACAATATATTAATTAGGAAAATACGTGTTTCAGTTTAACAAAGATGAATGTGACTTTTGGGGTCATATTCTGATGATGCGACTGTTCAATGCCTGAGGGTAATTTCTTGCCTTGGGGTTTACAGGTATACTGATGAAACAAGGTGTTTTCCATTCTTATTCATTATTTTGATTGTAAAGCAGGGGTATAGGGAACGAAGTTATTTAGTCTACCAGTCAAGAAAGTCGTGAAAGTCAAGAAAATAGGTCAAGAAGTCAATAAATTATACTTGTGGTCAAGAATTATTGCTATCCCAATGACTGATTAGTTGATTTAGTTTATTTTACTTAACTTTTCTGCCCCTTTGGCTTATCGCGAAGATGAGGATGAATGGTGGTAAGATAAGATGGATGAAGGGACAATCACAAACATATTGGGACGACAACACGAGTCACACATAGGATAATACCTGCTGTGAGTCCCAACGCCAGAGCCTCGCTAGTCTGCCAAATGCAGTCCAGGATATATGTCTGGAGAGGCAGCCATCTTGGATGTATGATGTCACACAGGCAATACGCCACAATAGTAGGCATCAACAAAATAGCAGAGGCAGTAAATTTCCCCCTTTATATGCCAGAATGTCAAGTAAAGGGTAAAATATGCATAGAATCCTTGCAGAAAAGGGCACGAAATAGTTTCACTAGATATATCTCCATAACAGTGCGAGATATGAAAAAAACTGTAAGAATCAATGTTGTTCCTTTTTCAATTCTGAACAAAATATGTATCTATAATTTGTTTTCCAAAACCAGTATTAAAGGAGTTATGATGGGTTTTCTTGAAGCGGTAGCCATCTTGGATTTATGACGTCACACAGGCCTTGTGCCACAATTGCGGGCAAACACCTGGTAGTACGTTATTGTGTACCACACTAGCAACGTATTACCGGTAGTCATATATTCCCTTCGTTCAAAAACCCACGGACTATAGAAATATTGACATATGCACCTGGACTAATATGTTAATATTAAGTTATCGTAAAGGGCATATTGTATAATAATAAATATCATGCGCTTACTCACTTAATACATTTTATTCTTCGTAATATGGTGAGTTTCTCCGATTCTTACTCCCGGCGTTGAATTACACATACTTGGAAGTCGCAACAAGAGGAAACATAAAAGCGTAGTGTAAAAATCTTACTTTTTTGTATTATAGACTCATGGCAGCTAGGGACGACCAAAATTACGTCAAGATTTAGTGCTTTTTGTGCATAAATATACTATATTTAGCCCGTCTGTGCTACCCTGCCGTTGCGCATTAATATATTAATTCTTAGGTTCAGGAGAATGTAACTTCCGGAAACTTATGACTTGCTACATAATCTTAAAGGTTAGCTAAACGCATTTTTGTTATCGATTTACACGAGAAATTCTTACCTTCGTTAAAAATAACGTTTGAATAGCCATCCTATCGCTCTCCAATGTAAAGCTTAGGGCAACCAGATGACAAACGAAATTCTTTAGGGACACAACAGGGGTGGCGCCTCTAGCGGAAAAGTTTGTCAGTGAACAGCCCCATAGGGAAAACGTTGAAGACCTATCTCTATTGTTATATTAAGAGTAGGATGACAGCCACGTTTCGGAGGCATGTCCAGTTTGTCCCGTCGATGTTATTTAAAAAAAAAAATAATAAATAACTGTTGTCTAGTTTTATGAAAGTCTAGCAGCTTGAAAACTAAGTCTTAATCCGGCTTTAAACAAAAGCATTTCCTTTAGCATTTTTGCTAGCATAAATGCTAAGTAAAAGCTTCCAAAAATCTTATAGCAGATGGTATTTTACACGAAAGCATTTCATGTAACTTTTCGGCTAGCTTTTGCGATTACAATGTATAACATATACAGCATGAAATGCACGTTAAGTTCACCATCTATGATGAGTGCACGGTGTTTACATTTGAAACAACTAAAATATTCTTCCATACGTGTACAGTAAACATTGTAAAGAATGTATTTAAGCAGCGCCATTGTTTTATACCTAATAACGTTTTACACGAAACGTTATTCCTCTCCGTTGAATAGTTATCGGTTTTTAAAAATGTGAAGTGATACATTGTTTACATCTCACGCGGCCGCCATTACAACTGCACTCGTGACCTAAAAGTAGCTTCTGATTGGTTATGCTACGAAAAATGCTACGGAAATAGGACGGGGTCTTTCCTTGAGAAATGCCATGGAATATGCCATGGCATCTGAAATGCCATAAGATTTTTCACTTTACACGGTAAAATTTTGGTCATGGCACAAATGTTCACACATGGCACAAAAATTCTAAGGAAAACGCTTTCGTCTAAACCGGGCTTAAATTTGAGACACATTTCATGCTAAAAAGAATTGGAATTTTTAAACTAGCGCCATGGAAACATTATAGCAAAACAGCTGGTCTGCGTTTAAAGCACTTCACAACAATCACAATTAAAATGTTCCATTGTCGTTGGGAACAATGATGCGCACTGAAGCTTGGGACCTTTTATTATGAGGGGTCTCACTTACATCTTGGTCAAGCACCGTATTTTGACTTCTGACGTCAGGCTAAATACTTTAGTACTTAGGATAAATGGAGTGTATTTATGCTAAGAGATTTAAACCTACGTAACGAGCCTACTAACCACGAAAGCATTGCGCGCTGACATCAGAATACGAAATACGGTGCATGACCAGGAGGTCTCTTGATTGATTCATTTCATCCTCTAAATCATACATAGTACAATAGGTACAATGATATAGGACAGGTCAAAATTTACAATTGCCAAAGTTTTAACATAGATTACGGCTATACCCTTACATTACATTTTACATAGTAAAGTAACATGAAGTTCCAAATATTACATTTATAGAATGTATAAACTAATATTATCTTAAATTTATGTTTGTATACTTTTATATGTTACAAGTTGGGTACATACTTTGACAATAACAAAAGAATATAACAAATGTAAATTAAATGTTGATATATAGGCTATATGTGTCGATGCAAAAAGGTCACACTACATAAACACAAGTTTCATTTCTAAATTAACAAAAATTAAGCATAATTTGACTTGCAGAGATCAGAGGAGAGGGTTGATCATATCATATACAGAGCAATTCCCTGACATTCCCTACGAGACTCGGCCGCAAGCGGCCCGGCATCAGCGCTTGTCTTTCCCGGTGAACAGGTCCGCGACAGTCGCTAAAGTCGGCTATTAAAATTACAGTTTTCATATTGTGTACTAACCTTGACTACATACTGAAATATTGACTGTTTTTTCTTCCTTATCTTTATTAGTGCAACAAACGAAAACTAGAGTACGTAGTTTAATGTTACACTTTCAAAAAGTACTAGATAACGTGCATCCGTTATCCGTTAATGACTCCGGACGACCGTTCTTCTACTTTCTTTATAGAGAAAATTACATTATCTTCTACCAATATATACAATGTTTTAATAAGCATCACAAAGAAGTATCAATTAACTTTAATATTGCTAAGTATATTTAATGAGAAAAATATTCCAAAATTCATGTTGTTAGCTCTCATATGTACTGTTTATTTATGTTCATCTGACTAGACTTTACTTTGGGATATACAATTTGCCAAGCATTGCTATCTACTGGCAACTAATACAACCTTATATGTTATGATAAAAAACGTTCTTATCACTCACTCCTTTGCCACAATGAAATGCGAAATTAATTTGTGACATTGCTGCCATCTATTGAGCATAGTCGGAAAATTTTAATGACAGTGTTTCTTTAGTACGCAGTAACTTCACCGCCTTGTAATCAAGGGGTCCCGGTAGACACACATAGTGGATCGAATGTATACCACGTTTGTTTCCAGTCATTATCATGGACCAACAAAAATCTCAGACTCACATCCTACAACTAATGCAAATTACATTCATTGTGAAGCCAACAATATGCTCTCTGGAATGGACAGCGTTATCAAATTCAAAGCAAAACAAGTAGATCTAATTGTGGAATTTTATGTGAAAATATATTTGAGAAACTGTGTATATTTTTTCCGATAGTATGTAATTATGTTCTAAAAAAAAGCGTGTTTGCTAAATAAATTTTAATGTTATTCCAATTTGTTATGCTTAAAAGATTTTATAATTGTCTAGCATGTGATTAAAATGGAATTGTATATTTCTTCATTATTGTCAAAATTCATAATGTTTAACCTTAAAAACGTTAAGGTTCAAAACAATGAATTTAAGTTACACTAAAGTCTTAAACGGACACCTAATATGTATATTAACGTCTAATATGAAAAAGAGAGATTTTGATTATTCATGAGAATTTCCAGACTTTAAGGGTGTATTCTCTATTAAACGGAAATTTATTTCACACCGAACGTTACATCAAATTTCTTTTTTTAGTAAGCGGCGAGCCTGTTACGCCCCTGCAAAATTCATTTTCCACACACACCCACACACACATATTGATCACTTTTACTTCCTGTATGTTCATATATTCCAACCAATAAATCATTACCAAAAAAAAAAAAAAAACAAGTCTCTCACTTTCATTTGGGCAACCCTTATATATAGCTTGCGTCCATTTTCTTGTGAGGCCGAGAGATCGGGAGAAATGTGGCGGGCGGCGCTAGCGGAGATGCCGAGATTTTCGACCATAACGTCCCGCTTAAGTTTACCCTCGAAAGCGTTTTGCTTCGCTCGGAATCGTTTGGATGTTTCGAATGTGCAACACTGTATCAAGATTACGTTGCAGACTAAACCGTTAAAAGTCAATGGTTTTCGTGAGCATTGTTTGCAATTTGAAAGCTCCGAGCTTGAGTTGTTCTTTCCTTCTACATCAATGATTCTCATCGTTGTTTTTAACCGAATATGTAGGGAAAAAACGCAAAACGAACTCAAGAGTAGCAATAACAACTAACAAAAGATTATGAATGTCAAATTGGAATTAATATAATTTTTAATATAATAATAACAATCCGTGACTCGACAGCCCTGAAAAGGGCATTAACCTATCTCCCGACTGCCAGTCTCCCTCCCACAATCCTACCTAGAGGTGTGGACATCTTCAACCGGTAATGGGTGACGTGGGGTCTGCACGTCGAACCCTCAGCCGTTATAGGAGATTTCCGAGACCGGATTACGCTACTCACTCGTAGCTCCCTAATTTCCTCACGATGGTGGGTTGCTACCGGTCCTATACAGAGGCCGAAAACCCAGAGACTGAACCCATGCCGTTCCGCAGTGGGAGTCCAAAGCACAGCGCCTTAGACTGCACGGCCACGGAGGAGGACAATATAATCTTTAGTGTATAAAAAGTAATATGTTCGCTTCGAATATTGAGCCTGACGACCTTAAATTTCCCCGAAATCATGGAATTTCGAAATTCAGTGCAAACTGCAAATGGGAAATACCCCTTCACGTGGTAATACTCGGTTACGTTAGATTAGATTATTATAATTAGAAAGTTAAACTCTCCTCCAAAAAATTAAGTCAAGAACGTTGGTCAAGAACGTTCGTCAAGAAAGTCAAGATAAAAGCAAAGGAAATGCAATTTTATTATATATACAAATTGTAAAACTTACTTACATGAGAGTTCGCAGTGCTTAAATTCTTTCTGAAAATTTCTAAAATTTATCAATGGAAACTTAAAGTAGTTTTGAAAATAAAATATTTTCTCAATTACGTTTGAAAATTAACACCACCAGCATGAAAATTATGTAAAATGTTTTGAATGTTTCTAGCCAATAATAAACCCTGCCATCTAGCGAGAAAATATGCAATCACAGGAACGCAGAGAGAGAGTGCGTGAAACCTGTTTGATTTCTGAAGAACGGGTTTTTTTTATATGCATTTATTTCACTGTCGATTGGCGTAATGTAGCGAAATTTTGGGAAATGCTTGGGCCCGGTACGCTCACGCCAGAGTGTACCACCAGGGTCCCCGTTGGTAAACACGAAGCCCTTAAAGTAAAAAAAAAAAAAAAAAATAGAGAAGGTACATTTCTCATAAAATTCTACACTAGTATGATTAAATATTAGTAGAGGAAGGGGGACAAATATGGAATACCATTTTGTTTTTGACCATTCAATGGCACATTTTTTGAAGAATGTATGTGAGAAACTACCCTCTTCTTCCTTAATTAGTTCTTTAATAGAATATAAGGTTTAGACTACGTAACATTATAGTAAGTATTTGCAAACAACATTTTCCTAAGAGTTGACATGATTGCTCCAAAAGAAAATGGGGTACAAATATGGAATACTGGCAACATTGTGCAGAAAATGAACATATAAACACAATTGTAGTGAAAACATGAAATAAATGAACACTGTAAAGTCACAAATATGAGAAAGTTTCTGAACTGTACATGTCTGTATCACTATGATTATGAGGGCACTATTTACCTACTTACAAAAATCGCAAATGTAAAGTCCATTATCATATCCTGCACATTCAGTATGAGCCCACATATCACACATTTCGCACTTAACCCATTCTTCTCCACGCTTATCATCAGAAAATTGTCCAGAACAGAAGAGACATTCAGCATCATCACTACTTGGTGTTCTGGCATCTGACATACTGAGATCAGAAGAGTCATCTCGCACGCTGAATATGCCGTCGCTGTCCGAGTCTGATGGTTCGCAGTCTTTTGGTAATGGCGATTTCCCTTCTTTCCAATTGTTTTTAACAGGCTGTTTCTTAACAGCAGTGGACATTTCAATGGAAGTCTTATATGTTGATGAAGTCAGGATATGAGAGGTCCCTGCTTTCCCCCCCCCCCCCCCCTACTCCCTCGTCTTCTTAATTGCAGGAACAGGTGAGGTGGCTACTTCACTTCTAGCAGAAGGTCCTGCTCCATCTTCGGGTTTGGATCCAGATGCAAGTCCACGTTAATAATTTTTGTACGTAAATGGGGTATAAATATGGAATACTACTATTCCATATTTGAGCCACTGTTACCTTCGAGTATCGAGGGCCAAAAGTGTATTCAAACTCACCTCAATAATATACGCAAAATACCAGAATAAAGCCTGATTGATATGCTACAAAACTGTATAACATGTATTTTCATTCTGTGTACTAATAAGAAGCACAAGGCAAAAAGGTACTTACCTCCAAACTTTTCACTTTGGGCGGGAACCACAACAATCGTTCTAACGCGCCCTGTTCAACCTCGAGGTTCAAACTAACTGCTTCCTGTAGTGGTGAAGGACACTGCCCAGCTTTTCACGTAGTTCTTGCTAGAGAGCAGCGATTACCAGGCGAGATATAATGGTATTCCATATTTGTACCCCTATTTCATATTTGTCCCTCTTCCCCTACCATATGTGTGTGCAGCCCCGGCCCTAGAAATTTTGCCGCCCCGTGCAATTTTACTTCTTGCCGCCCCACCCCAAAATACGTACAAAGAAAACATAATGTATGATGATATGATTATTTTGATGAAGGGACACTTATAAAGAACACCCATGCACAGGCCAGGAGTCGAATCCGGGACCGCTGGGGTTGTGGTGCGGTGTGATAATAATTCCTTTATTCAGCGGGCGAGATTCAGCCGTAGGCTGCTCTAACAGCTTGAAGGTAAGATAATTTTTTGAAAGAGATCATCTGAAACATATCTGTGAGAAAAATGTTGGTATGTCCGGGGAGAAGATGACGTCTGGTTGGTAGCCCTACACATACGGAAAAAGCAAAGCGAGAGGGAGACAAAGGGATCCAGAGAGGGGGCTCAGGGGGCTCTAGCCCCTCTGAAATGTTTCGATTTACACTAGGTAAAATGAGGTTTTTGGCTTGTGTGCGTGAAATAAAATATTGTGATTATAATTTAAAGAGAGATATAGTTATCGAGGAAAAGCGGAGAATGTTCTAGAACCCTGAGGGATAACCCTGTTATTGATAATATTGTATGTAAACTTTTCTTGCTCTTTCGGTGTTGTCGCAACGAACTTGAGCATTATTTAAAAATTTGTCGGCATTTGTAAGTTGCACAACAAAGCACTGTTGAAGGCATCGCCATGAGTCGGGCGATTCGTTGGATTACTAATTCTCTGAAAAGCTCGAGTGGGAACGTTCTTGAATAGGAGGTGGAGTCGAACTACAAAACATTTTATGTGCGGAACATTCCAGAATATAATATGGATATAAATACGCGGATTCAATTTCACGGTTGGTCTGTACAACAGAATCATTCAATAAGACTTCAGGAGTAAGTGTGACAGTCGATTAGTGATCAGTCAGTGTCCATTGACAGTTTTATAAGAAGTAGAGATTAGGGGGGAGAACTAGAGACACATTTTGCTGGAAAGTGCTGAAGTCTACCACTATTACAAGTTCGGGTCCAAAGCTGAAGACATTGCCGACAGTGTAGTGCTAGTTTCGGGTCATGAGCCGAAGAGATCGAAGGCTCTAAAGTAAATATTTCAGCAGTAATGGACATTGGAGCATCATTTTTTTTAAAAAAAAAAAACGGAAATAAGTTGCACAGATCGACTGAAAATCTAAGTTTTGAGTAACGATTTATTACTGACCGGACCAAGTTTCCTGTATACAGTCCGAGAGTTTCGTGGGTTAAAAATTGACTTTTAAGTCAACAGTTTTGGAAAAACACTAAAACACTAACTTCCACAAAGGGGCAGCCATGAAGGCCGAAAATTTTATGAATATCGAGAAGATGTTGCATATGTGGAAATTTTAGCGGAAAAAGCAAGCTCGACCATGACTCGAAAACCAGGGTCTCTGGCATATATCGTGCCTGCCTTTGTTCTACCAAGTGAGCTACCGAGTCACCCTTCGCTTCGCTTGAGCTTTTGCTGTCGCTGTAGAGCAATGGCACGGTATGCCTGGTGGAGCCTGCATTTTCCGCTAAACTTTCTGCATGGCACATGAAGAAGAAGAAGATGCAGTAAGGAACGTTTGTTTGTGCTCCGCAAATTTGTTTCATTTACTCAGTTCTTGTGGCTATACTGGATATTCCAGTTATAAAACAAATGCAGTAAGTACTGTAGATTATATACATACATAAATCAATCGAAACTAGTAATGTAAAGTGATATATTTAATCATTTCTCGTCGCTCAATATAATGTAAACAAAGAACAGCAGTTTCAACGACAAGTGTAGTCACACAGTTTATACAGCACGATTGGAGCATAATCGTTCGGCATGAATTCCTGTGCGGTCATGGATGGCTGGCTGTGCGGTGTGTTCGAAACCTGTTTCGAGGCAAGAACTTTTATCAAAAATACAGTGCATCAACTGTGTTAATTGGTTTCATACGAAATGTGTTCATCTGAAAGACGCAGATGTAGAATTTATAAATTCTACGAAACAAGTATGGCGTAGTAAAAATTGTGTAAAGGATAGACGCAGTAGTATATCTCTTGAAAGTGTTTCGGAACCAAGTGAAATGAGTCAGCCGTCTATGATGGATGTATCGTATCATTCTAAAGAATGATGGGATCAGAACCAGTCACTTTGCAATTAATTGCTGGGTGATGTAAGTTATTCATCATTCATCCTCTGATTGGCATGACGAGTTAACGCTTGGCAATGCGAAAGGTACAAATAAAATTAAGGAACTAAACTGCTAGAAAAGACAATGGTCACTCGTTGGGTTTTCTGAACCTTTGAATCTGAATCATGGCTGGGTGTTAGGATAGTTACCTGTCTATCTGATGAATGAAGATAATTATGATGAATAAAATATACGAAGTCCTCTGTTGGCTTCTCTATTGGTTGACCAGAGCGTCGTCTCACTTCTGCTCCACTGCTCTCCTTACTTCTACCCCCTTCTCAATTCCAATCCCAAGTCCGTCACCTCTCAGCTTGTCTCCTCTCTATATCCCTAGGCCATGGAGCTCTTCCTCCATGCCGAATCGTGTTTTTAATTGCCACTATGCAAACCGCTGGCTCCATAGGCAGAAGAAACTACCTGTTTCCTGAATAGCTCAGGAGGTTTGCATAGCACAACACTGTGCATTGTTTACATGCCTCAGAGGCTGAGACAACTGAGAAAAACAAGTGAATGCCCTGGTCAACGTGAAGCATTCAGAGAGGCTTTATAAAATAAACATATAATCTTAGGGATTGATACGGTATACAAACTATTGCAAACGCTATCAAAGGAAGTGGAAGAACTGAGGAAACAAAATAAAGAGACAGAGCGGGAATTGAACAAATCATTGGATTATGCTAATCAAAAACTGGATGAAAATGTTGATTTAATAAAAAAGCAATCCGAGACCATCGCCACATGTCTTGGACAGGTGGAACGGCTGCAAGAGGAGAACACTCAACTCAAGAAACAACTTCAGGAGACGCAGTTGCAGCTTGATGAACTTGAACAATACGGGAGAAGAAATAGTGGAAATTTTCGGCATTCCCGAAAACCCAAATGAAGATCCTTATGAAATTGTGAAAAATGTAGGACGGGCTCTAGATATGCAAGTGAACAATGAGATGATAGACACTTGCCATAGGTTAAGGAAACTTCCACATCAAAAATCAGCAGGTATTATTGTCAAGTTTGTAAGACAGGCAGATAAAGAAAAAAATGTAGAAAAACGAAAGGTTAAAAGGAATCTTAATTGTACCCATGTAGGATTTTCTGATAATGACAGTGTATATATTAACGAAAGCTTAACACCTCTTCGTAAGACCATATATGGTCAAGCAAGAAAAATAAAATGAGAGAAAAATTATGCATTCTTGTGGGTTGACAGTTCAGGTACGATTAAACTAAGAAAAAGAGAAGGCGACAGGAATGTTTTTGTTTTAAAGACAATTGAAGATATTAATAAATTGGCATGACTCTAAATGGCTTCCCCGAATGACATTTCCATTTACTATCAAGATGTTAGAGGTCTAAATACAAAAACACAAGAGTTTTATGTAAATAATATTGTGAATAGTTACGATATAATTATTACTGAAACTTGTTTAAATAGTGGTGTATACAGTAGTGAATTGTTTGATGATAACTATAATGTGTTCCGACATGACAGGTTAGAAAATAAGAGAGGAGGAGGCGTATTAATTGCTATTAAGCATAATATAAGATCTGATATTATTATTCTAGACAATAATAGGGATATTTTATGTGTAAAAGTAAACTTAAATAATAGAATATATTATGTAATTGCCGTATAATTCACCCCTTCTTCAACTCTCAGTGATTATATATAATTCTATGATCCATTTGAAGACTACGAAGAATTGCAAAACAATAACATTATTGTAATTGGTGATTTTAATCTGCCGAAAATTGTAGATTCCAACTATAACCTGCAAACAGGTGGAACTTGTTACAGAAGTTTGGACAATTTCATGAATCTTTATAACTTACATTCTATTAACAATATAAAAAATCACAATAATAGAACCCTAGATTTAATTCTAACAAATATACATAATAATATCATCATAAATAGGGATGAGATGCCTCTTGTCAAGGAAGATCTTCACCACCCGGCTTTAATATTAAATGTGCATTTCAAAATATCAACAAATGTGTTGAAACGAAATCCAGTCGAAATATTACATTTTAAGAGGGCAAACTTTTTAACATTATACGAAATGTTACGAGACATAAACTGGGCTCCCATTATTAGCATGGGTGAAGTGGAAGAGACTGTAAACTATTTTTATGAAAATGTGAACTCTGTATTTCATAACACTGTACCAAAGAAAAAGATCCAAAGAAAATACAAATACCCTCAGTGGTTTACTGGAGAAATTATTAAAACTTTAAAACTTAAGGAATATCGTAGAAAACGCATGAAATACGCTGATGATAGTAAAACAAAATATAGAGAAACTCGCAAAAAGGCAAAGGCAATTATAAATAAAGCATATCGTATGTACATTAAAGAAACCGAGGAAAACATTAGCAATAATATAAAATCTTTTTGGAACTATGTACATAATAGGAAAGGTAGAAACGCGTATTCAAATCAAACTATGATACATGACAGCAGAACGTTACAAACAAATCAAAGTATATCTGACAACTTTGCCTCATACCTTCAATCTGTATATGCTGAATATCCTAGCACATACGAAATTACCGATGAAGTTGAATTAAAGGTATCTAGTTCACTCACTAATGATGGGATCACTGACAAGGAATATTGGCATGCAGTAAAAAAAATTAAAACCTAAAAAATCCAGTGGATCAGATGGAATTCCTCCATACGTAATTAAGGCTTGCGCCTAAGTGCTTCAGAAACCATTATGTTTTATTTATAATTTAATAATGAAGACACAATGTTTCCACAAGATTTGGAAATTAACTAAAGTCTGCCCAATCTTAAAATCAGGTGAAAGTACAAAAATTGAAAATTATAGACCAATTGCTGTAATATGTGCACCTGCTAAAGTATTAGAACAAATTTTATTTACAAGAATATTCAAACCTGTTAAAAACTACATAAGCGATTGCCAACATGGGTTTTTTCCAGGTAGATCTACTACAACCAATTTAACAAATTTTGTGCAAGATGTATAATGCATTCTATTGTAGATCTGCTGTACACACAATCTATATTGACTGTGCAAAAGCTTTTGATAAAATCAACCATGATATTCTTCTGCATAAACTATCAGGCTTTGGTTTGACAAATAATATGTTGAATTTACTGAAATCATATCTTCAGGGTAGGAGACAATATGTAACTTACAAAGAATCAAAATCATGTGAATATACTTTAAACTCCGGTGTCCCACAAGGATCTAATCTAGGATCTCTCTTATTCATTTTGTATGTAAACGATCTACCAACTTGTGTTAAGAACTCACAAATTCTTTTGTATGGTGATGATATTAAATTATACAAAGTAATTAATGGTCTAGACAATACAATAGATCTCAAAGAAGATATAGAGAAACTCACATTTAATACAAATAAATGCTACTTTATGCAATTAACGAATAAAAGAAATAATTTGAGGTGTACATATTCAATTTGTGGTAAATTACTTCTAGAGGTGAATCTAATCAAAGATCTTGGTGATTTAATTGATTCTGCTTTGACCTTCAAAGAACACATATCATATATGGTAAATAAGGCCTACAGATCGTTAGGTTTTGTTATAAGGAATTCTAGAGATTTTAAGAGTATACATTGTATTACAACTCTATATAATAGCATAGTAAGAAGTAGACTTGAATACGCATCCGTTATTTGGTCTCCAATGTATAGATCGTACGAAAATAGCATAGAAAGAATTCAGAAAAGGTTCCTAAGGTATCTGTTTTACAAAAAAACATGTCCCCACGACAAAATAACGTGAATTATAATAATCTGCTTGACATATTTGGTTTTAAGAGTCTTAGTAATAGGAGGAAAATATTAGAACAGTTGTACTTGTATAAAACAATTAATGGTGTTTTAGACAACAGCTCCTTTCTCGGTCAAATACAATTCAATATAAGAAAAAAGAATCTGCGTAATAGAAATATTGTAACTTCTAGATTTTCAAAAACTCAGAAATATAGAAACTCACCAATAAATAGAATGTGTCACAGTTACAATATACTTGTTGCAAACAACCAATGTGTAGATTTTTCACTTCCATTTGACAGATATAAAAGAATAATAGATTCAGTGCTATAGAAAACGAAACTCTGATAGAATATAGATTGTTTAATATAAATGTTACCATTTACAGTGTGCAATACTTGTGAATTACGTATAAACCTCTTGCCTAAATGTATGTAGATAAGTGTGTGTATATATATATATATATATATCATGTGTTACGTATGTTGTATGTTATATGTATTGTACGTGAATGAATGAATATGTGCTTGTATATTTCCATGTAATTTCTATTGTATTAATCAAACACAGTGCACGCCTTCTGTAATTGGAGGTTCAATCCTCTGTAGAAGTGCAAACATAAATAAATAAATAAATCTCTTGTGTATGCCCAACCGTAAGATATTGCCTGTTCAATTAACAAGCACAGAAAAAGGAGATAGACTAAAACTAAGGACATTCCCACCGGTTGACAAGATATTTTTCTTCTGTGGTCAACACGAGCTGCCGTTTCAAGGTGACAATGAGATTGACCACCAGGTTTCACACCGAAGCTACAAGCTATACGTGTCGCTTGAGGATTTCACAAATCGAACACAGGCTTGTGCAGCCTGTCGTGCCGCTACGGTGCGAAAAGTATCTGTTGATTCGGTCACTTATTGCAAACGACGTGTGTGTGTGCCTTCGGTCTGAATTCTTCCTAAATCTTGAAGATCCAAGTCAAAAGGATGGAAAATTAGGATTTTTGTTAAGGTTACGTTTCGAAGGCAGGCGACAACACCATAAAGGATCATATCCAAACCTGGGAGAACACATTCGAATGGACCGGACCCTGTGGCTGAGTGGTTAGCACATCGCGCTAATCATCAATTTCATCATTTCATCACTGATCCCCATCTTCGCAAATTAGCCAAGAGGCACAAAACGCGAAGTAAAATAAAATTAATCAAATCAAATCAAAACATTCGAATGGATTGTCCATTGCATAACAGCTTCGTGAAACTGACACATACACATACTGAGATCGTTTCGGCACAAACGCAACGTTCGTACATTGCAACAGAGGAGTCGAGTGATAAAAATGTCCCGATATCATGTTCTGAAAGAAGAAAAGACAGCAGCTTAAACAGTGGCAGATTTAGGAGACAGTTGCTCTCCGTTTTTGGCCCCGCACTATGGCTTTTTAATGCTAACCTTTGTCTACCAAGAGAAAGTAAACTTTTCTTGTCCCCTCCCCCTTTCCACACCGTTTTGGAACTGAATCGCCACCACCGACCTTAAACTTTGCGAGGTTCTATCTATACCCCTGTAAAAAAAAAAAAAAAGGAAGTTTAGCTCCCGCCGAAAAGAATTTCTGGATACGTGCCTGTCCCTGGCCTTTCGAGCAAATATTGTCAGTTTGTATCACATGGATTACAAAGACCAACTCAACGAGATCTTTCAATCTCTTAAACCTCCGAACACACGGAGTTGTAGGCACTCCGACGTGGCAACAGCGCGAACTTCTGCCACCCGCCTAATTTCATAGCCGTGCGTTTAGGTAAATTTTATCTTGTTAAATCTGAGTGTATTTTTTATCCAAGTTTAATTAATAATTTTTAATCAGAGTTTACATGTCATTAATACAAAGCATGCAATTAGTGGAAATGAAGTATCATAACAAAACTATTACTATTATTAATAATAATATCGGCAGGGCCAGAAACAAAATGATAGCCATGGGGATCAAATTTGCACCCCCCCCCCCCCGCCCCACACCTGCTGAAATGTCAGCAATAGTTAGTTGCATCAGGACGATTATTGTGCAAGTTGGCAACTACTATATGTCATTTGCAGTGGCGTTGATTAGAGGGAGCGTGTGAGGGCAGTTGCCCTTCACCAAAGTAAAATAAGCCAAATCATTATCATTATCAAATGAACTTTATAGCAACTGCCTGACTCCCCCATTAAATTATCTGGCGAGACGCCCTAGGCTCTAGAACTCACCTTCTTATGTCACGCGTGCTGCCTCTATTTCCCCGTTCTCCCTATATCTGAAAATGGTCCTGGTTTGGATTAAAATGGTTTATTTTACTTCTCTTTTCTGCCACTTTTAGCTAATCGCGAAGATGAGGATGACTGATGATACGATGAAACTGATGAACGGATACTCACAAAGGACATCCATGTCCAGGCCAGGATTTGAACCCTGGACTAGGGATGGTCACAATGTAAGGATAATGGATATTCGGATTTCAAATTATCCGATATCCAATTCGGGTGAAACGGATAATCCGTACATCTGAATATTCGGATAATTGGAATATCCTGAGTGTACGGAAATCCGGATAATTGGAATATCCTGAGTGTACGGATATCCGGATAATTCGAATACCCGGATAGTACGGAAATCAAGATATTTGGAATATCCTGAGAGTACTGAAATCCGGATAATTGGAATATCCTGAGAGTACGGATATCTGGATAATTGGAATATCCTGAGAGTACGGATATCTGGATAATTTGACTATCCTGAGAGTACGGATATCTGGATAATTGGAATATCCTGAGTGTACGGATATCCGGATAATTTGAATATCCGAATATTACGGATGCGGATAGTACGGAAATCAGGATAATTGGAATGTCCTGAGAGTACGGATATCTGGATAATTTGAATTTCCTGAGAGTACGAATATCCGGATAATTGGAATATCCTAAGTACGGATATCCGGATAATTGGAATATCCTAAGTACGGATATCCTGATAATTGGAATATCCTAAGTACGGATATCCGGATAATTGGAATATCCTGAGAGTACGGATATCCGGATAATTGGAATATCCTGAGTGTACGGATATCCGGATATTACGGATCCGGATAGTACGGAAATCAGGATAATTGGAATATCCTGAGAGTACGGAAATCTGGATAATTGAAATATCCTGAGAGTACAGATATCCGGATAATTCGAATATCCGGATAGTACGGACATCCTGTTAATCCGAACATTGCAGATGATGAAGGATTTGTAGAAAATACATACAAGAGGGCCTCCCCGATTGTGCAGTGGTAGCGTCGTCGCCTTGTAATTAAGGGGTCCCGAGTTCGATACCCGGTGGAGGCAGAAGTGGTTCGGATCCCACTTTAAACTGTAGGTCCAGTCCATGGGTGAAGTGGAAGAGACTGTAAACTATTTTTATGAAAATGTGAACTCTGTATTTCATAACACTGTACAAAAGAAAAAGGTCCAAAGAAAATACAAATACCCTCAGTGGTTTACTGGAGAAATTATTAAAACTTTAAAACTTAAGGAATATCGTAGAAAACGCATGAAATACGCTGATGATAGTAAAACAAAATATAGAGAAACTCGCAAAAAGGCAAAGGCAATTATAAATAAAGCATATCGTATGTACATTAAAGAAACCGAGGAAAGCATTAGCAATAATATAAAATCTCTTTGGAACTATGTACATAATAGGAAAGGTAGAAACGCGTATTCAAATCAAACTATGATACATGACAGCAGAACTTTACAAACAAATCAAAGTATATCTGACAGCTTTGCCTCATACCTTCAATCTGTTTATGCTGAATATCCTAGCACATACGAAATTACCGATGAAGTTGAATTAAATGTATCTAGTTCACTCACTAATGATGGGATCACTGACAAGGAATATTGGCATGCAGTAAAAAAATTAAAACCGAAAAAATCCAGTGGACCAGATGGAATTCCTCCATATGTAATTAAGGCTTGCGCCGAAGTGCTTCAGAAACCATTATGTTTTATTTATAATTTAATAATGAAGACATAATGTTCCCCCAAGATTTGGAAATTAACTAAAGTCTGCCCAATCTTAAAATCAGGTGAAAGTACAAACATTGAAAATTATAGACCAATTGCTGGGAGATTTGTAGAAAATACATACAGTGATATACGAACATACGAATAAAAGAGGGCCTCCCCGATTGCGCAGTGGTAGCGTCGTCGCCTTGTAATTAAGGGGTCCCGAGTTCGATACCCGGTGGAGGCAGAAGTGGTTCGGATCCCACTTTAAACTCTAGGTCCAGTCCCGATTAGCCTTACTGTGCATAAAGTGGACTTAAAACACCAACTCAACTCAACGAATAAAAGAATATGTGGATAGCTCGTAAACGGAAAACGATAAAACACCGGATAATGCACACATTCGCATATCCAAACATTTCGGGTAATGCGAATATCCGGATACCAAAGTATGGCCATCGCGATCCTGGTTATAAGGCGCTGTGCTAACCACTCCGCAAAGAAGGTCGGCTTACTTTCGATTCAATCACTAAAGAAACACGTACGTACATGCAAGCCAAAAGGACATTAGCAGCGACAAGAATAAACAAACTTGGCAAAAATTTCCACGCGTGCATGTAGCTTCTAAAATTAAACACTTGCAGTTAGGGTTGGCAACACTGCACCGGGAGTTAGGGGGCGAGGGGGAGAAAATCGTAACTGCGTTCCCTCGAGATTTAAGAGTCGATGTTTCGTTGCGACTTCGCCTCAAAGACACGCGGTAACAACAGGACCGATTTACCAGCTCGTCGTGTTACAGGTCAAAATAACCAAATTTCCCGGGGGCTGGGAACTGTTTTTAAAAGTCCCCGAAGCACATGGCAAGTGATAGTGTTTTGTTTTGTGTTCAGCTACGCAGAGGATAACATCGTTCGAACAGTCTTTTAGAAATTGTGCGGTGGTTGGGTTCGGCTTAATCTTTGCCCGTTATCTATACATGTCGCTAGAACAGACTTGTAAACTTGTCATTGTTCGTGACGATTAGAGATTTCTCTCATTGTAAAAGTATTACGATTACTACAGCTCATGTATATTCGTCAGCTGTAGAACAAGACCAAAGAGTATAGTTTTATAATTTATAGACAGCCGTACGTTGAAGATTTTTCTCTTTCTTAAATAAGGAAAGAAAGAAAGTTCGAGAAGTATTTTTGTGTTCCAATTGATAAGAAATGCACAAATCCAGAAAACCTAAGGTAAGAATTTAATATATATTTGTAATCCTAGTGTAAATGATTGTTTTGATTTGACTTATTTTACTTCGCTTTTCTGCCACTTTTGGCTAATGTCGCGAGAGTTCCGCTCAGCGAAATATCCGCTCACACTTCCAAAACCATTAATGACCCTCCTCCACCCTAAAAAAAATCAAATATTCATGTATATTTGATTCCCATCACGCTTTTTCCAGGTTGTGGACTGGCTAAATAATTGAAATATCTTTCAACTATTTAGGCGTTTTTAAAATCTGTTTATAAAAACTTCGTCATTATTTTCTTGCCGGTTTATCGAGTTTATTGCAGCTTTTGTAAGAATGATATCGCTCTGAGACACGATATAATGTTGCTTGTTTCTTCGTAGTGCGTTCTGGATTCTTGCATCCAGCTTGTGATATGCAGTTTTCAATCTCTTTCCCTCAAAATTTAACTGTGATCTCATGTACAGTGTCTCTCAATAGTTTTAGGACAACGACATTTTAAACTAGGCAACCCAACTTACCCAAGGCGTTGTTGGGTTGCGTGCAGAGTTAGGCTAAATTTCAGGGTTGCCGCATGCAAAATAGATATTTACACAAAGGAAAAGAAGTTAGAGGAAACGTAAGGCGACAAAAGTGAGGAGAAGAGAGAAAGTGGAAGGGAAGGGGAAGAGGAAAAGTAAAAGAGGGAACAAATAGAGGACAGAAGTGGATAGGATAAGTAATGAGGAGAAGGAAAAAGCCTGAATTTTCCGCTTCTTTCTTCAAACAAAGAACCATGCCCCATGACACTTCTTCGATCGCTCCCGGAGACATCGCCAAGTGGTAAGGTCGTTTGCTGTACTCCTGTCCTGCCGGTACGCGTAGCCTTCATAGTTCGCGCGAGGCTTGGCATTGGTACTCCATCACACAAAAGTCACACCTGAAATGAAATGAAATAAATAGTTGGTGGGCGAAGCTGAGCGCAAATTTCGCAACATTCCATTTGAGCGAAATTTTCACTTAGCGCATTTTTCATACAATCATGACAAACATGAGAATGACACGCAATTGATCAAGGGACCCTCACAGAGAACACTTATTCCCAGGCCGGAATTCGATCCCGGGAACACTGGTGTCGTAGCGCGATGTGCTAACCACTCTGCCACAGAGATCGGCTGTTACCGAAGGTACATATTATCATTCTCGACTTTCTTTGCGACGTTACCAGAGGCGACAACTTCACATAAATATTGGGGGGGGGGGGAAGATTGACAAAAATATTTTTTTTATGTCCCCTCCTCGCCTATGGCCGTTGCTGTCCGTCCAACTCTCGTTAAGACTTGGTCAAACTGTGATGGACATTTTATGTAAACCAAGATTACTTATTATGACATAGCAAGGATACATAGGCGTAATTTGGCGGGGTCAAGAGGGGCACTTGCTCCCCCACAAAAAATTCAGGTTTATTAATTTTATTAATCTCCTGGCTCCTGAGGAACAAAGTAATAAAGAGCAATATTTATGATTTTGCAAATGCAACAGTCATTCATCAAATAATCCTGGGTGCTATTTCTATGGGATGAAAAACTTTTCGCGTCTGCCCACACCTCAAAGTTAGGCCCAAGTTCGATTCTGCCCCTCGAAAATTCTAAGTTTAAGAGGGGATATATGTATATTCCTAACAAAATTCATTACTGACAACTGTCAACCTCGGTTATACGTAGTAACGCACTGGTAAGTGCTATGATGCAGAGTAACGAGGCTCTGGCGCCTGAAGCAGGTGCCAGGAAAATTCCATACATCCTCATCCTCGCGATTAGCCAAAAGTGGCAGAAATGCAACGTAAAATAAACCTAATTAATTTATTCATTAATGACAACTGTGATTATGGGTGGCAGCTTTGTTCCGTTTTTAGAGGATTCGCAGCGTCGAAACCACGGAGAAAATGGGCGCGGTGACGAGTGTGTATGTTGCTTGTATACGCTAAGTTGGACGAGTTATTTAAAAAAAAAATAAAGCATTACATTCCTACATTCTATGTAGGAAAATGTTCGAACTCGAAAACTTAGTGTTATGCAGGAGTTTATTGTGGAATTCGCTTGCTTTGATAATTGCATGTAATAAAATATTATGGCTGAGCCCGATGCAGACTTGTAAATCTGCCGACAAAATTAAAATTATACGGTATAATGTAATAGTTCAATCTCGTTCCATTCACATTTTGGATAAAAATTGAGAGATAAATTGGTTCTCGATTGTTTACATCATTTTCAGCTAGGTTCGTAACCAGGTTTATTGGAAGTCCAGAAACCCATAAATTCTATTGGGTTCCGGTACAGGACCGGAATATTTTTTCTCGTACAATTTAAATTCGGTCCAAGTTGCGTATTGTATCATTGAAAAAACGTTCCTGCACCGAAAAAAAAATGTTCCTGGACCGTATTTAAATTGATCCGAAAAAAAGGTCCCTGGACCGAATTGAAATACCTTACAGATAAGATGATGGATGTCCTTTACGGTCAACAACCCATTTAAGCTTGCAGATTTTCTCTCCTGGACCGGAATTGAATTTATTTAAAATACCTGGACCTTTATGTTAATTTCTATTCAAAGAAATAGTAATAGTTTAAATTAATTTTAATTAATACGTAGCCGAGGGTGTTGAGAGGCCGACTCGCTATCTCGCTACTGAATATTAACGCCGCATTTCTGCCACTATTGGTAAATAGTGACACTCCCAATGCCGTTCAACTCCAAGACAGCCCTGGCACACCTAGAAAGGGGGGTGGGAAAGGGGCTGACATGTAAAACGACCGATATTAGTGTGGAATCCATAGTTTTCGGGGTCGCTAAGATGAATAGTGACACTTCCAATGCTGTTCACCTCCAAGACACATCTGGCGCCCCTAGGGATGGGGGTGGGAAGGGGGTGACATGTAAAACAACCGATATTAGTGTGGAATCCATAGTTTTCGGGGTCGCTAAGATGAATAGTGACACTTCCAATGCTGTTCACCTCCAAGACACATCTGGCGCCCCTAGGGATGGGGGTGGGAAGGGGGTGACATGTAAAACAACCGATATTAGTGTGGAATCCATAGTTTTCGGGGTCGCTAAGATGAATAGTAACACTTCCAATGCTGTTGTTCACCTCCAAGACACATCTGGCGCCCCTAGGGGTGGGGGTGGGAAGGGGGTGACATGTAAAACAACCGATATTAGTGTGGAATCCATAGTTTTCGGGGTCGCTAAGATGAATATGACACTCCTAATGCCGTTCAACTCCAAGACACATCTGGAGACACGCGGAAAATTGCTATCAATTTGTAGTCTTTACATCGCACACCGTAATGTTAAAAATGTCATCAACGCTTTATTTAGAGTAAGATAACATTCATTCATATTTTATTGGTTTTAACAGTTATACCAGCTCTACACCAAGTGTCCTAAAATTATGTCATACATGATACTGTTACATAAATTACAAATTTTGAATATATACAGTTTTCATATATAAGGATTGGATAAAAAGTAATGGCAACACTGCTGTCCCGCGAAAGGGGTGAGTCACAGCGCCACAAGCGTTTCGTGGCTGATAAAGGAATGTCAGACGAGGAAGTATAGTGAGTGGGAGCGATTGTATGTTATTCAGTCAAAAACAGCAGTGCTCTGAAGCAGAGGACGAGAGTGCAAGCGCCCTAACAATATGTTTAGGCAAGAAGAACAACGTCTCTCAGGCAGACGGTCAACGCAGCCTACTTCTGCACCTTCTTGCAACACCACCTTCGTCTCACATGAAGAAGGAAACGACGGCACGGTGTCCCATCATCCTGCTTGAAAATGCAAAGTGTCACACTGCGAACACTGTGACGGCGCTCCTGCATAACTGGTAGTGGGAGGTACTGGAACATCCGCCGTATTCACCGGTATGAGACCGTGTGATTACGACCGTTTTGTCAAAATGAAGGAACCACTGGGCGGGAAGCACTACGACACGCGCGAAGCCATCATACGTGCTATAGGGCGGTCACTGCGGGACATCGACAGAGATGGACGCGCTGACGGTGTACGATGCCTTCCATACGTGTGACAGAAGGTCGTAGAGATGAGGGGCGATTACTTTGAAGGAATGTAACACGTGCTCCTCTGCCAATACAGTCAAGTACCAATTATACCAGTGTTGCCATTACTTTTTATCCAACCCTTGTACATCATATCATGCAAAATTTAAATTGATTATAAATACAATTGTTATATCTGCTGACTGTATCAAGTTACACATTTTGGGGCCTCCCCCATGGCGCAGTGGTAGCGTCATTGCCTTGTAATCAAGGGGTCCCGGGTTCGATACCCGGTGGAGGCACAAGTGGTTCGGATCCCACTTTAAACTGTAGGTCCAGTCCCGATTAGCCTTACTGTGCATAAAGTGTACTTAAAACACCAACTCACCAGTTACACATTTTGAATATTTACAATTTTCATATGTCTATATTAATATCATGAAAAAATCTAAAAATGATAAATACAATTGTTACATCTGGTGACGATATTAAAGAGGCTAAAGAAGTTGGGAGAGGTGGTCCTTTCTTTATAAAATTCTTGAATAAGATCTCCCTTTGAATGGTATAAAGTGGACATTGGAATATAATAAAACACATAAAATAAGGTTCTAGACATGCGAGTGGATTAAAATATTCATAATGAACAGATTTTGCATAATTATGAAGTACTTTGTACTGTCTGCAAACAAATTCAAAACTTAAATATGATTGCATAGCTTGAATGCATGAAAAGTATTAACGAAAATTAGTTACGTGTGTGACACTTAAAAAAATGTAGCAAAGTTAGACTTCATTTGTCTGTGAAGTATAGAGGCTACAGATGATAATTTTTGGTGATGAAATATGCAAATTATACACATTCACAAACATTGAAATCTTAACGCAATTCAAAACAATAATGTCTAGATCGATTCATTACGTGTCTACTTGTCGTGGTAGTTACATTTCGTCAAAAAAGGTACAAGGAGAAAATTAATCTCCACTTACCTTATCGAAGCAAACTGCTCAGTTGATCACACCAGTCGTCTCCACTCCATTTCTATAGTAACTTGCACCATTGTTTCAACTATAAAATTAATCACAAAACTAATTATCACATAAAATTGGCACAGTATTTGTTGAATGTCATCGGAACTTCTTCGTACGCGTGCGCACAGGTCAACACGGATATTGGTTATTATGGGTAAAATACGTACTGCAGTCGCGCTATCTAGTGTCACGAACTGAAATTAACCGAGAACCACTGTTCAAGGTAGATGCATTGGGGAAGGTCATAGTTTTGCAGGGTGGGCAGACTCCATATTATTATTTGTTTAAAGTAGACTTACGTTGCCAACTTGATAAAAATTACGCACCACTTAACCGTTAATATTGTTTGTTTGTTTAAAATGTTGCATTACGACCACTTTATGCACATATAGACTTATCGGGACTGGGCCTACAGTTTAAAGTGATATCCAAACCAACGTAAAATATGCCTCCACAGGGTATCGAACCCGGGACCCCTAGATTACAAGGCGTCGACGCTATCAGTACGCCATCGAGAAGGCTTACCACTAATAACAGTACACATTAAAATAATGATTATGGGACTTTACTTTTCATGAACAGTCTTTTTGTTATTCAATTCTAAAAAGTTACATTAATTTGTTTAGTAGGTTAGTGATCTTAACTACATATTATGGGCCAGAAAATGAATACATGCTTCTTTATATTTGTTCATCCAATAATAACAATAATAATTATTATTAATTTGCCTATTCCATTATTGTTTTAATCTAATGAAACTATTGATTTTAAACTTTGATTAATTGTCGAGTGGATTAATTTGAATTTGCTTTTAAATTCACTTTATGCACAGTAGGACTGGACCTACAGTTTAAGTGGGAACCGAACCCAGGGACGGCCTCTCATAAGGACGATACGGACGCCGCACTGCCGTGTGTAACCACAAGTGAACAAACATTACATTAACATTTATATATTAGCTTTTACATTGTCTGAATTGCAAATATTCCATTGCTTAAAGAACGTTGGTTAGTCGGTTCTGTATTCAATCTTCCGCGACAATTGCGACGCAAGGAGTCCCGGGTTCGAATCCCGACCTGGGTATGGATGTTTGTGAGTGTCTATTCATCAATTTCATCATATCACTCATCCCCATCTTCGAAAATTAGCCAAATGTAGCACAAAAGGCGAATTAAAATAAAGCAAATCAATAGAGCAAATTTGTGAGCTATCGCCCCTCCACTTTGGTTCACCACGAGCCGCCACTGACCGAACCACTATGTGACTCTAGATTATAAATATTATCATTATTATTATTATTATTATTATTATTATTATTATTATTATTGCTGTGTTCGGAAACTGCAATAATATTATTACTATTTTCGGAATCTGTTTTGAGGTCAACATTGTAACTTTGAACTCTGGGAAGCGCTTCGGCCCCAGAAGCTACCCCTTTGGCTTTGCTTATGTTAGCAGACAAGCAATGTATTTAATGGAAAGCTCCGGATAAAGTACTTGACACGAGCACGAATACGTTCATTTATTCTGGGCAGGTTCTTTATGCAGTCCTGCATAAAGCTAGGCAATGTGGATTTCGGAAACAGATGATCTGCTTGTTCGCCAACTTGCGGACGAAATAATTTCGCTGGAATCGAAACTAATGCTCTGAGATGACATTACTTTGGCACAAACTGCTGTAAGCGATGTTACACGGAACTTCTAGCTAAGTTATTTTCAATGTGGAGTTTACAGTGTTTCAAACTCTCAAGTAATGTTTACATCCAGATATTTTACTGACTGTTTGTCCTTGGATATCGCATTGGTGTAGGATTCTCTATTAGCAAAACGTTCGAACACAATTATCACCTGCCATATGCGTAACTTGGAGGGGGCAATGGGGATATTTGACCCCCAAAATGTTCTGGTTTATGAAAATTTACAAGGGCACTTTTGTTAACCGCATGGAACATGAGGAGCAAATTAACGAGTAATTTTTATGATTTTGCAAATGTAACAGTTATGGGTAATATTTTAATGGGCTTGAAAACTTTTTAACTCTGCCCCCCCACGCCCAAGTTACACCTATGTCTACTGCTTCCGGTTTCAGCCCAACTTTATTTTTCCATGTTCCAAGTGTCACGCTATCAGGATAATCGCCAGTGAGCAGGTGTAGTGGGATTACAAGCAAAGGAACCTTGGCTGAACGGCGTGTCCCGTGTATCGTACTCGCGCGCCTTTTACGCCCGGCTTTGCCAACTGGCATAGTGGGAACGCAGCTTTGGAGTCAAGCAGGCTTCACTGTGGATCGAGCTGAAGGGATTGAGGAGAAGACTTCTTGAACATGCTGACAACGGGGCTTATGCCACAGCTGACACATGACAGTGCAGACTTTATCAGCTAGATGGAGCCCAATGTCACTTCCACCCTAATGTAAGGGAGTTCCTTAACGAGAGAATGTCACATTTCATCGATGAATTGGGCGCATTGACGTGTGCAGAGGAACGAAGGGTGCTCACATTGAGCATTTGTGAGTTAACTTCACGATAGCCATTGGCACTTAAACTTGGACAGTTACATTACGTATGTGTGAAATTGCATCTTATTTTGACCATTTATGAAGAAAATATAACAAGTTGAAATCGTTTTGAAACACGGTGTACATACAGTATGTACCGTACTTGCATGGGCGTCCGCAGAATTTTTCCCAGGGAGGGGCAAGGAAGGTATTTTTTTCCAGGGGGGCAACATGGCATATTTTCCCCAATAATAGTGTTCATCCTTCAAAAAACATTGCTTAAATTTTAATTTATCATGTTCGTGCAATAATTAACACACATTATTGTGCCTGAAATTAAATTATAAGTGTGAAATATGTAATTTTTGGTTGACTTTCGTTTTCCAGGGAGGGGGGCACGGCCCCCCTTGCCCCCCCTTCCGGACGCCCATGCATACTTGTTCGTACAGGCTGTATACATTGTATGAAACCCCTCTGTACATGGTCAGTTTGCGAAATATCGTAACGAAACGTGTCCAGTATTCAGGGAGGACCTTCGAAAAGGTAATTTGTACAAAAAAAATGTACAGTAATTGTACTGGATGGAGAGTATTGTAAATCGTTTGAGGTTGTTTCATGATGTACCTTTCTTGTTCGCACACATGAGTTATGTAGGGACCATGCCACATCATCATGTACAGCACACTGCGTTTTTGTACGTACAAGTGCAGGTGCAGATCTGTGTAGCACTCTTTCATTGCTAGCAGTGCACGTTCAACCACCCGGTCAGTGTGGACAGTCCGTAATGGTGGACTGGACGGACCACATCAATGCACAATGTAAACAAGCATATTTTATTCTGAGAAACCTCTACCGTTTCCAAGATCAACTACCTGCAGAATGTAAACTTAGACTAGTTCAATCTTTAATTTTTCCACTATTTGATTATTGTGATACTGTGTATGGGTCCAAACTTGCGAAAAAACTCACCAGAAAAATTCAAATCGCACAAAATGCATGCATCAGATAAACGCGATCACATCCTTCCCATCTTAAACAGACATAATATTTTAACAATGGCCAACAGGAGGCTACTACACTATCTATCTTTCATTCATGATCTGCAAACTGAACGTAAACCCGCGTACTTATTTGAAAAATTATGTAATCGCAACTCAATTCACAGACACGGGACACGTCGTTACAACGAACTTGACATTCCTCGCCATTCGACTACGCTATATACCTCATCCTTTTCTATATCTGCCCCGAAAGCATGGAATGCACTACCAGCAAATGTTAAATCCATAAAACTCAATAAGAGTTCCAAAATTAAATTGAAAGAAATGCTTCTACAGGAACAGCAGCAGAACAGTAGCACATACTAGAAATGAACTGGCACTCAACAAACGACAAAACACACATATTCTATAACTGTAACTATTGGAATTTTATTAATATCTTCAAATTATTATTATTATCATTATTTACTTAAATGCAACCTTATGTTAACATTTACATTTATATTTTTTTTCTTTTCACATTTGTATTTTTTTTCCTTTTGTAATATTTTCTTGTTCTTTCACATTTATATAATCCTATGACTAATATTACTGAAATGAGAATATTCGTAATTGTAGGTAATGTGATTTTTTTACTTCTCTTTAGTGTAATCAAGCTTTCCATCTGTACTCATATATTATCATATTATATTATATATACTTATATTTCTTATGTAGCTCATGACAAGGGTTAGGTGGTAGAGCAGCCTACGGCTGAACCTCGCCCGCTAAATAAAGGAATTATTATTATTATTATTATTATTATTATTATTATTATTATTCTTGCTCTTAAAGGACATTCTGTGAAGGAAATAGGGTCATTAGTGAACAAATCTCATTCTACTGTTCAATATAGTACATAAATTCAAATATGAGGGTTCAACAAAGAATCAGGCAAGAAGAAGTAAGGAGAAGAGGCTAACCGGATGAAGGAAACGTTTCGTGGTGAGAAAAGTTAAGGCTAATCTAGAAATTAAATGTTCCGAAATTGAGGTCACGGTGGAAAATGCAACAGGAAGGACAGTGAGCAATTTAACCGTTCATCGTACAGTGTACAGAGAGGGAGAATGGAATAAAACCCTGTGCATAAAGACCAGGAGTTCTGGAACAATTTCATCTGTTCCGATAAGAAAGACCAAAATATACCTTTTCGGATCAGATATTGACCACAGGATGATGTGGAAGGCGAGTGAAGATAACAATGTACCATTGTTGTGAACATCATTTGAGCAAGATTTATTTTTTTCATTTTTTGTTCTCCAGATGTGTACTTGTATCATTTCACTTTCGCACTACCTCTGTACGAATAAGACTGGTACATACTGTATTTAGCTACGTAACTAACTCTCTGGCCTTTTTAAACCCGAAGGTTTATCGCTGCAGCAACACAAACCTTCCATCCCCTGTCCCTATCTTGAGCATGTGAAACGCCCTCCCTTGCCCGGGAAAACAAATGCTACCACTACCTAGATAGATACGGCAAAATCTCCCTCGGACAAGTGAAATAGCGTTACGGTCCAGGTTAAGTTCGTGTGTAGGAACCGGTGACCAACAGTGCATAGTAATTAGCCGTATCGAATAAAAAAAAACATATATACTTTCAAATTACCACCTCTTTACCTGTAGCCGGGAAGCGGGTAGCTGCATACCTGAAAATCATGGGTAGCGACATGCGTACGAAATGATATAGCCCAAAAATTAACATGAAAATAAAAAGTATATTCTATTCATAACAAAACAAGAATCAATTTACTACATCTCCCCCTCTTTCACGCTCTCACATTCATTCACACATTCAGTTCTCACGGGGTCATCGACACAAAGAATGATACATGACATGTACAGGTTTTATGACGATAAGCCCTAATGATTGCATTCATATTTAAATTTACCTTAATTTTTGTCTAACCAGGTCATTTGTGATTTTGCTCCAGTGCTACTCAAATCCTAGCCAGCCCTTACTTAAGTTCACCCTTTTTTTTTAAAAGAAACTAGGTCGGCGCGGTGACCATACATTATGTGTCCGGCATAAACAAAGGCGTCTCAACTGCAATTACATTCACGTGGGCGGACGTTTTCCTTTTTACAAGACCTCACGTGGTTCCAAACATAACAAATAACCTCCGTTGAGTGACGCAAACATATACTCTCTAGCAGGCGGGACTTAAACACTTCGCCGCGACGAGCAATTCATATTACCAGGCAAATACTTTAACAAATAATCACATATGCGACCTGACGTAGCTAGCAGCGACACAGCATTGACACATAAAAATGAACAAACCTCAAGTAGATTAAACAATTAAGTGGGCGGCGCTTCACTCTAATAGTAAGCACTTTAAACAAATACAAAGGAGCACAAACAACAATGAATTTAAGGTCATTAAAAAAATATCACAAGGAATAAGAAAAATTGACCTGAGACGAATAAATTACAAATGACAAGCGCGACGGGAGTTTTGATATGAAGTTTCGAGTTGTGTGGGCGTTTTCAAAATGTTGACGAATTTCAAGGGCGTTCTCTAAATCAATCGGGCCGTCACGTGCTGACAATCACACAGATGAATACATTACCATCTCTCAGCTTCCGAAGTGCATCCTGGCGTCTTTATGGGCGATTGAAAACACATAGTATTCACACGAAAGGTTTCCTTGGTCGCGACGATGAAGATGCGAAGGGCGTTCATACGTCTGGTTCCTCGGCTTCTCTTCCTCTCGGGGTCGGTGAACATCTCCGTGGGCTGGTAGGCGTCGTCGGCGCGTCGGGGCGTCGACAGGGCGGCGTTCAACATCTCTCTCTCTCTCTCTCTGTGGCGGCTGGTAGGCGTCGTCGGCGCGTCGGGGCGTAGCTCGTCGTTTCTTGGCATGTTGTAGGCATGGCTCGTCGTTTCTTCTGACATCGGGCGAATCGGGGGTAACGCCCTCATCTCTCTTCTTCCTCTAGCCCGCCATAATTTCCGGTGTTCCTCGTTTCACAAAAACTATAAACGGCGTAAGGTAATCACGGAAACACGGTCTCGCTTCAACTTCCCCCAGCGGTTGATCACACACTGGTGTTCGCAAAACACAACAAAGTCCACTGTATACGAAGAGGTAGCACGAAGGCGCTGTCGCTACAAGAATCGCGGCAAAACTGTACACGGAGAGGTAGCACGGAGGTGCTCTCGCTACAAGGATCGCGGTAAGACTGTGTATCGAAAAACCATGTCCTTCGTTTTATTTGGATTTTGAAAAAGGACGCTAGGCGCACGTTGAAGTGACGCTTCCGGAGAGGTCATTCCACTTCGCTCTATTGTCTCCCAACTTGGACGCGCCGTGCTCGAAGTTCGGTATGTGCGGATTAAGCTTCCGCCTGGCCGTCGCCCATAGCTCAATTGCAACCGGTGTCCACAAACTGATCAATTACAACCGATTTGATCTGGCGTCCGTAATTGTTGCTTGATCCCGACGAAACTCCACACATCCGTCCTTGCACACATGCTGCTGCGCTGGTATAAGTTTCACATGAATCTGACCGTTGGAAACCGAGATATTTAAATGTTTGTCATTACGGTCGAATTTCCTAAGCTTTAGACGCATAAGGTGACCCTTCAGGTAATCACCCTTAAGACACGCGAACGTCTCGTTCCTCCCGTCGGCTTGGCAAAAATCAAATATGTATTCTTACAAATTAAAACACTCAACACTTTGAATCAACACATATTTTTACCGCTACAGACATGAATAATAATAATAATAATAATAATAATGACGGTAAATCTGACTGTCACAACTGGTACATACTGTATTTAGCTACGTAACTAACTCTCTGGCCTTTTTAAACCCGAAGGTTTATGGCTGCAGCAACACAAACCTTCCATCCCCTGTCCCTATCATGAGCAAAATCATTCCATCCTTATCGATTTCCTTTAGGTCCATCTCAACGTTATCCCTCCATCTTCGTCTTGGTCTTCCTGCAGGATTCTTACCACCAGGTTTCCCAACAAGAATCCTGTAAACTCTTCTTTCCCCTCCCATTCGTACCGCCCACCTAAGTCTTCTTGATTTAATTATTCTAATAATATATAGGCAGGAATACAAATTATGTAGTTCTAAATTATATAACTTTCTCCACTCACCTGTCTCCTCATCCCTTTTAGGTCCAAACATTTTTCTAAGGGTTTTATTTTCAAATACTCTTAATTTGTGTTCCTCTTTTAATAGATACACAATAATAGTAAAGTATCAAATCATGTGACACGATTTTCTTCCCATTTTCAAATTTAAACAGACTAAAATCGTGCATGGCAATCAACTCGCTCAACCGGGGATTTTTTAATAATTAAATGTATATAACCTCAATATTCTGCCTTAATGTTACTTATTAAAAATCAATTTGTACAAGTGTGTATTTATTGGTTGGGTCAGACCAATCAAATTCACAAACTCTATAATAACCAAGGGCGCCCTAGAGGGGGATCAGGGAGGGCACTTGCTCCCTCTGCGGTATCTGGAAAGACTTCATATAATTCAAATTTTGAAATTGTAGCTTGAAAACATGGAGAAGGGTTGCCATGAAAGACTGCAGATTAGGTGCCTCTGGAAATTATCCTAGTGCGGGGGATGATTATGAGAATTCCAAAGTGGGGGAAGGCATCATCCCACGGTTCCTCCACTTCAAGCACTGCTGTCCCCCTGAGAAAAAAATTCTGCAGGCGACCTTGACAATAATAACAACAAATTATAATAATTAAGTAATAAAAAGTGAAAAGATAATAGAAATAGTAATGAAATATCTTTAAAAAATAAATAAACGAAGCGAAATGGTATGTTGCCATTTGTGACAAGACGGAACGGGATATTCACGAACCGAAACGCCGCTCCAGTCCATCTCGATCCCTGGCTGTTCATAAACCTTTTATGAAAAATATTATTGGTGACGGTGAAAGGAGTGAATTAACAACCACGACTCTTTGAAAGAGAAGGGCGCTGTTTCTAATGTTGCTAAACAGGGACGGCGTAAGGGCAGGATGACAGCCCGAGGCGCTCCCTTGATTACTGCCAAAACCTTATTCTTGATTATATATCGTGGCTATTTGTTTTCAAAAGAGTTGAATTTGTGTAAACTACCAACGGTCTAAGTAAAAATTGTCACATCTTTTGTGAAAAATTATAAAATTTGGACCCTATACGCACGGCCATGAAATGAGGCGGGTGGCAGAAATTCGCACTGTTGCCACGTCGGAGTACAACCCCGTGTAATCGGAGGTTCATGAGAATGAAAATCTCGTTGTAGAGTTGATCTTTGTAATGAAAGTGATACAAACTGACAATATTTGCTGGAAAGGTCAGAAATGACACAGAAGTGTCCCGGAGAGAGGTCGGCCTGACGCAGTCCGGTTGGTGTTGACACACTGTGCGCGAACCAGCGACTTTTGCTTTTCCCTATGGCACCAGCGCAATTCCGCCCAGCCACCTATTTTCATGGCTGTGTGTTTAGGCTGTTCTTTGGGCTCTGCTGACATTACATTATTAATTATTATTATTATATTGTTATTATTAACAGTTTTGTTACCATAATACTTCACTTTCACTAATTGAATGCAAGGCCGGGTTGGGATTCGATCCAGGGACCCCTGGCTTTCCGAATTTAAACCAAGGCACATGTTCTCTCAGTTATATGATTGAACATCTCTGTCATATGAAAAAAAACTAAAAGTTCGTTTTATTTTATGAAGTCTATTATTTCAGTAAAAACTACATTGATTTATTGTTTATTTATTTATTGTTTTGAGTCCACTTTATGAACAGTAAGGCTAATCGGGACTGGACCTACAGTTTTAAAGTGGGATCCGAACCACTATGTGCCTCCACCGGGTATCGAACCCGGGACCCCTTGATTCCAAGGCAAAGACGCTACCACTGCGCCATCGGGGAGACCCTTAGTAAAAACTACATGAAAAAGGATTTACTGTTTGTATCTCCTCCACGTAAACGTCACTACTCCATGGTACAGTCACGGACACTGCCGGGTTGTAATGAATACATCGACTTTCAATGGAATTGTTACAACCCAGCAGTGTCCGTGACTGTACAACAGGCGACATCCGTAGCAGAACGGTTATTACAGCGCGCTGACGCCAAGGGTCCGAGGGTTCGAATCCCGACCTGTGCATGGGTGTTCTTTGTGAGCGTCCCTTCTTCAATTTCATCATATCATCATCACTCATCCTCATCAACGCGATTAGAAAAAGAAAGTGGCAGAAAAGCGAAGTAAAATACACCAAATCAACAACAACTAATTCATGATGCAACACCAACCCAAAGGTATACAAAACGCATCTAAGTTTTGTGAAGCCTGATCCAGTTAACAGATCCCATCGACGCTGTTATTTGCCTTTCTAGACCCGAGACCGCTATTGTTTGTTTTAATCATGACGTCAGGCTTAGCCTAGGGTTACCAGACGTCCTGTTTTTCCCGGACATGTCCTACATTTTAGCCTAATGTCCGGCGTCAGGGAGGAATTTGAAAAAAAAAAAGACAAAAAACATAAATGTCCTACATATTGAGCTTCACATAATTTGAATTAAGAAAATGCGTTTTTCAGTTGAACAAAGAGAAATCATGGAAGTTACAAATGTGATATTTATTTTTATTCCGACATTGGAATCGATGATTTTAAATTTTAAGATGGAGAGAAAAATTGGACTACAAAACCATAAACGACGTTTCAAGTTTTATGTTAAATGCTGGATATTTATTTTCCAATTCAGGTCATAATTCAAATGTTTTGGAAGTATTTTCAAAGATTGATTGATTTCCTTTATTTTTACTTCGCTTTTTGTGCCACTTTTGACTAATTTGCGAAGATAGGGATGAGTGATGATATGATAAAATTGATGAATGGACACTCACAAACATCCATACCCAAGCCAGGAATCGAACCCGGGACCCCTGGCGTCGTAGCGCGATGTGCAACCACTCCGCCACGGGGGCCGGCATATAATTTCAAAGAGTTTGACTGTTCACAGTTTCATGAGCATTTTTTGACTAAACCTGAAAACTTGAGAAAAATTGGCTACTCTGAGAAATACGACTGAAAACACGTATATAATTTGTATTGTTTGATATTGATTGCAAATTTTGGAATTTTGGTGGAAAAAAGTACTTTTTTCTCAAAGCTGAAAATGTGTCTGGGGCATTCCACGAAAAGTGGTCCTACTCCATATTAATAACAAAATGAATTAATATGGACGTTATTCGTTATTATTGTTTTTAATTGCATAAATGTATGTATGTTTGTGAATGCATATAATTTACACATTTCACCAATACAAGTTACTAGCTTCTGTAGCCTGTATGCTTCACAGACAAATGAAGTCAAAATTTGCTACATTTTTAAAGCGTCACGCACGTAATCCACATTTGTTAATGCTTTTCATGAATTCAGCCTATGCCATCATACTCTTCTTCTTCATTTGTTACCAGACGCTACCAAGTGTTCATAATTATATGAAATCAGTTCATTGTGAATATTTTAATACAATCTCATATCTAGATTCTTAAATTTTGTGTATAAAATGTCACACACGTAACTCTGGAATTTCCCGTTTACTTTACATTATTACTTAACATGTTCTAGCAATGTGTACTATTTACTGCGAATGATTTGTCCTACATCTTGGGCCAGCATGTACTACTTTTTCCTTATGGTGATCTGGTAATCCTAGTCGGGCCAAAATCAAGGATCGAACCTGGATCTGCTTGCACAGACGGCAAATCAGAACCATCCCACCTTTCTGTAGCAATGAACGAAGTTGCACCTGGTACTAAATCTGAAATAGGTCTCAATATAAATAAGAAAGATAGAAACAGTTTGATTTCCCCCGAAAGCATTTGGCTACCGACGCAGACGGCAAATTATTTACGTAACCTTTTCTGGTATCCTGTAACTATTTATTTTTCCATTCCGGAATCTGGAAAGCTGTTTATATAACTTGTGAACGTTTTTGGACACTACATCATTCGAGACAGGTGGCATGGCACGCTCCTCACTTTGATAGTGAATCTAGTTCTAAAAATTCACTCGGCCTGGGAACAGCTTTATGCCAGCTGCTCCTCAATGTTGCCAGCCCGTGATTTTCGCGATCACATTTTCCTACACGAAATAACCTACTTTCTCGTCTTCTGTTGTAGATACTTTTTTGAAAAGTTTATGTACATAGTTATTTCCCCTGTTTTGAGTAACGACGCCAGAAAAGAAATGATTACGAGGGAAGCAGAAAGGGGGTGCGAATAATTTCTACACTGCACAGAAAACGTGTATTTTGATTAAAAGAGCATTTCTTTATCCAGTGTCACTTCATTTGCTTGCTGGAAGACGGAAAAGTCGACCGCCCCCTCTTGCGTCGTCACAAGGGGGGCTGGGGAGGCTGAAGCTCCCCCGAAATCCTACAAATATCTAATGTAAATAGTGCATAGTGGTAATTAATTTTACTTCATTAGCAGGATTAAGCATCTTGTAGAATAAATTGTAATATACTGAGAAAATCATCTTCAGGGATTATACCCCCAACTTTTTCGCCTTTACATGGCGACTGCTGATAAGGAATGAACCAAGTTCGATTTTGTACGCCAAAAGTTAGGTTCCAAATTCCGCCCATGGTCAAGTGGATACCTTATGTCCCTTTCAACTCTAGTCTACGACCCACGGAGTGCCGTCATGTATTGTTCAGGTTTGCCCGGAAACATAAACTCGTGACGTAAACGAGCTATCAAGCAACAACATCAATATGTGATCCAACACACGATATTAAGAAGAGAAAGAAGGAACTTCTCACAATTAGAAACTCTGGCTGGAAATCGCTTGTAGGCGGTGTGAGGCAAACAAAAGAAGAGAACGACGCCAAGGGAATGTGTTGATAAACAAAATTCGGACACTTTAAAGATTGGAATTTATTCCACTTATCATTACAGATATCGTAGAGTGCAACCATACACAACTTCAGTTTTAAGGTATTGGCCAGAAGGCATATTCTTGGTTTCTTTTCCTGAACGTTTCATAATTATAAATTCGAATAGGCTACTTTTGTACAAAAATGTGTTCGTAACGGTTGAAAAGAAACATATTGAATCTTGATGTACAGGGTGTCCCAAATGAAAGTAGGTATACCCAGATCATTCTCAGAGGACATGGTTTTCATTGTCACCTGTAAATAACCAAAACCACATTAACAATATTCCCTACCGACTGTGATACTACCATTCAATAAACAAAAACTACAAATTATTATCACAAATCAAATCAGCATACATTCGGGTTGGGTATACTCTTACCTGGGACAGCCTGTACTTCACATCAAACAAGAAGTTTCCTAGTTTCCTGAAAGAGCAAAATATCGAACTGCTGAATGTCATAATGTAAAAAAAAAAATCAAGCCAAAGAAAATGTAAAATAACAAATGAGCGAGCAATTGGAAACATATAGGAAAACCTCGATTTGGCTTTATCAATAAACTGTTTTCACATATATTTTTCTCATACTGGAAACTTTATAAACAGAATGGAAGAATATGCTTACGTTTTGAGATTATTCCATCCGAATTTCACCATTTTTCTCTCGTTTCAGCGTAGTGGAGGAGGAAAGGACAGAAGACAGAGACAAAGGCCAGAGAATGAATTGAAGGAGAAATCCAACACAGATGAGAACGTTAAAGAAAAAGATGTAGACTCAAAGCGTCTTTTCACAATCGAACATTCAGATATTGTGGGACGGTAAGTAGTAGTAATTATAGAATTATACATGGTATTAAATTGTAACTTTTCTGACTGAAGACACACTGTTTTCGACACACTCAAATCAATTTATAGATAAGTTACGAGTCGATGCGGAGGTAAAATACGAGGGTCATACTGAAAGTAATGAGCAACAATTTTTCATGAACCGAGTTTTGGTTTTATTAAAGAAAAAAACTGCATCATAATCTACAGACTTTTCTTTACTTTTCAACAAAGCCTCCATTTCTTTGCACGCATTTTCCCCACCTTTCTGGAAGCTTGAAAATACACTTACGGTAGAACTCCGTTCCAGCTGCTCGAAGACACTGACTCGCTGCTTTCTGTATATCTCCTCCGCCATTTGGTAGCGTTGGCCTCGTAACTGTTTCTCTACAATACATGGAAGTCCGCAGGATTTTTTTCAGGGAAGGGCAAGCAAGGTATTTTTTTTCCAGGGGGGGAGGGGGGCAAAGGAGGCATATTAATCCCCATAATAGTGATGCTCCCTAAAAAAAAATAACACTATTTCAGTCTGAAATTATCATGTTCCTTCCAGGTATTTATAATAAATAACAAATGACTGTGGCCGAAATGGAATCATGTGTGAAATATATAATTTTCAGGTGGACATTCATTTTCCAGGGGAGGCCGTGGCCTTCCCTTGCCCCCCTTTCCGGACGCCCATGCGACAATACCGAATAGATGATAGTCGGAAGGTGCAATGTCGGGTCTGTAGGGAGGGTGAGGTAGAAGTTCCCACCCCATTTTCCCAATTTCCTCCCTGGTGAACTGAGCAGAGTGCGGGAGTGCATTATCATGTTGAAAGATGATTTTCTTTCCATGACGTTTGCCCCGCAATGCACGGCGGAGCTTATGAAGTGTTTTAAGGTTCAAGAAATTATTCCAGAATGCACCCCTCTGCATCCCAGAAGACGGTGCCCGTAGCTTTGCCAGCAGACAAAGCATCTTTGATGCTCGTGTTCCCATCTTTAAAATGTTTTGCGCATCTTCTAACATTGATACTCCCATGCATACATCTCCATACGTACGCCGAAGTCTATTGTGAATTTCAACAGCAGGAATTCCCTCTTTGACAAGGAATTCAATCACAGCACGTTGTCGAAACGATTCATCACTGTCAGTAATTTTGAAACAACTGCATGTGCTCACGCTATCGAAGGTAATGACGTCATACTATCACGACGGGTTCAGTAAAGTCTATATTTTGCGATGATTCACTTCGTTTGCGTGTATTGATGGATTGTGATTTTTTTTTAAAATATTGCTCATTACTTTCAGTATGCCCCTCGTACATTCAAGCTGCAGTTATAAATGTCCTGACCTTAAATTCTACGTGTTCTGGTACCCTTGTATTGTAGATGCAACGAATCCACAGTGAAGCAAGTTAAATAGTCTCTATTACGAAAAATAATATTTATCAAGTACGTACTCAGATACCCTATTCGAGATTGGAAAGGGAAAAATAGCATTGTTTCGTGTTTTCAAACATCATGTGCCAATCACTAACAACACAAATGACTATTCCGAAATTTGTGAGTGGTATGTATGTATCCAGCATATGAAGAAATGTTCAATAATATTTTAAGCATTATAAGACAATATCCACACAATTGCAAGGCATCTCCTTCCTTCATCTGCACATTAAATTCTTGCACAAAAAAATATGCAGTTCATGAGCAATTATGCTAATTCATAAATGAAGACACAATAATGGTTGAACAAAAAGTTAATTTTTCATCGAAAAAGAAAATGACGAGTAATAATTCGTTGAAAATTATTTAAATTGGATATGTACTAACTTAATCGAAAAGTTTAATTCGCACACAGATTTGAACCAAATGTATAGATCCATCAAGCTTTCTGCAACCTCGGAAAATATGCGAACTACAGGCTTCCCCGTAACTTTAACTAGCGACACTAGCGCCACTGCTCTCGCGTCAGGGTTTCAGATTGGTTGGTGGATCTATAGTGAGGTTCAGTCGGCTGTGGAGGTATATGACTGGTTCGAAGCATTTGCAAACTGTAGATCCAGTCCCGATTAACCCATCTTTTCACAAAATAAACTTCAACTGGACGCTTGGGTGACGATATGAGGATGGATGATGAGGAGAGACAAAGAAACTCTCTCGTCCAGGTCCTGGCTTGAACCTACAACCTTCCTTGGTAAGATCGTGAGTCGAGGAGACACCAGGAGGAACAGAACGCCAGAGTCACCAATAGGCATGGCCGTATTTAGAGGAGGGGGGTTCTAGGGTTCAAACCCCCCCGAAACTTCTGACATGTTGGATTAATGGAAGTTCAGAAACCAAAATCTGTAACAAATTTTCAATTTTTTTTTCGAAGCATCACAAAAATACATGGAGACAAAGTTGAAACGATCGAGCTAGAATTTTCATACATTTGGAATTCTGAAACTTGAGTGAAACATGATTTATTCTCGGAATCGTAGCCCACCCGCGACCCCTCCATTATCACTTCTGCTGTTATCTTTCCAGTGTTGTTCCTGCGTCACAAGGAATATAGACTGAAGATTCCCTTATGATTGTCCCAAAATTCCATTTCCAGCTTTTAAATTTCCTGTCCGATAAGTCGAAAATCCCCCTTGATAGGAGTTCAAACCTAGGATCTCCAGTTTCGTAGCGCATTACGTTCGCGATTGAGGTTACAATCCATGCACCAGGCTAAGTTTTTAAAAAGAATAACTGGTTCCACACTTTTCAAAATTCCAAAAATTTAATTTTAAAGTCAAACAACAAAAGCTTTATGACTAAAATTTCCATCTAACTTTTATAGCTTTTCTCTTGAAGGTATCTAAAGTTTAATGACGAAGTATAATAATTGTGCATTTCAGTACACACTGTATGAAACGTAAAAAAAAAAAAAAAAAGAAACTTGTGCTGGATATTCACTCATCTGCTGGATTGAGTAAGCCCCCTCAAGGATATAACAATAATATAATAATTATTATTATTAGTATTATTATTATGGAATAAAATTGTTTTATTATTATGAAATTTTAATTATTATTGTACAATTATTGTTATTATTTCTATTATTCAAATTTCTGGCGACGCCCATGGGAACAATTATTAATGAACCCCCCCCCCCGATTTTTTTTCCAACATGCCAATAGGCAAAACCCTGGATGGTCATGGCGGTCATTCACTTTCACTGATCCGCTCCTAATCGTTTTTATCGTGTCTGTATGTTTATGATCTCAGCTTCTCTGAAGCCAAATTTAGTGTGAGAAAACACTGTCTCAATTTCACTTTGAAATTCCCCTGCCCCGTGCGTGCGGCCTTTAAAAAGTAATTAAGATGTTTACTCTTTCATATTTCAGATATTTGGCAGCGGCTAGGGACCTCAAGCCTGGCGACCTTATTATACGAGAAGAAGCCGTGGCTGTCGGGCCTAGCCAGGGCACGCGTCCAATTTGTCTCGGCTGCTACAAGCGGTTGGATGACATTGACAAGCCGGAGCCATGTGAAGACTGTGGGTGGCTGATGTGTAGCAACAGATGTGCCGGGAAGAAAGATCATCACCTGCCAGAGTGTACCCTCTTCAAGAAGTATGGAGTGCAGGTTGCAATTGACGATTTGCACTCGGAAAATGTTCTCTACAACTGTATAGTTCCCCTGAGATGCTTGATGTTGAGAGAATCGAACCAGGAAAAGTGGGATGTGTTGATGAAGATGCAGTCGCAAGATGATGTTCGCAGGAAGTTGCCCCTGTGGGAGGTAAACCAGGAGACTGTGGTTGATAGGATCAGGAAGGAGTGGAAGATGACAGAGTTTGAAGAGGATGATATACATATGATATGTGGAGTGCTTGAAGTTAATGCGTTCGAGGTTGGTCAACATGGCATCAGTGTTCGAGCCCTATTTCCATCAGCATTCTATATGGCTCACGATTGTGTTCCAAACACGAACCACACAGATAATGACAGCTATATTCTAGATGTCAGAGCGTCAACCATGATAAGAAAGGGACAACCGATCACAGTGAGCTACGCGTACACTCTTCAAGGCACCATGAAAAGACGCGAGCATCTACGAGAAAGCAAGTTCTTCGATTGCTCTTGCCGCAGATGTAGCGATCCGACTGAACTCGGCACCTACATGAGCGCCCTCAAGTGTCCAAAGTGTGAAAACGGCTATGTTCTTTCTACAGCGCCTTTGGACGATAAGGCAGACTGGAAATGTACTCTCTGTGCAGGATACACCGTCAAAGGACAATCCGTACGCCTGCTCATGGACAAAATCGCAGACGAGGTGGAAGCTATTGCCAGTAACGATATACAGGGATATGAAAGCTTTATATTACGTTACAGAAACGTTCTCCATCCGAACCATTACCATATCGTGGGAATCAAACACTCACTGAGTCAACTTTATGGAAAGATTAGTGGCTATATTATCTACGCGTTGCCGAAAAATTTACTGGAACGGAAGCGAGATATCTGTAGGGAAATTCTGAAGTTATTCGACATTTTGGAGCCAGGTTCTAGTAGGCTTAGAGGTATGTATTATATGCAGTGTGGTATTTAAGAAATTTCCAGTGAGGGGGAAATTCTAATGACTGTGTAGGGACAGCAGGAGATAATGATTTTATGCCATATAACATTTTCCCCCATGGATAAAATTTATCAAGCAGAGGGGGGAAATCCCCCCATCCTCCCTACAAATACCACCCTGATTATATGATATTTTATCTACAGGCAACTGCTAAGCTGGGCCCGTCAGGTCAGAGCAATACTTTATTATTCTTACATATAAACCCTGTGTAAATATTATTTTGCATGCAACGTCATGAGTGGTTTGTTTAATAACAACAAATCAGCATCAAAGCCGCAAATGTATGTTTTTACACTTTCTTCACACACATTACGGCTGTGTCCTGTGGCATAGGTGGAGTTGAGTTAGTGTTTTTAAGTCCACTTTATGTACATTAAGGCTAATCGGGACTGGACCTACAGTTTAAAGTGGGATCCGAACCACTATGTGTCTCCATCGGGTATCGAACCCGGGATGGCATAGATGGAGTTGGGAGGAGAGAGATAAAAGATGCCACAAGTTCACTTGTCAACTCGTTGTGGCGTTTGCCTTCTACTTCCTTGCTGTGCTCCTGCTCCCAGAGTATGGTGGGTGACGTTCGAACTGACACCTGGCGGGCAAAGTGGCAACTGTACTGCAAGGCAGCATCTCGATTCGGACGTCTTCGACGGCACAGGAAAGCGACGGTAAAGAACATAACGCGCATTCGGTTACGGGCTAGAAATATTACGTTCAAGCTGCCAATTTCAACCCATTAACAAGCACACTGATATCGCATTGGGATTCATGACCTACCATTTATGACGTGTCATGTACACAAAACATCTGCATAGGCCTTGAATATAAGGTGTTGGTCATAACCCTTTTACGAGTATTCAGGGACGTCGGAACCGAGGTGTACGCTGTCATCCGGGATGGACATTGCAACAGTCTCTAGTCGCGTCCTAAAAATTGAAAAGCGATCTTTACAAATTGGTTTCCATGAAAATTTGAAAAAAAAAATGCAAATATTGTTTCTAACCCTAACAGCAAGAAGTATGATACATTAAGATTTTTTAAAAAAATGTGGTAACCGTCCCTGTCACGGACGGCTAAATGAGGAACGGAAGGTGCATGCCAGTGATGTGCCCTTCATCAGCCTGTGCTATGCATATGGGCGCCTGTTATCATGGAGGGATAAAGAGTGACCTGAGTGAAGTGCTGTAGTCTCTAAGTCTGCAGCTAGACAGGTAAAAGTGGGGGGGAGGGGGCAAAATTGGAAAGTTATCCATCCCATAGTTATGGGGGCTATTCACCGGATGTTTACATTTCTGTGCTTCCTTGGCGCTAGCGGGAACTTTACTTCCGGTTTTCAATTCGCGATTAAAATTAACCGATATGCCATCTGGTGGGACTTTCAGGAACTAGTCTAAGTAGGATACGTTGTGTTGAAGTAGTTTAAAGCATGGGGAATATGCGAAAGAGTAAGGTCTACTGTTCAGTTGTTTTTTTTGTGCTCTAAATCGTTTTACGGGTCAGGACAAATGAAAATTTATCATGCGTTTCCACCCCGTGGAATCAACAAAATGAAATTTGTAAATAAATCAGGGGAAACGTAATTGATTGACAGAAGATTCTGGCATGGGGAATGACACTGTAATTCGGCAAGGAAATTACGAAGAATGCACGAGTCTATTCACTTTATTTTTCGAGAGATAAATATTATATTGCCATGAAAGTAAAATTTTAAATTGTACTTTATAAACAAAACTTTTTTCTTTTTCGAAAGTCATGAAGCGTCTTACCATGGGCGTGGTCTTACCCAATCCTCCATGTATTATGTAGGTGTGAAATTTGGAACAGGTGCAAGTCGAGGGAAGATGAAAATAGTTTGAGAATGAATTAATGTCAAATGTAACCAGAAAATGAAAATGGACATTCTAATGTTGCTCTTTCATTCAGTACGATGTCCTTTATTAGTGAGGATAACCTGGTCATGAAATCGTGAATATTGTCGAGAAAGAACTGCAACGATATGTTCGCAATTTTCTCCTGCCAGCTTTTCAAATATAGGTCAATTTCAATTTCATTGTTTTCAAATAATTTCCGAGAACCCCAGTTCCAACATGAGGTGCAGATGATGCAGCACAACTTTGAACAACCAGTGCGTATACATTAGTTTCGTCTGCGTTTTCCGTGATATTTTTGCCTATCATAATTAAATGCTTCGTTTCATCACAGCTTCACCTTCGTTATAGTTCCTAGAATTCACATCACATTCGCAATATTTAAAAATATCGTGTAATTTAAACATTTTTACCATACCAGCCATGACAACATGCTGCTGTTTCGTACTACTGCTGCATGTAAACAAAGATTTATCCTACATAGAGCGGCCATATTGGAAGCGACACTGCTCAGGTGGTAATTTTAATCGCGAATAGAATAACATGGAGTTCAAAGGTGTAAAGGAAGTGTCTTAAGAAAAAGCGACAGTCCTTGTGTGGATTTTGGTTACATCACGAGGTTGGGAACAAATATTATTTCTCTGGTACCTATGCATAGTTTTCAGACAGATCAGTGGATTCAGGCAGTAAAGTGAAAAGACTGGACACAAACACAAGAGAATAGGCTCTATAATCAGGCAATACATCACCGGAGTAAATCAAATGAAAATATTTTGTGTGTTTCGAAGATTATAATTGTCTAAGGCACATGGGTTGACTATATTAAAAAAATTGGAACTGTTTATAATCATTCAAAATTCCAAAAAATATATAATTTTAAGTAAGTTCACACAACGTAAACTTATTAGTAAAATTTTTACTAATTTCTAAAGTCGTTTCTTCAACAACACTTGCAAAAGTTAATAAAATACAATAACTGTGCATTTCAGTACTGTAACTGTATAAAATGTAAAATGAATTCATGGAAAATGGATATGCACTGGGTTGTGGATCGAATAGCATTAATATATAAATAATAATAATAATAAATTTCAAATAAAATTTGTTTATTTAATTAGTTTAGTAATAGTTATTATATAATAACACTTATAACCGTCGTGATTATTACTATAATTTCTCTGGCCTTTACCCCCTACAAAAATTTCTAACGACGGATAAAATAAAAGGGGCTGTGTTTGACTACACAATGTCGAAAATTATACATTTTACTGTTGTAAAATTGAAGTCTTTCAATGTTTATAATTTATGTAAGCTTTATTTCAACCTGAAGAAGTCTTAACACGAAAATGTTGGTAGAAGTTCAACATTGGCTTTTAAAATATTAGTATTGTCCTTTATATATGCATGTAAAGGGTCCGGAAACTTCCCAATTTTTTCCAGATACTTTTGTTTTTTCTATCGCTTTCAAATTTCAAGCGATCAAGTCTGTATGCGATATTTTGTAACAAAATAAGCTCGAAGATAATCTGTATCCCATTTGTTTACATTAGGAATTTGGTCAAACCGGAAGTTCATTTTGTACCTGCAATAATCGAATTGCCTGATCGGTTATTTTCTTGTTTATCCGGGAAACCTCCCCCCCCAGGAGGTTAACAAAAATATCCTTGACTTTTGAACTTCAAATAGCCTGAAAATTTATTGGGGGTGGGGGGGGGGGGGCAAGTGACTCTTATCCCCGCCTAGTTGCGCCTATGTAGACATGGATTTCAGAACCGAAAGGGGGAGGTAGGGAGAACAAGGTACCATTGAAGGGGACACAAGCTTCACAGAGGATTTTGAATTGTTAAGTTCACTTCATGCACAGATAGGCTAATCGGGACTGGACCTACAATTTAAAGTGGGATCGAAACCACTATGTGCCTTCACCAGATATAGAAAGAAAATATTAGATTCTTGATCAATCCTTGAAATCCTACCCACAAGTGGCATATTCTGAAAATTTGACCTTGTTTTTCCACAATTCTTATTAATTGCACATATTTATTAGGTAATAGAAACAAAACACCAATGCAGGCATGCAAACATGGGCGTAGTTAGGTATTGGATAATCCTCCCCGAGCCTGACATCAGCCTCCCTGAACGCATGCGGCGTATGCACGAAATAATTAAGGAAAGAGAAACTGCACAAAAAATTAGAAAATTCTTCATGAAACTTTCTTGTGGTGTGACAATCACAGTTAAGAAAAGAGGTTCTGTTTTGATGCAGACAGTAGCTATACAACAGGATGTGATTAACTTATCTTCTAATACGTATATAAAAATGGATGTATGTGTGTGTTTGTTCCGGCATAACGCTCGAACGCCTGTAGCGATTTCAACCAAATTTGGAACACGTATCACTTTCAATCTCGAAAGAAATACTGTAGGGGTAAGACACACCTGGCATCCCTGGGGGTGGGGTGGAAGGAGTGACATAACTAACTAACTAAATCCCTAGCCTTCTTAAACCCGAAGGTTCATGGCTGCAGCAAAACAGGCCTTCCATCTTTCCCTATCTTGAGCAAGTTCTATATACTCTTTTCCATCCCTACCGATTTCCCTTAGGTCCATCTCAACGTTGTCCCTCCATCTTCGTCTTGGCCTTCCTACACGTCTCTTACCATCAGGTTTCCCAACAAGAATCCTGTAAACTCCTCTTTCCTCTCCCATTCATGCCACATGGCCTGCCCACCTAAGTCTTCTTGATTTAATTATTCTAATAATATCTGGACATGAATACAAATTATGTAGTTCTAAATTATGTAACCTTCTCCACTCACCTGTCTCCTCATCCCTTTTAGGTCCAAAGATTTTCCTAAGGATCTTATTTTCAAATACTCTCAATTTATGTTCCTCTTTCAATGTAAGGGACCAAGTTTCACATCCATATAATACTACAGGCAAAATTACTGTTTTGTATATTTAACTTTTAGTTTCTTAGATATTAAACGAGAAGACAAAAGTTTATGAAGAGAGAAGTAACATGCATTTCCTGAATTAAGCCTACTTTTTATTTCCTCTTTAATATAATTTTCATTTGTTAATATTACTCCTAAGTATTTGAATTTGGAAACTGGTTCAAACGAGTTGTTATCAATAATTAGATTTTGATTATTACCTAACACTTGGTTTCGGCCTGTAAGCATATATTTAGTTTTTTCTTTGTTAACTTCCAAACCTCTCTCTTTAGCAGTTTTGAAAAATATTTTAGCATTATTCTTAATTGTATTCACATCATCCCCCAGTAAGTCTACATCTGCATATGCTAACAACTGAGTCACACCATTTAATTTTAGTCCTTCTTTAGTTTCTTTTACCTTCCTAACAGCATATTCTAAGGCAAAATTAAAGAGCAATGGAGATAATGCATCTCCTTGTTTTAACCCATCATGAATTGTAAATTTGTCAGACATATTAATACCCACACGAATTTTACTTTCTGTTTCACTGGTGCATATTTTTATCATACTAACAAGCTTCTTAGGTATTCCAAACTCGACTAATATATTATATAATATATTTCTTTTGACCGAATCATATGCTTTTTTTAAATCAATGAATAGCTGATGGACATTTTGATTATATTCCCACTTCGTTTCAAGTGTCTGTCTGATGTGAAAAATTTGATCTGTAGTTGATCTGTTACGTTTAAATTCACATTCATAATCACCTATAATTTCATTAGCATATGGGGTTAGTCTTGTTAAAAGAATGTTAGATAATATTTTATATGTTGTTGAGAGTAGAGAAATTCCACGGTAATTATTGCAGTTCATTTTATCACCTTTTTTAAACACAGGAACAATTATGGATTCTTTCCATTGTTGAGTTATTTCTTCTTTATTCCATATTAAACAAATTAATTTATGAATTTGACATATTAATGAATTTCCACCATATTTAATTAACTCAGCTGGTATTAAATTAATGCCAGGTGCTTTGTTATTCTTTAGCCTTTTAATAGCATCTTTAACTTCAGTCAAGTTAGGTTCTGGAACTAAAGGTTCTGCTGTGTGTACTTCATTCACTTCTGATTTATCTCCTACATGGACATTTAAAAGGTCATTAAAGTAGTTCTTCCATCTATTTAGAATATCGCTTGGGTCAGCTAGAAAATCACCGTCTTTATCTTTTATCAAGTTTACTTTAGGTTGCCACTCCTTTCTAAACTCATTTACACCTTTATATAAATCTCTGATATTTTTATTTTTGCTGTTTGTTTCAATTTCGTTAATTTTGCTTTTCAAGTAATCTCTTTTTTTACTTCTAAACGTGCGGTTAACTTCTCGCTTTATTCTATTATAATTGTTTAGATTTGTATCATCAGAGTTATTTAACCACCTAAGTCTAGCCTGATTTCTTATTTCTATTAGATTATGACATTCATTATCAAACCATGCCTTACTTTTTCTCGGTTTATGGTATCCTATACTTTCTTTAGCTGCTGATTCTATTGCATTACGTATGTGCTCCCAATTCTTATTTACGTCTGTTTCATTTATATTTTCATCATCATTTAAATCCTGCAAAACATCAAATCTATTTGACAGTTTAATTTGATAATCATTCTTAATTCTTTCATCAGTAAACTTTCCTGTATCAAATTTTAGAAGGAAGGAGTGACATGCAAAAATAATTGAAAACAACAGATATTGGTGTGGAATCCATAGTTTTCGGTGTCGCTAAGATGAATAGTGACACTCTGAATGCCGTTCAATTTATTTATTCTTGCTCTTGGAGGTGGAACTAAAAATGTTCATAAATCGTTGTTAAATTTTTATTATAGTGAATTTGTAAAATATATTACTTTATAATTTGTATACTTATACTTTTAAATACCTGTAAATAAAATTAGTTACATTTTACGCTATAGTTAGAATTCATTCAACACCTGGGCAACGTGGGGTAAACAGCTAGTTCTCTATAAAAGTTGAAGTCCATGTACACTTTATGAACCATATGTCTGGAAAAGATTTCAAAGAAAATATATCACTATTGATATTCCACCTTGGAGCGCATGGTAAACTATAATGTTGTTGATTTCAAACAATAGTGGCTTGGCATACAGTGTTAACTTAAATGGACTCTTTCAACAATGGCTTCCTACAATTCAGTTTTTCTGAACATGAAAGAGTCGTCATTGTTGAGACATGACCTTGTAATCAAGGGGTCTCTGATTTGTAACCTGGTGGTGGCACATTGCACGGTGATTCGGATCTCATTTTAAATTATAGGTCCAGTCCCTATGTTTCTATGTGCATAAAGTGGACATAAAAAATAATAATTCATTGTAGAGACTTGAATAGAATAACAGTTTTAATGGGGAAAAGGCGTCCGAACAAAAAAGTGAAGTTAGTACCTGTGGATCTGCATTGCGTACGGGTCATTTAAAAATGTATACCTGAATGTTGTGTGAATGTAAATGTATCGCGATCGTGTAGAAGTGACTCAATCGCATGCAATCACTTTATTAAATGGTCATTACAGTTCATTAGTAAAATCGCTCCTTTCCAAGTCATTTGTGTATGTTGCGTCACATTCCGAATATGTATGCAGATGTGCAGGACTTATTTGCAATTTTTCATTGTTCGAGGGCTGTGCAGTTGAAAGTTGTGTTCAACTCTACTGACGGGTGAAATCTCTGGGTCACTTATAATGATGCTGCACTAATAATCTCAGATATCTCTTGGGAGTCCCATTTTAGATTAATTCTTCTGGAGGTAACAAGAAGTTTATATGTTATTCCAAGTAACTCACAGGAAGATTATCGTGGATGTATCGATACATGCTAATGCTGGTTATATAACAGTAAGAAATCTTAATCATCTTTTGGAAATTGAAAATTATTGCAAAATCATTCTTTCATGTTTTGCTCATACTATTTGTGAAATTAAGTCAAATGTGAAATTGTCACACATGACAAAAAACGTCATTTCTTTTGATTAAAGAGTTTAATAGTAAAAGTCAGGTGTCGAGTGATCAGACTTAGACTACTGTAATTGAGAAAGAAAATTAAAAGACACACATGCAAAATGATCTTATAAAACCTGCTTTGAATGTCATACTTGGTGTCCATTTAAAGTCACCTGGTCAGGGTTACATAAAAGTTATTTGGTTGAGAATTCTCATTTAAAAAAATCTTCGCAAAAGTGGAAGAAGAGAGAAAAATAAAATGAAACATCAATCAAAAGTCTAGTTTTAGAGGATAATTTAATAATATATCACATAAATTGCAACTTTCTGTATCCTTCATGACATTAGGATTTTGACCACCTTACCCCGGCTTTCAAAGACCTAGGCTGGTTCGACCTTTCAACATGCCGTCGCTTCCATGCTCTTACAGCGCTCTACAAAATAGTGCATTCAAGAGAACCCCCTTACCTACTTTCACGATTTCAACCCCTCAGCGGAGCTCACACCTTTGCTACCCATTCACTAAACAACTCCCTGCTCACCATACCCTCCCACAAGACAGCGTTTTACGGAAATTCCTTCAGTCACTGCCACCAGAGCGTGGAACGACCTCCATAATCACATAAGAAACTCTTATTCTCTCAGCAATTTCAAATCAAAATTAAGAAAGCATCTTCTTGAGGCAATTTACCAGTACTGAAAACAAGGAAAGATAATAAAATGAAATCTTTCTGGATCTAAATTTGTAGGACAAACACCGACCGACTTTTCTGTATTATAAGTATTTTTGTTGTGTGGGTGTTCATGCTGTACGTGCATTTTTTACGTTTCTTACAGCATGTGTATTTTTCTGTTTTGTATTTCTGTGTTTTTTCTTTTTTGTGTTTTTTTTCTCCTTTTGTGTTTTTTTTTCCTTTTTTTCCTTTGGTATTTTGATGTTTTATATTTCGCAAACTGTTAGATATTTCAACTAAATTTGTAAAATGTGAAGTAGAGATGGTTAAGTGTAAGAAAAGGCTTGTGCCTTAACTTCGCCATCCAAAAGAAGAAGTAAATAAATAAATAATTATTGTTAGTGCATGTTTAGTATAAGTATGTTCTTTCTTATATTTTGTTTAAGTCAGAACTTCTCTTCAGGTGCATATGATAATTCTCTTAATAAAAGATCAATTAATCCTTAAGCATACATAGAGATCAATAATAGCACACCTGTCATGAATAATTCCATAATTTACGAGGTTCTCAATTTTGTAATCGTCTGGAATTCTTAGTTTCCCTTATTCATTTCTTCAGTATACATATTATTAAGATCCAAAAGCATAGGCATAACTTGGCAGGGGCACAAATTGCACCCTGGGTAGATGTTTATTTTCAGTTACACAAAATGTTAAACATTGCACAGTATATTCGGCTACAGCTGAACAGTCTTTTTCTGCACTGAAACGTCTGAAAATATGACTAAGATCAACCATGAGGCAAGACACTACTGAACATAGAAAAGTAAATTGTAGCAGATTGCAAAGAATTATTCAAGAATATGTACAGAAGAGCAAAAAAAGAGCACTTAAATAAGACAATTATGGAATATTGTGTAATATCTTAGTTTCGACATGGAACTAATCGTAAGTGCTTTGCCTTGCAGCATTATTTGTTCATTACCATGAACACTGGATTACCCAATAATATCACACTAAAATTATACCTTCTTTATCCCAAAAAAGAAATGTGTTCTTTAATAAATTTGCAACCATCTATAATAGTTTCTTTATTCCGTTCATAAAAGTAACACAAATTTCATTTCTTTGATAAGATGATATGAGGATCACCTGCATCCAAGGAGAACGGTCACTATGATTTTTGTAATGATAAATGCATGAATAATGTTAGCCCCATTTAGCTCCTCCTAAGTACAACAAAAACAAAAGTCCGACAACTTCAAATTTTCCGGCAGTTTCTATGTATACAAAAATAGTTGGTTTATCAGTGGTATAGCAGGTAACATGAGAGAATATGCCACTGGCCCTACTGTGGAGAACGTTTTGATGTCCTGCGAGTATTTAAAATTTCATGTAACGTTCAGTTGGATTCTTTTTACAATGGAGGTGAAAAACTGGCTAAACATCAGAATTTTAATTCTGTTTTGTTCTGTTTTCTATTTTATTCCTCCACATGTGGCACAGGGATATATTTAAGGGAATATTGCCTTTTTTGCTAAAAGTACATGTATTGATATAAATCAAATTTGTATTGGGTGAGCTTCTTCCATCTAACAGCTCGGTTTCACAAAAATTTATCAAATGTAACAGTTATTTAGCAAAATAGTGTTGGATGCTATAATTATAAATCAAATTAGCATTGTCAGATTATTTAAAAAATGACATACCTTTTTTCATTACAGGTGTAACTTTATACGAACTACATGCACCAATCATGATCTTGGCTACACGTGATTTTGAGAACCACTCGATTCTGAAACCCGATCTCAGGAAGAAATTAAAGGAGGCAGCATCCTGCCTCGAAGAATCTAACTCCATTTTGAAATACGAGCCATCGTCGTCATCCGAAGGCTTGATGTCATCTGCAGCAGCTGATGCTATCGTTCGACTCAAAGAAATGCTAGCTCGAATATGAACATCTAACATTACATCTGGATATTTTATTTATTTGTTCCTGTTTTTGTAAAGCATGAAAGCAATAAAGTTTATTGATGAAATATACATGTACATATATCTTGCCCAAATGTGCTTATTGGGACAGGACTTAGGGCAGTAGCAATGGCCTAGTTGGCGATGGACTTGCTACCTGACTGGAAATGATGGCTGCCAAGTTGGCTGCTTGATTGGTTTGGACGACTAGACTGTGTTCTAATTGGAAATGGCTTTCTCTGCTAGATTCTGTGGAACAGCCAATCCAAGTGAAAGTTTGGTCATGTGAAGAGAATCTGCGAGTTTGGTAAGAGAAAGTATTTTGTTTGTGGATTCCAGTGTTCTTTTTTTTTTTTTTTCACTGCCCGATGAAAGAAAAAGACATGATGTGCATTCGTGTTCATTAAAATCTTACGAATGAGATTTGTGCACGATAAATGTGGTTACCCGATAATGAAAATCCTTACCAGTACGTTAAATGTTTGACATATTTAGTGAACAAAATCTGTACTGCGCAATTCCTTATGGGAGCAAAAGTATAACAACAAGTACGGTAAAACAAGTATTGTGCGAGGCGAAAGCTAGCAGGTGAGCCAGTACCACACAAATTGCAACTGGAAAATCCAGCAGAAAATCTAGCCTCATGCAATTCAGGCATTACAGTTTAAATTGTGATTCAACAAAGGAAATGCTTCAATACTGCATCTAATGTTGACAAGAAGACAATATTAACCATTATGCTAATGAGGAGACCCTCCCTACATCCACATAGAAATTATTCAATATTGTGTGTATTCATATATACAGTAGAATCCAAATTACACTTAGCATTTGCAGAGCCCAATTGCAAAAAATATTAAAATTTCTTTCTGGACTTTATACAGCATGCCCACAAAAACATTCCATGATTATAAACGACCACAAAATGTTAATTATGTATATTACGAAATTTATACCGATACAATTCGAAAGAACAGCTCAAATAATTTTACCGGATGTGTAATTGTTGGCATTAACCACAACAATAGATGGCATAACAATAAAAGAATGAAAAAAAAATTCTTTGGATTGTTAATGTGTTATTGTAAATGGCATTGTTGTTAGTATAAAATTGTGTAGAGCTAGCCTGCAGTTACACATCCTTCAATTCTCAGTGTCCAAAATCCATCTCGATGTTCGGAATTTTCTAAATGAGAAACTTGAAGGAAGATGAATTGGGTGCTCCGGAAACAATGATGCTGTGTTCTGCACAGCGTGACACGAGGAGCACACATTGAGTGCCACTGAGGTAGGTAGTTAGGTATTAAAATTTTTGAGTTTCTGCTTCTAATGGCACCCAATTTTATATAAATATGAGTACCGAGAGCGATGCTGTATCTGCTTAGAATCACGGAATGTTTTTGTGCACACCCTGTATTTTCATGTAAATAATGAATATGCACACTTGAAAATTCACTACATGTATATATGTATTTCGATGCTACGGGCCCTACAGTTGTATGTATGCAACCGCATGGCACAAATTAACAGTTGCCACTGGCATTCATAGGATTTCAACTCATTCAGCCAAATAAAATTCCTTGACTTCAACAGGCCAAATACATTATAACCCCTTTTAAGGGAATATAGAAAGCACTGTTTCTACATGAAAGACACACCATTTCTTAAAGTGCATCTTTCAAATTCAAAATACATGCGGTGGAAAATTAGTGTTTACAAATATGTAAAAACTACATATTGGCCAAATATACAACCAGTACAACTGCAATGGACACCCAAAATATTTTTCATAAGTGAGGGGTATCAAGTTATCATTTATGTTAACACAAGTAATATATAAATATGTGTGTGAATGCATAATAATTTGTGAACATTTAGAATTTTTAGTAGCTCTTATTATTAACTATGCATAGGGATGTGAAGTTTTAGTTTCATTTTCCCCTAAATTTCGGGTTATTTTTTACTGCAATTCGGTGTTATTTTTCACGGTTTAAAGCATAATTCGGTGTTATTTTTCATGGTTTAAAGCACAATTCGGTGTTATTAATTGAAAATTGGTGTTATTTTTACATTCATTTTTACGGTTTCTTCTATGCATCAGATTTTTCACATTGCTTTAGTTATGGAAAATTAAGGCAAATTTTAGTTTTAATGACAAATATAAATAAATCGTAGGATTACCTTTGTGAGAAATGACCAAATTTTTTGCATTTGGAAAACTATTTCATCTCATCGGTCACCAAATATGAAATGTTTATTGAAGGATATCACCCAAATCTTTGAACACAATCATATTTCAAACTCTTCATTCTCACAGAATAAAATTTAAATTCACTTTTCAGTTTACAATAAAATTGATGATTTTCCATGCACAATGCTCACAGTATTTACTCATCACACTTCTTATAAATATATATAAAAATAACCTTCTAAATAGAAAGCAGTTTTTTTCCCATTCACTCTAATGGAATGATTTCTTTAACAATGGCTTCCACAGTTCAAAGTGTGATGTACACCTTGTCATCTTTCCTTCTTTTAAGCATCTCATAGCCTTCGACGATAAAAACCTTTGCCGGTTTGTTACAATCGGTTTACTTTTGTTCTGGGGCCTCCCCGACTGTGTAGTGGTAATGTCGCTGCCTTGTAATCAAGCGGTCCCAGGATCGATACCCGGTGGAGGCACCACAGTGGTTCGGATTCACCAAACTGTAGGTCCAGTGCCAATTAGCCTTTATGTGCATAAAGTGGACGTGAAACAGCTTATTACTTTTATTGCACTTAATCAAGGAATCCTTCCTCTTCCATGTTTTTTTGCAATTCAGTGATTACAAAATAATGTAGTTCTATCTGAAGCATAAAGTTTTTCAGAAGCAAACTAATGCATTCACTGCTGGCTTTGGGATGCTGGAAGTACAGCACAGAAGGAAAAGGAAATGAAAGACTGCACAAACCATGCAACTTCAGTGATTCAGACTGACTGAAATTTTCCTAACAATGCCAAAAAATCCCCCTCACACCTCCCCACACAACAGGTGTTTCTCCCTGAAAATTTCCCCGTTCCTACGAAACCACTTCTGAGAAGTTCCCCTCGGCAAATTTAATTTCAGGACAAGGTCAAAGCATTGTCAGTCATTTCTGAGCCAAACTACAATACATGCAGCATGACAAATTCTTTTGAATCGAACTTTAATTAGTTAGACTAGAAATGGACAAATCTCATAGCGCTTCTGGTAGTTCTTTTTGAAGAGAAGAAGTGCTATGTATGCCCAGTTTATAGTGCATATTTCGTGGCGTTTTTCGCGTTAAAGTGCAAATTTGGTGTTATTCTGAAAAAATGGCGTAATTAGAGTAATTTCAAGATTTCGAAACCCCAAACACTTGCCTCCTTAACATACCCAAATGCATTTCAAACACTTTATTTTGCTTTCCTCAACTTTTCGGTGTTATCGTTAAAACGAAAACTTCACGTCCCTAACTATGCATAATTATTGTGCATTAATTCACTGATTGAAATGAAAATTGTGGGTGCATCAGCACCAAGGCTATTTGCATGCTTCGCAGTATAAAGGGTCAAGATCCTTAGCATCAAAAAAAAATCAACATATTTCTCTGAGGACAATAATCTTCTTTCCTAGATTAAAAAGCTGGCTGCAAAGGGGTGCTCAGAACATATGATAAAACATGGGGCAACACACGTGCTGGATTATGCTGACTGTAGCAGTGGCAGTAACGTATTCTGAAAATTCTAATTTATTGCATATATATTTATTACATGTCCTCGTCCGTGGCTGTGCGGTCTAAGGCACCTTGCTTTGGACAGCATGGGTTCGATCCCGGGTTCAGTCTCCAGGAATTTTCGGCCTGTGTATAGGGCCGGTGGCAACCCACCATCGAAAGGAAATTGGGGAGCTACGAGTGAGTGAGCATAATCCGGCCGCAAAGTCCTACAATGGATGGGGGTTGGTCGGGCCGACCATCCGTCCCCCGTCTGGCTGCAGATCTCCACGCCCCCTGGTGGCCCAAGTGGGAGGGAGGCCAGCAGTCGGTAGGTAAGCCAGGGCCCAATATTGGGCTGTAGCACTATAGGGTTACTATATTTATTACATATTAAAAAGATTTAATAGAAATAAAACACAATGCAGGCATGCAAAACAATACCAAAAGTCCGAGAACTTCAAATTTTACAGGTTTTTTTTTCTAAATATATTTAAAAAAGGTGGTTTACTGCCCTGACTGGACTGTAGAAACAGATGCCAACAGTCCACTGGCCTGCAATATTGAGTTACCATTGTGAGGGTACCCTTTTAACCCTTTTTTGGTGTATTGATGTTCTCCACATGTTGTGAAAATTTGTGAGTGTTTTGTTTGTTGGCATGCATCCATTACAAACTTCTTGTTATGAATATAAATACATTCACAACATAGAACACCTTACTTCATCTCCATAAGTACTTCACCTACTGTTCCACCCATTAAATGCAACTTGGAAAAAAAAGAAATATTTATACAAAATGTAATATTTATTGCTAAAAACTGAGTAACATAACAAAAATAGCATGGAAATACTGAAAATTAATCACAACATTCTACAAAGTTTGTTACAATAATATACTCTTCACATACCATAATTATCATAGATATATTTGTACTAAAAATGAAACATTTTGTACTGCATTACAACTAGTTTGTACTAAAAAACATTTCGCTAAAAATGTTATGAGTATACTTCATTGTTATTTAAAAATTAGCACAAATGCTTTTGGTTCCTATTTTGAAATCTAGGAGTTCCTAGACACTGCAAGAGAGTAGGTTAGTTTGGGTTAAAAACCTATTACACGTCAACTTGTCAAAAGGAACTCTTCATTATAGTTTTACACAACCACAAAGTAGTGCATACATGGTTATAGATGCTGGTGTCAAGTCAACTATAATGTCATGAGTAGTCATGATCTGTTATTCACAATTTTTTCATTTCGCTTTCTCTCATATATTCTCCACTGATGAATACCAGAAAAAACTTAGTAGGTTAACGTAAGTTTTTCTTTGGTTTACAATAAATTGACACTATACTATGCAAATGTAAGATTTTTTTTTCGTGGATTTGATTTTACTATACATATCAAAACTTACACTTACCTTGTAAATCATTAATGTTGTTTTATGCCATTACAACAACATGATTCTCCATTTGTGAAAAAAAAACTTTTGTGTTTCTGCATGTCCTCGGTGAATGAAGGCAGTGAGCCTTTGAAATTAATCGGGAAAAAACTATCCATTTCGCAACATGAAAACACAAAAATTTCACATACGCAATATTAAAAACACGTTTACCACATCCACCATGAAATACTTTTGTTTTTACTGCTAAAAAAATATTGTATTTATTCACTATTTAAATGCACAGCAGCAATATTTCTAGGATTTTTTTTTAACTTGCTGGAAAGGAAATTTCTTTATACAAATAACTAATCAAGTTCACCCTTATTTATGCATTAGGTCTTCAACAACATATATATAAAACAAAGAAATAAGGCACAAAACAAGAAGAAGAAAAAACTAAAGAAAAAAGATCTGCACAATAAATGCACACCCAACAAGATATACAAATGGACAAGCAGCCGAACAAAAGTTATACAAAAGCTGTACAATAGTCAATGACAGGTAACGTATGAAGGGTACAAAATGGAGATGAATTACCTATCGATTCTGTAAACACTCTGTTGTCAATGACACACTGTGTCTGTAACATGAAGATAAATAAATTTATTCCATTTCAAAGAATTCTGATGCTTAAATGTCACTAAATGCACTTCACAAAGTGGTCTAGAAAAGTGAAGAAAATAAAGGTTGAAATGCTCAATTGAAAATACACCGACCGACCCCAATTAATTCTGCATTATCATCAAACCAGAGAATGATTTTTTTCTCTTGTTTGAATAAGATTGCTCTCAAATCATTTGAAATAGAAATATTAAGAATAACAGAGAAATAATGTGTGAATAAAATATACAATAGAACTGCAGAAAATCATTAACAGGAACAACACAGAAGTGGGAACGTAATTCATAGCCTTTGCTATGACTAGGGCTAGAGGTGGATGTCTGAATGCCTAATATGATGCAGGAATCCTAAATTCTGAATTCAATATAGGAATTGATTCTGAATTCAATTTAGGAATTGCAAATTCTTGTATCCCGAACCCCAAATCGTAGACCTAACATCCCAATCCTGAAGCCAACTCCTTGATCAAATATCTGAATTCTCAATCTCAAATGCTGGATCCAAATACATGAATCCCAGATCCTGGAGCAGATATCCAAATTTTTCTTACCTGAATCCACAATGGACCAACCCAACACTAGGTAGGACCTGGGAAGAAGATGGCAGATATTTTATTTATCAAAAGATTATTAAGAAAAAAAAAACATTTCAAAGAAAGGTGAAAGAAGATAAGGACAGATGACCGACTGGATGATGATGTCGAGGGTGGAGGTTGAAGTAGAGAATTCTTTTTTTTTGGGGGGGGGGAGATTGGGGAGGGGCCATTGGTCACCAAGGGCTTTGAAAACTGAAATTTCTCTGAACCAGTGACAATACTGAAACAAGTACAGTGGAACCTATGTTTATGTTTTTCAGGGGACCAATATTAGAAAACTTAAAATGGGGGAAAATGTTGTAATATGTTGCAGTGGTGTATTCTGAAAATCTCACCTGGTTTATCGCAACAATTCTTAATTGAAGGGCTCGGGTATAAAACATGGTAAGTGACATTTTGGTCATTTCTGAGTTCTTTAAGGAAAAAGGTTATTAGAAGCTATACTGTAGATAAATTATTTTTGTGTTGTATTTACAAATTTCACAAGGCTTCACCGAGTCCAATGCAAATTGTATGACATGGCAATTTCACTAAAAAATTGAAGAATGGCACATTTTACTTTGAAAAAAATGACCAAAATGTCACTTACCATGTTTTACACCCGAGCCCTTCAATTATTGCATACCTATATTTATTGTACACTCCCATCTAAATTAATTATAATGGGTAGAGGCATGCATATTTCGTTTTTGACGAAAACACGAAAATGTGAAATAACACATTGTAATGTTAGTTTTTCATGTTTCTGAAAGGTGTGAGGTGCATTTTCCTGCCCTGTTTTGTCACGAAATAATGCGAAATGAACTGCAAAATGCGAAATACACTCTTAAACACGAAATTTAGATTTTATTTACCACCACGACACTTACTTTCTGAAGTCAGAATTATCCTGTGAGTTTTGCAATTCATGGAAAATTGATTAATTTTGCTGCAAATATTTGAGAAGCAAAAATGGAATAAACTTAACATTCTGGTAATGACATGAATGTATTATTAGAAGGGATTTGTTTATTTTGTGTAGTAAGAGCAGTTTTTAAAAATTTAGGGTTATATTCCCAATTTTATAACCAAAATGTCATTTTATATAATGCTTCTTCACTGCTATAACAGCGAAATTTTATTTTATTTGCCACTGTTGAACCCGAAATTGACTCTGTTTTTGTACCGAAATTTTGCTTTTCTATTTACCAAAAATATGTGGCTCTAATAATGGGTAATTACCCATATATCAAAGCTAAATGCATACAAATATGTGAAAAATGTTTGTTTTACTGGTGACAAAGGCGGTAACATGCAGAATACACCACTGGTGTATTAGGACCATGAAAACTGAAATGTATAATGTGGGAAAATAGAAAATAGGGGTTCCACTGTGCATCTAGGTGCTTTCCTCGTGACGAATGAAGAGATTTTCTCAAGAAAATGACCAGACTAGTTTTGGATAGATATCCATCCCATTTCTTAGGCTAATTGAGATGAGAAGAATGAATGATAAGATGAAACTGACAAGATTGAGAGGCAACCACACCACTCATCTCTCAACTCCCACATGCCCATCCTATTCTCCAGAGCTCACAATGGTGATGTCCTGAGAAAAGTTATCCCCACCAAAGCAACAAATTTTACAATTTCTCCATCGATACGAAAATAGAAAGCAATATTTAATTATTTCTCATGGTTACATGCTCATTACGTACTAAATCAGAACTTCGTTTACAAGCCATATCAAGTTATAACTAGTTTTCGTTTTCAAAGTGCAAGTTGGCAACAGTCACTATAGTAATTAAATATTCCTGAAGTGAAGGTGGGTCGTGGTTTCCCTGCATATACTGTTAAAATGTATGTCAAAACTCTGCAAGATGTACCTCAAAAAAATATCTTAAAAAATGAATTAAATGATTTACACTATACAGTATATATATATATTTACAAATTAACATTTGCATTATCTATGCATTTGAGATGTGCAAGGACCATAATGCTCTGGAAGATTTTGTAATTGTATTTTACGCCTGTTTTGGCTAATTGTAACGTGATGATGTATGATGATTAGATGAAATTGACCATGGACCATTTTTCAATGCATAATCGTGACACCCTTGTTGTTTTCAGTTCAAAATTTGGTTCATAGTCTTTCATCATATAATTGTCACATCAGCATGTCAGATGACGAAACTATGACAGAGGCGCACTATCATCGGACATAGATGATTAAATTTTGTATGTCTGTACTTTGTAACACTAGTAAATTTAGTGTAATATTTCAACTATAATGCACAAATCAATAACAACTTATGTTTGAACCTTTTTTTTCAAATCTGAAAAGTTTTTGCTAAACTGTCACAAAGAAATGATGTGCTTTGATTATGATTATATTCAATTTTAACATATTCACGAGTATTCCGTGTATCTTGCACGAAAGACAGTTTAGTAATACAGTGTAACCCCGATTTTACGTTCCCGGATTTTACATTTTTCCATATTATACATTCAAGCTTGATGGTCCCAACATAGCAAAACGTTATAAAATTTTCCCGCATTTTAATTTTTTTTTAAGTTTGGTCCCCTGAAAAACGTAAAATTGAGGTTACATTGTAATGATTTTTACAAACCAGTAATACTGGCATTTTTTTAAAAGATAATGGCCACACCATACTGTTTGCAAAAAAAAAAAAAATGACTCATTCTGGGACCATTATGTGATGAAATATGATATGTCCAGGATGTGATCACAGAACCCCTAAGTGACAATATGGTGAGTTCATCAGTTTATGGAGTAGGCCACAAAAGCAGCTAGAAACTTGAAACACAGTTGAGATAACACCAAGTTGAACTGCTAGGTGTTTCCACAGATTTGTCCTTTCAATCTTAATGACCAGCAGAAAGGTTCACAAATGGACCAGAATTGTTGACAGCATTTCACAAGGCAATTACACACACTCATATTTAAAAGCATACATGAAGCATATCATTAACTGCCAAGTAAAATAGGTTTATCTACTGTGGTTAGTAAGAAAGCTGTCATTGCATAGAATTATTATTATCAATAGTCTAGACCTCTAAAAGCAAACAGAAATGACTCACCAGTTGGGCACACTTCATTGGTCAATGAAATTTCAGGTCATGCATAGCTGGGAATTTCTTCACAAATATACTTTGGTTGCACGGAAAACACAACCTTTGTTTCTATGTAAATTTGATTACAGAAGCATGAAAAATCAGGCAAACAACATAATTAAAATTCATGCACAAAATGGCAAACGCTAGTTATTAAAAAATTAGTTATAGGGCAGAAGGTTTAACCTAACGCGAGCAAATGTGGTGCCAGGCTGTGGTGCAAGCAGTCATTTGAGAGTGCAAGCACAGATGTCTCCATTGCCAAAACACTCATGTCTACGACAATGTGTCAACAAAGGATTCACGTTCCCCACACAAAGGAAATGGCGAACCCTGGTAGATGGGGGACAAAGACCCACGTGATGCCCAGGGAAGTCAGCTAGAAGAAGGAAATCTAGTTTGACCTGAACTGTGCCAGGTTAAACCTTCTAGCCTATAATCACAATATGACCATTTGGTGTTGATCAAGCTCCCCCAAAAAAGTACTGCTACTAGTAAATTCGCTCAGAAAGCATTATATGTGCAGCAAAGAAGCGCAATTAAAATTTATATAACGAATAGGAAATATTATTGATAAAATTTTGTGCATTATGTTGAACAAGGCATCCAAAAAAATCTGTAAATGTCTGAATGTTAGTGACAATGTCTCCTTATGAGCAGGAAATGTTAATGGGGCATTATTCATTGTCTACTACTTCTATTTTCAGTCAATCTAGCACTACGTTTCGAGACAGCACCTCTTCTCTCAACTTCAACTGAGTACATTTCTTCTTTCCAGTAGCAAGGATCAAACTTACGATAGACCTGTGATTTTACTAAAAACCTGCATTCTTAAACAAGTACTCCATGCCATATCGACTGTTTCATAAACCATCCCAGTGGAGAATTCAAGTAAGTAGTTGTATAAAATTTCGGCTCACCGTGGAGGGCACTGGATTTGAGTAAAATGACAGGACTGTCATAGGTTCAATTCCCACCACTAGCAAAAAAGCCAGAAATTGTTCACTTGAACACGAGAGAAGAGATACTCTCTTGAAACTCAGTGCGAGATTAAGTATAAGTAACAAAGCACTAGACAATGAAGTAACAAAGCACTAGACAATGAAGTAACAAAGCACTAGACAATGAAGTAACAAAGCACTAGACAATGTTAATGTTCAATTAACAGTGTATTTTCATTATAAAAAGATTATGCTGCTATAAAATCAATTATACAAAAATTAAAAATATGAATATCCTATATTGTTGGTTTAATGTGAAAATAAGTATTATATAGCAATGGAGACACAAAACATTACTCTTCTGTAATCTCTCTTAGTTCATAGGAATAACATGAAATAAACAAAGAAAAAAAAACTTTGCAAGTCTTCCTTTCATTATACAACAAAGGAACAAGAATTTGTGAAACACAGCCCTCAAGTTTTTGTTTCAATTCCACTTTGTGACAGATTGTGAACCTACAGTTTAAAGTGGGATCCCAACCACTATGTGCTTCCACCAGCTATTAAACCTGGGATCCCTTGATTATGAAGATACGATGATTCAAGTTATATATTCAAGTTTATATATATATATATATAAAAAAACCATATATAAGTACAGAGCTCGAAAAATCCCGGTCACCATCTCGACTAAAAGTTTCAGCCTGGCGACTGTGATCTTTTGCTGTAAAATTGCCGTTTTATAAGTTTGCATGTAAGAAATTTTGAAGATTCTAAGTTCAAATTGCAGTACAGCATAAGGTAGCAAATGATTTTTTATCAACGTTGTGAACATTCCATAAAATCAGTAACAATTTTTTACTCTTTGTTCCCAAACACCCCATTGCCCGCTTTCTCACATGATTTAGCGACGTTTTGAATACGGTGATGCTCAGCTTCTTATAGATGGATTGATTGATTTGCTTTATTTTACTTCGCTTTTTGTGCCACTTTTGGCTAATTTGTGAAGATGGTGATGAATTATGATATGATGAAATTGAACACTCACAAACATCCAAGCCCAGGCTGGGATTCGAATCCCGGGAAACCTGGCGTCCTAGCGCGATGTGCTAACCACTCCACCATGGGGGCCAGCTCAGCTTCTTATAGTATGCACAATTCCTAGTAAGTGGTTTCCTGGCACCTGATTTTCAGAGCTGGCACGTAGCTCTGAAGAAGATTTTTCGAGCACTGTATATGTATAAAATTATTGAACACCGAAATCAAATTTCAAATCATTTACTTCTCTTGTAGGTTTCAAATTATGAAAAGACTCAAATGGGTTCGCTTTAACGATATTGAGTTATTGTTGTATATCATGAAGGTAATTTGGCACGATGCATTTTTTTGTAGTTTTCTTGTTTCATGTCACTTTCTGCTACACTACAATGATGACGATGAATGATAATTAGAGTAAAGTTATGAAGGTAAAGGTAAAGTGTTCCCCTGTGCTTAGCACCACGCCATGAAGGCGTATAGGGGGTGCGGGGGTATGCCCCACACTTTCTTGATCCAGTCGTGAGTGGGGGTGATGTGATCAGCACCATGCCCCTGACCGCCTTTACCCCCCAGGGTTTCCCCCAGGTACCCATGTTATTCGACGCTGGGTAGGCATTCATAAAAAAGAAAAAAAAAATCTCCAGGATTCAAACTTGAAGTGCACAGTAGTTAGATCCTCAAGTGACCATTGAACATACTTGCCACAAAGGTGGCAAATGCTATGATGAGAATGAATATGATTAGATCAAATTGCTGAAGACACACACTCAAAACCCATGCCCATGTTGAAACTTGAAATTGGAACCTTTGGTGTCGAACACTCGTTTTTCAGTCACCAATGCAGCAATCATCACAATGAGAATGCAGGATGATTAGATGAAAGAACAAATCCAATGCAACATCCATCCTGACCAGAACTCAAATCCAGAATCTTCGTACGATCAGCCACTGAGGCTGATTTTAAGAATACCACGCATCTTAGGTCCTTGCACACCTCTTAAAATTGTACTTTCTACCATTATCAGTCTTGTTACTTGTACTACAAAGTTCATATTACAAATAAATAATATTGTACATACCAAAAGGTCTTTAAAACGACACAACTATTAGTCTATGGCAGTGTTCATGTGACTTCATCGTCCTCATCATTTGAAGACTCTTCCACTGCATCTTCGGAGACGAAACCGTCCACGTTTGATGCAGTGGCTGCTCCATATTGTGCATTATCTAGGCCTGTTACGAACGTGTTCGCGATTCTGTTCTGTTGCAGCAGGTGGCCCTGTATGATGCTCCCCATCATGGGTATGAGAGCCATCAGTTGCGTACCGACCAGCCTGTCAAATTCTAGACGCTGTTTCTCCAGGGCTAGGTGCTGTTGGCTGACATCCAAAAGCTGCCGCAATAGGGTTGCTACTTCTGCAAATAGAAACAAATAGATTCTAGAAAATTTCTCACGCAGGAAAATACACAAGCGCTTGACTTAACAAGTTGCACTCATTCCAACAAAAAAAAATCCCTCTATTATTCTATTCCAAGTTGTTATTACAATGATTGATTGATTTGATTTATTACACTTCACTTTTCTGCCATTTTTGGCTAATCGTGAAGGTGAGGATGAGTGATGATATGATGAAATTAATGAAGGGACACTCGCAAAAAACACTCAGGCCAAGATAAAAACCTGGGACCCAAGACATCGTTGCAGTGTGCTAACCACTCTGCCATGGAGATCGGCTATTATAATGAAATGCCTGACAATTCTGTATTTTTTTAACTTATTTTAACTCTACCTTCTTAGTCATAGGTTGATTATCTGACTTTTCCATGTTTTCTGAGTCTGTGGCAACCCTCTTATCAAAACTTTTTTGGAAGAAAAAATAATATCTTTGTTAGAATCTAACCTTTCCTTGAAAATTTAAAACATTTTTCTCTTAAGTTTAGAAAGACATTGATTAGCTTAAGTAAACAATTCTGCATTTTTATGAATCAGAAGTTGAAAAAAGTCAGTTTTTAATAAAGAGGATTTCAAAACTCACTGAAATGAGTGAATGTACTTTGATTCATTTAAAGATTGTTTCATCAGTAAATGAGCAATATACAATAATTTGACTTATGTGACACACATCTAAATTAGTATTACTTGGAAGTAGCTTTATCACAATAAAATTAAACAATGAAATCAAAGCTTTACGATATGATGCAGGAATGTTAATTTCAGAATTCTGAAAAAAACAGAGCACTCCTCATGAAGATCACTAGAAACTGAATGCACTACCACATAAGTCCTTCCATAAACACAGTTGTATTAAACAATGCCATCTTAAAACTGGTTTTATTAAACTTTTAGTAGTTTCACTTAACCAGCCCAAAATTTTCTTAAGCTACATGTATCCTTCTTCAATAACAATGGTTCAGTTTGTAATAATGCTTGTTTGTTTATTGTATTACAAGAAAAATGATATTTTATAAATGTATGATGTGTGGGTATATTTTATAGGAGTTGATATAATGTCATGCCATATTCTTTAATTTTATTTACCGTTTTAATTAACTTTTTCAAAAATCTTGAGGGCCTCCCCGATAGCATAGTGGTAACGTTGTCAACTTGTAATTAAGGAGGCCTGGGTTTGATAACCGGTGGATGCACATAGTGGTTTGGATCTCACTTTAAACTGTATTACCCTACCTGTGCATAATGTGAACTGAAAACACTACTTCTATTAAATTCATGATCTTGAATATATTCTACATAAATACAAGAATGAGAATGAATGACGATTAGATGAATTTTATGAAGAGGTACTTTACAAATGAACAGCAAGACAACACTCACACCCAGAAACCAGATCCACGTTATGAGATGAGTCCTTGAAGAAACCTTCGCAGCAAGGCATATATTACTAAAAAAAAAAAACACTTGAAATAAAACACACATTTAAAAATAATTTTAAAAGAATAACAAAAGTATAGAACAAATCCGTAAATACCATTATTATCAGCTTGGACATGACGTCTCTTTGACCGGGGTTCTTCCGATGCCTCCTCATCGTAAGCTTCTTCAAAGGCCGATGACACTGTGCCCATAAAGTTGGGTGGCGAGTTGAGTAAGAAATGTGTTGATGACGTAACTGTTTGCTGAGGTGATGACGGAACTGACGGTCCTGAATTCCTTCCATCTTCATATGTGGTGCTGCAAAATATGTTATTCTGTCATGTCACATATAAACCACTTTTCTCAAATATCCATTACTTGCATTATTGATTGCATCTTTAGTTTTAACATAAATTACAGAAATTTTAGTTGTTTTTTTTTGTTTTTTTTAATGATTTCAGAACAGTGGCAATTTCTGCTGACTGTACATGTATAGAATGAAATGCCATATACAGAAAAAAAGTGCAATCAAAAAGTCACGTAATGGAATATGTACAATAGAACGTAATGATACATAAATCGCATGGATGTTTACTCACAGCGTTATAATTAGGAATCGGAAGTTGAAGAGCTAAATTATTTCAAAAAATGTCCCACAGAATGACCTTAAAATTATTTAAAAAATGACCTAAAAATAATTTTTGGTCTTAAAATCAGAGCTTTTTTTTTTTTCATAAATTACAAGAGTAGTTGAATAATTCGACAAAACCCATTGTTTTGTGGTTCCAACTCCTGAAGCAAAGGGGGAAAAGCAATTAAGAGCTGATGTAGTTTTCTATTTTTACTTATAAGTTACATAAAATACACCATGCGGTTTTTCTCTACAAGTCATTCACGTCCTTTCAGAGTGCTCCTTGCAGGATCCAGTAGTCCGTCAGCATCTGAAAATACAGTTGTTTCACATACATTGGATCGTATTTTTTTAAAAATATTGTGGCTAATAGTGACCAGCAAGGGAACTTCAATGCAGTCTTCACACAAAGCGCACAATAAGTTTGGTGGAAGAAAAATATATTTACGACAATTAATTATTTACTCCTTTGCCAAACATTTCAGTTAAAAATTATATAGTGCTTTTGAATTGACCATATTTTTTATTAATGGCGAACTTGCTACAAAGACATGTCATGAAATTTCATGTAAGTTATGCCAGCAAATGCATTTTAATAGTGGAAAAGAAAAATAAACCTAAAAAATTATGAAAAATGTAACAAAAATGTCAAAAAATACTGAACAACGACCAAAAAGCTAAAAAAAAAGCTGAAAAATGAAAAAAAACATTAAAAAAACAAAGTTTTCTGGTTCTAACTGAAGGGAAATGGACTGATTACAGGTTAAGCATTGTTTTAAAGGCTCAGAAAAAAAAGATGATTCATTATCAACTTTTTAGCCTTAGTTATAATGTTAAATTTCAATATTCTTTAGAACAATGGAGAATAATTTAACTTGAAGAGAACATTTACATCATGTATTTAAAAATGGTCACCTTTTTACTGGATATCCAAAAATGTTTAAAGGATTCACAAAACATTGGAAATGAATCATGCTATTGCTGATTTATTGGGAGGTTTCAAGTTGGGATATTCCTGTCAACATTATTCAAACTCTCGCATAAGTGAGACGTCAAGTAATGTTTGATAATGACTAGTTTAGGTGCATCAGGTTTAGGGCTTTGCAATAATTTTAAAAAAGTCCCTAAAATGTTAGGGATTTCGTTAGCTTAGGCAGGTCAACTTTAGCATCAAAATAATGCTTCAATCAACAATACTGTTATACAACTTGTGAAAATCATTAAACTTATGGAATTGTTAAGAAATAGGCTACTGAAACACACTTGAACTATGATTGTTGAATACATGCTGTACCTGTACAAAAGCATATGAAATATCTATGTTGTACATGATTATAAATTAAAATTAAAATTTGGTGTCTGGATTGCATGACCTTTCAATCTCATGGTATAAATATAATTTGACTTTGTCTAATGTGCTCTCAAAAGAATTTTAGGTATGACTTGAGATGACAGGACCCCTCTCCGATTTTCTTCATATTTGACATAGTCACTATTTAAGGCCTCCTAATCACGAATCTGAAGTTAAAATTTGTCGGAAACTTCTAGAAATTGCGAACCATTGACGCTAGCCTCACAAACCATTGGCGCTAGCCCCACGAACCATTGGCACGTGGTTAGGTTAGTTTCGGTTAGGTTAGGCATAGTTAAAATTTGGTGTAGTGGTAGTATCAGGAATATATATATATTTGCTTGTGAAACAAAAAAAATCGTGACAATCGACGGTTTCCATTCCGAAAACTAACGCCATATTTTCGCTTATTTTGCAATTTCTAGACGTTTCCGACAAATTTTGAATTCAGATTCGTGATTAGGAGCCCTCAATTAGTGAGTATGCCAAATATGAAGAAAATCGAAGAAGGGTCCGGTCATCTCAAGTCCTTCCGAATTTTAGCAAGGAAATGTGTTTTTGCACACACACACACAAAATATGAAATATGCAATGAAAATTAAATTTCATTGCGTGAAATGTAAGTCAACATATCTGTGTAGATGCACACACTAGTCCATTTTCTAGGCTACAGTTGACAAATAACCACTGGTTTGAAACATAAATACTGAAAAATCGCTCTGCAAGGAAGATAAACCAGGATTCCAGCAAACAGAGGTTGGGCCCATGATATTTACTTAACAAGTGGAAGATCAACCATATATGCTGCACATGAAAAACAAATTTAGAAATATTTGACTGATGCGAGTATTAGAGGTAATAGAATCGATCAAGTAGATAGCTTTTAATACCTTGGGATACACCACAAGCAATGATATGAAATGAGGACAAGAAATAAGAGTAAGAATAGCAATGGCAAAGGAAGCCTTCAACAGAAAAAAAATATTTTCTATGTATCTACGAACCAAGAACTGAGAAAAAGACTAATGGGTAAAACTATCAAAGCTGGGAATCCTCTGCAACTCGTTTATTCTGTAATTGTTTACACTCGTACTTACTTATTCTGCATTGGGAAAGATTGCTTAACAAGGGATTTAGCTTTTTTTAGCGAAATTAGTATCTATTGTCAACATATCGAGTAATTATTGTCCGTTCTTTTCTCGCTTCCTGAACATGCAAAATGGCGGGCGAATCTTGACTAGCGCTGTGTTTCAAACGGCAAAGCAGTATTTCAACCTTCTTAACAGAAAATTCCCGCGTAGCCTTCCAAAACCATTTGGGATTGTATGACCATCCATGAATAGCCCCAAAAACCATTCCCGCATAGCTCCGAAAACCATTCTGGATCGTATAACAATCCATGAATAGCCTCAAAAACCATTCACGATAGCCCCACACACCATCACGGTAAGGTTAGGTTAGGTTGCTTTAGGTTGGGCAATATAGTGAAAAAACTGTGTGTTTGGAAACACTTACCGGAGGGGTTTTTGTCATCAGATGCTCGCAACATCCGGTTCAAGTACATGGATGGAAATGTAAGCAACAGCTTTCGTGCATCGGACGGACATTATTATAGAAAAAAAAACATGAATTAGAGGCCAAATACATTGAAAAATGCGAGAAAACACTTCTACGAACTTCCGAAATTACACACAAACTCAATTCCGTAAGTACTTTCTCCTGTAAATTTGAAGCAATTGGATTCCCGGCTTTGATAGTTTTACCGACTAATGAAATGCTTTGTATGAAGTGTAGCTCTATATGGTGCAGAAACATGGACACTGAGAACAAGTGAGAAAGAGCAACTGGAAGATCTGGAAATGTGGTTATGGAGACGAATGGAACGGGTGAAATGGAGAGAAAAAGTGAGAAATGAAACAGAGCTAGAAAGAGCTGGGAAAAAGATATCAATGCTGGACATAATCATGCAGAGAAAAAGAAATTGGTTGGGCAACTGGATGAGAAGAAACTGTATCCTAAGGGATGCTCAAGGGAAAGATGATTCCAAATGATTGACAATATCAAAATAAATGGGTTCTATGATGCTACAAAGCAAAGAGCTGACGATCGAACAGTATGGAGTTGTAAGGAAAGACCTGCCCCTGGGTAGAAAACAATGAATGAATGTAAGCTCTACAGAGGGCTACAACTTACCTGAAGGAATCAACACCATCAACCGAAGCTGATGTACTCTCCCTTTCCTGCTTGATACCATCTAAGTATTTATTTTCTTTAACACCTTTTTCCGTACTGTTCCCGAGGACTGAATCCATGGCTTCGAAATGTGGCCAATATGGACAGAACATTCCTAAACTTTTGGACTTTTTTATTCTATAGTACATACACTTCAAGTTCCTTAGTCGAGTCTTGATTTCCTCATGATTACGGAAAAATCCACGCTGCTGCATTGCAGAAGCTATTCGACGCATTATTGGATCTTTCCTGTGTGAAGCATTTATTTGTTCTTGTATTATTGGATTGCTCCACAACTCGATCAGAAAACTGGTTTCATCTTCCCTAAAGTTCCTCGTCCTTCTTTTCTCCATTATTACTTCTTTCGATCTGCCGTTTAAATATTTTCTGCGAAAAAGACAAGACAAAAACATGTAATTAATAACCTTTGTTACACAAGGATTATAGCCTAAAGATGAAGAATACACGAACAGATAGCTACATTGTACCTAATCTGTGCTGCGTAATTTCTTTCACATATTTCCTTTTATTCGATTGCAATGAATTTCCAAGTACTCAAATTTTGAAATATGACTTCTAAAAGTAATTTCTTAATGCATAATTTTTCAATGCGAATTTTTAAAACTAGAGAATTATGATCAACACACGACGTTAGTTTCAGTTCCTTCAAATAATTTTAAAAGTAAAACCATTCATTATAATCACTAAATCTGTGCATATAAAAATTCTCTACCTTCCGGAATCCATTTTAGGAGAGATCACAAAACATAACAATCGAACAAATGACATCCGTAATTTCATTCCGAATGATCTTCATTTTTCATCCCATTTTTTTCAACGTTACTGGCAACCCTTATAGGGGGTTTAGCCAACTTATTCAGAATTCTCTCAATACACTAATTTGATATGAATACTGCTCAATGAATTATGTTATGAAAAAAACAGCAATGTAAAATAATATACATCACAACAATGAGCAAATAAATAAAACACTATAAAATAAGATAAATTAGAGAAGTAGAAGAGGATCTATGTATCAAAAAAGTCTATGGTTACATATTAATTAATTAGTAATGTAATAAATAAGAATAATTATTGTTTATTCATTATTTTCTTTCATTAGCTATTAGCCTGTGCTAGTTAACTACCCTGCCTACAGTCGAGTTTTATATTACATTCGAAATTAGAAATCGATTATCACAATAAATCGATTCAACCGACGTCGATTTCCGACGAAACGATATAATTACAATACAAGAAAAACCGGAGCAGAACTAGGGTACAGTCCAGTCATTTGTTTGTTTTTATTTCGTGTATATATTGAATAGTATTATCTTTTGACATGTTGAAGTCAGATATTGTAAGGTAAACTTCCATGTAATGACTAGTTCAAATCCTTTGTCCAAGTTGTATTTGTCCTCTTATTTTGTCCTATTTAGATGGTCACAGTTTTCCTTCTGCAAAAATGCTTCGTTTTTTTGAGGCGGACTACATTATGTATTAAAAGAAAATAATTAGTGGAAACTATTTCGCTACATCTGTGGTCGCTTCTATCGTATACTTCTTAATTAAATTCAGGGTAAATTTCTCGTATCGGACAAACGGATTTCTTCAAATTTACGGGAGAAAAGCCAGTTTTTCTTTTTATTTCTGGGGTTCGCCCATGGTAAATGTTTACTATCCTTCGGACACCAATAACTTCTGAGTTTTGTCAATTTTTGACATTTGTACTTACCTATCTGCTTCGCGGATAATTTTTTAACGTGTATTCACGTTTTTTGATCATTTTTTTTTAAAAAATAAAAGTGTTTTTGTAACTGAAGAACGTACGTTTCCGCAAATGGTTTGTGGGGCTATGCGAGAATGGTGTGTGGGGCTATGCGAGAATGGTGTGTGGGGCTACGCATATTTTTTTCGAAACCAATTTTTAACTATTGTGACCCTACCTAACCTAACCTTACCGGAAATGGTTCGTGGGGCTATGCGTCAATGGTTGAATTTCCGCTATGAAACATTCCCACATCACACAAAACACCTTCCAGATGTTAGACAATACTACAGGAACTTATTACGGTAAGTAGTTTCTTCTGTAGAAATGAAGAAATCTGTCCGAAGGATAGTAAACTAGTACCAAAACGGCTTACGGAAATGAGTTTCTGTAGTATTTTGAAAGTTCGTGGAGGTATTTTCTCACCATAGAATGCTGCACAACAAGAAATAAGCAATTTTGATATAATAAACTTGCATTTTGTGCAAAGCGACAACATTATGCCGTTGTTTCCATTATGTACCTGCAGATGGCGCGAGCGTCGAAAGTCATGCAGTCTCGCCAGTGTTTCCAAACGTGCCTTTTTGTTACCAGATTTTATTTTTATTTTTCAACTATGCTTACCTAACCTAACCTAACCTTGCCGGAAATGGTTCGTGGGGGCTAACGTGAATGGTTTTTGGGGCTATCGTGAATGGTTTTTGGGGCTATCGGGAATGTTTTTTGGAGCTATCCGTCAATGGTTTGTGATGACATAATGAACACGAAAGTAGGTATTTTTCAGTTAAGGAGATTGCAACACTGCATGCCCACTCCAAATTGACAAAACACAAGCACAACGCGTGATGATCCACAGCTGTGCACGAAATATTCTATGTTCCGCAACGGAAGAAAGGACCCTAAAGAATTACTCGAAATGTGAAAAATCGTAGTTATTTTCGTGTAAAAAGCATAATGGCACCTTCAACTATGTTCCGCAATACACAATTGGTAAGTAAGAACCATTTAAAACTGAAAATATCCGATGGAAATGTGTCTCCGATATAACAGACATTTACCATTATTTTCGGTTTGTATATGTGCATTAACAATAATAAATTGTTTTGACATATTCATCTATATCATGTATTGGCATCTCAATAACAAGGCAGTTAGGGCCAGGTAAATAAACTCTACAGGAACATTAACAAATTGGTGTAATATTTTAGCCATATTTTAGAAGTACCACATTGCATTACTTACATTTCAGTGTTCGTCATCTGGTCCTATTTGTTTTTCAGATACACAGTGATATGACAAGAAACAATTAGACCAAACTAAGGCATCATGGTGGAAGAAACACAAAACTCAAGTAATAGACCAAAAGTAAGTTAGAATTTTATACTATCTTGCGTTTGGTGCAAGTGGTATTCTTTGGCCATTTTTGTCATTTAATATATTGCAAAATGGAACTCCCCAAGTTTGTCTGCTCAGACACTGAATCAGTCGTAGTCCAATTGGCAAGGCTTCTGACTGCTACAAGTGTTCCTGAATTCGATTCCCAGGCTGAGTTATCTGGGCAGAATTTTTTTCCATTTATATCCCTCCATAGCTATCAATGGAAACCAAGGGAGTAAAGGTATAGAGAATGGTGCCAATAACACCATCTCGGAATGTGTGGAGTAGATCCTTTCGTGTTGTGTGCTTTTGTAGCATGGTGCGATTCAAAGGTAGGAAACAACATGAAATAAATTGTTGGTTCAGGTAATAAAAGAATGATTGTTAGGGGTGATACAACCAGACTCATTTTGGTGTAAAACATTTTTGAAAGTTACTATGCATTTTATTTGCTAGTAAAACACCATAATGATATAAACAAATAGCCCTAGTTTCTAAACCTAATTTTAGTGTACCGGTATGTTCAAAATGAACATAAATTTTTGTCATATTAAAAGTAATGTTTACACTAGGGCTGAGCCGTACCGATATATCGGTATCGGCCAATATCAGCGGTATCAATATCGAAAAATATTGGTTGGAATTTATTTACCGATACCAGCCAATAGTTTTCTGACATTTATTCTCCGCAAAAATGTTGCGTGACAATTTTGCAAACTTTAAATATCCTGTAGTTGTTGCCTTGTAATCAAGGAGTCCCAGGTTCGATACCCGGTGGAGGTACATTTCACAGTGGTTCGGATCCCACTATAGGTCCAGTCCGGATTAGCCTATCTGTGCATGAAGTGAACTTAACCCCTTCTCTGTGCAATTGTCTGGCACTATTCTTTCCGTACTGTTTATTTTTTTTCTGGGTTTGCGTAGTAATATTTTTAAGTAGCTACTGCTTCAGCACAATTCATCCGAGTATCATGGTTCATACGTCTTTTTCTTCAGAATAGAACAGGCTTTCAAATGATACCACGCACATGTCTACATCAAGTATGAGGAAAGGTAAATCGGGGATAGTTCGGGAAATTTCCCTCCAAAAAATCCCTTTTGGTAACTTTGGGGCCTTCTGGACTAGGCTTGGATATAGATACCCAATTATAATCTACCTTGAAAAATACTATGGTCTATATGTAATGCATCCTCCAAGTTTCATTGCAATATCTTCAATAGGTATGAGGGGAAAAATATTTCGCAATCCTGTTTGACAATACTATTAGACACTAATCGGCGATAATTCGTGAAATTTCCCTCCGAAAAATCAATTTTGTTAACTTTGGGGCCCTCTGGACCGGCCCTGGATATAGGTACCCGATTATAATCTACCTTGAAAAATATACGTAATGTGTCTGCCAAGTATATATTTCGCAATCCTGTTTGACAATACTATTAGAACTCAAAAACCAACAATAAATCACCAACAGTGCAAATAACGCAACACCAAAAAAATATATACATAAAGCAACTGACTAAACGCAGCACACAAACGAACTCACATTTGCACTTTGTCAGCATAACACAAAATAGTTTACTTCCCTCTGAACTTCTTCTTCTTCTTTGTCGGCACTGAAAATCGTGACAAAATAAAAGGCTGTTGTCTCTTCAATAGCAAAACTTATGTTTCACCAACAAAAAACGTATTATTCCCTTCAACACAGGTTACTTCAGTCAGAGATGTTCGCAGGCGTAATATTACGCCCAACACAGAATAAGCTATAGTGACCAAGGGTGTAATATTACATTGATCACAGGGAAGGGGTTAAAACAATTCATTTCAAACCAAAAAAAATCTCATTTAATTCTTGAATATTTTATAGCAAAACACTTGGTAAATTGATGCCTATAATTAAAGAGGAATACTTACACACTAATATTAATCAATATTTTGAACACCTTTTAATTATTATAATATTCAAGCATCAGCATCGGCTTCCTTTCAAAGTGGTACTAGCTCAGCTGTAGTTCACACTTCAAGAAAATTTTGTACTCAAGTTAATAATAATTATATATTTTTTACATGGGTACATGTATTGTAAAATAAAAGTACACAAAAGAAGGCTCTTTTATTTTGATTTGAAAGCCATCTATGATGGTTCAGCTCATTTTCTTTCTTTTTTGTCATTTGTTATATATTAACTGTAACAGCAGAACTTCGATTTTAGGTTAGGTTAGGCAAGCATAGATAAAATTTGGGGTCACGTAATCTTTTTGGAAAAAGATGGGGTGGTTGGAAACAGTGACAGGGGTTGCATCATCAAACACACGGAACATCGGGTTTAGGTAGAGAAAGTACATGGAAGCAATGGCAATTGCGATATTTTTATACATAAAAACATGATTTATGGCTAAAGAAGATGAAACGATGACAGAAAATACATTCTGCAACTTCAACAATGCTACAGAATGTGATTCGTGTAAGTAGTTTCTTCTGTAAAAATGAAGAAATACGTTTTGACTAGTTCAAACTGTTACCAAGTCATGAAAAAGTCAAGAATTTTGGATTTCTTATTTTGGGAGACACTCTTCATATGCAGCTGGGTAATTTCTTTTCTGTCCAAAGTAACCAAATATGTGAGTGTACTTTGGGCAATTATAAAATATTCCCAGGATATTTTGAGCAAAAATGTTCCATTTGCCTTGAATGGTCCACCTATATTCTCACCCCAAACCATTCCAAGTTCAATCACCATTGTGTTCGGTCCATTTATTTCATCCTTTGTTACGATAAAGTAATGAACAGTGATCAGAACGCTACATTTTAAAAGTAGCTTCGCTACAACTACAGCTACTCTTCCAAAATGTAGCTTCGCTATAGCTACAGCTACATTTACCAAAAAGTAGCTCGCTACGCTACTCCTGTTCGCTACTCGCTACTTCGCTACTTTTTGCGCTACTTCTGCATAAAAAAAAAATGAAAACAACGATATATGGGTATGAAAAAAATCCCCTACTACTGGTAAATAGATTCTGTTATGTATTATCATGATTCCAGTCATTCGATAATTTTGATAGCAATGTTACTTCAGTTACTTATTTTTACTATAGTTTTTGAGAATACCATACCTATGCAAGTGGCATATCAATTCAAATTTGATATATGAATATTGCAATTAGGGTGTTACCCAAATTAATTATTACAACTATACACAACTAAAATTTGGTAGGATTACGTATTTATGTTCACATCAACATATTTTTCTTGCGAATAAATATTTCATTTTTTATAGACTGATATGAAGTCAGCATTTTGAATGAAAAGTACCTGGAGCCCTTTGACTACAAAAGGGCCCCAGGTTCGATACCCAGCAGAGGCACATAGTGGTTAGGAAGGATCCAGTCTCGATCTGATTATCTATGCATAAAATGGACTCAAAACAAAAACTAGGAAAGACGCCAAGTTGGGTGGATCAGATGCTCCTGCTCCTCCATTCCCCACACTGCTCATCATTCATCATTCTTCCTCGTTCTCACAATTAGCCGAAAGTGGCAAAAAGCGACTATAGATAAGAGAATAATTAAATAAACCATTCATCCCCATTGTCATGATTGAAAGAAGTGGAAGAATAGATGAGGAGGTAAACAGAAGAGGACAAATGAATGGTGGTGGACTATATCAAAGTGTTCGAAGATTAATATGGAATAGGGATGTACCTATGAAATGCAAGAAGGTAATATGTAACACATACTATGTGCCAATAATTACGTATGGAGCAGAGACTTGGACAATGACATAGAGAGACAAAGAAAAGATGCAGCCAGTGGAGATTAAATTTTTGAGGAGTATTTTGAGGAAGACTAGAAGAAATAGAATAAGAAATGAGGAGATCCGACAGACAGTGGGTGTAGTGAAGCTTCAGGACAGAATGGATCAGGCACAGATGAGGTGGTTCGGACACATGAAGAGGATGGATGCAGAAAGACTACCAGTAAGAGGTTACAATGCACAAGGAGTGGGAATAAAGCCAAGGGGAAGACCAAGATGTCGGTGGAAAGAGCAGATAGTGGAGAGTGTTAGGAGACTAGATTGGAACACCTTGAAAAGAGAGGAGTTGTGAAAGACCAGGAAATAATGGAAAGGCTTGACTTCTATGTTGACCCAGCCAGAGGCAGGAAACAGCGAGGCATGATGATGATGATGATGTCATGATTAGCAAAAGTTACAGAAAAGTGACGCAAAAGTAGGAGAAATACATAAATTTGAAAACTACGTATATTAACTAAACAAGATTGCAGGAAAGTTAATAACTCGTACATACTTTTTGCAATATGATAAAATTATTGAGGAAACTGTAATGTAAACCTGAGTGTTCTAAACGTATTGTAATTTTAAAATTTGTGAACAAATACTATCGCGAAAATAATTGTAATTCCAGAAACTCTATCATTCTTGTAACAATAATTTCTTGCTGGTGAGGTCCTATATACTGACGATGATCAATGCTGTTAACATACTGAGCCATTTATTGGTGGCACTATTCCCTTGTCAGTGCAGTGGAAATTCCATCGCTCGTTTTTGCACTGCAAAACACAGCAATTAATGTCATTTTGGTGTCTCTTACACCATGAATATCCACAGGATTTGTTCCGGGGGTGACGCAAACCAGGCACTTTTTTCCAGTGGTGCAGCAAACGAGGCATGTTTTCCCCCAAAATAGCGATGCAGCTAGAAAACGTAGCTGTTAGCAGGAATATATTCATATATGTCAGTTAGTTATCTGGATATCTGAATTCTTCAGATACTAATTAAATAAATTATGCAGATATCTATAATCTACAGTCTAGATAATCTGTATCTCCATGTAATAGACTGTCTTTATGAACCTCCTGCAAAATTAAGGGTTATTGTCGATTTTTTCTGACGCTGTTGCCACATTCAAAATTCACCTCAAAATGCCGAGAAAAAATGTAGCTGTAGCGAAATTTCGCTACAACTACAGGAATTTTGTAGCTTCGCTACCGCTACAACTACAATTTTCAAAATGTAGCGTCGCTACAGCTACAGCTACAAATTTTGTAGCTAGCTACAGTAGCGACGCTACAAGTAGCTCGCTACTTCTGACCACTGGTAATGAAGTAGTATAGCACTGCTAAATATGCAAAGAAAACGTAATGATTTTTACTGGCAGAACAAGCCAACCGCTGACATGTGAGAATGCATGCAATTTATATTTCTTGGTTTGGAAAATTTTTGAATTCTAAAAACAGTACGAAAAAAATTTCCTAGCACTTGAGAAAAAAAAGAATTACCAGATATAAGAATGCTTTTATGTTAAGGTTTTCACCGTAAAAATCTATTTTTCATTCCATAAAACTGAATGCAAGACCTGTTCATTTTCAAGTTTGTTTTTCTTTATTTCAGAACAAAACTACTCGTCCAAAACCAGTGTACATGTGGACTGTTATGGACGTACAAACATGGCTGAGAAGGCATTTTAATGAAGAGTTTCATCTATATTGGGAAAAATTTCAACAGGTTTGTTGTTATTTTTGATTTCAATAATTGCACATTGTGGAAGAAATAAGTTTGGTTTGATGCCAAGAGAATCTAGGTGTGTCCATTGAGGGACGTGAATGGTCATTCGTTGATGAGAAATGGCATCAAACGTTTGTTTATAAGATAAATAAATAGGACAGCCGATACTGATGCCAATGTATCACTTTATTTTGCATCAGTTTTGTGTCATTTTTTTATGACATAACATGTAATTTAATATTCTAACGTAATTTTTGTATATTTTAATCTTTAAACCGCAAAATGAGGATCGGTGACAAGAAGAATTAGGTAAAATTCCCATGCTATTTGCACCTTGATACTTGTATATTGTGGTGGAAACACTAACAGGCTTTCTGGTAAAAGCCTTCGTCATAGTTGGAATACTTTTTCCCCCCTTTCAACACGCTCAGGTCACGTGCATGCAGACTTCAACATATTGGCTCATATTGGCACAAAAGTGTGCCAGCTAGGAACATGAAACAACTTTCATTTAATTACGAAAGGTCCATACTATGAAAAGAAAGCTAAAGTTTGCATCCTTTTTCTATAGGAGTGGGGAAAGATGGGGCAAAGTCCAAATTTTTATTCTTTTTTCATGGAAATTTGGGGGGCACGGTCCACCCCACCCCATATTTTTCACTTTGGCGTTCTGAATTGTACACAGTTGCATGCCCTGGTGTCTTAGCTTCAAAATAAAACTTACCCAAAGCAGATTGGTCCAATAGTCTACGAGTTATAATGTTTTTCCGAAATAAGTGTAAAAATTTAAAAATCGCACGGAAAAGCCTCGGCGATTCAGGGGTTACATTCGGCAAACCTGCCCGGCGGTGTAAAGGTTAAAGCAAAAATCTTGGTCAATTGATGGATATATTTAGAGTGGAATACTTACACACTAATATTTGGAATACCTTTTATTATTACAATTTTCAGGTATCGGTGAGAGTATCAGTTCAAAGTGGTATTGGCTCAGTACTATAAATAAATTTTCACCCAATCACACTCAATTTTAATTAATTTTGATTCAGATAGCATTAGTAACACATGTGCACCAACAAACAGTACGAAGGTATAGTGGAACACCAGCAAATGAACCTGCGCAGACCCGGAAGGGGGAGAGTGGAGCATGCTTCCTTATGGCCAGAGCTGAATGGACCGAGGGAAGGTGCACGAAGGATTTTAGCCAAAGGTTCTTTTGTTTGTGGTCGCTCTATACAAAAGTCCAACACAATTCAGTATGCTCAAATAACTCATTGATACCATGATGTTAGTGATAGAATTTTGTATTAAGATTTGCTTTCATTTCAGCACGATATCACCGGAAGAACATTGATCCGCATAAACGAAAATACTCTTATGAGATTAGGAATTCTCAACGCACAGCACAGGCAGGACGTCTGGAGGGAGATTATGAAACTAAGATTGAAGACAGACATTTTGGAAATTAGGGACCTCGAACGGAGACACAACATGAACTACGATTGAATGTTCGTTGTGGTGAACGTAACGGCATAACGGGACCAATTAGTATCTTCTAAGTAACTCAATCGAGGATGGACACTTGAAAGTATAGGAATACAGTGATTGTGCCAATATGTTTTGGGACTTTGGTTCTTGTGGAGTATTTTCAACTGTTCTATGTGTCTAGTTTTGTCCAGAAGATGTAATTCTCATCCATCCATTATATCAGTTTTCCTTCAGCCACTTTTGCCAAATGTTCTTCAAGTACCTGTTCTGACTGTTATGAAACCTTTCCTTCATTTCAGTGGTGTTTCATTCACACATTTATCCCCAGTATTGTTTTTAAATAAATCTATTTCATGAAAATAATGTTTGTTTGTGTGTGTTTGAGATCACAAAACTTCTGTACAAGGATCAATTTTTTTATGTCCCACTCTGACTTTGGATTGATTTATTTGGTTTATTTACTTCGCTTTTCTGCCAGTTTTGGATAATTGTGAAGATGAGGATGAGTGATGATATGATGAATGGACATTCGCAAAGAACACATTACTCAGGTCAGGATTCGAACCTGGACCCCTGGCACCGTAGAAAGCAGCAACAGGCGCATGCTGCTAACCACTGTGCCACAGAGGCTGGCAGTACATTATGAAATCCTGTAATTTTTGCTATTAGAAATACTGAATTTAAAAATAAACATAGCGGAAAGATGTAGAGAATATTCACTAGAAGTGCATTCTCTTCTGTCACTACATATCAGATTAAGTTTTACTAAAATTGTATATTAGTACAGAACAGAGCTCCAAAAATTAATAAAAATTAAACTACTGCCAGTTAATTTTCCAAAATCGAACTTTCACTGTTTCTATATAATAAAAATCATATAAACTTGAATATGTTATATACTTTATTGGTTGGAATCGGTTCAAGAAATTGATTGACTTGCTTTATTTAACTTCGCTTCTTGTGGCACTTTTGGCGAAGATGGGGATGAGTGATGACATGATGAAATTGATGAGTGAACACTCACAAACATCTATGCCCAGACCAGGATTCGAATCCAGAACCCCTGGAGGTTAGAGAAATTATAGGGAGTACATTGGAGTCAGTAAATTTCCTGTTTAATCACATTAATATAATATATCATCCCAGAATACATGAGGGATTAAAGTGGACAGAAGGGATAAAGTTTTGTGAGAAGCATGTAAGCTGAAATTTCCCCACAGAACTTTTTGCACCTTACAAGATATTTTACTTTTATTACAATGTTAAAAACACAGTAGAAGAACCAATAATTGTATTCTGGGCTCTTGAAAAAGAAAAAGGATTTTTGTGCAGTACATTAAAACGTCAAGCTTTTCAACGAAGATTTTATTAAGATACTGCCTAATGTTCTGAAAAGGAATAGTTTTGTTAAAAATAGAAAAATAAACCCTCTTCCACATGGGAGTTTTAATAAAATATATCTAGGTCTGCTTGGGAGTCAGTTCTGAATTAAATGCCTCCCTGATGATGAAGTGGTAGCATTGTTGCCTTGTAATCAAGGGGTCCGAGGTTTGATACCTGGTGGAGACACATAGTGGTTCAGATCCTACTTTAAACTGTAGGTCCAGTCCCGATTGTCTGTGCATAAATTGGACTTGAAACACCAAAACAACTATCCTGTTCTGAATTAACTATTATGTCTAGTAAGGTTCGAATGAATTTTTTTCCTGCTGTCATCCACTACAAGAGGATTGTACATGCTTGACGAAGCTACCAGACAGGTGACGAAATCGATTGCAAACCAAAACTGCATTGATAAATTAACAATATTATTAGACTGATTTACCTTTCTTTGCATAACTGGCCAACGGATATCTTTACATACACTGATATTAATCAATATGCTGAAAAAGTTTTAATTATTGAGTTTCCAAGTATCAGTATGAGCACTGCTTGAAGTGAAGTAAAGGGGAATGATATCCCTCGGCTATCGCCAAGTCTTGATCAACCATCCCCCCTCAGCTGGAAGCATTTATATATATTTTTGTGGAGAGGAGTGACTACATGACCACACATTCTCCGCTCTAAGGTCATTCATAGTGGAAGCATCCTGCACAAAGATTATTTTCCAGTAATGAAATCAATAATGCTTTGAAATAATTTCATTGTTTTGTGTTTGAATCTTACATTACCTTTACATGTTTTGCATTTGTTGTAAAAACTTTTCAACACATGCTTTATAGTACATGTTCTTGACATAAGTGTACAGAAACAAAAAAAGACATATAGTCATGGCTGTCTTTTTGTGTTCACCATTTACTTTCTGTCTCAAGGTGTTAAATGTCTTTCAAGGAAGCAAACAAGTGAGCATCGGAGATACATAATGTTGCCAGACCTCCTGCCAAAGAGCTCTCTTCTAGGTGACATGTTTATCCACAATTTTCCATCACAGGGGCATAAGCTTCGGGGAGAGGGGGGGGGGGTAAATTTAGTGTCAAAATGATCATAAATTTGACTTTCCAAAAATAATTTGGGAAGATATACTATGCATGTTGATAAATCACTGGGCAGAAACAGTGAAGCATGGCAATGTTGCTACACAGCTACTGGGATTTTCATAGAACGTCCACTTCAAACAGAGATCTCGCATGCTCCAGTGCACACACACACACACACACACACACACACACACACACACACACACTCGAAGACAATCAGCCAATAGATCAGCCCAGGGGCAGCTGCCAGTATAAATATTAATTAACATCTAATGCTTCAATCCCTGATGGGGCACTTATTGGTTCAGATCCCACTTTAAACTGTAGGTCCAGTCCCTATTGGCTTATATATGCATAAAGTGTACCTGTGCAGCCCACTATGATTTGAAGCAATTCTTTCTGATCTGAATGCAATCAACCAATATACCAGTGTTGGTTCATCCATAGTTAAAATGCACAACAAAACATAGACATATATAAACATAATTTTCGTATGTTCTCCATTTTTAGTTATCCACATCAAATTGATGCAATAATGGTAAAGCTTTTAATCACAAAATATTTTATGATTCTCTCCTCTGCTTGTTCATTGTGTGAATGTTACAGGAAAGGCAATCAATTCATACACAGTTTTGCTTTTAATGTTGAAAAGGCACTCATTTTACGTGGTGTTATATTAACATCACTCATGTACAAGTGTATCAAATTAAGGACGGAGTCAATATCACATTCTCCATACCAGTGTTAAACTGCACTGAAAAAGATAGAAAGAATATATTAGATTTCACATGAAAATATGCTACTTGCTTAGAAAAACGTACCCAATACCCCAGTCTGTTGCTTTGAGGATAATTTTTCTTTACACAGAGTTTCATAAAGATTTTTGTCAATGTCACCAAGTGCAAGATCATTTGCATTGTAGATGATGTACTTACTTATGTGTGGTGAATATGTTGCTGCTGTTATCCTTCTTCCTATACTAGACCTTGCTACTTATTTTTCAATAGCCGGCTTCCATGACAGAGTGGTTAGCACTTTGTGCTATGACACCATGGGTCCCGGGTATGGGTGTTTGTGAGTGTCCATTCATGAATGTCATCACCAGTGGTGAAGCTTTTTACGTAGTCATCGCAAGACTTGCCAAATGTCATGGTCAATCTTTCAACCCGGGAAGGGGAAGATGGAGGGTGCATTCCTACATTGATAATGATGATAACGGTGTTCGTACATGAAGTGTGAAGTAGAGATGGCTAAATCTATTTTAAAAAAATATGGAAAAATTGTTAAACTTCTCTCTCCGAAGTTCGGATTGCTTCCAAAATCCGGGTAGTAGAATTTTTGAATGAAGATTTTTAGATTTACCGGAATCATGATATTTTTGGCCATCCCTGGTGTGAAAGTAAGATATGTTAGGGGAAAGGTTCTGTTTGAGTAAGTATGTCTATCACCTCGAGAACAAAAATCTTGTCATTTGTAAGGATAGTAAACACAAAACAGCAGGAAGTACTTTGTGTTTTGTAAACCAAGAACATTTTTTTTTCCAGAAATCAATATTTGAACCGCAAGATCCAAAAAATTTAAAAGAAGAAATACTATGAAGAAAATAGAATGGATCCAGAACTGCTTTTTTTTTTCAGTTCTTTCAAGCAGTAACCGTGGGGAAATTTATGCTTTTGCTTATATTTTTTTTATATGCACCATTACTTCCACGTATTCTGTGCAAGTTGCGTTGCGATGCTCTTCAATATGTTTTTTTCTCTCAGAAAACAAGAGCGTTGCATGCTTTACAGTGCTGGACATTCTGAGAAGTTTCATCTTCATGTCACAGAAACCCTGCCGTGTTTGTAAACAAGGAGGCTGAAAAAAAAAAAAAGGGTCGGACCTTCAAAAGCGGGTGAAAAGCGGTCGAAGGACCTTGGATTCGCAGACTTGCTGCGATGAGCTGGCCCGCCACCATTGCACTCATGGAAAACGCAGCGGGATGGTTGGGAGGGGGGTGTAGAACTGGGCTCTCCTTTCAATGCACTAAACTTAGCGAGTCTTTTGCGTATTTTTAGCTGCTTAATGGTGTTACTTGACTAATTTCGCTCAAATATGCGAATATTCTGATTTATTTTTTCTTCTCTAAAATATTTAAAAAGCAATATTTTTATTATTTTGCTTTGTCATCGCCACATCTCCCGATGACCGGATGCCTCTCGTCATCATTCATCCCCATCTTCACGAATAGCCAAAAAGTAGCAGAAAAGCAAATTAAATCAACCAAATCAATCATTTATTTTTCAAGCTCCTACACCAGTGCAAGATGGCAGGGTAGACATAAAGATACAACTTCTCATACAACAATTTTTTTTTTTTTACAAGGGATACTTCAATATTTGGAAGAATGAATAAGCGTTTGCACATTATTATTCATTACTTTTTTAATAGTTGGGTGAAGGCAACTTTCAGACTGAAGTAATAAGATACATGTCGCTTGGAAATAATACTACCTTTTGTAATAATGTGACACCACGATAGCCTGCACATATCAATTGTCTCTTGGACTGGGTTGTTTTCTCAATAACATGTATTGTGTCGCCTTGTCTATTTTCCCATTAATAAGCCTATGTTGCTTGATGCGTGTCACTTTGGCATGAAACCCAAGTGTCACTTGTTGTCTCCAGCCAAAAGCTGCCTAATCTGCAACTTGTATTTTATATTAGATTGACATAATACTGTCACTGATGCTTTTTTTTTAATAAGAAATGTAAATCAAGTTAAAAAAGAAGAGAAAATATCATACCTGAATAGAATAGTGTTTGCTTATAGCAGGCATTTTAAACATTCCTGTGACGGGATAATAAAAAGACCACAATAACTCCAACAGCAATGATAACATTCTGACCCTTGCTATCTAAAATGAAAAGAACATTCCACTGTTTATTAAAACATGCTTTCACAAAGATATGCAAAACAAGTTAAAAAGAGTGTTCCAAAATTATTATCGGGGTTTCATAGTCGTTTAATTTCCCTTATGTGTGGGGTTATATGGGAGTAAACAACAACTCGACAAGTTTACATAGTGTACCTTATAAATGTCCCATGTGAGCACCTTCGTGACATGGCACACATCCATCTGGTAGTCCAATGGTTCTCAATGCTTTCGTTCGAGACACTTAAAATGCTTCCAATTGCAGACACATCCAGTTGTTTGAAACTTATTAAACCATTGACGAATGTTGTTATCGGACGGAGGATCACTTCCAAATCGCCATTGAAAAGCAGAACCACACCTTGCAAATTCAATGACACAAAAGGACTTCTGCAGTGGGGTTGCCATCTTGTAATACACGTACGCCGCTGTGACTGATGGGAAACTAATGATAGGGTAGCAAACCTCCACAGTCGTTCTTGTCCTACATGTACAATATCAGCATTCACCTTCGTCTGTTGCAATATACCAACTACTTGAAACCCTGATAATCATTTTTGGACATGCTGTATTTATGTTATGGTGCAAATAATCAGCGTAGTCAGTCAACTTACAAATAATTCATAATTGGGAAAAGAGGATCTACGGGAGGAGATAGCCACCATCACTGAAATAGCCGTGAAACATGGCTACACAGAAGAACAACTTTCCACTTGGTGCAGTAAAGTGGAAATACAGGTCAGACACCCTAACCAACCACAATCAACCCATCCGCAAGCAACCTCCAGCGGCCAATATAAATGGTTTGCCTTTCCCTATCATCCCACCACTTCCAACCGCATATCCAAAGCCCTTTTCCCATATGGCATCAAAGTAGCGCACAAACCCAATTCCAAAATAGCTGATAAACTGAACAAACACAAACGGTACTTCTTCTCCCCCCCTTGATAACCCAGGTGTATACGATGCAGAGTGTGAATGCAAGGCACATTACATCGGCAGGTCCATCAGATCTGCCAATGAAAGAATCCAACAGCACCTAGCAGATGCGAAAAAAGCCCAACCTACTACTGGTCTTGCTAGACATATCAGATACAATAGCCATAAAATTCAAAAGGTTCAAATCAAACACACTGCCCACATGCTCGTAGACACCAAAATCAAGGAAACGCATGCCATAATGCACTTCCCGCACAAGCTAAACATCGATAGCGGGCAAGTGCACCACACTTGGATTCCCCTACTACAACAGTTATCGCCCGGAAAAAGCAGACGACACAGACCCAGACGAACAGTTAACAACAGCGCACCTAGCGGCAGCCAGAGAACTACAAACAAAAGATGCACGCCAAGCAACAGTACAGCAAGTTCCAACGAGGATGGTGGGAGTAGCCACTGAAATTGATCGAAAAAGAAAAAACAGCTTAGCGGATAAAAGTGAGTACTAGTTTCTCCGTATTTACAAATAATATTAAAAATAAGAGGTTTCTTTCCTTTAGTGGCTACAACTCAATGTATCAAGGTGCTATACATCCATCTTTTTCAAGAGTTAAGTATGTAGATCAGTGGTTCTCAACCTTTTTCAGTCCGGGACCCACCTTGAAGGACATTACACTTGATAGGGCCCATTAGCATGGGTGCAGGCAGAATTACTTGTAGGTTTTGCACCCAGTTTATAATAATATTTTTGCCATCATAGAGTACTTTAATAAGCCCTCTTTTAGGCTTCATTCTAGAAAAGTAAATATGTAATGTAAAATACTAATTTACTCTAGTCTAAGATCTAACTAAACACACATGCTGAAACTGAAAATATTTTTTTTTTTTTTGCTCACTGAACTAATGTGACGGTTAGGGCTGCCTTTTCCGCATAAGCTGGGTTATGTTGACTTCAATGGTGGCAAACGTAAGTCGTAAATCTGAGTGTACGTCAAGTCTCAGAAGCAGAAGCTGCTTATGTTCACTGTCCATTTCATTGCACAGCACAGGAAAAAAGTATTGAATTTAATGGTCAAGCTTTTATAAAGTTTACGACTTCAACCGCAGGATTAAAAACAGTTTTGAAACCACTTGGCATAGTTTTAGCTGCCAATCCCTCTGGGTGAATAACAGAAATGTAGAGTTTAGACTATGTACAACACGGGTTGAATTTAAATTGTTAAAACAAAATATCTTTGTAATTTAAATATAATAGGTTTTTAAGACACTGTAAAGCGCCCAACTTCGCGATCCACCAAATGCCCCCTCGGGACCCAGCTGTGGTTCGTGCCCCATAGGTTGAGAAACGATGATGTAGATACTTAAATCTAATGTCAGTGGTGAAAGACAATAGCCAACAATATGAAAAGAATTAAGGTATAAAACCGTATGTTATTGAAAGCAGCTTTTCACATCCACCATAATCGATCATATCGGGTCTGAAGAATATCACAACACTAACGTTTCTTAGTTGAAATGCATTGGTGTCTGGAAGGGGGAGGGCAAGAAAAGGCCACACACCCGTGGAAAATGAATGTAAACCTAAAATACATTAAAAAAAAAGTGATTACATGGTCATCATAATGTATCCATTTACATTGTTGTGTACACATCTGAGTGTAGCAGATTTTGCTAAATTTTCATCAATTTTTTTATGCCGTCAGCAGAGTCATTTTTCCATATATCACTGTAGGACCACGCTATGGCCTACTTTGTGCCATTGGTTACCTTGAAGCAACGTCCCCATAGTGGATCTTAGCTTCTACAAGTCATAGTCACAAAGATTCACATCTGAATTATACAGGAGGGAGTTCTAGCAGTTCCCCTACAGAATTTGCATAATGGCACCTTGCCGTGCAGCACAATTCAATGTCTCAGTTCACTTGCAAGTTTGAGTGTTGTTATGTGCTATCTGTGCACAAAAGTGCACTTTCATGCACAGATAGGCTAATTGGGACGAGACCTGAAGTTTAAAGTTCCTTGTTAATTCCTCACATGTCCACCACCGATCTCCCCTTCACTAGCATGTGCCCGGTTGAGGATACTAACAGGATGACCAGATCCACTCTGCCGATTGATACTGGAAGTGCCTCAATGCAATTTGTTCTTTTGATGAAAACATTGTTTTAAAGTGCACTACTCAATATGGCTACAATCAGTGCAGTGCTGCCACCATATGTCAGTCTGTAGAACTATGACATGACACATGTACAGGTGGTAATGAAGCCATTATATGATTCCATAATTCACTGTTCTTACCAGTGGCAAACAATGGGCATATTGTTCAAAATCACTTTTTTTTTTTAAATGCTCCTTGTACATTTCACACATAATTTCATATCAGTCACAGTAGTGTACTTACCTTGCTTGCCACTCGCTGGAATAAGTCCTGAAGATACCCATGCCACAACATCAATAGCATCTGCAAAACATACACTATAATGTGATTTTTTTATTATTATTACTACACAAATAGTATTCCTACAAGACCATTTACAATGTGCAGACATCCTGCTTATGAACTTGCAAATCATCGGGTTAAAAAATTAAGAAATTGAATTTAAGTTTTGGGCTCCTCCTCCTCCTTTAATTGCCTCATGAGTACAGCAAGGTCAGTCAGTGTTTGACCTGGCCTGACCTAACACTGGCCTCGACATAAACAGAGATGCGGGTTGCTGAGTGCAATTGAAACCTTTCTTTTATTCATATTATGGGAATGAGAGACGAAATAGTAAATAATGACAGACACACTCACGGTTTCCATGAAGCTGTTTGTTTGTTTGTTCTATCATTTTCAGTAGCCACTGCCATGATCCTCATTGGAACTTGTTGCGTTGTTGCTTGGCGTGTTTCTGTAGTTTCTTGTTCCACGATTACCACTAGGTGCACTACTGGTCTGTCTGTGTCCTTGTCGTCACCTGTGTTCATTTCTGCAGTAGGGAAATCCATGGCTTGTCCCCTAACGATGTTCAGTTTGTGTTGGAAGTGCATTATGGCATGAGTTTCCTTGATTTTAGTATCTATGAGTGTGTGTGCACATATCGAATACAAATAGCTTGTAATTAACACTGGTGAGTGGCAACCAACATGGATGCAGACAGGTGACAGCAGCGCATCTAGCAGCAATCTTGGAACAAAAAACAACAGAAGCATGCCAAGCAAGAACACAACAAGTTCCAACAAAGATGAAATTCCACCGAAATTAATAGAACAAACCACAAAACATATTTGCAGAAACCATGAGTATCAAGCTTTTCTGTCATTATTTATTTTATTCATGAAAAAATTTAGTTCAACCCTGTTCACTGTATATGCTACATGCCTCATGAAGCATGGAAGTAGGGCTCCACACATTTTCAATCTTGGCTATAATGGAGCACCATGCTCCAGCCACTTTTACCCTCAGCTCTACCTCTTCCCCTACTGAATTTGCAGCATGGCAACTTGTGTTGTCGTGCAGGACAATCGAATGTCTCAGTCAGTATGAAGCAAGGCCGCTGTTAGGGGTGTGCGATGCATACCACCGCACAGGGCCTCGTGCTTCTAAATCAGTAATTCATTCATTTTTTGTGTGTGTAAGATTGCATTCGAATAGAGGGAAGAAAAACATAATTCCTGTGAAAAGGAAAAATCTGCCATAACAGTGTTGAATTTTCCGTAACGGACAACTGTCTGCCCATTCTTATCAAGCAATCAATCTGAATTCGTCGACAAGGAACAGCGACGTATTTGCGAATCCCACTTTCCTCGATTTCCTGTCATATATTATTCCACGACAGAGGACAGGCATCATAAAATGGTTATTTGTCTACTCTTCAAACTGAGGGACAACAAATTTGAGGGTGTCCCGCTCTGCGTTCTTCGAATTTACGATCTGGCCAAATTGAGAAAAGATGAAAAGAGGAGTCGGCATGAAGGTCCACTGGGTTAATTTCAAGCCCTCGTGTTTACAACTGCATCAGAGTTTCTCTGACGGCAAGATGAAATTGTATTCTAAATGATTGGTACTCCAGTAGCGCACGAAACACTTTTGTTTTAAAAAGTTATGACTGATTAGTATGGGTGTGGATTTGTAGGCACTAAAAACTCCTAAAACGAGTAGGCAAAGCATTACAATGATAAAAATATGCACTTTTCTGTTCTTTTGGGCTCATCGTGATGACGATGGTAGATGAAATTAGAACAAAGTTACTTTAGATTAAAAAAACAACTTAAATTTAAGTATACCTATTACGTACTGTGAAGAGGGCTACCGCGTAGCATAGTGGCTAGCGTTTGTGCGAGCGATCCCAGTGGGAATCTCGAAAATTTCTGTGTTGACCCAACATCGTGAGGACAATTGACGATCCTGAAACCTCGGTCATAAGAAAGTTGTTTGCCTGGATGTCACCTTCCTCTGCAGGGTGTCAAATTTTAAATTTCATTACTGGTAAAATGGGATACCACGATCAAATGCATGGGCATTACGATAGATAATAATTGCATAATACTAATAACCATGTTTGCTTTAGTGTAGAATTTTACGAGAAACTGATGATGTCAATATTTTAACTTCTGATAATACAGGGGCCTCATGGATATAGTCCGCACAGGGCAATCATGTTTCCTAACGGCAGCCCTGGTATGAAGTACATACTGTCTCCAACACACCTGACAGTGGATGGAATAGGAGACAGACCACTGAGTGGCAGGACAGGTTAAACCTAGACATGAGATGGGCATATACATGTACAACTATTTTCCAATAAGATGGGCGATGGGCATATCTTGTTCTTGGCTATACACTTCTATTGTGAATGAATGACTGGCTATATTCACACCGCCTCTCTTATACAAGTGTATTGTAACCATTTCTATCAAATTCCAACCGCTAGATGATGTATATTGTTTTCATCGCTTCTGGGTCGTTCTTGAACTCATGTTGTATTAGATTGAGCTTTTCCTTATTCTCATGAGAATTGCAATGAACAATTTATATGCACATTATGGAAATTCTGCAAGAATATTTTGCTTCAGATTTCCAATTTTCATTATGTAGATATTACAGATTGAAAATATGTTTTCATTAACTTTTATTGCAATGTTTTATTTGTAATTTCAATTTTTTTGTACAAAACAACTCATGCATATAAATTGTAACATATTATATATATATGTGGAAAAAGAACATCTTGTAGATTTCAGACAGATTTGTTAAATAATAACAAACTTAGAAACATATTTTCTATGGTTTTTAAGAACAGCAAAAAAAAAAAAAAACTCCAGTTTACGTGGAAAAACATGATATTTTCAGGCCAGTCTGCTAAGTGTTATGGGGGAAGGGGCGTAAACTGACAGAATCGACATCTTGCAGCTCTCTTGCCTTCCCATCACGCACACACATACACACACAATACGTACTACTTGTACCGCTTCCCGCAGCAAATGTTGCAGTTGTAGAGAAGAACACTGGAGTAGTTTCTATACTCTTTCCAAGAGGATTTCCTGCCAATGCTTTGAGCCGAAACTTAGTGCTTGCTTGTAAGTTTGATATTGTAATTGTTGTGGCATTTGTACTCTTATTAGAATACATTTCTGATCCTACTGCTTCCCAGAACACCCTGTGAAGAAAATAAATTGAAGATTTAATCTAGTTAAAGGCTAAATATTTTGATAAATATTTGTATTTTTCCTCATTTTACAAAAAAAACTGTCTCCATAGGATACCTGCAACAATGAGGATGAATGATGATTAAATTTTATTGATGAAGGGACATCTACAAAGAACGTCAATGCCCATGCCAAAACTTGAACCTGAGATCAGCACTCGACACCATTTATCAATGTATAATACATATATACTAGAGTGCTGCAATGAGCATTTTTCGCTCGAGCGGCAAATAGTTTGCACGGACAATGCTAGATGGCACACAGAATTGATAGTTCTTTCGCTCGAGCAAAAAATGATCAAACAAGCGAAATACACTCAAACTCTCGAACACTATTAGTACACGCATTTCCGTCATTTGTCTATGGTAGCAGGCCCTCAAATATGGATCATGAAATAAAAGGTGAAGTGAAATTGAAAAATAAGTTAACATAATCATCATCTCCATGTTTAAATGCAGTTTTGTGTACCTTACAGAGATATGTGAAAATGAAATAGATGATTATGGGCTGAAACTACCTAGACTGACATTTTATGTTTCTACAATTATTGTCACCTTGAAATGATGTTCGATTGAATATTATAACTGCACTTTATTATTTCGCAGAATATTATTATTCTTTTCGGTAAGTGAACAATGATGTACACGTACTTCTTGCACTGTGATACGATATTTGTAATTGCTTAGGCAGGTCTGTCAGCATGTGTATCCATTTTACGTTTCGGTCTGTAGATATTGCATATGTGCTGTATTTGAGTCTTACATAATGATATACAGAATTATAGGGTTTGTCCAGAAAGTAATGAGACTGGGTCCAGGAAATAAAATGTATTGATCCAATTGGTACAGCTTGTTAAAATTCTTCAAAGTACTCTCCTTGGTTATCGACACACCACTGCCAGCGTGATTTCCATGCAGCGTACGCCTCCTGGAAGTCAGCTTCCAACAACGCCCTCAGAACATCCGTCGTTGCTGCTTGGATGGCCAAAACATCGTCAAAACTGCGACCTTTCAAGCTTCTTTTGAGCTTGGGGAATAGAAAAAAGTCCGCTGGGCTCATGTCGGGACTGTACGTTGGCTGCAGCAAGATGGCAATGCCGATTCTAGTCAGTAATGACGTCACAACGAATGCGGTGTGACTCGGCATGTTATCGTGATGGAATTTCCAGCATTTGGCAATCTCCAGATGGACCCGATTGACTCTGTCTCGCAGCTGTTTGAGGACTTCCACGTAGTAAGTGGCATTGACAGCCTTCCTTCGAGGCAGAAATTCTTTGTGTTCCACCCCTTTCTTGTCAAAGAAGACAATGAGCATTGTCTTGATCCTGGACTTCGACATCCTTGCCTTTTTGGGGCACGGGGACTCCTTGGTGTGCCACTCCAAAATTTGGTGCTTGCTTGAAATCTCCATGCCAATGGAAAACCTGGGGTCTTGACAGGGCTTGGTCCTGGTAGGCCTCCTTAATCATGGTGAACGTCTCTGCAGCAGTTTTCCCAAGCTTGAAGCAAAATTTAATGATGTATCATTGCTCAAGTGAACGCTGCATTTTGAGCTTCCAAAAAGTCTCAACGTCGTTTTTAAACACGGTTCGCGCGATAAGCGACCCTTACTCTACCAGAGCTCGGAAGCGACTGATCCGGGTAGCGTTGGTTAGCTAAGACCCCCCCAACACCAATCCCGCTCGTGGCGGATGCGCTGTTGACGACTGGAGCGTCGTGTGGTGGCCAGTCTCATTACTTTCCGGACAAACCCTGTATTATTCAGAATTGTAATTGCATAGGGTGGTTTCCTTCCATGTATGGATTTTAGATTGACAGTGCTGCTTATTAGGCTCTGAAATACAGGATGTTGCCAATCATTCCACTACGAGTGCGGGAATGGGAGATTCGAACGAGTTTGAGCGAGTGAAAGTGGTCCAATGCAGTACTCTAATATATACATATGTGAACCATACCTAAATAAAAGAAACACCAGGATCTAGCCAAGATCTGAAAAATTAAACTCTGAGGCACAACAGCCTTCTAAGGAGCCAAGGCCTGACAGAGTGGCTTTCTCACTGCGTGATGCATTGTCAGCACACCACGTCCCATTGCCACTATGTTCTAGCTTTCATTCCCGGAGCCCACTAATTATGCCAAAATTTTGTCAACCCGGAACCACTTGCACCAAAGGTGAGAGCACTAACTATTTGGCTATGCGGGAGCCCATAACCAATATCATCACACCATTACATATACACAAAGTGGAACTTCATTTTTTTTTCATTTTTCAGGTGACCAACTGGAAACGCAGGAAAAAAGTAAAATAAGGAGGGAAATTGTCATTTTGACCTGTTGGAACCATATACAGCGTGAGCACAAAAACACTCCCTGGTTTTGAAAGGGTATAACTTTAATACCAAAAGTAGTATTCTATAGTAATGTTCACAGTAGTTGTAAAAACTCATAAAGTTTCCATGGTGTTCATTGGAATTACAAATGCTCAATGTGCGTGCCACCTGTTACGTGGGAAACATTGAGACGATAATCCAGCTCCAACCACACCTTCTCAAGCGTATCCGGTTTGATGAAGTTGACAGCTGTACTGATGCGTTCCTCAAGATGCTTCACGGTTGTGGGTAGTGGACCTGGTCCTTCACGAACCCCCAAAGGAAAAAGTCACAAACTGTCATGTCCGGTGATCGTGGGGGCCACTTGCATATTTTTTGATCACTGGGTCCAGCTCGTCCTATCCAACAGTGTGGGAGGTTGTCATTCAGAAAGCTGTGTACAGATTGATGCCAGTGTGGGGGCGCTCCATCTTGTTGTAGAATGTAGTCACCTCTCTCTGCAGCAAGTTGAGGAATTAACCAGTCACGTAGCATTGTTAAGTAGCTTTCACCTGTGATTGTTGGCCCCTCAAAGAAGAACGGACCGTACACTCGACGCTCTGACACTGCACAAAAAACATTCACCTTGGGTGAGTAACGTTCCACATCAAGAGTGGTATGCGGATGCTCGCTTCCCCAGATCCTAACATTATGCCTGTTCACTTTTCCACTCAAGTGGAAGGTCGCCACATCACTAAAAATGATCTTTGTCAGAAAGGTTTCATCTTCCTCCATTAGAGTGTGGATAGTTTCGCAAAACTCACGTCGCTTTACCTTGTCTTGTGGATATAACTTTTGAACCAATTGCAGCCGGTACGGATGAAAATGCAAACACTTCCATAAAATCTGGCTTACGGTAGTTTGTGGCACCTGCAACTGCCTGCTGGCTTGACGTGTTGATTTTCTGGGACTGCGTACAAAGGATTCTCGCACACGCTCCACAATTTCCTCAGAGATGGACGGTCGGCCAGAATATTCTTTTCTTTGATCACAAATGCATCCTCTCTCAACAAATGATTTATGCCACTGCAGAATGGATTTCTGTGTAGGTGGATCAACATTAAACTTCCGTTTAAATGTACACTGCACTCTCACAACACTGCTTGTTTTGGCAAATTTTAACATGCACCAGCTTCTTTGCTGCGGAGTGAATGCCATTTTCGATGTTACTGCCCTCTAGCTACCGAATTCACAACTAGCGATTCTGAAAAGAAGGATATTAAAATATTTTAAGTTAAATGAGCTTTGGATATCAATTTTATCAAAATATTCAAGTAACTATTAATTTTATGACATCTTGAAACCAGGGAGTGTTTTTGTGCTCACGCTGTACATAAATGTATAATGTGGGGAAAATATCAAATAAATCAGGGGGAGAGAGAGAGAGAGAGAGAGAGAGAGAGAGAGAGAGAGAGAGAGAGAGAGAGAGAGAGAGAGAGAGAGAGAGAGAGAGAGAGAGAGTGAGTGAGAGTGTAATATGTTAATTAATTGCTGGCCAGCTACAAGGTGTAGGGTTAAGTAATATGTTTGCATGAGTGTACTTTTATGTTATTATTGAATGTAAGTGTATATGCTTTTTTTTACCTCCCCGGTTGGGGGAGCTGGCTGTCTTTCAAAAGACCGTTGCAGTGGAATTTTCCAATGCTACGAGGTCTACGTCCACGCACGGATGTTTACCCTGACTCTAAAAAAGGCCAGTGGGCTTTAGCAAAAAAAACAAAAAAAAAACAGTGTTTCCCCATTGATCGACGAAAGAGAAACATCTCCTCAAGTTTAGTCCACTTATGGTAGCTAAACTGAATATAATAATGTAGAATCTGGTTATGCCAGCCCCTGTTGCTGTCCCAAGTCCCCTTTTAGAAAAAGCTTTGAATATGTGGATATTTCCGTATTGAATAATTGATGCCCAAAGGAAGGAGTGAAGGCGTAAGGAAATGCATTTGTAATGAACGGAATATAATTTAAGCTGAGGATAGGCCCACAGAGATAGTTATGCTAGCTCTGTGGTTTAGGGAAGTGCCGATGGTTATGCCATAGAGATTAGAGATTTGGTAATTTGGTCTATGCAGACATACATGGAAACGCTATGTAAAATATGTGTATATACCGCGTGAGGCACCTAAAAGTACCACCTGAAATAGCGAAGAAACCAGAAACAGTAGCGATGTGAGGTTTGAGGGAAACAATAATATCAAATGGGGCTCGTAAATCGGAGGTATGGGGTGGGTCGAAAAATATCGACAAATGGGGCATCTGGAGCAAAGTCATATTTTTTTTAATGGAACGATATATAATAACATGCATAATATAAAAGAGCACACGCAGAGAAACACAATGCCGTTGGTCTCATGCATCTACTGCACATAGGAACGAAGATATGGCCATGTGAAAATATGTAAACAAACTAACAAGTGGCCCACTTGACCGTCAGTGTAATGGCATGTAAGACTTCTCAGGTGCCTGAGAGAACTGCCTTTACGCAGAGCAAGTTTTGATAGCAGGTCCACGAGATCGTGTTAGTTCATAGCAAGCAGTCGTAGTGGTAAGAGCGAAGATTATGGGTTCACAAACATAGAAAAAGCGGACATGATCCTGATTTATGGGGAATGCCGAAAGAATGCCTCAGAAGCCTACCGTGTGTACGCAGACAGATATCTGGACAGACGACAGCCATCTCGACGTCTGTTTGGTAAGTTATTTATTAAATTAAGAGACACCGGAAGTGTAACACCATGAGCACGTGTGCGGAACAAGCCAACTACAGGTGAGGCAGGTGCAACAAATGTTCTCGCCGCTATTGCTGTGTATCCGCACGTTAGCTCCCGTGAAATTGCCAGGGATGCTGGGATGAGTCAGCGAAGTGTATTGCGCATTCTGCACACACACAAGTTTCACCCATATCATATCTCCCTCCATCAGGAACTTCACGGGAATGATTTTGTGGACCGTGTTCGGTTTTGCACATGGATGTTACGACACGACACACCTGATTTGTCACGTATCCTCTTCACTGACGAGGCAACTTTTACCAATCATGGAAATGTCAACCTAAGGAACATGCACTATTGGTCGGTGACAAATCCACATTGGCTTCGCCAAGTGGAACGCCAGCGCCCATGGAGTGTGAACGTGTGGTGTGGTATAGTGGGTGAAAATCTCATTGGCCCTTTTTTATACAAGGGACACTGAATGCTGACCGATACATACAGTTTTTACAACATGAACTGCCTGTACTATTGGAGGACATACCACTTCAGACAAGGAGGGAAATGTGGTACCAACATGACGGGTGCCCAGCTCACAGTGCGACGCGCTACAGCATGTGTGGAAAATACATTTCCAAATCGTTGGATTGGACGTGGAAGGCCTGTCAAATGGCCGGCTCGTTCTCCAGATTTGACACCGTTAGACTTTTTCCTGTGCGGAAAGCTGAAGGACATTGTCTACCGGGATGTGCCAACAACTCCAGAGGATATGCAACACAGCATTACTGCGGCCTGTAGGGACATTCCCTACGAGATGCTACATTCTGTGCAACGATCTTTGCGTGGGTGCCTCGTTGCCTGTATCGCAGCTGATGGCCACCACTTTGAACACACACTTTGACAGGTTTTCGCTTCTTACGCAGTGGTTCTTCGACATACTGTCATGGTCATTTTCATTATGCTGTAACACTGTCAAATACATGGTGCTGACGATGTCTACTGTATTTTTTCTTCATTTAACACGTTCTGTCTTCATCTTGTCCAATGGCTTCCGACATCTCATACTTGTACATGCTGTGGTACTGACGGTCAAGTGGGCCACTTGTTAGTTTGTTTACATATTTTCACATGGCCATATCTTCGTTCCTATGTGCAGTAGATGCATGAGACCAATGGCGTTGTGTTTCTCTGCGCACGCTCTTTTATATTATGCATGTTATTGTATATCGTTCCATTAAAAAAAATATGACTTTGCTCCAGATGCCCCATTTGTCGATATTTTTCGACCCACCCCATACCTCCGATTTACGAGCCCCATTTGATATTATTGTTTCCCGCAAACCTCACATCGCTACTGTTTCTGGTTTCTTTGCTATTTCAGGTGGTACTTTTAGGTGCCTCACGCGGTATAACTACGTATAATAAACCAATATATTCTACTAGAATGTTATGATTTAAAGAACTATGTCCATTTAACAAGTCGTATATTCACTTTCTGTACATGTGTAAACAAACCAGGGACATAAAAATATAAATTCTATGTGAAACCCCCCTTTCGTAATTCCGGCGCAAATATAATCTGCTCGCTTGGCACCCAGGGTGAGGTGAAAGGAGAGATTAGAAGGATTAAGTAAGAGGAAATCCAGAGGACGGGATAGATACGAGGGATAGGGGGGGCCGACACTTTCACAAAGCGAAGTAAAATAAACTCAATCAATCGGTGTCCATTGAGAATCTTCTTTACTCTTCTGGACGTGAGTGCTATAAACAGACAGACAATTCAAAAATTGTACACAAATGAGAAGATGTCATGAAGAAAGCTCTGGCATTTGAACTAACGAGGAACATCTGTGTACGAAACTTACGATGACAGGCATACACAATGATCCGAATATGAAGATTTGCTAATTTCTCCAGCTTCCTGAACCAGTTCAGCAACCAATCTGCAACAAAGTTTGCTTTGTGTCCCAGAAAGAGAATAATGAAAAACAACTGATAGATGTACCAAGTTCACTGAATAAACACTATTGCAATCTGCGGTGAGTGCCACATCAGAGATGGAAAATCTAAGGTCTACTAAGAACAAATTAACTATTTTTTGAAGCTATGTTATTTTCTGCATTGTAAATAAATTTTCTCATGTAGTAATATATTTTGAAACACAAACAATTTGAAACAAAAATGTAATAAAGAAGGAGGAAAATAATAAACAGATTAGTAGAAATACAAAAAAATAATTTTAAGAACTATAAAGTGGTGAATGAATGGGAGAGGAAAGAAGAGTTTGCAGGATTCTTGTTGGAAAACCTGATGGTAAGAGACCTGTAAAAAACCAAGACTAAGATGGAGGGATAACGTTGAGATGGACCTAAAGGAAATCCAGTAAGGATGGAAAAGATTGGATTGATCTTGCCCAGGAGAGGGACAGATGGAAGCTTGTGTTGCTGGTTCATATACCAAGTAAAAATGCTAAAAAAAATACTGATGATTCAGATTTCATGAACCAGTATCTACGTACATGTAGTATGTCACAGTCTTTGCATGTTTCTCTGGTACATCCCACGAAATGATAACTGAATCTGAAGTTTCATTGTCCACCCGAATGTCCCTTGGGGGTCCTGGCAGTTCTACAAAACAATGGGACACACATTTTATTTTGATTATTGACATACAGGACAAAGTAGTTGAAAGCATGAACATACATTAACCATAATTTTTGAAAATTTTTAATGATTATGATTCATCTTTAAACCTAATTAAGTGAAATATAAATAGGTCTATAAGAATTTAGTAACATTGGTGTGCACACATAGTTGAAAGACTTGTGCATTCTTGGTATATCTTCATCACATTGCAATGTGAGTAGTTGCTTGTAAAAGTTTAGGAAGTTAAATGTTTTAGTTTTGTGATTTAATGTAAACAAATACTACATGCTCTTTTCTACTGGGGATGCACATTCAAAACCAACTATGTGAATCCAAAGATATCAGAATATGAATCCAGTATGATGCATAACCTGAGACTTAGATCTGAATCCTAAACTATGGACACAAAATAATCAATCAAGGATCTGAAGTTCAAATCCCAAATCATCAATCATCATTATGGACTTCATATATACTAATAGTGTATGTGCTGCTTGTAAAAAAGTTTGAGCACTGAGATCTAACCCTGCTCTCAAAAGTACATATTAAACAGATATGGCACATATTATTAAAATAATTTATGGCATTTAAGAAATAGATTTTAAAGAAATTGCACTTCAAAATGCGATGCTTGTTCCAAGTGTCTACATTTTACTGTTCCAAAGATATTGATGATTGTGTTAAGAACCACAAATGCAAATTTCATTACCTGCCATGATGGAAACATGGCCACCATTTCTGAACCACACATGATATAAATATAAGTATAAATCAAATATTATTAGTTTTAAACTATATAGCATTATGTGAGATTTAGAGGAACGTAAGTTGAAAAATGTTGTGTTCGGTTTTTTTAAGTGTGTACATTAGAGTCAGATAGACATATCCCCACCCCAATCCTAAAAACCCTGTAAATTGAAGATTTGTGACTCCACACTATTACTAAAGATAAGTATAGACAGATGCATCGATTTGACTCCAAATACAGTTCTTCAAAGTGAGAAGACACGTTTAGAAAAACAAACACTGCAAATTTGGAGTTACGTTCCCCTGTTCTCATATGACAATAGGTGAAATCATACACACCCACAAAAACATACTAAAGTGGTCAAGCGGCAAATTAATTTAAAATCAGACCACTTTATAAGGATCAATCCTCTTAAATATATAAACAGTTAATTGTCCAACATTTCTTCGTCCAATACATGGCTTTGTGTTGTCATATTAAGTAGCATGTTCCTAGAATACTTTTTAAAAAATGTTTAAGTCCATTTCATGCTGAAATAGGCTAATCAGGACTGGAATTACAGTTTAAAGTGGGATCTGAACCATTATGTGCCTCCACCAAGGATCGAAATGAGGATCCCTTGACTTCCAGGGAGCAGTCGCTTATGACTACACCATCGACTATGACCTAGAATACTTATTTATTTATTTGAAAAATCCTGAATACAGAGAGAGAAAAAATCAATTTTATAGCAGGAAATCAACAGATAAAAAAGAAATTAACAAATGAGAAGCATGGGCACACAAACATATACATATATGACAAGAATAAAAACAATAACAACTTGGGCACAACAAATATTAATTGCTCTTCAGCTGCTTGGTGCACACCAATCTAAAAGCCTGCTTGGCAGTGGCATATGCTGGGTTCAAAACCTAGGCTATCTCTTCATATCATAATGTTCAAATGGGAGGCTCTTTTTCGTTCAATTTCTTGGATTTTAAGGTGATGTGACATTGCGATTAAAAATACGCACATTACAATTTACTAATAATTATAAAAAATATCACTGTTTCATTAATATAGAAACAATAAGGAAAACATTTCAAATATTTCATGGTTATTTATAAAATATGGAGGCCCATATTGTGAAATATTTATGTAGGCCTACGTGCGAGAATAAAATATACGTGTATATAAACTTCTTACCTTGAATATTTAATTTGAACAAGAACTTCACTCTTCTCTTGGTTATCTCTGTAGTAAAATGGTTATTAGCACAGCGCACTACGATGCCAGGGGTCCTAGGTTCAAATCCAGGCGTGGAAATGGGTATTCTTTGTGAATGTCCCTTCATGAATTTTATTGTATCGTCACTCATCCTCATCATCGCGATTAGCTAAAGTGGCAGAAAAGCAATGCAAAATAACAAATCAAATCCATTCTTCTCTTCTTTGTGATGCCAGAGGCCTGCATATCTTCATGATTTGAAGCTTATCCTCATGCAAAAGCTGAGTAAATTGTTTCGTCAATAGTTCATTCATTATGTCACTGATTTTCATTCACTACACGATGCAGCACAGATCATTCAAAACATATATACGTAATTCACTCACTCAATATACTTAAGAAAATCCACGCAGTAAGAAACCTAATTTTCTTAAACTTCCTTCAACACGATTTTCACTTGCAAAATGCCCTTTGTCATCTCCGGCCAGTCAGTATACCCCAGTCAGTCATAAACAAAGCAGCAGAGGGGTTGAAAACATCATAAAGCGTGGTTGGTTGAAGGTCAGCAGCCTGTGAGTTCTGCATGTGTTTGATGGGACAGTGTTGTTTTGGCCTAGAGGACAAATTCCCTATCACATGCCAGCCACTCTTTTCCCGTTCCTGTAATAGTAGTTTTGTTTCAAAATTTCCCTTGCCTGGGAAAAATCCCATGCTGGTTAGCGAATTGGCATCGCTGTGAGGTTTAATCACTGTTGTAAAGTGAAGACTTCCCATTGCACACTTGGGTTTGGAAGCTACTACAAATACGTCACCGACAGCCTCCAGGCGCTTGTCGGGGAAGAATTTAACCGATGAAACCTGGTGGTAGTTTTAGAGGCAAGGAGTCCATCCCCATGTATAGAATGACCACAAGGGGAAAAACTTTGGACGAAAAGTCCCCATGCAGCTTTCCCTTCTTCCATTCATCTCGCGCCATAAGGAAGCATGGTCCACTCTCCCCCTCCCCTCCTCGCGGGAGTACAGTGCACATGAGCCGCGGGTTTTATACTATCGTTTTCTCCCGCGGTCGTTATTTGAGAGTGAAGCATCAGTCACATTTGCTAGTCAATTATTTCCTGTATTTAATCTGGGCTTTGGCAATAGCCTAGGTAGCCTAGAATATACGCGCCTGCTGCTTGGATAGATGGAAGCCTGGAGGATTGTTTAATGAATAGTACATGGTTCGTAGCCTATGCAGAAGTGATTTTTGTTCTATGGATAGCCTTGAAGCTCTTGTGTAAAAGAAGTTGTTGCATTTGCTGTTGGTTCGTGGGATCCATATGTGAAGAAATGGCAAGAGTAGTATAAACTTGTCTATTCATAATTCTGTAAAGAAATGTTAAATCTGAAACTCGACCACGAAGAGAAAGATCGTGAATCTGTAGAGTGGTAATAGACACCAGGCTGTGTAAATGTCCCTTTCCTTTTGTTCCTTGTCCTTTTGTGAAAGCAACTCTACTGTACTGTTAATGAAAAATTTGAGCAACGCTACCAGTTATCAGGACACTATATGAGTCCTGAACTGGTAGCTGAAAGGGTTGATTGGTTTAATTGTGTTCAGCTGTCATTATTTACTTTCATGCCCCAAGATGCCGAACATAACTTGCAACACCAAACAAATGAAGAATCTGCTGCAGAATTTATAATTTGACCTAGTTTACCGCAATAATTCTTATTTATTGTATACATATGTATATTTATTATTAGGGCTGAGCCAATACCAGTTTAAACCAATGTCAATACTTTTATCAATTTCCACCAATACCAGTGACGTGCACTGAGGAGTAGCTAGTCTAGCAGAGATAGATCAATCAATCTCACATCTCGAATTATATTCAAATCACAATATTTATTGTCTTGTTAAAGCCACCACAGCTCATATGCAACACCTTCTTTTCCACGTGCTTCTCGTCCATCGGTGTTCTCCACGGGCAAAGCTGGCTGGATACCCTAGCTCGCTCTTCTTCCGCCAGACCAGTTTCCAGGAAGAAACGGCCGGCCCAAGGAAGAGGAAGATTTCTACCTCTACCTCCCTTTCCCCCTCTCCCCACTGCAATGGTTGAAAGCCCAGGCTTTCAGGTCCCGCAGTCTATCTCCTATAGGACAGATAGGGGATTGGTTTCTCATAGATATTTTTGTAAATCCTCTAAAGAACTCAGGGTAACATTCTCTGCAGTACTTATGTTCTCTGTGTTTACACAACCTTTTACATGTTGTACAATATGTGTGTATGTATAATATGGGATGTAGTTTTATTATTTATGAAATGGGAACGTGTTATGTGCAGACAATAATGTTATGATTTCTTTCTTCTTTTTTTCTTTATTTTTCAAGTATGAAATATATAATGATTAAATTACAAATATGTGCTCAGGCTCTCTCTGACTTTCGTTTTAGTAGTGTTTTATTTAAATATACTACTCTTTGTCTCTAACAGTCATAAATACGGATGTATTTATTTGGGCAAGAGAATGCGTGTTCTGCCACATTTGGTTATCGCGAAAATGAGGATTGAGTGATGATATGATGAAATTGGTGAAGGGACCTCATATGAACAATCCAGGCCAGGATTCAAACCCGTGATGAGTGTGCATTCTTGTCTATGTGTTGCAGTGAATAATGAAATAATTTGGAATGAAAAATGTATCTCAGAACTCAAAAAGTCAAATGAATATCATTGAAGAAACTACAAAAAAGTGTGTTGTGTTTTGTTACCTGTCACCAAATCAACCAAGCGTGGGGGAGTGGTTATCACAGCACGCTACGACACCAGGATTTCCGGGTTCGAACCCCGACCCAGGCATGGGCGTTCCCTGTGCTCGTCCCTTCATCAATTTCATCGTATCTTCGCAATTAACCAAATGTGACAAAAAAGCGACGCTAAGTAACAAAAATGAAATCAAATCACTGATTGATTGCTCAATTTGATTTATTTTACTTCACTTTTCCGCCACCTTTGGTACGACAAAATTGATGAAGGGACACACACAAAGAACACAAATGGCCAATCCGAGATTCGAACCCAGGATCTCTGGCTTAGAGTCAAATCAAATAGTTTTTTTTATTTTCGAATGTGGGTGGGGGTTACATTTACTTTTTTCTAGTACTCATTCATAATTTTGGAATCTTTTCCTGTTATTAACATTCTTATTTTTTGTAGGAATACTGGCCCTAAAGGGAGGAGGGGTGTGACCCACACCAACCCCCCCCCCCTGAGCACGCCACTGACTGCTACCCCAAGTGTCGATGTCACCGCACGTCACTGTAATTAGATGTAATAGAAATAAAACAGCAATGCAGGCATTCAAGTAAAACAAGAACAGTTTACCAGTGGTAATCTAAGAATTTAGGTAACAAGGTTGAATATGGCACTGGTGAAGAGTCCTGAGTTGCAAGTACCAGTCAAAGGACCTGGTTCATTGTTATTTTTAATGCACAAACACGGCAACAAGCAACATTAAATTAAAGCAACTGATGTTGTTCACAGAACGTTCACATTCCAAGAGCTCTCAAAGTCACCTGGCAGTAGATTTGGCATTCAGGATAATGAACAATAGCACCTTACCTCTAAGGAAGCAGTCCGTGATATGGTTCACATAAGGAAGAATTCTGTCTGCACCACACTGATTACTGTTGCCAATGGAACCTCCTAGACACCAACTGCTGCAATCTTCAGGAACATGCTGCTTCAGGCAGCATTCTCTGTGATCAGATTTATCTGATGGGTAAAAAAGACTTGTTTGTTGTAACATGGTGGATGTCCTATGACCAAGACAATAAAAATTACTTCGTATAAATATGTTACACTAAACATTTGTAATTATACAGTTCTGTGTACAGTTAAGGAAGAATGTCAATAATTACGGACATTCATCAAGATGTTGAAAACTACAGGACCATTACAGTCAGGATGAAAATTTTATTAATATTACTATTTATTATTATTATCATCATCATTATTATTACTACTATACGAAAAATCAGGAGAAAAATGCAGCACTTTGGTACTTGAAAATGAAACTGAGTAGATATTAAGTTTACGACTGATTTGAGTTGTTTTATTTTACTTCGCTTTTCTGCTATTTTGAGCTAATTACAAAGATGAGGATGAATGATGAGAAGATGAAATTCATGAAGAGACAATTACAAACACACACTACGCAACATAACCCATGTAACCAGAACCATTGGGCCAACCACAGTTTTTACGAGGGCTATTTTTCTTGTAGTGGCAACATTATTGGTATACACTTGCCACTTGTCACTGGGACAAAAGACGATCGGGTTTTGTTTAGTCTTGTCTACGGATCATGTGTAGGTGTTTGGTGCTAAATAGTACTGTTGTGTGGTAGTTGGAAGACGTTAAAGTTAAGTGTATGATGTATAACTCGGTACTGAGCAACATTCCCAGGAGCAGAGCTCTATGCTGCCTAGCGCATCCCCGGGTTGCGGATAGGGAAACGGCCTACAGGTATATAGGCTAGCTGCGACAAATACGCAGTTGCGGACAAGGAGCGTCAGTGTCAACAGGATGTGGAGAGAGTTATTTCTGGCAGGATAACTCTAATTTAAAAACCACAAAAATCCAGCTACGACACTGAGACATGGCGAGTAAGTGCTGCCATTAAATAAGCACTGCCCCTGCTGCCTTGCAGGTAAGGGAGGGATCTCTAAAGGTTAAGGGAAGGAAAACTCTGACAGAAAACCAAGGGGTAGGAAGAGCTCTTAGACGTGGTCAAGCCAGTCGGGGTAGGAACCCCGAACACAAATCCCTGGTCCTCCAGGTTGGGGGTTGGGCGTAAGGCCGGCACCCTTATCCCGTAAAACAACCTCTCGCTACGAACTCTCAGACAAACAAACCTGGACGGATCTATCAGAGATGACCCACGCAATGTAAAAGGCTAAGGAATATGGATTTTAATGTGGCAACTTGGAATGTCCCATGCTCCAAATGGGCAAAATGAATGAAATTGCAGATGAATTAATAAAGTATAACATGCAAATAACAGCACTACAAGAGATAAGATGGAATGGGGATGGATGGATTAAAAAGAAAGAATTCTCTTTTATGTATAGCGGGAATCCAACAACCAAAGGAAGAAACGGCACAGGTTTTGTAGTTACTGGAAATGTGAGGAAATGTATACTCGGATTTGAACCAATAAGTGACCGAATATGTAAATTAAGAATAAAAGGAAAATTCAACAATATGACACTGATATGTATATATGCACCAACTGAAGATACAAACAAAGAAGATATAGAGCAGTTCTATAGTGAACTGCTAGATGTATGCAATAGAGTATCGAAACATGATACACTAATTCTATTGGGAGACTTTAATGCAAGAATAGGTAATGAATCCAGCAACAGCGGAGTATCAGGCAGATTTTCCCTACACAAAGAAACAAGCGATAATGGGGAAAGGCTGATACAACTAGCACAGTTACAAAACCTTGATATAAGTAGTACTAGATTTAAACACAAAAAAATCCACAAAGGGACTTGAAAAATACCCGGCGAACAACGATGTAATGAAATTGATCATGTACTGGTCAATAAGAGGAGAGCTACATTAATATTTGATGTCAAAACATATAGAGGACCTAGCTGTGATACGGATCATTATCTTGTCAGATCTAAAATAAGACAAAGAATTAGTATGGTTAACGAAAGAACATACAAGAAAACTAAGAAATGGAACACAGAAAAATTGAAAAATCTTCTATACAAAACAAATACAGACAAGAAATACAAACGAAACTTGATGAAACAGGAGAGGAGGATGATGTAGAAGTGGAATGGGATAATTTAAGAAACATCATAGATAGTACAGCTAATTAAGTTTTAGGAACCAAAGCATATGAAAAAAATTATGATGGTATGATGAAGAATGTAAAAAGGTTGTTAAAGCAAAAAACTAAGCCAGAAATAGATGTCTTAATAGGACTACAAGTTCAAATAGAGAAGAATATGAAAAACATGGTAAGAAAATATGTAGAAAAAAGAAACGTCAAGCAATAAAAGCACAAATGGAAATGTTACAAGAACTAAACACCAAAAAAGAATATAGAAAATTCTATCGAACTCAGAAACTTATAACACACCAGTATAAACGAAGAAGTAGACACTTAAAATCCAAAGATGGTCAAATCCTAACTGAACAAGCAGAAATAATGAATAGATGGAAAGAACACTTCCAGGGAGAGAAACACAACCAGGATTTTGAAGTACCCTACTGGAATGTAATGAATCAACAGGATAATGGAAACATATTAGTTGATGCACCAACATATGAATAAGTAAAGACGATAATTAAAAACTTCAAAAAAATGAAAGCACCAAGAATTGACAATATTAACATGGAACTTATACAAGCAGCTGGAAAAGAAATGTCGCAGAATACATAAACTTATAATTAATATATGGAATACAGAACAAATACCAAATTATTGGAATATAGCACTGGTGTGCCCTATACTTAAAAAAGGGGATAAAACAGTCTGCAAAAATTATAGAGGCATATCATTATTAAACAACCTTTAAAAAAATACTTGCAGCAATAATTAACATCAGACTAACTGACTATGCTGAAGATATTATAGGAGAGTATGAAAGCAGATTTAGGAACAACAGAAGACCTACAGATAACATCCTGATGATGTGTTTGATTTTCGAGAAATGCTACGGATATGATATAGATTTGCATGTTTTGTTTATTGAATACCAAATAAATTAGTAAGATTAATCCAGATGACAATTCAAAACACTAGAACCTCAGTTAAAATAGAAAATGTAAGATCTCATTTTTTTGATATTATGACAGGGGTCCGCCAGGAGATCCTCTTTCAGCAAAGTTATTTAATTTAGCTTTAGACTCAGTAATTAAAAAATTAGATACAAGAGGAGATATCAGTACTAGACTAAAACAAGTCACAGCATATGCTGATGACGTAGCTATTATAGCAAGAACTAAGAAAGCTCTTTCAGAAACATTTGTAAGTGTAGTAGAGGAAGCTGCAATAGTAGGACTCCAAATTAATGAAAGAAAACTAAATATATGAATATTAATAGATCAAATATGGATAATAATAGATCAATGCTAATAAATAATTACTCCTTTGAGCGTGTTAGTAATTTTACATACCTTGGATCTACACTTAATGAAAATAATAAAATACAATCTGAAATAGACGTAAGAATAAAATAAGGTAATAAGGCCTATTACGCAAATACATCCCTGTTAAAATCGAAATTTCTGAAACGAAATACAAAAATGAAGATATATCTTACTATGATAAGACAAGTGGTTACATATGCTGCTGAAACCTGGACCCTAACACAGAAAGATAGAAACAAGCTAAATATATTTGAAAGACAAATTTTAAGGAAGATTTTTGGCCCGGTACAGATAGAACATGATATATGGAGAATAAGAAATAATATAGAATTAGAAAAAAATAATTAACGGAGTAGACATTATACGATATATTAAAAGCCAAAGAATTAAATGGTTAGGCCACATACAAAGAATGGATAACACGAGAACTATAAAATGCATACTAGAATGGAAATCTATGGGGAGACGACCAACCGGAAGACCTAGGATGAGATGGTTTGAAGATGTATGTGAAAATCTAAAGATTCTCAAAGTTAGAAATTGGAAAGAAATGGCAAAGAAGAGGAAAGATTGGAATGATTTGTCTGAGAAAGCTAAAACCCACAAAGGGTTGTGATGCTAATGGAAGAAGAAGAAGTATGATGTATAATACGACCCTGAACAATGTGCATGCTGAGCTTCCGTCAGGATATGCGGTACCCATTTTGCCGATACCTTACGCAGGCCAATTTTCTGAGTTAGCATCTGGTATACAGAGGATGGTGAAATCTTCAGTTCATTTGCTAATTCACTACATGTCCAAACCCGATCATTCTCCAGCAATCTGCAAAGTGTATCAAGGTGGTGTGGATCTGTTGTCATTCGAGGATGCCCGCCACCATGTTCTTTCGTGGCTGATTCACAACCACTTTCAAATGCCTTGTCCCATCTGGCAATGGTATGATATGGTAAAGCATGGTCCCCACATGCCTCACGTAAGCCCTTGTGAATTTGCTGTACATTCCTTCCACGTGCAGCCTGAAATTTGATGAAAATTAGCTGTTCTTCACATGTGAACATTGTTCAGGGTTGTATTATACACACACGCTTCACTTTAACGTCTTCAAACTATGACACAACAATACTACACCTACACACGATCCCTAGTACAAGACTAAACAAGACCCTGTCGTCTTTTGTCCCAACGACAACTGACAAGCGTATACCAACAGTGTTGCCACTACAAGAAAAATTACCCTCGTACATGGGAAAAGTTGGTTTTACGTTGGTTGGCAAATTGGAGTTGGTCTTACGTTGGGCCAACTACTTTTGGTTACTTGAGAAGCTCCATAGAGACTTGTACTGGATGAAGTCCAGATGACAGAGCCTTTAGTCTGCAAAATACAGTCCAGAGTGTACTATATGGAACTGAGGTTGAAATTTGGGTGCCTTCTTAAAGGGTCACCCATTACACCCAAATATTAAACTTTAATGTGATGTTATAAAATTACATATTGCACTGAAAACATTACGTACACTACTTGGAATAGAAGATAAACTGGTCCTGAAAGTCTGAAGAAAAGCAGCAATGGGGCTCAATACACTGATCACAAATCACCAAAATAGTCACTTGGCACAGTGAATCAAAAGGTTGTTTGTTGTATCTCACCTGCAGCGCAAACCATCAGTTTGTCTAAATTTTTAACACATATTTGTTTATTAAGGACCAAAGTTATGTTGACATTGGCATTGCAACCACTCTTGCATGCATAGGGTATATTCTTTTTCTTGCAACACCCTTCAATCCTCATGCTAACAGACTGAAAGAGAAAGAAAGAAATTTGCCAATCATATACTCAGTTTAAATTCGATGCTAATTTCATATAAAATTATTCTGCCCATCTTTAGTGCCATTACAGCTATTTCTATCTGTCAATCATCTTCAGAGGCGCGTTCTGTAGTGCACCTGGCAATCTCACTTGTAAAGTGGGCATTGTGACTAATACTGGCTGCCCTGTAGCAATGTTGCCAAGCATAATCCTGCCTTTGTTTGTACGTACAATGGAGCAAGGTCCTTTGAAACGATTTTCGCCCATGCTCATGAGAGGTCAACTTGTCATGGGCTCTTTGGCATATCTCACACTTTTAAGCAGCAAACTATACATCTGCCTGATACTGTTACATGACCACGCATTCATTGAACTTTGACAGACTTACATTTGGCCTGCATATATTCTGAATTCTCCTTACGGTTCATGTATTAATTTATTTTGGATCTAACAGATTTTTAGCCATTTTTGTTCATAATTTTCTTCAAATACCTTCATATAAGAAATAACTCACCAAATTTGAAGGCACACAAGGACATATTGGCGCAGGAAAAAGCTATATGTGTCTTGTGGAGTTAAGATCTGTAGCACAAGCGCAGTGAAAGTTTAGAACAGTGTATCACCGAGTACCTTCAGCACCGATCTGCAAGAATGCATTAATGAAGCATTACAGGTTGTGTAACACCAGAGATTCTGCAGCATACATGGATTGAATGGAAGTGGATTATCGTCTGGATGATATCCTAGGAGCACTGCATGTGGTATTGACTGACTGAGTGTGTTTCACAAAACTTTCACTTGTGGTATATGTTTGAGGCATACAAGTTCTTTGTTCCTTATCGTATCTTGCAAGCAACCTGAAAGTGTACAATTCCTTTTTGGACAACCTGTACTTGTTGATGTTGTATAATGTGAAGTTGATTTATTTCCACAGAACATACATAGAGATAAGGAATAAATTGTATTACCAGTGTCTGAAAATTTATGCATCCCAGCTGGATCTAACAGTCTTGTTATTCAGTAAATATTAAATTAATTTTTTTTGGCATCAATTTCTTCAATTGGACAGCTATTTTTAAACAAATGGGTCATTCCACAGAATTTCATCACAAAAAAATAAAAATGGTTGCTCGACCATTTTTGATTTTCTTCATATTTGGTATGTTGAACCCCTTGGAAAAGAGAAGTCAAAAACAGCTTTTAAATTTTTTTTATCTGTTATGGTTTTTAAGTTTCAGGGTGTCGAAAATCGCAAAATTGCGCAATTTCACGAAAAATCAGCTTTTGCAAAATATTTAATATCTTCATAACGAATGAAGATATTTTAAAAATTCCAAGTTTATTGGAATCTGCATATCTTGCAGTACTAAAAAAGTTACATGGTTAAGTTTTGTAACAAAAAGCAACCTATGATCAGTGTATCGGAAATATCAGAACAAATTGTGTAAAATCGCTGAGTTTTGGTTTTTTTTATTATGAAAGGGGGACAGATAACATGATAATTTTATTTTTATGTTGTAGTAGTATGTTAGTTAATTTACCCTAAAAATAAGCAAGTTGTTAACTGCTCCCCTTTCTGAGATACAAGAGGTTAAATGTCGGAAAATCAGCAAAAACCAGCTTTTTGACCCCCCTGTAACTCAAAAGGGGGAGCAGGTAGGATTACCAAATTTTGAAGTTACTTCATATGAGTGAGCATGTTAAAAATCTCAAAATTTGGTGTTGTTATTCAAACTACTTATGGAGATACAGGCATTTTCCTTCATTACATTTCAACGTCAATTCGTCATACGCCTCCTGGTATAAGAAACAGGAAAAATTCTAAAAATAATGTTCACACCTTAGAGGATGGATTTTTAAGAAATAATATCACACATTGACTCACATTAACAGCAGCAATAACAAGATAATGCAGTATAGAGAATGAAGACTGTATGCTTCGTGGTTGTCCTAATTGTCCAGGGACTGAGTTGTTCCACCAGTACCTGCATGAAGCTATAGATGTTGACAATGAACTGCTTGATTCACCTGTTAACTACAAACAGTGGACCACAACTGAACGTTGTGAGCTACTGTCTATGTCGGATAAACAAGATTATGAAACTTAAAATGCATCATTATATTGCTAAGAGGCAGTCACAGTACATAAAAGACAGAAAAAGTAATCTTAAACCACATGAATGCATAGTACAAGGAGATTTCGATGAGAACTTCACCTTCATCCTTAAGGATGAGATTCAATCTTACCATTGGGTAAATGCTCAGGCTACAATTCGTCCATTTGTTCTGTATTTTAAAAAGGAAAATGATGCCGATATCACAAACGCAAGCTTCTGCAACACCAAAAGAAATGTTTACTTTCTGCAGAGATAATATACCAGGGGTAAAATATTCATATGTTACTAAAGAAAAGGTTGAAGAAACAGCTGAATTCCTAGCTGAAAGATTTCATTCATCTATTACAACAAAGCTTACTCGAGGTTTCCACAGTTTTGTCCCTGTTAATAAGACCACTATCAGAGTCCGTCAGACATAATTTTCTGCAAACTTCGAAGATATGAGAATTTCTATTGAAGACTGTGGTTGCAATGTATTATTTGAGTCTGTTAAAATAGGCAGCCATGTGGCATGTATTTATGATGGAAAGTGGTGGCTGGGAGTCGTCAAAGATATATGTGAACATGAACAGGACTTCCATGTACACTTTTTTCATCCTTGTGGTCCAAGTACAAGTTTCAAATTATCCAAGGATGACTATGTGTGGGTAAAATCAAAAAACATTTTGAAGGATTTATCACCATTAGAGGTAGCAGCACCTACAGGAAGAGTACATAATATCCAACCAGAGATGAGTGAAGCAATTGAGAGTTGCTTAAATGCAAGACCATGAAATAATAGCCCCCTACTTTGTTAATGAGGAAATATACATTGTTTTTACCATTAGTTATGGCTTATCACAATTTTGTACACAACTAAGCCTACCTACTCATCAATAAAAAATAAAAAAAACACTATTATACATTTTCTTTTTTGTTTAACAAAATGGTTATTTTATTAAATTGAGATAAGTCCCCAAGTTGTAGAGTATGAGCACTTATTGAACTGGCTGATTAAAAAAACACCTAAAATATTAATTAAATCTGTATTATATGTTGTCTTTGTGTCAGAGCAGAATAAAAAATAAAAATATTTGTACTTTAACAAATTTTTTTGAGTTTTATTTCTCTAGCAATGTAACAAATTGACGTTGAAATGTAATAAAGGAAAATGTCTGTATCTCCATAAGTAGTTTGAATAACAACACCAAATTTTGAGATTTTGAACATGCTCACTCATATGAAGTAACTTCAAAATTTGGTAATCCTACCTGACCCCCTTTTGAGTTACAGGGGGGTCAAAAAGCTGGTTTTTGCTAATTTTCCGATATTTAACCTCTTGTATCGCAGAAAGGGGAGCAGTTAACAACTTGCTTATTTTTAGGGTAAATTAACTAACATACTACTACAATATAAAAATAAAATTAACATGTTATCTGTCCCCCTTTCATAATAATAAAAAAAAAACTCAGCGATTTTACACAATTTGTTCTGATATTTCCGATACACTGATCATAGGTTGCTTTTTATTACAAAACTTAACCATGTAACTTTTTTTAGTACTGCAAGATATGCAGATTCCAATAAACTTGGAATTTTTAAAATATCTTCATTCGTTATGAAGATATTAAATATTTTGCAAAAGCTGATTTTTTATGAAATTGCTCAATTTTGCGATTTTCGACACCCTGTAACTTAAAAACCACAACAGATAAAAAAAAATTTAAAAGCTGTTTTTGACTTCTCTTTTCTAAGGGGTTCAACATACCAAATATGAAGAAAATAAAAAATGGTCGAGCAACCACCTTGTGATGAAATTCTGTGGAATGACCCAAATGTTAGTGATCTTAAATGCAAGATGACCAAGATAATGAATACATGCTTTCTGTTCATGCAATAATTATTATTATTAATTACCTATTTTAGTTATTATTATTATTTTAATCTTATTAATCTATTGATTATAAATATTAATATTATTAATAATATGTATGAGACATGGTTCGGACCCCTCCCCCAAAAATATAGATCTAGATACGTACTGGATGACACCAGCCAGATAACTTAGTGGAGACAAAGAGGCGCATGCCCCCAAAATTTTCATGTCTATTAAAATTTACAAGTTGAGTGTACTTTTGTTAACCTCCTGGGACCTGAGGGAGGAGCAAAGTAATAAAAGAGTAATTTTCTAATTCGCAAATGCAATAGTAAATTATCAAATAAGTCTTTATGCTATGTTATGCGATTTAATTTTTTTTTATTCTGTTCCTTCAGGCATGTAGCCAGGGGAAGGGCTAAGGGGGCTGAAATACGTCAAATATCGAATTTAAATAGTGTATAGTGGTAATTAATTTAACTTTCTTAGCAGGATTAAACATTAGATCGAAAAAAGTTTAGTGTATAAAGAGCAACCAGGTTATGTTTCTATATTCTACCATTTAATCCGAAGAACAAATGGATCCGCAGCTCCAAAAATGTATAGTTTTCTTTGTGAGAGGTCACATAATATAAACTTTATGAATAAAAGTTAATAACACAATACAATAACAGTGAATTTCAGTACACTAACTGTACAAAATGTAAGAAAATAATGGACAACAGTTGAGTTGGATATTCACTCATACGGTGGATCGAATAGTGAAGTCTCTCCATATAATAATAATAATAATAACAATAAATTTGGATTAAAATTTGTTGATTTCTAATAACTTATAATAATTATTGTAAAATGACAATTATAACCGTGGTAATAATTATTATTGCCATTATTATTTTATACTAATCAAGTTTTATCAGTGGCCTGGCCCTCTACAAATATTTCGGCGACGCCTGTGCTGATAATATATAGGGATGAGCCCCCCCCCGAAATAAAATCCTGGCTATGGGCCTGTGCCCTCCCAAAGTTAAGTCTCAGGTTCTATTCTGAACCCTTGAAGTAAGGCCGTCAATTTACGCCAATGCGCCTGTTGTTGATTTTATATGGTGCAATCAGAGGTACATACAATGACCTATTCGCTTCAGCATATAGAAAGAACAGCATGTCCTAGTATTTATTTAGACTTGTAAGGAAACCTGGTTTCGCCAACAAGATTGCTAATTTTTTTCCCGCTATTTTTGGATTCAGCAGACCGTAAACTAAATTTGACACTACTGCTTTGTTTCTTGCTTCAACGTGTGCCCCCGATTATTAATACATTTCGGTTCAAGGCTGGGCACATTGCCCCCTGCCCCTCCTATGGTTGCGCCACTCACCGCAAGTGTCTCAAATCTACCATTGCTGACACGTATTTTGATATGGAATCTCATAGGTGATTGATTTCACTGCTTCACATTGCTCACACTTTAATAGTAGCAAACAGTAAATTTAAGGGAAAAATTATATTGATATATTTCTCTTACCTCGGAAAATGTGGAAAGTAGAATGCACAATAACACTAACGATATGCTAATCGATTTCATTTTTGGTGTGTTGGTCGTGCTTATACAACTTAAATTATGCACAATTTGCATATCAAACTGCTGCTTTTCACTAACAGTCAACTAGTTTCTTGCACTTCTCGTTTCGTGTGCAAACTTGCAATTGCCAAACTCAGTGTATCCAACTTGTAAAATAACTTGTTTCTCGATGGTATTAAAAAATAAATGAACGCTGAACAGACCCACAGGTTGATGAAATGGACAGTTGTTTTGTTCGCCACCGCAAAGTTGGACGTCAGAAGCTCAACGGACGAGGGGAAGGGGGTTCAAATATGGCAACCGGATATTCTTTCTTTTTTTAAGCGGATATTCCCCGTTTTCTAACATGCAATCTAGTCGCTTTCGAACATATTATTTAATGTTTCCCTGCCTGTTTGGCAAAAAGTTAGTTTTTTTTATGTCCACGTTACGCTCAGATAATCTAATCGGAACTGCATTACAGATTAAAGTTTCATCCGAACCAGTGGCGGATTTATGAACTCTCGTGAAGCTATTGGCGGGGATTCCAGGTTAATTAATGGGCTTCTTAATAAATTTAGACTGATTCGTTTTGTCCCAAAGCGACAGCTTTAGCCACTGCGCTAACTGGGAAGCTTCTTTTCTTGTTCGGGAAGATTAAAGCCCTTTTCGTGTCGGTGCTGCTGACTAAAGCCCATCTTTTTTAAAAGAAAGAAAATGGAAATTGACATTTAATCCTAAATCTGCAGTTTCATATATTTACGTGTATATTTTTGCCCTACTTACCCCAGGGGTGCCCATCCCCCCAAAATCATATCATTCGCGCCCTCAAATATATCGTCATCCCCACAAAGTATTTAATTACGACAGCGTGTCTACCGAAAGTAACTTTTCTCTCAGCTTTACTGAACAATACTTGATCTGCCCCTCCTCCATAAACAAGGGTGCACATCACTCAAGACCGCCCCTAAAATCGTTCATCGTAATCCTCCCAAAATAGTTTGGATGAATACGTAATAATTAATGTATATTTGAGTGAAATACCATGTTAAACCCTATTTTTTAATTGTTCGAATTTCGAAAAAACTTAAAGCTAGCACATTGATTGGTTAGATGTAGTAAATTAAATTATGTAAATATAGCTACATGTAAATAGTGTTTGTGAGTACTTAACACAAACTGTTACACAACTTAAGGTAAAGATAGAAAATTCAGCCTTGGCAAACCAAATAACATGCTCCAGCCGTATGACCAATTCAATTATTGTTTCACGATACATTACAGAACCCTAGCTACAAATTCTTAAGCTCACCTCAGGGCGATAATATAATACGGTTCCTCTTTCAAAGATCTCCCCCCCCCCGTTCTCTTGGGGTAAATATAATTATTTTAGTAAACCAAAATAATAATTAAGTGGATTTTATCTTCAGTGCAAATTTAACTTGTTAAAGAATTTTTTTTCTGTGACAAGAAGTTAGAAATGCGGATTTGACATATTTTTGTTCCAAGTGACGCATAAGCATTACAATTTAAAAAGAGATGTTATTAGTGAATATCGAGAATATCGCTTAGTCTTGTTACTTGTATAATGCAGCTATATTATAAAACTTCACATTCTCCTCAGTTAAGCGGCAAACACGCATTGTCGCAACACATTGCGAGCAAGAAAATTTTTTACATCCATTTCTTTCGAGACTTTCAAGAATATTAATTTAATGGGGTGTCAATACTTTCTTAAGATCCGAGTTATTTAGTCTTTCCCAGCTTCTCTTTTGGCACGTTCCGGATCGAAAACGTGTAGATACCATATCGCTAAATGCAGTTAATGTTCGAACTCTTTCCATTACAGAAATCCCTTGACAATCTAAGATTTAACACGTTATCTCCCCCTTTAAATTTAATACTCAATCCTATCACCAAAATTTCCATGCCAACTTTAGATTTACTGTTGATATTGAAGAGTGGATATTGGTTCCTGCAATAAATTAATTCTCAATCTCCACACCAGAATTTCCACAACAGTCTAAGACAATATAAATATATAAGAATTGGATGATACCCCCTTCAATTTAATGCTCAATCCCCTTCTAACTAAAATACCCGCCATAATCTCTAAGACCTAGAGTTGGATACTGCCCCCCCCTTAAAAACGTTTAATCCAGAATCGGCCCCCAGAACCCAGGGGTCAATGAAGGTCTAATAAGTAAGAGTTGGATATTTCTCCCCCCTTCCCCTTCGATAATACCCTCAAACACTTTCTTTTCTTCATCTAATGGATTAAATATGGTGCATTTAAGGTGTACCATTTTTACATATACATTTATATATTTTGGAAAAATATATAAATCTTGAATTGTATAGTATTTGAAGGGGAAAAATCCCTCCCTACAAATCTCAATGGTAGTCACTTGCCCTCTCGCCCCAAAATTTCGAAATTCATGAAAATTCACAAATTAATGGTACTTTTGTTAACCTCTTGGAAACTGAGGAGTAGAGTAACAAGTAATTTTCATGATTTTGAAAATGTAACAAAGACAAGATCCAAGTTAGATTCTTCCTCCCCCCCCTCCAAAGTTAGGTCCCAAGTTACGTTTATGAGGGGAGATATTTTCCTGGCGGGGCAAACACATTTCAAATACCCTCAAATTTTATACTTTATAAGATTATGAATTACTTAATAGATTCACCTGAAGTGTTGCAATATTTTAAATTGAATGTTAAGCCAATAAATTTTAGGTGTTTGCTTCCTTTTTTTATTGATAAATCGAGAAACAATATACATAAATCTTCAATTGTTATCAGACTATGCACAAATTATAACAACCTTGTTCAAAAAGAAATTAAAGTAGACTTCGTGCTTCCTTTCATAACAAATAGCTCAATAATAAAAAGACATAGCCTATATTGTCATTGCCTAATCATTTAAATTCACAGTAAATTTGATTGAAGCTGTGTTTGTATTATATCATTTTTATCGATACTATGTATTTAAAGTCATGCCTTATTTACTCTCATATGGATTTTATATTTGTACAAATTGTGTAATTAATCTTAGTGTTCATCGACTATTGTGCGATGTATAATATGTTTGTATCTAGCAGTACTCTGTTGTGATTGTACTATATTGTGCTTGTATTTTGTTCTGTTACTTTGTGTAACATACCTACTGCCATTTTTATCTTTTTTTACCTTTTGCTTTGTATTTTGTAATATTGTAATTCTGTAGTTTTGTAATTTTTAAAATGTATATTTAATCTTTATAGTAGAATGACAGCACTATGTTCCTACGCGTCAGCAAAAATTTGATGCGGCTGGTGTTATGTTACATCCTGTGTAGCGGGGTACGAGCGATTTTATTGTTGAGTCAGCAGAACGTGTCTGATCACGTTGAAGACATCGGAAGCGGTGGGGGAGGGGGTCAATGGATTTGTCACGTTGTTTCTTGATGTATGCTAACCTAACACGTGCGTATGTTTGTGTGTGTGTGTGTGTGTCTTTGGAGGAAATGCGCGCGCAACCATTGCCTATGATGCAAACACATGAAGAAATGATTTAAAGATGGCGCCGAAGGTGTTGTACCCCTAAAGTTTAGCGGCTAAGGTTATTGCTCTGTAAAACAAGAGGCGTCGAGGGTTCGATTCCTGGTAGAGTCAATATTGATTAATTGATAGATTGAGTTAGTTTGTTTTTTTAAGTCCGTTTTATGCACGGCAAAACTAATCAGGATAGGAGCTACAGTTGAAAAGTGGTAATTCGGACCACTATGTGCCTCCACCGAGTATCGAACCTGGGACCCCTTGATTACAAGGCGACGATGTCAATATTGAATGGTCTCGATTAGCCTGTGTGTAAATAAAGGCAACAAAATGGTTGAGTTCGAAAATCGAGTTGGGTTAGTGGTTAATGTTGTCACCTGGCAATGAAGAGGTCGCGGGTTCGATTTTTTAGGTAGTTAAATTAGGCCAATTGTTTAGTCCCACCATTATAGGTCCCCGATTAGTCCATCTGTGCATAAATAGTGTTCGAATAAAATCAATATGGCGGCTTTGGGTTAGTGGTTATTGTTGTCGCCTGGTAATGAAGAGGTCGCGGGTTCGATTCTCTAGGTAGTTAAATGAGGCCAATTGTTTTGTCCCGCCATTATAGGTCCCGATTAGTCCATCTGTGCATAAATAGTATTTGAATAAAATCAATATGGCGGCCGCGTTTTGTGTTTAGCGGCGGCGGCGGCGGCGACCGGGGCGCGGCGCGGCGCGGGGCGGAGCGGGGCGGCGCGGCGCGGACGCGGGGGTGTTTTTTATTCCGCGAGATGTTTCAACCAAGTGGTTGAGGGTTCGATTCCCAATGTTGGTGAAAATTGGATATTCAATTGTATTTGTTTAAAAGTTCCGATTAGCTTTTTGTGCACAAAGAGAAAATGAACTAATTGGAAATAGGATGTTTATGCTGTAATGAAAATGTCCCCGGGGGTTCGATTCACAATGTCAAATTGGCTGATAATGATGTTGTTTTTTTTTTTAAAAAAAAAAAAAGAAGTGTGTTGAGTCCCCATTAGTATTTAGGCAGGAACAGATATTAAAAATCAAAACAAAATGCCTTTTGATTACAACGCAAAGACTTTACCGCTAATGTATAAAGATAAATAAGAATCTGTTGTTTTGCCGTGTGGGGCCCCAGTACCGATTAGCTTAAATGCATAAAGAGTAGGTAAAATAAGCAAGATGGCCGTCACTATTGTTTTGTGATCAAAGAGGAGTCACAGGTTCGATTCAATCAAAGCAGGCAAGATTCTATGTTTCAATTCCATGTAAAAGTCTAAAGTTATGTTTCGATTAACCTCAATGCATAAAGAGGAATTAAACAAAAACAAGCAAAATGGCGACAGATGTGATAAAAGAAAAATTGAATTAGTTTTTTATAGTGACAAGAAAAAATAGCGAATCATTGTTAGAAATAGAATGAAAATAAAGATACTTGCCTTTGCGTGTCCAGCGCTGTGCAGAAAAGCTCTCATGCTTTATCTCCGACAAGTCCACAATACACATTTTTTTTTATTGTATAGTTAATTATTAATGTTGTTATTAACACAGATTCTTACCAGTGTGAAGAAAAGCTCTCATGCTTTATCTCCGACAAATCCACAATACACACTTTTTCATTATATAGTTAATTATTAATGTTGTTATTAACACCGAGTTTTACCAGTGTGAAGAAAAGCTCTCATGCTTTATCTTCGACAAGTCCACAATACACACTTTTTCATTATATAGTTAATTATTAATGTTCTTATTAACGATTGTTACCAGTAAAAATATAAACCATGAGGATTTTTAAAGGGGTGATAAGTGAAAAAAAGCCAAGACATATATTTTATCCCTGTTTATTACCAATATTTACAAAATTCAAAAGAGCCGCACACACACACACACACACACACATACATATGTAAAATGTTTATATTGTGTCACCAGTTTATCAGCATGTTATTTAACAAGTTTTTATTCTTCAAGTTTGTTCACTCACCCACATAAGGAATTGTGTCACTATCATAACCATTTTCTGCTGCAACCACTGAATTAAAATGTTTCACTATTTTTTCCACAAGCATGTTCTCGCAAAAAACAAACACTTCTTTGGAAAGTCTTTTCCCGTCGATGTTTTGTATAGACAAAGGCTCAGGTTTTGTACATCCATGTAGATGGGAAAGCACAAACTTCTCCTTATTACATGCATGGACAGGGGAAATATCTGTGCAACCGAAACATTGTTCGCGAAGGTCGAGAATGCAAGATTCCACACAGTTTCCAAAATATGATTTCAGATACGGCGACACTGTTTCACACATAACTTTCGCATGCTCGATGCACACAAATATCTTCATAAAGTTCCGCCACGAACTTTCTGCGATGAACACTATCTCCAGGGAACCGTAAGCTGGTTTCTTCCTTATAATGATCTGACGGCGATTGTACAGTGTGGTTATCAGCAATTCATGTTGCTCACTTAGTGGGTAGGAAACACGAGGCTGCTCACCTGGAATAGCGATGTAATTGTCGATTACTGGAAACAATTCCTGAAGAGCGTGCCACTCCTGCAACTGTAGTTCAACACCGGCCGCCCCGCTTCTGTGTAGCCTGACCACAGGTTGGAAATCCAGATGAGAGGAAAGTCCGATTGAGATAACTTTTTGTTTTCGAAGCATTCAAATAGTAGACGTGATCAAATAATATCGACTGGCGTATAAGACTAGTTACTTGTTTTTGTTCTTCAGGTAAATGCTGATCGCTCTCTTTCTGAAGAACCCCCTTGAAATTAGTGTACGGTTGAAATCTTTTTTTCAGCGGCATCGAAATAGAGGATTCCATGACTAAGAACTGCGAGATACTGCATGTCGCAGCGTGCAGGTATACATTTGAAGAAATGCGTGGGTGTGTTTTTGAGACGCATGCGCGCGTAGCAAACCAAGCATGTGCTGGACAAAAAAGGTGGAGGGGCGGGGCATTACAAAGATCAATGGTGAGAGAAAAATCAGCAGAATATCATAAACGTCATATTGAGGAAATATTGGATAACAAATATTAATTAATTTAATTAAAGCATCAACCGCACTGTCGATCTGAAATTAGGTTTATAGACAGGGGGCAAAATGGAAAATATCGACGATGTTCTAGTATTGGATTGTTTCTGTATTTCCATCGGTATAATCCTCCACCACATTTGAAGCATACTGTTTTATCCTCTTTTTGAATGTAAAATAATCCTGCTTCGGACAGAGCTTCTACAAACGGGAATTCTTTAGATTGCCAGTTTCTGAAAGAGGACAATCTAGCATTGAAAGATCCCATCTCTGGATATTGCGTCATTGTTCTGTAAAGACACAAAACAAGATAAATATTATAAGTAAGCTGTTGTAAACTGTAACGCTACAAAATTATTAATATACTATTAGGACTATATGTAACTTGTATAAAATTTCAAACAGTATTTACTGTCAATATTTTCTAGTATACGTACCGAGTATTATAAATTTAATTTACGAGTCAGCAAATAAGTTGTTATAATATTGTCGTTTTTTATCGGTACTGGGAATAAAATTTGAAATTTATGCATGGGTTTACCAGAGGCTCTATGGAATAAATACAGAAAACAGTAATGCCCACAGTACACAGACCCGTAACTTTGTATCTGATGAGTGTTGTACGTATAGAATTTAGAGTTATTTTCCAAAAATCGCAAATGGTTATGCACATGTGGAGGTTTTCCGTAACTATCAAAAAATTCCCCCCGGGAGTTACTGTCTATGTAAATTGCTACCCAGTGCTTCCCGGGGCTATCTTTGGGATCTGTATTTACAATCAACGCTGCTGGTAGTTCCACATGTACAGGTAATTCATTAGCTGCGAAAACCCCAACATGATGATTGTCAAAGGCTCTATTTGATATTAACCCGTGAAGCAAATTTAAAGTCGACAGCATTGCTGGACACTAAATAGTAATATTGTGCAACTCACCTTGTTATACAATTAATCCAGATGAATATCTCTTTGATTATTAATTTCCATGAGAGCGTCAAATTCAGAGTAGATAACACAAGTCACAGTAGATTCCAAAGCCGATTTGAAGTGGACTTCCAAGCTAACAGCCCCTTGCCGTTGAAGACTGCAGTGGGATATGGCACTTGCAGCTGCGTCTGGTGTTATATCGAAAACAAGTAATGCGTATCCCTGGGGGTATTCCTCACGCGATATATTGTTTCCTTCATCCATATAGTGTATCCCTGTTCCAGAGAATAATGTGTGATATGCTGTTATGTACTTGTTGTTTTCAAAGTCTGGTTGAAGTGGTTTGCCGGGAATTTTTACTCCATCAACATATAAAGTAAAGAAGTTGTAATTGAAATGTTGAAAATTGAATGGGTTTGTAGACAGAGTGCCGTTGAATGCATCGTTGGTAACAAACCCCACAACTAATCGTTTCGGAAGACGTCCAAGTATCACATTGTCAATTGTTTTTGAAACAATATCTTTTGGAATAGTTACAGCTTTAAGTTGTACTCTTGTTAGAGGGTATTTTGCTGTATGTTTTTGCAATATGCGATTGTGACTAAGTTTGATGGATGAACTGACCGATACTTTTCTCACATATAGTGTAGCATCCAGAATTTCCACTTTGCCTTCACTGTCATCTAATCCCATCAAGCAGAAAGTGTTTTTCGAAGGAATCAGTTTTATACGCATTTCCACTCCATTGATCAAAAATTTCTCTTGATTGAAAATATCAGAATGCAAGTAACCAAACATATCAAATGTTTTACTCTGTTTTGTTATTTGGTTACGTTTTGTAAAGCCTTTGTTGTCTTCCGAAACGTTATCAAAAGCGCCTGCTGTATCTTTGTACCACAATGCACTTTGGAGATGAGATGATTTTGCAGATATGTCATAGTTCAGTGCTTTTTCAAAATAAGACCTGTATGGGTGCATGTGAGATGGAAACGAGATGAGTTTGTTATTTAAGTAGATTTGTACTTCACTGAACATTGCATTGAGAAAATCATTGACAGGTCCAATTGTTTTATCTGTGGGTAGCAATAACTGACCATTCGCTTTTACAATTCTGGCATCTATATTCAACATTGTGTGTGCTAAATCCATATAATCATCACCATGTCCAGGTATTACAAACTCGGTGGGGGCATTATCTGCCAGAGAACTAACAGGTTTGTATCCGATGGTGTGGTGTTCTAAGATGCTTGTCTGAGTAGGTTTTACCGAGAAAATATCCAATTCACTTTTAAAACACTCACATGATTTCTCCCTAATTAGCGCCATATCTAATCAAAAATATCTGATGTTATTTGAATTTTCTTACGGTTGCGTTTGGTTGTTTTCTTGGTGTTTGTATTGGCACTGGATCTCTTCTTTCTCTGAGCGATCCTTCCAGTTCGCTGTCCCGAAGCAGAGTGATTCCTTTTGAAATGTTTATGCCCCTGATAACCTGAACCAATCATTTCCTTTAGCTTTGTTTCAGCTTTTCTTTTAAGATTTGATCTGGCATCCGAAATTCTGGATTGTAGTGACTGTTTTAGGGGTGTTTTGTCTACAACATCACCTAACACATTTACCCCTGTTTTTAACATTTCTTTCCCTACAGCTTTCGCTCCTTTTTTGATAAGAGGCAAAGCTGACCGAAAAAGTCCTCCAAGAAAACTTCCAATGCCATGTCCTTTTTGATAGGCAGCACCGTAATATATGTTACCCACACCAGATCCAGCTTGTTGATGGTAGTATTGAAAATATGGGTCATTCATAATCAGAGCTTTTCACCACAACGTCTAAAATGAAGTTTCAAACACACTAGTCCGAAGGAGAATGGGATGTGTGCACCAGTGCTATCCCTTAAGTCAATTTCTATTTGTTCGAAATTATGTTTGTGCACTGGGATGTAATGTGGTGAATCGAAAATTTGCACACCATCACTTCCAAAAGTATGTTCCATAGGATTAATGTTTATAATACGTAATAGAGGGGCGACAGCATCTCCCACCATATGTGATTCCGCAATATCTGTGTAAATATACATCTGGGAAGGAATTTCTCTCACAACATTTGGAGGCGAGCGTCCAATTTTTACTTCTGATAGATCATCGGTCGGTTTAAAACCTAATATCCGTGCCAGTTGAGGTGACAATCGTACATTTATGTTTCTCTGCTTGGTAGATATATCAACAGTCACATGTTTGTACGCAGGATGATTTCGGAGACTAAAATTTAATGTTTCAGAATATTTATTGATTTCTGCAACAATGCTGTTTATAGATGCGTAATAGCCTTCGGATATTCGAAGTTCGTTCCATTTGACATCATCCATAGATTTATATTGAATATAGTTGTTAAATCTTGTAATGTTTAGTATTGAATAAGGATAATGCACTTCTACCAATGCCATCTCCCATTTGTTGGTGTCCAACTCCACACGGTTCTGAAGCTTTGTGGTGTAATTAGTTAGAGTATTACTTGGGAAATATTTCATGGAACTGTTACTAGGCAAAGTAAGGTAGAAAGCGTTTCCTTTTCTCATGATGTGTTATGAAGGTTATTTGTACCACTGATGAGAATACCTACAAAAATTTATGCCTCTCTCTCTCTTTTTTTGACTCCAAAAACGATGCGCTAATCCAACTGTCAAATAATCTGGAGTAACCTTTCCAATGAACTAACAACTTTTTACTGGCTCCTTTACCTTTGGTCGCAAGGATTTTATCAATTTCATGCATATCCGGTAAGCGGACCAATTGCAACTCTTCCGTATAAAATGTTCCATCGATTTTATGTCCTTGTAGATCTTTTAATTCATACACTTGAGGATTTCTTTTCAAAATACGTTCTACCACAAATATTTCTCTTGTCCAATTTTCCATGTAACCTTTGTCAAAGCGTTTTTTGGTTTTTGTTATTCTCACTGTATCTCCTATTTTGAATGGCATCTTCAATGACAATAGTGGAGATGAATCAGATTTGAGTTTTTTGTCATACATATTGTGCCATACTTTCAAAACCTTCTCAGGAGTAACATCTGCTGGTGCCATTTTAATACTCGAGTGAATTTTATGATTATAAGCTTTCAAAAGCTTTGGGAGTACATTAACATAACAGCTGGTTCTTTGCTTAGTAAAATACTTCCACATGCGTTCCTTTAAAGTTCTGTTGAATCTTTCAACAATACTAGCTTTAATATCAGGATTCTTTGTTGTAAAATAAATTACATTTTGTTTTTTGAGATATTCCTGCACAATACTGTTGGTAAACTCACGGCCTTTGTCAGTTTGTAATTTCAAAGGTTTTCTTTTGCTTTGTTTGAAAATTTGCTGGAAAGCCTTTTTTATACATACACCAGTTTTATTTTTTACAGGGACAGCCCAAGCATGCCTGCTAAAAATATCGATAACTGTGAGTATATATCTGTACCCTTTGTTGTGATTCCGCAAACTCTGCATGTCATTCAAGTCAGCCTGCCATTGGTCATCGATATTATGCACAAAATAAAAGTTTCTCGGAAATCGACGTTTTACAGGTCTATGCAAAGTGTATGCAGTTTGCTTTGTCAACCAATGTTTGATTGTTGACAATGGTATGGATTTTTTTATAGCTTTCCATAGTGTTGAAGCTGTAGAATAGGATGCTGGATGAGATGGATTGTACCAGATATTCTCTAATATTTTTTCGCTCATGGTTTGTATCTTGACCAAACTGGAACAGTACGTTTACGTTTGTGCCCTGGAAATGATGATACAAAAGAAGTTGGTTCCTTTTCTTCTTCTTCTTCTTCTTCTGCTTCTGTTAATTCTTGTGCCTCTTCTTGGTTAGCTCCGGACAGCGGAACATGGCGTCCGGGGTGGCCAAAAACAATCTGTTGAATAAACTCCTGTCTCCGGGGGTTTCCAATATATTCTTGAGGAATATTAGATAACGCCAGAGCTCTATTGAATAGTTGCCACCCAACAGGATTGCTTGTTTTTCGTGGTCGAATTATATCCGATACTAGATCGACAATATTTGAGCCTTCAATTTTATTATTGTTAATAAAAACTGCCCCATATTTATCCCAATCAATATTACTATTATGTAAAAGACGTTCATACAACAGTTCGGCTTTTCTACGATACATGCTAGGTGTAGCAGCTAGAATTTCTTCTTTCATATCAGTCAACTTCTCAGTAGATTCTGTAATCGGTAGCGACACAGGTTCTCTTTGTTTTCAAGTAATAGACAGAAATTTTTGGAGCACAATACTGTAACGATTCCATTTTTCATCATCCGAAAGACCTTTGAGATTCAAAATTACTTGCATATCCTGATCCAATTGTGATAAGGGTGTAGACGGTGCAGACATAACAGGATGTCTCATGTTATCCATAAATTCTTGAGGTATTATAACCATTTTTTTGGCATGCTCCATGTTCAGATTTCTTTTTTACTTAAATAAACTTGATAACACACCTCCTATTAAAGGGGCTAATAACGCAGGTAGAAATCCTCCGTGTTGCACTAGTATCTGTTTCTTCTGCTTTGTAGAGTGTCCTTTGGCAGAGAGATTACGTATCACCTTCTTGTACCGGCTTAATCTTGTTTTCTGAGGTGTTGAAAGAGGAACATTCCCTTTTAGAACATTGTAACAACACTCACAGATTGAATTAACTAAGGAAGAATCAGCAGCTTGTAATATCGCTGTGCGAAGAGCTGGTTTAGCATCCGACAAAACTTGGAGCACTTTAGCGTGTTTCACTCTTGGAGCCATGATGACAGAATAAACGACTAATGATTATGCTTGCTTTTTTTGTAGGAATATATACATAATTGATATCATCGTCGGGAAATATCCGCGACCGAAAACGTACTTCTTCCGGAGTGTTCTGCTTCAGATCAAACAGCAAATATCCATGGGGTTCAGCGGTGGCATTGTAATATGCATCTTTTATAAAATTTGGATTCTCCGGGTATACTTGTCTAGATAAATAATTAATTTGGGCTCTGTCTCTTGGATTTTTGAAGCATACAATATAATGACTATTTAAAGATATATCCCTATTCCCTTTTCCCTGATGGAATAGATTTTGAGTGATAAAGAAAAGACTAATATCACGATGATGACACCCTTTTGTAAATAAATCTGTGACTCTTTGATCGCATTCCCTCATCTGATCATCGATAATAATAAGATGAGGTCCAGAATTTGGCACAAATTGGTCAATATCAGGCATTCCTTCCCGAAATTGTACAAAACCAGGGAAATCATTGTATGCAGATTGCCATTCCCCGTAGCACACCAAAATATTGTTGAATTTTACATTTACCATTTGGGGTAAACACTGGAGAAAATGCTTCACAAAATATGTCTTTCCACATCCTGATGGACCAGCCAATATAGCAGAGAAAGGGTGTTTCCACAAGCACTCCATTTCTCAAACTGTGAAGAATGTTTTAAATTACATATAATATAAAAGTCGAATGTTATGAATATTTTTCTAGTTGTTAGATTTTACTAATATGTTGTATCTTCAAATTATATATATATATTATATTGTATTGTATTATATATATATATATATATATATATATATATACTTCATCAATAAATAAATATGCGTGTGTGTCTGTATATATATATATATATATATATATATATATATATATATATATACACACACACATACAGACAATTTTCTTATAGTACAAAATTCATTTTACAACAGCACAACAAATGCCAGATAGCATTGTACGCATGCGCGTTTGTAAACCCCGCCTACATATTCCGAGCATCAGCGTTGTGTTAGATAGCTCTCCATTGTTTCAACAACGATAAACAGCTTGGTGGCCCAGATCAAATTGGTTCTGGAATCTACTGTGACGTGTACCGTCTACTTTGAAGTATAAAAAGGTGAGTTGCACAATATTACTATTTAGTGTCCAGCAATGCTGTCGACTTTAAATTTGCTTCACGGGTTAATATCAAATAGAGCCTTTGACAATCATCATGTTGGGGTTTTCGCAGCTAATGAATTACCTGTACATGTGGAACTACCAGCAGCGTTGATTGTAAATACAGATCCCAAAGATAGCCCCGGGAAGCACTGGGTAGCAATTTACATAGACAGTAACTCCCGGGGGGAATTTTTTGATAGTTACGGAAAACCTCCACATGTGCATAACCATTTGCGATTTTTGGAAAATAACTCTAAATTCTATACGTACAACACTCATCAGATACAAAGTTACGGGTCTGTGTACTGTGGGCATTACTGTTTTCTGTATTTATTCCATAGAGCCTCTGGTAAACCCATGCATAAATTTCAAATTTTATTCCCAGTACCGATAAAAAACGACAATATTATAACAACTTATTTGCTGACTCGTAAATTAAATTTATAATACTCGGTACGTATACTAGAAAATATTGACAGTAAATACTGTTTGAAATTTTATACAAGTTACATATAGTCCTAATAGTATATTAATAATTTTGTAGCGTTACAGTTTACAACAGCTTACTTATAATATTTATCTTGTTTTGTGTCTTTACAGAACAATGACGCAATATCCAGAGATGGGATCTTTCAATGCTAGATTGTCCTCTTTCAGAAACTGGCAATCTAAAGAATTCCCGTTTGTAGAAGCTCTGTCCGAAGCAGGATTATTTTACATTCAAAAAGAGGATAAAAGAGTATGCTTCAAATGTGGTGGAGGATTATACCGATGGAAATACAGAAACAATCCAATACTAGAACATCGTCGATATTTTCCATTTTGCCCCCTGTCTATAAACCTAATTTCAGATCGACAGTGCGGTTGATGCTTTAATTAAATTAATTAATATTTGTTATCCAATATTTCCTCAATATGACGTTTATGATATTCTGCTGATTTTTCTCTCACCATTGATCTTTGTAATGCCCCGCCCCTCCACCTTTTTTGTCCAGCACATGCTTGGTTTGCTACGCGCGCATGCGTCTCAAAAACACACCCACGCATTTCTTCAAATGTATACCTGCACGCTGCGACATGCAGTATCTCGCAGTTCTTAGTCATGGAATCCTCTATTTCGATGCCGCTGAAAAAAAGATTTCAACCGTACACTAATTTCAAGGGGGTTCTTCAGAAAGAGAGCGATCAGCATTTACCTGAAGAACAAAAACAAGTAACTAGTCTTATACGCCAGTCGATATTATTTGATCACGTCTACTATTTGAATGCTTCGAAAACAAAAAGTTATCTCAATCGGACTTTCCTCTCATCTGGATTTCCAACCTGTGGTCAGGCTACACAGAAGCGGGGCGGCCGGTGTTGAACTACAGTTGCAGGAGTGGCACGCTCTTCAGGAATTGTTTCCAGTAATCGACAATTACATCGCTATTCCAGGTGAGCAGCCTCGTGTTTCCTACCCACTAAGTGAGCAACATGAATTGCTGATAACCACACTGTACAATCGCCGTCAGATCATTATAAGGAAGAAACCAGCTTACGGTTCCCTGGAGATAGTGTTCATCGCAGAAAGTTCGTGGCGGAACTTTATGAAGATATTTGTGTGCATCGAGCATGCGAAAGTTATGTGTGAAACAGTGTCGCCGTATCTGAAATCATATTTTGGAAACTGTGTGGAATCTTGCATTCTCGACCTTCGCGAACAATGTTTCGGTTGCACAGATATTTCCCCTGTCCATGCATGTAATAAGGAGAAGTTTGTGCTTTCCCATCTACATGGATGTACAAAACCTGAGCCTTTGTCTATACAAAACATCGACGGGAAAAGACTTTCCAAAGAAGTGTTTGTTTTTTGCGAGAACATGCTTGTGGAAAAAATAGTGAAACATTTTAATTCAGTGGTTGCAGCAGAAAATGGTTATGATAGTGACACAATTCCTTATGTGGGTGAGTGAACAAACTTGAAGAATAAAAACTTGTTAAATAACATGCTGATAAACTGGTGACACAATATAAACATTTTACATATGTATGTGTGTGTGTGTGTGTGTGTGTGCGGCTCTTTTGAATTTTGTAAATATTGGTAATAAACAGGGATAAAATATATGTCTTGGCTTTTTTTCACTTATCACCCCTTTAAAAATCCTCATGGTTTATATTTTTACTGGTAACAATCGTTAATAAGAACATTAATAATTAACTATATAATGAAAAAGTGTGTATTGTGGACTTGTCGAAGATAAAGCATGAGAGCTTTTCTTCACACTGGTAAAACTCGGTGTTAATAACAACATTAATAATTAACTATATAATGAAAAAGTGTGTATTGTGGATTTGTCGGAGATAAAGCATGAGAGCTTTTCTTCACACTGGTAAGAATCTGTGTTAATAACAACATTAATAATTAACTATACAATAAAAAAAATGTGTATTGTGGACTTGTCGGAGATAAAGCATGAGAGCTTTTCTGCACAGCGCTGGACACGCAAAGGCAAGTATCTTTATTTTCATTCTATTTCTAACAATGATTCGCTATTTTTTTCTTGTCACTATAAAAAACTAATTCAATTTTTCTTTTATCACATCTGTCGCCATTTTGCTTGTTTTTGTTTAATTCCTCTTTATGCATTGAGGTTAATCGAAACATAACTTTAGACTTTTACATGGAATTGAAACATAGAATCTTGCCTGCTTTGATTGAATCGAACCTGTGACTCCTCTTTGATCACAAAACAATAGTGACGGCCATCTTGCTTATTTTACCTACTCTTTATGCATTTAAGCTAATCGGTACTGGGGCCCCACACGGCAAAACAACAGATTCTTATTTATCTTTATACATTAGCGGTAAAGTCTTTGCGTTGTAATCAAAAGGCATTTTGTTTTGATTTTTAATATCTGTTCCTGCCTAAATACTAATGGGGACTCAACACACTTCTTTTTTTTTTTAAAAAAAAAAAACAACATCATTATCAGCCAATTTGACATTGTGAATCGAACCCCCGGGGACATTTTCATTACAGCATAAACATCCTATTTCCAATTAGTTCATTTTCTCTTTGTGCACAAAAAGCTAATCGGAACTTTTAAACAAATACAATTGAATATCCAATTTTCACCAACATTGCGAATCGAACCCTCAACCACTTGGTTGAAACATCTCGCGGAATAAAAAACACCCCCGCGTCCGCGCCGCGCCGCCCCGCTCCGCCCCGCGCCGCGCCGCGCCCCGGTCGCCGCCGCCGCCGCCGCTAAACACAAAACGCGGCCGCCATATTGATTTTATTCAAATACTATTTATGCACAGATGGACTAATCGGGACCTATAATGGCGGGACAAAACAATTGGCCTCATTTAACTACCTAGAGAATCGAACCCGCGACCTCTTCATTACCAGGCGACAACAATAACCACTAACCCAAAGCCGCCATATTGATTTTATTCGAACACTATTTATGCACAGATGGACTAATCGGGGACCTATAATGGTGGGACTAAACAATTGGCCTAATTTAACTACCTAAAAAATCGAACCCGCGACCTCTTCATTGCCAGGTGACAACATTAACCACTAACCCAACTCGATTTTCAAACTCAACAATTTTGTTGCCTTTATTCACACACAGGCTAATCGAGACCATTCAATATTGACATCGTCACCTTGTAATCAAGGGGTCCCAGGTTCGATACTCGGTGGAGGCACATAGTGGTCCGAATCACCACTTTTCAACTGTAGCTCCAATCCTGATTAGTTTTGCCGTGCATAAAACGGACTTAAAAAAACAAACTAACTCAATCTATCAATCAATCAATATTGACTCTACCAGGAATCGAACCCTCGACGCCTCTTGTTTTACAGAGCAATAACCTTAGCCGCTAAACTTTAGGGGTACAACACCTTCGGCGCCATCTTTAAATCATTTCTTCATGTGTTTGCATCATACGCAATGGTTGCGCGCGCATTTCCTCCAAAGACACACACACACACACACAAACATACGCACGTGTTAGGTTAGCATACATCAAGAAACAACGTGACAAATCCATTGACCCCCTCCCCCCACCGCTTCCGATGGCTTCAACGTGATCAGACACGTTCTGCTGACTCAACAATAAAATCGCTCGTACCCCGCTACACCGGATGTAACATAACACCAGCCGCATCAAATTTTTGCTGACGCGTAGGAACATAGTGCTGTCATTCTACTTTTATTATAAATGTTTTTAATATGATCCTTTGTAATTGGAACTATTGGTTCTTCTGTTAAGGATCTTTTGCTAAATAAATAAATTAGTAAATATGATATAAACATGTATATTTAGGCTAAAATAGTATTTACTGGTAAACCGTGGTGAGCGCTTTTCAAACTCTTTTGGTTAATCGCAACGATGAGGATGAATTGGTGAAATATACTGAGAAACAACCTGAGTGGAATGCTGCCTTAAGTAGGATTCGATGCTGTATGAACTAGAGAAGGCAAATTTCTTGGATGAGACGCACTATTGTTTCTATTGATTTGCTTTATTTTACGTTGCTCTTTGTGCCCTTTTGGCTAATTTGCGAAGATGGGGATGAGTGATGATATGATGAATGGACACTCGCAAACATCCATGCCCAGGCCGGGATTCGAACACGGAACCTGGCGTCGTAGCGCGATGTGCTAACCACTCCGCCACGGGGGACGGTGTGAGACGCACTAAACAAAACAAACATTTGCAACTCGTAGTGGCAACGTCGTCGCCTTGAAATCAAGGTGTCTTGGGTTGGATACTCGGTGGGGTCACATTCCCTGTAAACTGTGGTTCCTGTCCCGATTGGCCTATCTGTGCATAAAGTGGACTTAAAAAATCAAACAACTGGAGATGATGCTGAGAACCAGATAAACATTTGCAATTTTAAGAACCTTGTAAAACGAAACATTATGCGAGAATCATGAGCGTCGATTTGCCCGCAATAGTTATCCATATCTTAGTCACGTAGATAACATTTGAGAAGCTGCTAATTTCTGATCTGAAGTTACCATAATGCAGTGGTTTATCGATACACCCACTAAAAGTTTTCACCAAGGACAGATTTATAGTCATTTTGGCTCTAAATTTACCCTTACGATACCATAAGCACGAATTCGCACCACAGATACAAATTTCGAGATAAACCTTTATCATACTATTATCCGAAGACGATGACTAGTCAAAATTATGTTAAATTGGGATTCTACAAGCGGCTTAGAAACTCCCAAGTTAAAACTTTTTTTTTTATTTTAACGCTGTTCGGACGGTTCAAATCAAGCGAGCCTAAATTATTACCCTAAAAATTTTCTATGTCCGTACCGTTTTCCCCAGCAGAGCCCCCAAATAATTTTGCTTTAGAGGATCTAATGTATTGTTTTGCTTCTCTTGTAAAGAATTGTGAATTGTGCCACATGAACTTAACTTTAAATACATATTTGAAATGTTCTAGACCATCAATTTGGGGGTCTGAGACCGCTAAACCATCAACTTTGGAGGGGGGGGGGGCTATGACCAGAGACAGTAAAACATATGACTTATTACTATACCGGGTGGTCCATTTATAATGATAGTATGGAATATCGGATGCAGAATGCATCCAATCGAAAAATTGCACAGAATAAAAGTTTCATGCTATTGAGGGGGTAAGTCAATGCCGCAAACATTTCGTGAAATTTCATGAAATTTCAAATGGAACACCCCCATTCGTTTTACATATTTGGATTCCGTGTTGAAAAATAAGTATTTTTTGTTCGAAATTTTTTTAAAAAAAATTGCAACCTTCGAACATTTATAAACATTTGGTAGTTTCAGTTTCATTTGGTTCCCTTTAAGTAATAACAGTTTTGGTTTCCGTTGAGAACATTGCAAAAACGAATTTTATTCAAAAAATGTGTGCAAAGAATTCGGCAAAAGGAAATTGTTTGCTATTTATGTTTTTGTGTAACAATAAATAATATCAATTTGTTCCAACTCTTTGGTTTCAAGGAACAATTTCATATGAACAAGAAAATTAAGTATGTTACTACAAATTAGTTATCATTTGAGGTACACAAATAAATGTTTAAAGGAGCAAAGGTTCAAAGCAAAACCGTTCTCTTCAATGCATTTCAAAACACGGTGTCTGAAGCTCCACACTGTTCGTCCCAAAATGTCAGGAGTGATAGAGGCACAAGCATCAATAATTCGTTGCCGCATGTTTTCTGGCGTTGTTGGAACTTCGTGGTAGCACTTTTCTTTAAGTAGTCCCCAAAGGCAGAAATCAGGCGACGTGAGATCGGGTGAATGAGCTGGCCAAGAAACGGGTCCTTCACGTCCTATCCATCGACCAGGAAACTTTGTGTCCAACATGGCTCGAGCCTGAATGGAGTAGTGAGTAGTGTTTTTCATATGAAATTGTTCCTTGAAACCAAAGAGTTGGAACAAATTAATATTATGTATTGTTACACAAAAACATAAATAGCAAACAATTTTATTTTGCCGAATTCTTTGCACACATTTTTTTAATAAAATTCGTTTTTGCAATGTTCTCAACGGAAACCAAAACTGTTATTACATAAAGGGAACCAAATGAAACTGAAACTACCAAATGTTTATAAATGTTCGAAGGTTGCAATTTTTTTAAAAAAAATTTCAAACAAAAAATACTTATTTTTCAACACGGAATCCAAATATGTAAAACGAGTGGGGGTGTTCATTTGAAATTTCACATTTACCCCCCCCCCCCCCAAGAGGTGGGTGGCTGCGACGAAATTTTTGCGGCATTGACTTACCCCCTCAATAGCATGAAACTTTTCTTCTGTGCAATTTTTCGATTGGATGCATTCTGCATCCGATATTCCATACTATCATTATAAATGGACAACCGGGTATACTAAGTAAGTAATTATGAGTATTGTTAATTTTTTTTTTTTTTTTTTACTAAACAGAGTTTCAAAAGACGATGTGCATGAACTAGGAGAGTGGATGGGACGTTTGGGCTACAAATGGCTTTCACATGACATTCAGAAAGAGATCATTGATATATTAGGGAGATCTGTTTTGCGCTCCGTGGTAGCAGATATTAAAAGTCGGGAATATTTTGCTATTATGGTTGACGAAACTTGTGACATATCCATCCGTGGACAATTAATATTCTGCATTAGAACTGTGAATAACAATTTTGATATTCTTGAGGAATTCATGGGCTTTTATGAGATTCCGAACTCTGAGGCCAAAACTTAAAAAAGGGAGAGAATGAGTCATTCATTAATTTATTTCAGTGATCAGTAAATCAATAATTTTGACAAGTCGGCGCCCCTGATTCCGACGTAGATTGATGTTTTCATGTTTATCAACATCAATCAACAGAAATAATTATTAGCTACATTTGTTGTTGTTTTGTGATTGCCAATTTCAATTCTTAAAATGAGAGAATAATTCGACACCATCTCACTTCACTTAAAAAATCCGAAGACATGAACTAAAGGTGTGGTGACACATTTTTCCACTCTACCATTCACAGGGCAAAATCAGTGTTAACTTACTGTACAAATAAGTTGTTTGATTTTAAAGTTATTTTCCCATTGTTTGAGTAGGCTTGAAGTTTATAGAAGCTTTCGTCATAGGCGTAACTGAGTGAAGGCACTTGCCCCCCCCCCAAAAAAAATAATTCAGGTTTGTTTATTAAAATTTACAAGTTAGGGGACCTGAGAAGCAAAATAATAAAGAATAATATTTCTGATTTCGCAAACGTCACCGTTATTTTGCAAATAATCCTGAATGCTGTTTTTATTGGATTGAAAACTTTTCGAATCTCTTCCCCCAAACGTAAGCCCCAGGTTTGATTTTACCCCCTCAAAATTAGGCCCAGTTTGATTCTACCCCCCTCAAAATTAGACCCCCAAGTCTGATTCTGCCCCCTCAAAATTAGGCCCAAGTTACGCCCATGGCTTTCGTTACAACGCAGTGCCTTACACAGCACATCGGATCCACCTCTACGTAGAAAATCGAGAGCTTTGTAGTTTAAATATTACAATATAGAAGAAAGGACAAAGAAACCTTCAATCTGTCTGTGGAGCAAGATCGCGCATAACTGTAGAGAAGGGGAGAAAGGGTGTGGTGGAGCAAAGCAGTGCGCGTTGCTGCAAACGACTGGTAGCTGCATTCGCGTTTTCTCCTCCATGCAACCACTTTCCCTCTCACGCGTCTATTGGTCCAGACCTCTCGAATCAATTCTTGCGCAGAGGCTTGTTTTCGTTGGTTTGCTTCACAGACTCCTTGGACAGAGTATAGCTTTTCATGCTACGCTTTGTACTATAGTATTACTGTTTCGAAAACATTTCTGGGGGGAGGGATTAAAACAGACAATCATTTCTCTCGACATATCCTTGCCTTAAATGGTAGAAAACCAATACTATCAGAAATTAACGTTTAAACTTTAATCGCTGTTCAAAATCGCTTATAAGTACAGAGCATTCCCTGACATTCGCTACGAGACTCGGCGGCAAGCGGCCCGGCATCAGCGCTTGTCTTTCCCGATGAACGGGTCAGCGACAGTCTGTTTTTTTTCGCTCTCTTTCCCTTTCTGTTGACGTTGCAGACTGACGTCAGTATAATCCTCTCTCGAAAGTTGTGTTGTGTCGTGTCCGTGTGTTGATGATTGTGGCTTAATATGGCACCACAAACGTTTACATTATAACAAAGGATTTATCTTGTCGAGTATTACTTCGGAAAGAGGAATTGTGGAGAAGTGCGACGACGTTTTGCAACGAAATTTCCTGGTGTTCCCGTTCCACATAGGAACACTATATTAAACCTTGTAAAAAGTTTAGAGTAACAAGGTCAGCTCCGAATAAAAGTTGAAAGAAAAATGGGGAAATCTAAAAAATAAAGTATACAAAGACAATCCGCACACCATCCGTGAGTTAAAAGAGAGTATTGTACGAGAAATCGGAAGAATTACAGTAGACGAACTTGCACGTGTAGATGCCAATTTCCTTCGGAGATGCCAGGAATATGTTGCAGCAGAGGGACATCATTTTCGACACCTTCTGTAGTCAAGGTTAGTACACAATATGAAAACTGTAATTTTAATAGTCGACTCTACCGACTGTCGCGGACCCGTTCACCGGGAAAGAGAAGCGCTGATGCCGGGCCGCTTGCCGTCGAGTCTCGTAGCGAATGTCAGGGAATGCTCTAGATAAAGTGGCACGCGAATCACACTTTTCATACATACTACATCGTGTAATATGTAAAGTTACATATTTACATTTCATTTTACATTATAAAATTTTCTTTGCTTGTTATCGTGCTAGCCTTAAACATTATATATATGTAATGTTATTCTTATAGTGTATTCTTCCTTTATTTGGATTTCTTTCATGTAGAAATTCTTCAAATCATCACTGTAATTCTTGTCTAAATGTAGTAATATTTTATTACTGTATACATATGGACATGGGTCAACGGAAATAAAGAATTATTATTATTATAAATTTATTATTTTTAGAATTTGTCGCGAATTTCACATTTTATGCATAATCTGTCAAAAATAACTCAAGTTCCTGTTCTTTGGTGATTTTCTGGCAACAATTTATTTTATGAACACATTATCACAATTGATATAGATAGTGACAGTTTCTGATTTAAGAAGTTTTTATCCCTAACAATTTTCCAACACAATGCTTTTTTCCCTTTTAATTGAATGCTGAACCCCACCCGAAAAAAACATCCTGGCTACCGTTCTGCTAATGGGGGGTCGTGGCCCTTGTTCACCCTTCAACATCGTTACTGACTGCGTCCACATAGGGCTTCTAAATTCTTGCAACTCACAGGCAGAAAATTAATCTGAGTTTGCAACCGTGGCGGTAAAAACCCGATTGCCGGAAACACGAACAAATAAATATATTTTTTACCTAGCGAGCGTGTTGTATGTGCATGCGCGTTGACTGTCAAGCAAGTGCGATGGAGTGAAACGAGGTGGTTATAAACGATAAGTTTCCTGTCGGCACATAGAAAACAGTGGCGTGCGGTAGGCACGTATCTAAAGTCCGCCCGGCTAAAGAATGGGCTTGAGGAAACCCAGACTTTCCGCCTCCAGTTCAAGGGGGGAAAAGCAGTGTTGCTACCGGCTGCTAACCGCGTTTGGTAGAACCTGTCCCGCTTCCCGCGCTAGGGAGCGCTCAACAGTTTCGGTGCCAATGAGAAACGAGGAAAAAATCGTCTGCTGGGCAGCGAGGAGCGAATGAAAGCCAGAAGAGAGGCGTTTACGTAGACGCTGTTGCCACGTTGCGTATTTTAATTGGCTGCCTGGCTTTGACTTTCCCCAGCACCGAGAAAAGCCAGGGAGCAACTAGCGCGGGAACCGGGACAGGTTGTAACAAACGCGGTATACACGCCTGATTTTTGTCCAGTCGTACACGACACCTCTTCCTGCAGTGTTGCCGCATGAAGGGAAATTTCCCTTTTGCAGGGAAATTCGGACCGAAATTTTAGCCAAAAGGGAATTTCGATGAAAAATATCACAATTTCTGGGAAATTTTAAGACTTCTGATTTTATATTATTACAGCTTATGTATTATTCACATTTTTATTTTTTCTGTTCCTTCTTAGTTCTGCTCTCTTGAATATAAGCTTCTATCTAATTATATTTCTTTTAAGTTTATGGTACGTCACTTTTCTGTATCTTCGGATAATTGTAACGATGAGAATTAACGATTTAATGGATTCCTGACCACGATTCAAACCTGGGACATCTAACCAGAAAGCAATAAAGCTGACATGTATGTAAAAAAGTTGTGTAACATTTTTTATTCATACGAACATGGACCAACGAAAATGTTACTACTACCACTGCTAATAATAATAATAATTATTATTATATTTGTTTAGGTGAAGGGGAAAAATGGTCCAAAAAGGGAAATTGTGTCCTCAGATTGTGGCAACACTGTCTTCTTGTCTACAACCCCCCTTCGCTCGCATTTCAGGGAGAGGCAGGGAATCTGAGCTCCATTCGCTTGCTACGTGGCGGCAACCATTAGGTTTCGCCGTGCTTGGCTTTGATGAGAGTGCGAAAACGACCCAAAACTCAAAATTTGGCAACGCAGAATACCACGGGAATTCCCCCTCACCACGGCAATTGAACAAAGCAGATTGGTTCAGCGGTTCAGGTGGCCCTCCGTGGCTTTCGACAGAAAAGACAAAAATAGAATTTCCAAGTCAGTTCTTTCTCCGGAACCACTTGTAGAATTATATTTTGGTGGTTTTAACAATTATCATCATTACATGTAGTAACAATATAGTCAATATTTTAATAACAGTGACGGCAATTGGGTTCCAAAACCAGGAGGGGGGCAACTGCCCGCGACTGGTTAATAAGATTTAAACAATATTTTTAAGAGGTAGCCTAATGTTTTATTACCATTATTGTCATTGCATGAACAGATCAAACAGGCATGTATTCTTTATCTGCTTATGATAGTTAAGATCATTAATGCCGGATCCATAAAACACAAAAACCAGAATGCGGGAGGGGGGGTGGGAATAAATAATATTTTGGCGCCCTTGCCAGGCATATAATCATGGACGTCCAAAAGGTGGGAAAAGGAAGCATATTTTCCTTAATAACAGTGATGCCCCTAAAAAAACACAGTGTCTGAAATTATCAACGCCCTTATAATAATTAACGTAAATGACTGCGACTGAAATGAAATAATGTGAAATGTATACTTTTTATAAGGACATTGATTTTCCAGGGGGAGCGTGCCACCCCCTTCCCTTCCGGACATCCATGCATATAATAAGAGTTCGTACTCAAGATGTCTATGTAAAACAATAACCGTAGTAATTTGTCTGGCAAAAATACAAAAGACCGCCTAAACATTGTAAGGTGAAATAATTTGTTACTCGTTTTAAAGAGAGGAGTCACCTGAAGGGGGTTCGGAGTACACGAAACCCCACCGAAAACGGAAAATGTTCAATTTGTTTTCTTTTCTGCAGAATAGAACACTATATTTGTATAATTATTTTACAAAGCAGCTATTTTCGTTCATTAAGTCTTCACAATGCTTCAAATTTTCCCCACCGTTGACAAGAAAAGCTCACCATATTAGGCAGCGAGAGCCCTACGCACATCTGGCACAGTGAACTCCCTCTGCTGTATACTTCCCGTGTCCTAGAGTTGACGAGCTGTATCTTTGCGGGTGGCCTTGGCTATTCCGCGCAGAGTGTGAGAGAGATACATTTATGTAGTTGCCATCGACTCGCCCTTTGGGTGGTCGACAGCAAGAACAGAACGCAAGGATAATGCCGCGCAGCCGGTAGCTCCTCCACCTTGCTACTGCGCAGCCCGGCTTGGGCAGGGTTCACCCGCAAAGATACAGCATGTCAACTCTAGTTCTACCGAAGAAGCCGAAAGAACCAAGGGGGAAAACTGGAAATCTGAGCACGTGCACCTTCCGAAAGAACACTCAACAGATGGCAGCAACTGTTTGGAGAATGCCGATAGCGGCTGAGGTATTTTATTTTTACATTCGTTTAGCTTCTGTATTGTGCAAAAGTAAGCAGTAGTTAAGATTCCTAAGATCTTCGATGTTTTAACCTAATATCTTTCTTTTCGAATACATTTCACCAAAAAATAAGGCCGCAAACCTCCATTGCATAGTGAAGGTTTTAAGTTCTAAACCACTATATCACCAAAATGAGCAGATTTACCACTCACATCGATAGTTAAAATGTGTTGCTTAAACCTTTAGATAATGTAGATGAGTCAAATCGAAAAAAGGCGAAGAGGCTGTTAGCAGAAAATAATATTTATTTTGGTACACATGTAAAACGAGTATGGACAATTACCAATGGACATTTTTGTGGAAAAGAAATTATAATTGTTATAAACTCCTACACATAAGGTTTAAAACAATAACTTTTAAGTTTCGCGAGTTGCAATTCTCATCATGAAATTTGAGCATTGCCAGAGACTTAGGAATGAAATATAGGGAAGCTGCTGTGAAATTACAAATAACTCTTAAAAGAGAAAATAACATATTCGACGGTATCATGATTAGTCAAAATGAGGGTGGGGGTTAATTCTTAGGAGCAAGAAAGGAATTTCCAAAACTAAAATAAAGAGAAAAGTAATTGCTTATTGGTTTGGTTTAACTTCACTTTTCTTCCACTTTTGGCTAATCGCGAAGATGGGGATGAGTGATGTATGATAAAACTGATGAAGGGACATTGACAAAGAACATCCATACCCTGGACGGGATTCAAACCCTGGACACCTAGCATTTTAGGATGCTGTGATAACAACCACTCTGCCATGGAGATCGGCGAGGAGAAAAGTAAGGAATTTCAATAATTTAAACTTGAAAAATAATTTTCGCAGTGTTTAACTTGGCAATTTTTCCTTGTTTTTGAAGAGTCTTCACGGGCGGCAGAAGGGGAGAGAGTTTTAAGCGGACACGATAATTCACAATAAATTAAAATTAGCCTGCATTTTGTAAATGTATTTTCGCTTAATACTCTTGCGGAGTGTCTGGCACAATGTGCTACAAATACAAAGTACCAGGTTCGAATTCTCGATAAAACGTGCGCTGTTAATTTTTACTTTATGTTGCTTTTCTTCAACATTTGGGAAAGGCACTCGAAGAAAAAAAAAAAGAATTTTAGCTTCGATTAACCAATGTCACTTAGGTCCACTGTTCTCTTCTCTGCGATGGTGATCAATAATTAATATCTCTATGTGTTTGCAGCCCCTCGGTCTGGGGAAGGGGGTTTAAATTTTCTGATTTTAGGCTGGCTGTGAACATAGGCTGGATTTTTTCAGGAAACTGGATACTACATAGCTCCATTTTACAAAGAATATGCAATAAAATATTTTGTGTGGAGCTTGTCACTATTAAAATTGTAGTTATGCACTGAAAAAATGCGACTTTTAAGCAAACATAAATGCTTACTTTCAAGCAGTGGCGGCTCGTGGTCTAGCTCTATGGGTGTCCACTTCAGTCTCGCGTCCAGAAGTGTTATGCCACCCCTGTGAAACACTCACCCGTTTTTGCGAACATAATGATGATTAATATATTGACAACCCAACCTTGCACTGAAAATGAGGCTATGACAGTTATATTTCATGATTTTTTTTACAAATTTAAAATATTTCTGAAATTATCCAGCCAATCACGAGAAGAGCGATGTTATTGTGCAATATGTAATCCAGCATTCGATAACCTGATAAAAATCAATCAAAACACAGAAATACCGATCTACAATATCAATACTATTGTCGATTTGAAAAATATTTTGTTAAAAACTTTCTAACCGCGCCTTGATGATATTGATGAACAAGGAGAATAATAACATTGGCGTACACCAAAGAAGCCGATCCGCCTACCACATGGAGGAAATCAGTTGTAATCTATCTAGCTGTTGTTTATTTCTAATGACAGACTGATCAAACCAAGCAAATCAAGCGAAATCAAGAGAATAATAAATGTTAAAGCAAATAACAGTACTCACTAAGTTCACACTGCCCTGCTTCGTAATCGTACTTCAGAATTTCCCTTCTCTTCCGCCGTATCCATATATTACTGCAGTTGGTTCAGGCTTTGTAGCTAACTTCCCTCCACAAATTCAATAACGTTAAATATTAAGTCTCTGCTTTTGCTAAGTACAGTTTCCCTATTCATCGTGAAATCAAACACTTTGCACTGAAACAGGAACAACCTTTTGACAGCGTTAAACAATTTTGTAATGCAGTAACAGCCACACAATGCAAAACAGCTGACTATTGATGCACGCTCCCTCTCCGCAGATTGATAATTCGTCTACTGCGCCACAGAGACCGTTTATTTTGGCAAAGGTACACTAAGAAAAGGCATGCTTAAAACACCCATTTCGCTTTCAGTTGCCATCCCCCCTCTCCACCTTTTCTTCCCCTCTTATGCTCGGGACAATATACCATCGAAATTTCCCTTATCTAAAAAAAAATCCCTCAATTTGCGATGATGCATGGGTTGCCTCGATTCCGTCACACGATATCCAATGAAATGGGTTTGCAACACTACATTTGCTAACACACCGATCGGTACGTTCACGGCTTTTCTAAATGATGCATTCTCCCCTGACACAGTGCTCAAGCCAAAAGACCCAACCAGCATCCTCTATGCTACTGCTGCAACAGCGTCATAGGGAGCAAAACTAACATTGTGTTCAATGCCCGGGTTGATATTACTGATTGCAGGCTTCTCCACCATCTCTCTTGGTGGAGCGGTGTGGGAACACTTGATGTTTCGAAGGAGATAGAGTTCAATGAGTATAATAATAATGATTTGCATTACAGATTTATTTGGCTGTGCACGTGCGAATAGGCAGAAGCCGCTACTGCTTTCAAAACAGTTTTTTACGAATTCTGCCTAAATTTATCTCTTTACAGCATATTAGCATACTTATCTATTCGTTAAAAATAACAATTTCAGGACAGTGATTGAATTGTATAAGTTTTACCTATATTTTAAGGTTGGTTAGTAATGCCTTGAATTTGTTTACATACTCAGCATCCAGTTAATCTCCTTGGTTTATTTTGTGTTTTCTTAACATTCTCAACAAAATAATCGTTACAAGTTACATAATTCCAATGTTAATGTAGTAATGGAATAGCAGAAAAACAACTAAAAACAAAATATTTCTAGTATTTTTTTTTAAACCAGTCTTTGATTTACAGAACAGGTTGCAAAAGTCATCATTTGCATATCCAGCAAGGTATTTTCTAAAGCAAAATCTATATGAATAAAGGATAAAGAAAGTCACTTCAGTTTATTTTCATTTCTTTTCCTCAAATATGTTCTAACTACCTTCCGTTTTGAAAAGCTTCCTTGAACTAAGGTTGAACAGCAAGTATTTCCAGCACTATGTTTATATCTGAGAATAGGATTTCGTCACCTTCCTCTAATTCCGTGAGGGCAGAATTTCTTGAGATCATCTACTTTTATCTCCAAAAATTCCAACTCTTCTACAAAAATTTAATCGCAGAACCAGTCAGGTCATCCCTGTAGAATTCGAATGCTGGCACTTGGCATGAAATAAAGTACAGAAGGGATGACGATGTGTCCAGGCTCATTAAAGTTATTTCTTGTAGGGAAGAAGTCATGTCAACTAAACATGGAATAAGAACTGTTATTTGACAATACGTTCTCGGGTCTGTAGAACTGAAAATCAGCATTATCTCTTAAGGCGAAGAGGGACAATTATGCACGAGTTGTGCATTTATTTCAATATAGTCAGATTGGGCACTGCTTTTTAAAAAATGGTTTATTATGCAAGAGAGTATGAATTTCTCTACATGTTGCAAGTGGAAACTGTTTCTCAAGTTGATTAGTAAGCTAGACACAATGTTTGAAAAATATGATTAATAAGTATTTACAGAATCCCATGTATTCCTTATGGGGAATCAACTTCAACTTCAAGTTACGGCTAATCAAATTGGAGTTTCGACTTTTCCAACCACTATGACATAGTTCAACGTGTCCTTTTTCCATCCATGTACTTTTCTACGTCATTGGATGTTTGATATTCCCGAGAGAACAAATAAAATAATGGTCCCATAAACCTAATGCATTTCTCCTTGCCATCCTGGCAGTGTTGTCAAACTTGATGTGCATTAAAGAGCTAAATTTCACAATTAATAGAGCTAAAGATGACTTTCAAGGAGCTAGATTAACGAAGGTTGCATAAAATGCCTCCTAGGGTAATTTCAGGTGTCAGAAGGGTGGGGGTGCTGCTATTACCGTTAGCTTTAAAGTGATGGCAATTTATTCTTAGTATTCACCGCCTAGATTTGGCGGCGTCACCCATCTCAATAATCCAATGATGCTCATATGAAATCGAAAATAAAGGATTCCCGGATAACATTATCATCATCTTCATCTTCATGCCTAAACAAGGCAAGAGGTTTAGTAGCTGATCTTGTTGAAACCTACAATTTGAATTTATGTTGATGTATAAGATTGTAAGATCCACTGTTTTATTTTATAATTATGTATTCAATTTTTTAATTTTGTATAACCAATTTTGACATAGTGATATACCTGGTTGTTTAATTGTTATCATCACTTCAATAAATATGATTATTATTATTATTAGAACAATACACAGTTAATTGCACAATATTATATAAGAATAAACAATTATTAGTATCAGAGATATAATAGATCTCGTTGAAAACTGTAACTTGAAGTGTAAATATGCAAACTTGTTATGTTATGTTATTCTACAGCTTACGTATTTTATTCGTGTAACTTTGTACTTTTGTATTTGACTTAGTGCTGTATTAGGTTTCATACTGTGCTCAACACTTAAAATAAACGATTATTATCTTATGCACGGTGCAATATATAAAAATACCTAGGGAGGAAAGAGGGGGTGGGTGACGCAGCCTATATATGAATATCACGTCACGACAAAATGTACTCATGGCAAAAGTTGGTCTACATGCGCCGGAACCAGTGGTGGCATCATAGTGGAGCAGAGGGCGGGTGTCACAGTTCACAGCCAAACGAGTGCACGAAAGTGTCAGATCTGGCTCCAAAAGAGCGAAGTTTGCAACACTGATCGGCAGCTGCCCCAAGAACAAAGACCTAGGGGAAATTGTCCCTCTCCCCCTTAAATAATGTAGTTTTTCTTGTAATTACTCCATTTTTGTTGTTGTTCTATTGAATTTCTTTTGAAGGCATTTTGAAAGATAGTACGTCAGATCCAACAATTTTAGTGACAATTGAAGCTGGCATGAAGGATGGAACTCCTATAAAGGTAAAAAAAAAAAAAAGCCTTTTTTATTTTCATCAGGTAATTGGCTGACATGCTTCAGAGCTCCTAGTGCTAGTATAAGCATTTCTTTAAAACATAGCACAGCTTCATGCCTATTGCACCATCTCGTTTCACAAAAGACTGATTCTTGTATTCTGGTTCCAGTCTGTTGATTTCTTGCTCTAAAATTCAGGTACATCTTGCACTGTCTCTAAAAATGTGCACGCTTCTATTACAAACATTAAATTTTTTACAGCCTGGACTTTAAATCAGAGATGCACATATTTAAGGAATGGCTTACACTGAGTGTGCACTGCTTTGGGAAAAGATTTCTTTACAATATCTTGGACACCCCAGAGTTCAATCAGGCACGCCACTGCAGCACTGGCCTCTCATACTAGCTAAATCAATCCCATGTTCTATGAGCATTTCCTTTTGTTTTTTGTTACAGAGTGAAGGGCCCCATGTTGCTTGTTACTTTCAGGCGAAACTCACATATCACACATAGCTTGTCGCTTCGCTCTGAAAGCTGAATTAATTACCACCTCTGCAGCAGATACTTTTTCCTCGCAGCAGTTGTCCAATAGGACATTGTTTACTGTTGGTTTCAAACCTAAAGAGGAGCAAGCACTTAATTTTAGACATCAGAGCACAATTTACTATTGTGTAAATCAATAATTTTTTTTTTTATTATTGTTACTTTCGGAGGGGGTGATCGGTTACTTTTTAGGCATCAGATGGGCTAATCATTTTTTCAGATGTCAATAAAGAGGATTTGGCTCATCTTCCTTCACTCCTCTGTTAATGACAATTTAGTGTTAATTTTTATACATCTCGGGAGGGAGAGGAGGAGGTTAACCCCCTCCCTCCCATCATGGAAGTAGATGACAAAGGTTATATTGATACAATCAAATTAACAATACTTACAATTCATTTTCTTGTTTTGTCTTTGATTCTTACATTGTCATTACATCACTGGACATCAATGCACAGTTTGTTCATTTATAAAAATATGGGTGCATCAGCACTAAGGCTATTTGAACCTTCAAAAAATGTACAGGAACAGCATAAAACACAATTGCTAATTGCATTTCACTGACAGCATTTACTATTGAGTCTCAAGTTGCGAAACACTGATTTCTGGACCAAACAAGTGAGCATCGGAGACAGTGACCTCTTGAAGGGATTCCAAATCCCATGGCCTATGCTTTCAAATGCAAATCACTTGGAAATCTCTTAGACATGTGCACATCTCGTTTGCAATAGGATCCCAATAACTGGGTTGTAGAAATCTGTTGTGGAGCTCCACAGCTCTGCAGAGATTGTTTAATTATTTGATAGGGATCACACCCATGCTTTCAAATGGTGCTGTGGAAACTGGTGAGTGATAGTTGTAATATAGAAGTGATAAATAACATTATCCACAATTTTTAACAAAGCAAGCTGTTGCTTGTGCCTCTTCCCGAGCTGAGGCATCAAACAAAGAAAGCTTTCTATCATTTCAGTTACTTCTGCCAATGTAGATGGACTGTTGCCGTAATGAATTTTCTGGATTTACTCTGTACATTCAGTCTGCCATGTTACCAAGGAAACCTGTTATTAGTGGCAGGTGTTTATTCAGAATTTTCCAGCTGAGGGAAAGGAAATAAAAGAAAAGTAAATTCAATGCAAAAATGACCATAAATTGGGACTCTTGAAAAAATTTTTGGAGAGTTTTGTAGAAAATTTGTGATGTGTGGATACATTTGCACCATACCCCAGTGCACGCACACACACACACACACACTCACGGTATAAATGTTAAAAAAAAAAGTCCAATGCTTTAATGGTTATGTAGTGGCAGTGTCAAGAATAATGGAGGTACTGTGGTACACAGTTCTGGTGCAAACCCAGTGAAATGTCAGTCCCTTATTGTGTTTTATGCAGTTCCTGTGCATTTGTGGCATGCAAGAACATACTTTACATTGCAGAATAGTACCTCCTTAACACACAAGCAATGCAGAAATGGTAAATATGGATACAAGTGCTTGCTGAGATCATATAAGCTTCATGGCATCATTTCAAATCAGAGGTTGACCTGATGCTACTGTCAACCAATATTAATTTCCATCATCAACCTGGGCATTGGGTCAATCTAAAATTGCTCAGAATACTTGGGGAGTGTGAACAACAATCTTGAACCAATACCTTGATGTACAAAATAAACATTTTGAGCCTTGTAATAAAGGTGTTCTGGGTTCAATCCCCAGAGGAGGCACATACTGATTCAAATCTACTTCAAGCATTTTGATTTCAGTTGAGCAACAGCGCTTGGTCGACATTCAGCATGCCCTGCAAATTACTCTAATTGTGAAAAATTATTATTCAGGACCTATGAATTAAAGCAATACTTTCTAATACAGTGCCTCTGGTATCAGCCAATATATCGGTATTGATTCAGCTGTGGTTAAAATGCACGTGTACACAATAAAATTCAGACATGTAGATGCTTTTCTGTTCACCATTTTTTTTTTAAATCCATGTCAACCTGATGCAATAATGGTAAAATATTTGCAAAATACTTTTACAATTGTCTGCTATTCTATGTGCGACTTTACAGTTCAGGCAATAAATCTGCATTTTTGCTTTTATCGTGGCAAAGGCACACATTTTGCACGTTCTTACAGTGACATCAATCATATATGTGTGTGTGTATCAAATAAGGACGGAGTCAATATCACATCAGTGTTCAATCAAACTGAAAAAGATAAGACAGAATTATATCAGTTTTCACATGGTAATTGGTTATTTCCTTATTGAAAACATACTCATTATTAGAGGCATGCATATTTCGTTTTTGACGAAAACACAAAATGTAAAATAACATGCTGTAATGTTTATTTTTCATGTTTCTGAAAGGTGTGAGGTGCGTTTTCTGCCTTCTTTGAACTGTCGCACCTATGAACGCATATTAGACACATCCATGACACCATCACCACATGTCTCACTCAACTGGCGATGAATTTCAATCGGTGTCACACCACGAAAATGGAGAAAACGAATGATTGCACGCTGCTCTTGTAATGAAACAGTCGCCATTTTAAGTATCCGAAACAGTCCTCACTCTGGCCACTGCCGCTAGTTCTATGTGCTGTACAGTGCTGCCATCTCTGTCACACATGGACAACGAGTGCCCGCATATTGTACAACAAACCGTATGTTTCTATCTGCTTCCAGTCCTGCAAAAGAAAAATAGGAGGTGTTATAACTTGAATGCACCTCGTATCATAGATATTATGGCTTTCTAGGCCTAACGTCATTACTTCTTATTTTCAAGAGGTTCCCTCAGAAGTGCTCATGATGCAAGGTCAACAAAAACGTATGGGGCCAGCCTCCATGACAGATTGGTTATCACAACATGCTATGATGCCAAAGGTCCCAGGTTTAAATCCCAGCCTGTTCCTTCATCAATTTCATCACTTGTCTTGATTAGCCAAAAGTGGGATTCACAGTGTAATCAAACTTCCAATTACTGACAGGAGGGTTCCCACTCAATTTGACACAACAAATTCCCTGGCTCATCCAGGTTTTCCATGCAACATAAAATAAAAATATTGAAATAATTACCAGACCATTCTGTGCTCCTTTTATAAACAAATTTCTTTGATAGAATTAAAGAACACAGGAAAAAACATAGGAGAGGCATTAAAGAGGAAGATCCCAGAACAGCATTGAGCGACGAAGACAAAATTAAAACATTTTTTATTGGGCAAAAATGGCACATTAGTGCAAGCTTATATGCTAGGGACAAATTGAATACAGTTAAGTGCAGAAAAACACTGAAACACCTTATTGAACATAATTCCAAATTGCTGTAATGAATATATGAGCGTATGTGTGTGTGTCTTGTTGTATGCCTGTGAGTATAGGTTAGACTTATTCCTGTACGTATTTTTCTTTGTAGTTTTCTTTGTAATTTTGTTTTTCTTTCTTTTGTTTTCAATATTTCCCTTTTCATGTAATAGTTTAAATATTGTTTTCTAATTTTCATATACTAAAATTATGATGTAAACATGGTTAAGTGGTAGAAAAGGCTACAAAGCCTTAACTTTGCAATGATAAACAAGACGTAATAAATAAATGTTGACACATGGGCACAGGATAAAGAAAGTACAAATGAGAGACAAGAGGGAAAATGAAATAGGGAGAAAAGTGGCAGAGACAAGCACATATGCATAAACAGGGGAGAGAAAAATGAATGAAAAGGATGGGAAAATTGTAATAAAATGGGTCGAACTAATAAAAAAGCATGTGGAAAGTGAATTTTTAATACAAAAGTGGAAGATTTCAACTTGCCAGACCAGTTGAAGGAGTAGAAGGTCAGTGCCATCAGGAGGAGGAGGGGAGGGAAGACAAGAAGAGTACGTCACAGGATGGAGGGGAGGGGAAGAAACAGTCAGTTATGACACCTGGGGAGGTAGAGCAAGGTTTTCCACCAGTTTACCTCGGAGGAAACAAGGACACAGATTAGACATTCCTTAGAAGTGTTGAGAGACTGGTCATGTAAGGTTGTGTGTGTTTGTGTTTATCTTGGTGTAAGCTTGAAAAAGTTCTGGGAAACCAGGATGAAACATCACAGAAAAATAAAAACACTAAGAATAACTATATTATATTATTTTGCATCTGGAAGGAAGATATAGATAAGTTTCGTTCTGTCAGTCCAATCTGCTATGCACTCGGTGTCACTTGGTGCCAAAGCTCGCAAGAACATTTGAGATATGTTCACTTTCAACTCATTTACCTTCAAATTAAAACATTTGCAGTTCATTTGCAAGTTCACAGAGTTAGTCCCTTTCCAGGCATAGTTCCATATTCAGATACTAGGTGGCAGAAAAAGTCAATACATTTATGTGTGCCCCATTTGTGTTTCAGTCAAATCATGCATTGCACCACAACATGTAAAAAAATTGATTATACATGACAAATTTGCTTATCCAAATTTGATGAGAATACACTGATTTTGGATAAACAAAATTTTAGAAAAACCAAAATATATTTCATACAAAACCTGCTATACATTAAAAAAATGACAGCAAATATGATACAATAAACTACAATACAGCATTACATTGTAAATTATATTTTTAACTGTTGTAAAGATATAACAATTTGTTAACTCCTTTCAATATTGATATTGTACTGAATAATGTTACATCAGTTTTTTTCGTTTTCTTAAAATTTACTAAAATTCATTTTTGATAAATGAGATCCTGGTATGTATCAATTTATTGTACTGGCTTGTTTGTTTTGAACATGACTTTTGACCAGTGATTAAATTTTTGACATATAATATACTACATTAGCATCTACAGGTGACCATAAAAATAAAAAGTAGTTATTACACACCAATTAGTAGTTTCATAATTTTTTTACTGCGTATATTTCAAATAGGAGCAATAAAAAATAAAAAAACAATGTAATTATAAAGACTTAAAAAAGAAGAGAAAATATCATACCTGAATGGAATGTATTTATTTATAGCAGGCAACTTGTGCATTTCAAACCTTGATGTGAAAAAATAACAGTAGGACCACAAGAACTCCAACAGGCATGCCAACACTTCGACTGCTACTACCTGAAATGATAACAAGTTACACTGTTTACTGAAACAGGCTTTCGTTAAGATATTCAGAGAAAGTCAAAAAGAATGGAACTACTTTACATATTTCAATATTCACAAATGTTACAGATAAAATTACAAATAAGAACTCTTGTTTTTATAGTGGCTAAACTTCATTAATTTGCTTAACAATATAGTTCACATCCATTTTTCTCAAGAGCTAAGGATAAACAAAGGGGGGGGGGGCACAAGTAAGCCCAACTCCACCCCCATACATTTGAGGGAATGGGCTTAAGTCCTGGTGCCTTTAAATAAACCAGGATGTAAGTTGTTCTGAATTTAATTTTATTTCTTATTTATTTATTTATTTATAATATACAAACAAACATATAGAGGGTGTCATTTTAATGGTGCTCACGGACCACAGAAACATATAGAGGACTATTTTATTTTATTTACCACTTTTGAACTCAAAATTGACTGCTTTTGTACCAAAATTTTGCTTTCTTATTTACCAAATATATGTGTCTCTACTAATGACATATAATATCAGTAACAAAGGATAATAGGCAGCAATGCTTTAACAATTACAATTCCAGCCAGTAAACATACATGCTTGTACATACCGATTATTATGTATTTGCACATACACACACACACACACACATATACACAAAATACATACTTGTCCTGGTTTCCGCAGCTAATGTTGCAGTTGTAGTGAATGACACTGGAATAGTTAGTATGCTCTTTCCAAGATTATTTCCTGCCAACACTTTGAGCTGAAATTTGGTGCTTGATTCTAACTTTGATATTGTAATCGTGGTGTCACTTGTACTCTTATTATATGAATGTGAAGACACTCTAGATCCTATAGCTTTCCAGTACACCCTGTAGGGAGAAAAAAAAAATAAAACTTTAATCTAGTGAAAGGTGGTTTGATTTAAATCTATTTCTTTCTAAATCACTTTATAGAAATAATTTACAGAATAATGTACATAAGGAACTTGCAGATATCAGAATCACTTTTGTTGGAAGTACATTGATCTTGTAATCATTGAATTGTGTTTATTAGGATCTAAGAAAGGTAACAAAATATATGTACTGATAGATTGAAGCTCATACAAAAGGAAATATAACATATAAACACACATAAATATCCCTTAATTTAAAATTCAATAATTTTCATAGGCAAAAATAGCAAAAATTTTGTGTACAATAATGTACAAAATAGTAATCATGTTAAACCATTAAACCGTAAATAGTATCATTATCATTAAGCTGTAAATAAACATGACAGCTGATATTTTGCAAACTATAATTTAAAAAAATGCCAAAATTCAGCTACAAAGACTATAAAAAATATTTTAAGTTGCAATAGAATTACAGTACATCTAGAATGTTTTATTTTCGCTGGAAGTAAAGTTACTGAAATGTATGTTGATATATACAGTATCAGAGACAGTAAAATGTACATTTACATATTATTTTTTTTTTGCCTTAATCAAACTGTTAAAATATTTTACAGGACCATTTAACAGAAAAAGCATTTCTATAAAAAAAAAACATATATCTATATGCCAATTTTAAGTGTGTCTGTTTTTAAATAATCATCTAAATGATTTACAATATACAAAATCATAATTTTTAAATCCTGACCAAGTGGTTGTCTCTGACATTTGGACAAGATTACTTTAGATTAGTCATGGGTCATGGCAGTTCCTTTTCGGGAAGCAGTTCACCGGAGCTCGCTCACCGAAAGGAAGCGTTCACTTGAAGTCATTCAAAGGAACTACGAGGCCACAGAGCATGCTCTCGGAAGAGGCAGTTCCTTTTAGAAAGGCAGTTCACTGGAACTTGCTCGTTAAATTAGTCGTTCACAGGGAGAGCTACCATACCAACACAGCTCGAAGTTCATTTCGTTGGGTGGAGGAGGGGATGTGAGAGACTGCTTCTGGAGTGGGTAAAAAGAATTAGAGGGGAGGAATCCGCCTTCGCGCACATATTAAACAGCTATAGGAAACAATGTGGGGAGGAATCCGCCTTCGCGCACATATTAAACAGCTATAGGAAACAATGTGCGGAGGAATCCACCTTCGCGCACATATTAAACAGCTATAGGAAACAATGTATCGACTGACCGACCGAGGTTCGGGAGCTGCTTTCAGGGTGGGGGTGAATGAAAATACATTTCAATGGATAATTGAACTTTAGCGGACAAAAAGTCCCCATCGGAAAGGAAAAGTTGGACAAGTTATATTCTCCCCTCTTCCTTTCCAAAAATGAATTCCTACCCCTTGTTGTCGCAGTGCATTACAGCATCTGGTGATAGATGAGGAAAAATAATTGTAAATATTTTAAACATGGACGTCCGCTGTATTTTTTCTCCAGATAAGGGCAAACAAGGTATTTTTCCAAGGTGTCAAACGAGGCATATTTTCTTCCAAAATAGTATAATCTCCTAAAAAAACTTCAGTTTGAAGTTAGTATGCACCTCTAACGCCCTTCTAATAATTAACAAATTGAGATTGAAATGAAATTATACGTATGTGTAAAATGTACAAATTTTAGGTTGAAATTTATTTTCTAGGATGGCCGTCGCCCCTCCCCACCTTTTCAGACTTTCATGCAATTAAATGGATACACGGTCAAACAAACACCCGTAAGAGAATGGAAGAGAGGACGCTAAACCTTTGACTACGAAGAATAGCATTCGTATTTTTCAAGCTCTCTCCGCCTCCTGGCCCCACTTTTACTTTGAGATAATGGAAGAGCACGGAAACGGAATGTTGTCGTAAGTTTGATATGATGATCTTATATCTATCAAGTTCCTTCTACAGTTCCTTGCAATGCGAGTTGCAAAAACATGCCACAAAAAGGATTAAAGGTGAATTATGTACTTGCCCATCCCTCCCTCATTGTTGAGCTTCTGCAGCATTACTGTAAACAGCGTTGCACGCATAGCTACGCGGAAAAATGCCACTATCAACAATCAGCAACAAAAGACTGGACCTCGCACGCTCTCTCTCTCTCGATGGTTCGTAGGAGTGAGTCATCGACTGGGAGCGTTGGCGACATATACAAGCAAAGCTCATGACTTCTGAGGAACTACCACGGGTCATTGCAGTTCCTTTTCGGGAAGCACTTCACCGGAGCTTGCTCACTCAAGCAGCCATTTAAAGGAATGAACGACCAACTCCTCCCGATGTTGGTTTCGAGCAGCTGAAGTGAAGGGGTTGGAGGAGGACTTGCTGGGGTTTGCTTGAGTGAAAAGGATTAGGGGAGAGGGAACTGCGCTTACTACTCGACTTCCCACAAGAAAATGAGAGAACATACACAGTAGTAACAATACACGCAAAGCTCACGACTCCTGGAACGAGGAACTACCACAGAGGAACTGCTCGTTCACTCCGAGGGAGCAAGCACTTCACAGTTCCCCAGAGGGAGTAGTTCAAAAGGAACGGTTCGTTCACGAACGACCCATCACTACTTTAGATGCACTTGACAACATCTGAAAAATCATGTGTCTCAATCTGGTATTGATATAATATTCTCAGGTTACTTTGCACTATGCAGTCTCATCCATCAAGATTCTTTTCTTCATTACTTTATTTGACACTGTCACACAGAAAACAGTTAGACATTAATTACAGATATGCATCAAAGTGTATTTTCCATAAAATGCATAAATCAAAAAAGGTTATACCCTACAATTTGCAGTGCAGTGCAGTGAGAGAATAGTTATTTTCGAAGTTTCAAATTTTCAAACAAATTGGCACAGTCATTAGAATCAGAATAGCAGAACTATTAGTTTCAATCAAAAGTGATGGAACTGCAAGTTTTAATGAAAGTGGCACCGCCATAACATGGTTTCTACTCATATTGACAAAACAGATTCCCTGACTTTTCCAGGTCCTTCACTTTTAAATAAATCTAGATTATTCTGTAATCTTTCACCTTGCTTTAATTTCATTGACTGCAATTTCTGATTGAAATATGAAATCAATTGCATCAGTAGCAAGAAACACAATATTATAAAGTATATCTTTATTATTTCAAAGTGTAAAAGATCATATTAAAAATTCCCTCATTGTTTTAATCACAAGCCAATTTCCCTGACTTTTCCAGAACTTTGAAGTCAGTGGGAACCCTGCATAAATTTAAATCAAAAGCGATAGAACCACAAGTTATAACCGATTGTTGTAGGACTTACGATCTCCTCCGGAACAAATGAGGATAAAAAAGACTTCACTCCCCTCTTAAATAATAGACTGTGCTGGTTTTTGGTGCAAGAGGGCAGTCGGCAAAAAGTCAGTTATGGCATCTCGTCTTTGCGGTTCATGTTCGCGTGCACGTTGCTGACAAAACTCAGAAAATTTGCAGTGACTCGAGCCAGGGTTGTTAAAGGTCCAGGAATTTTAATTAAATTCAATTCTGGTCCAGGAAAGAAAATCAGCAAGCATAAATGGGTTCTGGACCATAAGGAACCTTTTTATCTGTAAAGTATTTCAATTCTGTCCAGGAACCTTTTTTTCCGAATCAGTTTAAATAGGGTCAAAGTTCCGTATTGATATGAAACAATACGCAACTTGGATCGAGTACGGACCTGACGATAAACAATTATCCACTTGTGAGCATGAAAGACTAATCCAGGTGCTGGCTGTCTCGAGAATCTAAGGTACAAGGTAGAAATGGGCGAAATGCAAACGATGCAGTCCCGTTGCCCCTCTCCATGTAGTCCCATTCTCTCACGTGCGTTCCTTCACTTGGTTGTAGCAGCACTACCCGTCCCTGTTGTGATATCTGCTGGGAACACAGCAGCCTCACGTTACCTGATAGACGGCTCCTATTGGCTGCAGTTCCTGGATCGGATGCCAGAGCAACACGTGACGGGTTTGTTTGAACTCAATGTGACGCCACACTAATATAGTCCATTGTGTTATGTACAGTAACTCTTTTTTGAACCTGACCCACGAGAGAACAATAGCATTTTGATTTATTTCCTGCGCTACGTTTTCTACAACCGCAGTGTGACATTCTAATTTAAAACGTACTCGCGGACATTTTTAAAAGGCAACTTTTGTTCGGTCAACCTTGGTCCAGGAATTATTGTAAATAAATTCAGTCCCAGACTGGGAGAGAAAATCAGCAAACATAAATGAGTTCCAGATAGTGTATAACCTTTTCATATTTAAAGCATTTTAATTTGGTCCAGGAAGCTTTTTCCGGATCAATTTAAATACGGTCCAGGAACTTTTTTTCCAGAATGAATTTCAATTCGGTCCAGGAACTTTTTTTTCCACATCAATTTAAATACGGTCCTGGAACCTTTTTTCAGGAACAATTAAAATACGGTCCAGGAACCTTTTTTTTTTTCAATGTAACAATACGCAACTTGGACCGAATTTAAATTGTGCGGGGAAAAAAGGTTTCGGTCCTGCAGCGGAACCCAATAGAAGCCATTAGAATTTATGGGTTCCTGGCCTTTTAACAATCCTGACTCGAGCAGTTGAAATTTTTTATATTTCGTCACAGTGAAACGCGGAAGGGAATAGTGAGTTCGAGCCCAAAAAGTAACTTCAACGGTGAACTTACAACCTGGAAGAAGGGAAGAGTTGCAGCGTAACCGGATCGGATTGTCATGAGTTGGCTTCTACAGACTGAGGCGGAATGATCAGGAAGTGCAATTCAGAAATTGGGAAGATACGTCAACAGTGATTTTGTTAGTTGAAAGTGAGCCTTGTTTAAGTGTTGAGAGCTCTCAAGTATGTGATTTATGGCTTATTAGCATCAGTCATTATAAGGTAGAAAGTACAGCGCTGAAATACACAAAGCTAGTTAAAACCGTGAGTAACATTTCCAAAGTGTTATATTTCTATTATTTTGTGTTCTTTTTTATGCAAGGTTTATATATTGAAACTTCACCTAGGCAATCAGGGCATTCTCTGTAAATTCCTGTATCTGGACCTTTCAGTGTAAATCAGGTGAAGGAGTCTTACCATGGGCCTCCTCATAGTTGTTTAATGCTAATTAGAAATTGAGAAATACAAGTTTGTAAAAGGTTATTTTCATCTTTGCTTTACTCAGTTAATCAGGTTTTGTGAAAAGCTGAAAACCCTGCTTGTATCTTGAATGAAAGAGCATTTGTAAGCAAAATACAATTTTTTATGTTATAAAGTTTTAATTGAAGTGGTAGAACCACAAGTTTAAACTAAAGTGACAGAGGCATATGTTTAAATCTAAACAATTCACTATGGAAAAAAAATTCCTAAACCAAGTCTTAAGGAAAAAATTCTATTAACAATTCTGAATTCAAAATGTATACCAGAATATACATACATGTAATATGTAACAATCTGGGGATTTTTCTCTGGTACATCCCACGAAATGATAACTGAATCTGAAGTGACATTGTCCACCCTCACATTCTTCGGAGGTCCTGGCAGAAGGTCTGTAAAAGACAGGAAACAAGTTTTATTTCAAGTAATGACATTCAGCAGTCACTTCCATATTCTGGAAATTTTATCTAGTTTACCACAACAATTCTCATTTATTGTACATAATTATTATATATTAATTAGACTTAATAGAAACAAAACACCAATGCACGCATGCATGTAAAACAAAAATGGAAGTCCGACAATTTCAAATTTCTGTATATGTATATTTCAATTATCTTATATTATAAAGGGGAGAATCCACCACTGACATACAAGATAAAGAACTTGAAAGAAGTGAATGTTCACTAACCTTAGTTTTTCAAATTTATTAATGAATACGATTCATCTCGAAACTTACTTAAACCAAATGTATTTCGATCAACCCATGGGGCATGACCTATTGCTAGGTCCCGAGGGGGGCGTTTGGTGGGTTGCGAAGTCGAGCTCAAAAATTTATTTACTGTGTCTTACAAACCCATTACATTTAAATTACTAAGACATATTGCTTTAACAATTTAAATTCAACTCGTATTGTACGTAGTCTAAACTCTACATTTCTGTTATTCGTGCTGTAGCATTGCTTTTTACCAGCATCTATCTGATGATCAAGGGAATTGGATATCTGTGTTTTCATTTCAGTCGCAGCAATGAGTTCTTAATTATCTGTGTCACATGCATGTCGACTTAAGGTGTCGCATGATAATTCCGACCTCTATTCGGATAAGGCATTACAGTTGCTCATGCCGTTCTTCACCTCATATTTGTGTGAAAGGGTATTTTCATCTCCGATTCAAGTGAAAAGGAAGTACAGAAACAGACTTGAGGCACACTCAGATTTACGTCTTAAGTTAACCAATATTGAACCCAATATACCTCAGCTTATGCAGAAAATGCAGCCCCAACCATCACATTAGTTCGGCGAGTAAAAAAGAAAACATGTTTTCAAATTCAGCACGTGTGTTTAGTTAAACGTTAGACTAGAATAAATTAGTCTTTTAAATTGCATATTTACTTTTCTAGAATGAAGTATGTGTAATTTGTTTAAACAAGTGTAAAATAGGGCTTCTTAAAGTACTCGATATTAGTAAAAATATGTTTATACACTGGGTGCACACCCCTACAAGTAATTCTGCCGGCACCCATGCTTATGCTTATGGGTCGCATGAAGTGTAATATCCTTCAAAGTGGGTCCCCGACTAAAAAAGGTTGAGAACCAATGATTTAGATAATTTAAGATCTAATTAACATTGAAATGAACATTATTAAATTTAGAAACATTTGAATGAACAATACTGATCATGTGTGCACAGCAATTCAATGAATTTTGTATACTTAGTTCATCTTCACCATAATACAATTTATGCACTTGATTGTAAAAGTTTGTGAAATTACATATTTTAAATTTGTGTATTCATAACATTAATTACATAAAATTACATTAATACAACAGCATCTGGGTCGGTTGCCGCATTCTACACCCTCGATTTCGCAAGATTTTTTTTTTTATGAAGATTGTGTGTTTACAATTGTGAAAACAAAAACTTGTGGCCATGTTAGTTTCGTAGCACCCGTACGCTACTTGCGGCCATGTTAGTTTCGTCGCACACGTACTGATGGATGTATGTAAATGTCGGTTTTTCAGGGCTATACCCCAAGAAATGTCATGAAAATTGCTTTCTAAATTTCCCGCCGATTCCGGGCTCCGCCCCTGGGGTAATTAACCTACCACCTGCTACTGCTATCGTGGCCCCGCCTTTCTCTATAGAGTCCCTTTGGAAGGCATGTTAGAAACTGGCCGAGCCACCTGCCCCCAACACTATTTTCCGCACTGACACATGAAGGTTCCAAAAAATGAAGGCTAAAATTTAACCTCAGAAGGTAAATTACCTCTTTTTTCCAAGGCCAGGCACTGAATTGTGGGTCGAAGTTGAATTTGGAAGTCCAAAAGAGAAGTAAGTCGTATGTCAAAAGTCTTTTGTCCTTTTCCACAGAATACTAACCTCTCCTTCTGTTCCATCATAAAAATAAGAAATCAAAAATTATCCCATCCCACAAATCATTCAGAAAATACTACCCTCCCCTGCAGTTGCCAAAAGGAAATGTGCACGATGTTCCACAAGATAACGTATTTACACACCCCGCCAATACATCACACAATTAACATATCGCAATTGTAAATTATCCCATTACACAAGTCAATCATAAGTAGAAAAAGAAAATGCGCAGACGTGCGCCTCTGACATGAATCCATGATGGACGCCCTCAGAAACTGTATTGACGTTACATATGTAAGGAATTTTAATATTAAAAAAACGTAAGTTTCGTAGCATGTAGATCTAAAAAATTACCTTCCGTGCTATTTTGGAACACCCTTTGTTATAAAAAAAACTACTTTTTTTGACGAAAATATTTGAAATGTGTGCGAAATCGAGGGTGTAGAATGTGACCACGGAGCCCAGCATCTTACCATAGCCTCTATGGAAACAGTCTGTGATATGGTTCAAAGAAGGATGGATTATGTCTGCACTGCAGTTACTATTGAAACCAAAGTAATCTGCCTGACACCAACTCTTGCAGGCTTGAGGGACAAACCACTCTGTGCAGCATTCGCTGTGATCAGATTCATCTGTTGAATAAAGAGACTTGTTTAATATAATGGATGGAAACATTGGTAAAAATAATCCCTGTACATAGATATTTAACTGTAAAGTTTGAAACACTACAATAGTAACTACCACTACAGCAACAGGCCTTGCTGCTACCTCACGATTACATTTCACGCCATGCCAATTTGGGAAAAAAATTACAAAGGCTGACGTGTTGTTGGATGGTTCACTTCTTCATTTTCATATCTGGTTTTCCCTAGAACCAGGATATTGTTTGAAATATACAGATGCTTTGTCAACTTGCCACGAGTTGGTGGCAAGTGTTTCCATCTTACAAATGAACACACTAGGAAACCTACAGTTCGAAATGTTAGGAAAGACAAATGTAAAGTTAATGGTAATGTGTGCACATGCTAATAACAAAGTTTCACATAAACTGCACATGCTATCCAAGATAATCAAGTTTAGACATTATTCAAAATAAATGAATAAATATAAACTATAAAAACATTTGCATACATGTTTACACAAAATCATTCACTTCCTTTGGTTATTTTGCCACTCGACTGCAGCCTACGTAGCGATTGGAACCACATTACTTGCTGGTGAAATGGACGTGCGTATCCACTCAAATCAAGTGCACAGATTTTTTAAATTAATATATTCACAATTACAAGTAAAGTAAGCACTTCTGTTACAGAAAATGTTCGAAATGTTTTCCTTGTAGTGCCACACATTTTTCACATCTTTTGATTAGGTTCTGTAATTTCTGCATCACAGTTCTCAACAAATCCATTTTCAGTTACAGTGAACTTATGTTGGGGAATTATAACAACACCAGTAACATTTATCAATACTCAACACTTGTTGGTTTATCACTTGTAACCTTAGCCAGGGTTGCTACGCATCAGGAAAACCTGGAAAACAGGGAAATGTCAGGGAAATTTGCAGTTCGTCTGGAATTTATATGCATTTTGGAGCCTGCAAGAGAAAAAATTGCAATATGAACAAGTAGCTCACTTCCACTTCTGGATTTGGTTCTTGTGATTCCACTCCCAAAAAAGATTCAGTTCAGAAACTTGTTTCTTTCATTCTAATGATTCTCAGTCTTGTGCAAAATTATGGTTCATTCGAATTTCTGTAATAAATTTTCACTTTTATAATACTAGACATTAGAAAGAATATCAAAGTAAAATTTGCAGTTCACATATGATAACTAAAGTACATTGACAATAAGATCATAATTATCGGAAAGGTTGGTGAACATGAGATTATTGTCTATTATTTTATAGACCTTAGTCTTGTTGGCATTTCCTATAAAATTCCTATATGCAACAAAAATTTCTCCAGATGCTGTGTACTTATAAATGTAAGCAAAAAAAAATGTGTATGGTTTATGAACTTTTTCTGTTGTTTTTATATTGTGGAGATCTGTTAATGGTGAAATAATGTACCTCTGTTACCTTAGCCTGAAGGCTAGATACACGCGATTGTAGCACTCAACACATTTGCCGATTGAAATTTTACATTTTACTCTTCGAATTTTCACGTGTTCTTGTGTGTGTAGAGTGAAATTTGCTAAAAAGAAAAAAGTGTTGTGAAAGTGAATATTCATAATAATTAACACATTATATATTTATTTGAAAAACACAAGGTTCAAAAGCAAAAATCATGATGATAAACATGTCTGAAAAAATTACATTTTTGGACTGGAAAACCTGTAAATGTCAGGGAATTTCATAATAAAAAAATTGTAGCAACTCTGTTAGCAAACTACACAGAAATGAACATCAGACAAAGAATTGCCACGTTCCAATGCCATGGAACTGTTCAGAGTGAGCTCTATTGCAGTGTTTCACAGTGTACAGAGTGGTCACAAAGTGGGTGTACATATTTTTATTTTTGACACTTCGAGGGTCATGGTTGAATGCTTGATATGGACACACGCCTGGTGGTTTATGAGCTCAGAAAATCAATATGGAGACTGTGATTTTCGTACCACAGCTGAATTCTAAACAATGTTCTGGCAGATGTTCTGCAGAGATAATCCGGGGTCATGTGCGTGAAGACATCTTCCACAGCTGCTCATAACTCTCGAGTTGTGTGATACTGGCTATTTTTGACTGTCAATAATGAACCACCTCTGGGACTACTTGGAGGCCCTTCAGAACTTCTTCTAATCCATCGCCCGGAAAAGGTCTTATTCAGGTAATGACTAGACCTTGGATTTTTAGATTCTAAAAAGTGTACTTTTAGGTTCCTAAAATAGGCTCTAAAAATCCTAAAATAGGCTCTAAAAATCCTAAAATAGGCTCTAAAAATTCTAAAATAGGCTCTAAAAATCCTAAAATAGGCTCAAAAAATCCTGACGTAGGTTCGAAAAAACTTAAAATAGTTCACAAGTCCTGAAAAATGCTGATTAGGTATAGTCACCGGCAATGAAAATGGGACACCTATATCCTGAAATACGCACTATCCTGAGTAACATTATGTGTGTTGCCTAACCCTACGGCAATGGCAGAACTTACCATTGGAAATTTGCTATTAAAATTCACTCTTTGCCATATTGTTAGGCAACAATCTTTTTTCATGTTATCCGCAGTCAAACTCCGTAATTTTCTCTGTGAGGATCATCTTATATGCTGAAAATAATATTTCAACAAAAACAGTCAGTGGTGCAAACTTCAATGCCGAAATGTTACTTTGCAAGGTGCAAATGCCACAAAGCACCGAAGTGATGCGAAAGTGATCAAGACCACACAGATCAGACCACTTTGGATTGTACAGGTAACAGTGGCACAAGACATTTTGCTTTGTTTAGAGCTTTGAAGGACTTGCAGGAAGGGAAATCGACAGAGAGTACATTTCAAACATGTTCGTCATTGAATTTGTTCACGATCAAACAAAGCAAATGCCTCTGTGTGACATAAAAATCCTTTAAAAATACATAAAAACCTAAAAAAAGGCTTGATTTAGGCACATAAATCAAAAATAGGTTCTAACAACCAAAATAGTTTTTTTTAGGCACTATAAAACTTAATCAGTTGTTGCATTTTTAACAAAACACTGACATAACTATTATTTCTTACATGCCTGTATAGCAAAAACATAGGTTCAAAACTTAAAATCCAAGGTCTAGGGAAGTGTGCCAGAACATGGTGCAGAATTCAGCTGTGCTATGAAAATGACAATCTCCATACCAATTTTCCAAACTCTCAAGCATTCAATCATAACCACTGTAGTGTCAAAAGTAAAGGGGGGGTTCACCCACTTTGTGACCACTCCGTACTTACCGAGACAAAATCCTGGCTTGGAAAGCTCAGACACTACGTAGGCCACATTCAACTGGCACAATAACCAAACGAAGGTACTGTAGTTAATAATTACATGTAACTTTTGTGAAAAAATTACTTTGTCTATAGATTTTGGCACCTCAGTGTCACATAAAGCTGTTGATAAACCAATTTATTTTTCATTCATATTATTATTTCAAGTTTTACAATATCTTCAGAGAAATATGTAATTTTGTAATATCATCTTGCAAATTCATAACTGAATCTGAAGTAGCATTTGTCTAATTTTTAATGAAAGAAAGAAAATATAATATAAAATGAAGATATCTCAAAACTTAAAACACCTGACTTAGTTCCTTTCACTAGTCACCTGATGAAAAGTAGAACTGGTCAAAAATTGTGTAAAAACAAATAGTTTGTGCCATAAACTCCAATGAAACAAAGTAGGCATTATGATGCATTATTTTCTACATGAATCTTTGTTGTTGAGTTGGTGTTTTAAGTCCACTTTATGCAGAGTAAGGCTAATCTGGACTGGACTTACAGTTTAAAGTTGGATCTGAACCACTTGTGCATCCACCGGGTATCGAACCCGGGACTCCTTGATTGCAAGGCGGCGACGCTACCACTGCGCCATTGGGGAGGCCCTCTACTGAAAATTCTTACTGAAGATGATAATACAAAACCATTTGAAAACAGACGTAAAATGTTGAAACAATACCTCACCTGCAGCACAGAGCATCAGCTTATGTAACTGTGTCTTACATTTTGGATTATTCAAGACTGAACTGATGTTACCATAGGCTACGCAAACACTCGTACACGTGGAGGATATTTTCTGCTTGCTGCAACACTGCTGAATTCTCATGGTAACAGACTGAAAGAGAGCGAAATAAAATAGTCATTTCGTAAATTTAACGTAATGATTACTATCTACTTTCATGTTATTTTCTCATAAAAACTAACAAAAAGCAAGTTAGGGACACATTTGTAGGGAGAGGATAGTGACAGATCTGCAGTATACGTCGGTTATCATTAGTTTACTGACGTTAGTTAAACTTAATATCAGTCCACACCTAATAAAAATTTAGTTAATATATTAAAACTTAATGGCACAAATTTATTATAAGTTTATTATAACTTATGAATTTCAACTTGATTAATTTGGTTTATTTTACTTCACTTTTCTGCCACATTTGAGTAATTGCAAAGATTAGAATGAGTGACGCTATGAAGAAATTGATGAAGGGACATCACACAGAACACTCCTCCTGGACCAGGATTCAAACCCGGCACCTCTGGCTTCATGACATGCTGTGCTAACCACTCAGCCACGGAGGATGGTGAATTTCCACTTGAAAAAATCATCTGTTATCACTCACAGACTTGAATTCAATAATCAATTTTTAATCTTAGAAATCCTACCTTTGAAACTGTTTGCAACGTCATACGTTGCACAGACTTTCCAACAAGATTTTCAGCATAGCAGTAATAGTCCCCTTCATCATCTTCTGTTGTTTTAGTTATGTGTAAACGAATCACGTACTTGGATGGTTCCTGAAAAATAAAATGATTAACTCAAAAAGGTTCACTAATATTATTTACAAAATCTATTTGCATGCACACATAATTAATTTGAAGGATTAGGTCAGGAAAAAATAGGAAAGCAAATAGCACAGCAGAATGCATGCGCAGAGTGTCTACAATTTCCCCTGACTTTTGTAGGTTATCCAGACCAAAAACCATAATTTTCCAGGCTAAAGTCAAAAGGACAATTCATATATTTAACCTTTACAGTCCAGATCAGTCATATGCTGACTGACGGAACAGAACCTTTTTTTGTTGCCTTGCAACCTTGTTCATTTTCTATTCTCATGACTCGAAATGCGTGGAACTTGATAACAAGAGTCGATAAGGATCGACAGCGATGCTGATGCTCTTCAACTCCCTAATGACGTCAGCAGCAGATGCCAAATTTACACCTCCTCTTTATCGGCGCAGAAAAAGAGGCATCGAATGACAAATCTCACAGAAGTGAGTAAGCACTGTTGTAAATGCTTGTTTACAGTGGTTGTTTACAATCTCATGCCTTGCAGGAAAGTGACTTATGAGGAAATTGTTTGTTTTCCTTCTCAACATGCAGGTCATGGTCGGAGGGGGAGGGGGCATTCTTGTCAAAAGTGTTTGGGGCGATAACTTTTCAGCGGGTAAAATGGACTTTGCACAATGCTTGCTTCAGAAGACAACCACTCCTTCTTAGAAAGGAAAATGAAAGGGGGGGGGGGAGTAAGAGGTAGGATCCGGGCTAAAAATAACTCTTTCACTTCATTGTGCGTGTTGCCAACCCTTGTCGAAAATAACTCATGCACTTAGTTTTTGGTTTTTTTTCTTTCTTCGGTTGGCAAAAGGCTTTAAGAACAAAACAAATATTGAATTATAATGTAGACATGTGGTTGCAAATAGGACATAGAATTTGTTCCTGTTCCATGTCTCAACAGGGATGGGGGAGGGGCAAAATTTTGTCTTTTCTTTTCTTTTTTCAATTTTCACATTTGAAGCCACGAAAAATAACAAATTAATGCAGATAGCAACACTTCGTCTTTTCTATGTCAAAGTACATTCCTTCTTAGTAAAATGTTCCTTTTTTCACTAAATTATCTGCCATAGGAAGGAAGCTATAATGATTTTTGCTAAACCTTACGAAACTCGTTTAAATGGCCTGGGACAGAGGTAACAACTGCAAAAGCACCACGGGACTTTAAAGGTTAAATATATGTGTAAGAAGCTCACTATAATTTAGCTAGCATCAAACTCAGAATCCAACTTAACCAAGTTTTTGGAATATTTACTTCACATATAAAAATGATAATGGTAAGTTTGACTTATATTTAACAAAGAATTATTATATTTACAAGTGTCATAACAATTGTAGCATAAATAATACATAAATATAGTAAACTTTAGTAACAAAATGTGTAGTAAATATTCAAATATCTACCAAACACAACCCAAAATTGTAGATTTGTACTTGAAAATAGTTCAAACCATAACCTTTTCCTGGAGTATTTAATATGCAATTTCTATTTTAACTACCGGAAATATTCAGTATATCAAATTGAAGTATAATTTGTCCACAACAAATTTAAAATCTTTTGCTTGTTCAAAAACATACTTTTAGTACACTACAACAAACATGTTGATTTTCCACAAAACACAGTAAACTTCCCTGACTTTGCCAAAAAAAAAAAAAAGGAAAATTTCTGACTTTTCCAAAAAAAGAAAATTCCCTGAGTTTTCCAGGATTTCCAGACTGGTAGAAAACCTGACGTGAGTGGTGCAGCATCACTCACTTTGCAGTATTTCTAATATTGTCACAACTATTTTATCAACGGGACTGGCATTCTAGAAATCTTCGCACACTCCATCTAGAATTATTCACAATAAGTAGTTGTTGCAAAGCTTCGGTAGTTTCTCTGAGCCACCACTGTGTGCAATCATCATTGTATTTTTGGACACAAGTGTTGTAATTATTTGTGGTTATATTCTGGATTAAAAAGGCAAGTTTAACGTTTAAGGTAGGTATATGGGCATCAACAGGAGGATAATGCTTTCTTCTTTAGAATGTGAGCATCAACCAAACTATGTGAAGTGCCTGTGCAGTCTAAGGTGTCATACTTTGGGACATGTGTAGATTTGAGTCTTCTGGAGGAAGCGTAACACCTTTTCTCTGAGATTTCAGCCTGTGTATGGGATCTGTAGCCACACACAGTCGTGAGGAAATTGGCGAGCTACGAATGAGTAGCGTAACCCGCTTATGGAAATGTACAACATCCCCCCCCCCCCCGAGACACTTAACTGGTTGGATCATCTTCCACCTCGGCAGATGGGAGCGAGGCTTTCAGTTGGTAGGTAGGCCCTGGCTCTCATGGGCTGTTGCACCATGATTTTTATTATTATTATTATTATTATTATTATTATTACTATTATTAACTGACAAGTTTGTCACAAGAGTGTTATAAACTCATTTTCAAACTGTGTTCTGGGGGAGGGGAAAATGTCTGGCTTGTCTCTCCTTGGGAAATGTTCATGGAAAGGGTAATATATCTCTCACTTTTGGCCAGCTTGTCCCCACTCCTCCCCCACAATTTTTATTTTCATTTTTGCATCCTCGTAAAATGCAAATTTGGAAAGCTTTCTTCAATGTGTCTGAAGTTCATTACTGAAGAAACTCAACCAACTGAGCATAACATGTGTGCCTTATTATCTTCATTCTCTCTGTCACTCCTTTTTCTATCTCATCTTTCTTATTCTCTCTCTCTCTCTCTCCTCTTTCTCTCTTTCGGGAAGGAGACAGATAGAGAGATAGAGAGAGAGAGAGAGATAGTAGAGAGAGAGGGGGGGGGGGAGACTACCTTAAAAGTTCAAATCAATTCATTCTTAATGTCATATAAGTTCAACTCACATCTGGTACAGCTTTAATTTGAATATCATAATTTTCCCCATTGGAGACTGGCACTCGTCCATCTGCATCCCTCCAAAACCCCATCTGGGGTTCTGGATGTGCACCCACTTTACATTCCAGTGTTGTTGCGTACCCCAGATAGCCAATTGTGGAGTCTGACGATGAATTCACTTGTATATCTGCAACAGAGCAAAGGTATGATCAAACAAATTTACTTGTCTAGTGTATGTATGCTTTTTCTGTTGTGGCAGTCAACGTGTCAGAGAAGACTATATTGTATTTTTCCTAATACTCGTGTGGATTTTCATAGAATGCAAATATATGTACACCTTGTGCAAAAATTATACCTCATCCCCCTTAATAGATTGACAGAGATGACAGACTACAAATTACAGTTGCATATCGTGACCACCAATTTCAAACACGGGTGTGCATGCATTGGCAAAATTAACAACAAAAAAAAAAAAACTATAATTACTAAGTTGCAACTTTCGTGCAGATATTTTACAAATTACAGTGTGCCAATGTAACAAATGCACTTACAACTGACAGATATCTTTTTCATTTGCTGTACAGGTTTTCCATGTCCATTGTCTGCATGACACATTATCACGTCCATATCCCTAGTCACGTCGTGAACGTTTGTGACCATTTGGTGGGTCCTTTCTTCCTTCTTGTGTCGCCCAGAGACATACAGTGATATTGTGGGAGTTGGCATTCCTTTCGCTGTGCAAATTACTGTTATGCAACTACCCGTCAGGATAACATCACTCGGATACACTTTTGGAGTCTGAAATGATAGATATTTACTTGCTCGCTATATTGCACTATAAACAGCACATACGTTCCAAGACAGTAAACTGTTTATCCTTAACAAAGTACTGTTGCCAGTTCCTATGCCTTTATTTTAAATTTCTTAACACTAGATTTTAATATCTTGACGGTTGATACCCAAGTGAAGTAAGTTTCCAAATTCATTGCGATTTTGCTTTTATAATTCTAATGCCATCTTCTATATTTCTATCGAATTTATTATTTGGCACCTGCAACCAATTTTAACTTTTCACGTGAGAATTAGAAGGCACAACAACATTTACTTGTTACAGTTTTCAAGCATCTGTATCAGTGGGAATCTGTAAGTGGTATCAGCTTAGTCTAGTTAAACGGGAATCTAATCTTCGAAAATCCACACAATGTAAAAAAAAAAGAGTTTCATATCTAATTGCTCAATAAACTATTACTGATTAATATTTAGTAATCCACATAATGTACGTAGATAACTTTAAATACAACCACGTACTCTTTGAGAAAATAAATATTTTGTATTTAATTGTCCAATCGTTGAGAAAATAATTTACTTAAGAGACAGAGGTGTGGTGAACGACGTAAACAAATATTAGTGTCGTCCAAAGAAATATTACTTTCAGTGCAGTGCTAATGAGTGTTTTAGTGCATTTATAACTGTGATGATAGCAGTGGCGAAGCGTCCTATGAGGCCCGGAGGCCGGGCCTACCCTAATATATTTGTCTATAACGGATTATTTTATTACTTATAAATTTCATTAAACGACGCTTAATAAAAGAAAACTGAAATTCTTGGTCTTCCGATAATTATCGCAAGTTTGCAACCCTGCCTGGAACCGTATCTGATCATTCAGCGAGGCCCGCCCGAGAGTGCCTCAGCTGGTCCCATAACAACTTATGTGATTCGTGCGGGAAAGCATAATTTCAGGGGTGCGTTCGCTTGTAATGTAACCTGAGAGGCCGGCCTCTTTCCTCTCTCTCACCCCCCCCCTGACTTCCGAAGAGTGCCGATCGTGTACGAGCGCGTGACGAAGCAGGCAGTGGACGTACAGAGCTTGTTGAAGCAGTGTTTCCATGGAAGATTCAGAGCTGTGCCGGGAGCGGAGCACACCCAGCTGCTAACATGTAGCGAAAATGTGTTGCTAACACCTCTAAGCCTGGCCTCCTAACCTATCAAAGTAGACATTATTAGAATTCTAACTGCAAATAATGCATGCAAGTTGGTTACCAGTGTTAAGTTTGGTGCTTTCAGCTCTTTTGAGGAACCGCTTTTCGCGAAGTGTTAGCTGCTGGATGTGCCCCACACCAATCTCGATTCAGAGAGGGAAAGTATTTTATTTCTTTGAGGAAAGGGATATTGAGACGAAATTTCCTTTCATGATTAGTGACATAACTGGAAACGCGCTACTTTTAAAATGGGGCAAAGTACGTACAATGCAAACGTATAGAGAAAATCCATGTTACTGAAATTTTCTGGTCGGTGTGTTACACAGTCCGTGTTCTCATTTAGCATTTCATCATTTTCTAAATCATATTATATTATTTTTAAAAAAGTCGCCTGTTGAAGAAGAATTATATGCATAAAAAAGTTAAAAAGAAATAATTGATTGATAGATTAAGTTTATTTTACTTGGCTTTCAGCCATTTTTGGCTAATTGGGAAGATGAGAATGAGCGATAATATGATGACATTGACGAAGGGACACTCACGAAGAACACCTATGTCCAGGTGGGAATTCGAACCTGAGGCCCTTGTCGTAGCATGCTGTTATAACCAATCTGCCGCGGAGGTCAGCATTAAAAAGAAATAAACGCTAAGTGACGATCAAGTGAACGAACCATTTCTGTAATGCGAGAAACATTTACAATACTGTTATTGAAGTAGCAAATAATTTTTACGAGCCGCTTTAATCTAACAAATGTAATATGACTAGGGCCTGACAGATCGGCTTCTTCATTGGGTGACGCGTGGTCAGAACATCGAGTCTCATTGTCACTTTTTTCTGACCTTCGAGACAGAAGCGCCTTTATCCTCAGATATCTAATCGAGACTAGATTAAAGTAGAATCTGAACCAATGCCTCCAGGAGGAATCGAACCTTCTACTTCTTGGTTATAAGGCGAGAGCGTTAATCACTACATTATCCTTTACAATCACTATCCCGACTTAAGTAGACGAGATTCAGGCAATATGTTATCTTTTATTTTCTAGGGGCTATATTTTAACATACTACTGTTAAAAAAAATCACATCTTCCCCTCCCCCCAAACCCTGCTCCGTCCTGTGCCTACCCTTCCAGAGACAGCACGCTTCGCCACTGGATGATAGTGACATTACTTCTCCAGACTGACATTCTATGCGGTCTGTCTACCTTGAGATGCTTATTCCATTACAGGCTTAATATATTATGTTGCATTTGGTGTTTATTTCAGGAAACACTGCCACTTGCACCCCACATGCTTCACTTTGGCAAGAGGGGTGTGTGGTGCATGACTGCCTGCCCTAGCTCACTTCTCACTTAATGTAAAGTCAGCAGATGAGTAGGTGCACAGCCCCGACTTTCGCAAGGACGGAGAATGAAATAGGCAAGCAGTCGGGGGAGAAAGGTTAGCCAGCTCACACAGGGAGTGAGTGTTCGATAAGTGCGAGCTAGTGTTGAGGCAATCTTGCACCATTAGTGGCAGGTATGTGTTTTCCACACAGGATCCGATCCCACTATTAAATAGAGCATCCACATAGTGGCAATTTCTATCTTTCGCTTTCATTCCCCATTAATTGTGTAATTTGATGCAGTCACACTTGGGTATGGTTCCCGAAAATCACGCACATTCTCTTTTGTAGAGACTGCCCCAAGGAGCTTTGTACAGTACAGAGGTTACTATTTCTAGCAATATGAATTTAAATTTTCTAAAAATTCTAGTTTTATTTTTGATTTTCCCTGAATTTAATTGTCGCACATCCACTTCAAAACATTAAAATTGCATAAATAACACTAGACAAAAGTATCATGTGAAACATCAATTCAAGAAATATAGTGTTTGTTCATGCAAAACACATTGCAATAATGGTAAGGTCAACAGTTAACCTGTGGACCATGGACTCCAGGTGTGCAGCAAACCCTCCAAGGGGGTCAAAAAAAATTTAAGAAATGTTACTCTGTTAGTCATATCCTCAATGCAAAACACAAATCATTGTGTATATATAGAAACAGTAGACCTAACTCTTAATAAAATGTTCATATATTAATCTCAACATGACAAGACTTGTAGAGTGCACGTCAAATCTCCTGCATATGGCCTTGAACGGCTGAACAGCGAATCACAGACGTGCGGCGTTGCCTAGTTCAGAACCTGTTTCACCTCGCTACTAAATCGTGTACCTGCCGCTTGGATATAAATAGATTATTTCAAGTGTCAGTAGTTCAAGAGATGGAAAGATAATGAATTTGCGAGTATGTACGAAAAACAAGCGTGATTGTAGCTTATACCGTTCCCTCTGTAGAAGCAATGTCATTATAAACGTATTTGCATTGTATCGTTTTTGCTCTCTCTTCGTTCCTGTTGCATTCCGAAACTTTCCGATTAAGGAAGGGAACAGAGCACGTTCGTTCCCAGTGATGGTAGAAGAAGAAGTTGACGAAGAGGATACTGTCACTGTTCGTTTTTTCCATGTGTTTAGTGGGTGTGTGCAGCATGTCGTTGAGTAAACCAAGTGGTAGGGATAGCGAGAGAAGAGAGAAAAATACAGTGTTGTACGAAGCCAGGTACGACAGGTGATTTTTCAGGTGTACAGTTTTTTAAAAAAGTGTTCGAGTGAAGAACAGAGAAGTAAAATTGACTTTAAGAAGTGCCAGGCTCTAACAGCTCAAGGGTGTGATGTGAATCAAGCTACCGTTTCTCGGATATGTTCGGGGGCAAAACAATGTGGATCTGGGCCTGCTCCAATGTTTCAATCACCTAGAAAGCACATGAACGTACCGAAAAGAACGACAAACTTAGATGACTTTGAAAAAGACGTAGTTCGTAGAACCGTCTTTGAAATTTACGATCGTGGCGAAATTTCTACTGCCAAAAAAGATAACGTACTCTTTACGGGACAAAATATCTTACAAAGGCTCTACAACTTCCACCTTGAGAATATTGAAACAATTATGCAGTCCCTCTGGCATAATCAGGTATGTTCTTTTCTCCCATTAAGTTTATTATATGTTATATTATCTAATGTTCTGTGCTCTCCATGACAAGGTATTTCGCTCAACCACTCTGTCTCTTTTCCGTGTGAGATTTCGACATGGCACCGCTGCAGTATGCTGCTATTGCCTATCGCCATATGCAGGAGATTAGACGCGCACTCTAATAAAGTAGTATTCAACATCATTGTTATTATTATTTCAACAAAATATAAGTATTTTAATAATTTTTATGCCATTGCAATAATGAGCAACTTGAAACAAATATTTGATGCACTTAGAACTGGTCTGCAATAACAAAATATATTTACTAAAGATTAAGAACTCCTGGTTTAGATATTTTTAGAATACATTTATCAATGTTGAGCACACACTTACCTCTAAAGTCAAGGAAGATTCAGAGTCTGTCTTTACAGTAAGCCTATCGGAAGGTGAGCTTTCACCCCTACTCGATATGGTAGTTACGTGAACAACATACTGGGTATTGGGTTCTAGCTCTTGCAGTACATGATATGTGTTAGGTGACTTCAAAATCTGATATGTTCTGTCTGATGATAATTTGTAGTACAATCTAGGAAGAATGTAAAATTTTAAGTTGTGTGTACAAGATACAGTGCATCATTTGAAAATAACAAGTCACTTTTTCAATTACCTAGTAACGAATTTAAAGAGTTACATATCCTTATGACGTTTTCACATCAAAGTGATTTTTCTTGAGAAAAAATTGCAATATCTTTAACCAAAAATACTTGCCTGAATGAATAGGTTGATTCATGATTAACACTGGGAGAAAACATCATACTTTATCCCCAAAATCGTCAATGCATTTGCATTAAGTGTTGCTATTGTAGAAGGTCTAAGACATAGGAATATTATCAGGGTGGCCACTCTAGGACCATGATAAAATTCAAGTATAATTCCTGGTTATCAAGGTGAACTTTTACAAAAATTTAATGGTACAAACACATGTTTTATCTTTTTCAACCTTAAGTATTACCCACCCAAACACACACACACACACACACAAATATATTAACAATATTAAGGGTATGTGATTTCATTGTATCCAAAAGTTTTAATTCAATTCAATTAAACGATATATATATTTATTTAAATACTTAATTTAAGGCACAGAATTCACATTTACCATTTCACATACTCGGACTCGAAGTACATCAACAAACGCAAGTCACAAATGTCATGGGATATATATACTAATCTACAAAATATTGGTAATTATACATGAATACTCAAATTTACATAATCAACTTCCAGATAACGTATCTTGCAACAATCTTCTGCCTGTCAGATAGATCGCTCTGCGAAGGGAACTAACAAAGTAAACAAATTCAGAGAATTCTGAATTCACGTACTCCACGCAGCTTTCTTTTCCTTCCAATAAAGGCTAAACTGTGAAAAACTTGCCTCAGGGCAATTATAAATATGTATAAATTCAATGCGATTTGGAATAATGAAAGTTGCAATTTTTCACGTCTAAGGATTAAAATGTTTGCAGAAGTCACGCATAATTCAGAGCCACATAATTCCCAGAATTCAAGGAATTCCCAGTGAGTAGACACCCTGATTATAATCTCTATTAATCATCCTGGACCTCCTACAAGTTCTTGGTTATATAGTAAACAAAATATAAATTTTCAAGTATTATTTTAATTTTATTACGTCATTTATTTGTATTAAAAATCAAATTAATTATAATTTAATGAAAATTGATGCTAATTTTTATGTAATCGAAAAAAGACCAATTGCAATTCATGAATGAAACATGTTATTTGAGTTATATGTTATCTAAAATGAAGTAACTGTGAAAGTAACTTGGCTACTTTGCAAAGTAATGGTGACTATAACTCAGTTACTTTTGAAAGGTTTTTTAACAATGAATCAATTAACACTGAAACAGAACATTTAAAACACAATAAAACAGACAATTCAAGGTTGTTGAATTACGTCTTTTCACATTGCAATTTTTATTGATTATCATTAACACAGGTTACAAGATCTAGGATGGAAAAGGTACTACCACAAACTGAGAGTAAATAAAGGTTGATTTGTTGTTTTTTAAGTCCACTTTGTGCACAGTAAGGCTAATCAGGACTGGACCTACAGTTTAAAGTGGAATCCGAACCACTATGTGCCTCCACCGGGTATTGAACCTGGGACCCCTTGATTACAAGGCGACGACGGGGAGTAAATAAAGCAATCACATGATACCATCTCCATCCAACGTGCTGTAACCTGTTAATGAAGGCTCCAAAAATAATTACACAACTAAAAAACTGCATTGTGGAAACACGAAACTTTACCTACACAATATGTTAACCGCGTTTACTGTGCCAAACCATGAACATTCTTAATGGTAAATTAAAAAAGTGTAAAATTGCACTTGTGCATGATCAATGAAAAAAAAGAACAACAGAAATTTCACTTTTTGTCAAAAGGGTAGTGCATAAAGTAAGAAACCAAATTTGTCATAAAAAAATTAGTGATTTTCTATCCAAAGGAAGATACAGAAACCTGAAAGAATGGTGGATATATTATTTCAGTGGAACTGTACAAGGTTTATTTCATTTTGAAGCTAACATAATGCTTTCATTACAAAAAACGAAATGCGTATTTAGTGTTTGCTCCGGGTTTGAAAGTAGCATGCTACATCTACTGGTACAACTGTAGCCAGCTGCAAAATGCACTACGAGTATTTTTGGGATGACTATTGTCATAACACTTATATCATGAATTAGAAATTACTGTTTTTGACATTATTAGCGTTGACAGCACAATTAGGAGTTGTGATAATGGTGCTAATAACTTGCATATTGCATCTTCACAGCATCAATAATAATGAAGATTGAAAAAATAAAACTAATCATCTCTACAACTTTGAACTACTCCAAAATAAACATTTAAAAATTTACCCTATTTAAATGGGTAACAAGGATGTGTGATAATTTCTTCAAAGTAGTGCAAATTTAGAAAATAACGCTACTGAGAAGTTTTATCAAGCTGCTTCCCTCTAAGAGCAGTTGTAGAAATGCTACATTTTTGATGTAGTAGCTTTAGCGAAGCTCCTTTTATTTTTGTAACATTGTAATAATTGTTTGAATGTTACAGACAATTGTTCCCAGTGGTGTGCCCAGGATTTTCAAAAGGGGGAGGGTTAAGGACTACTGGGGCAAAGGGGAGGGTTATGACACCCAACCCCTCCCCTTGGGCACACCACTGATTGTTCGTAATTACATGCCATGTTAAGTGTACATTACAACATAACCCATGGTGCAATAGCCCCTGACGGCCCGGGCCTACGTACCAACTGACAGCCTCACTGCCTCCTGTCGAGGTGGGAGATCACCCTACCAGTTACGGGGTGACGTGTAGTCAGCAAGACAAACCTCCAGTTGTTGTTTGTAGGGTTAAGCTACATTCGCGGCTCCCCAATTTCCTCATCACTAGGAAGCGGAAGTGATGAAATGTCATCTTTTTTCTGACATCTCGGACACGATGGCCATTAAATATACACAATATTACACTTGGTCTAGAACCCAAAAAAGGTAATTTTAAATTGCATTTTTTTTAATTTTCATGTTTTAGGTAATTTTCCCCGATTTTTGGCATTTTCCATCATTTTTCGTCATATTTCTTCTTTCATTTTGGTAATATTCTTGAGTCTGGCTGACAACAGAAGAAGATTCTCGTTTGAGAACCTCTGAAAGACAATGGAGGTGTACTTTTGAATTTGAACCAATTTTGGGTGCATCAGCACTTAGGCTATTTTGCACCCGTCACATTATACGTGGTCCAGCCCCTTATTGTTACACAGTACAACTCTAACGTTGCATAACTAAAATCATAAAATATTAAAATCTTCGTTAAAATCTTTCGTTAAAAGCTGAGGCTGTAAAGGAGCACTCAGCACAAATAAGAACAAAACACAGCACAGCACAAACAAAATTATACTGGCCATGGCACCAGTCGCCAGAGCCTCGTTAGTCTGCAGTCCAGGGGGTACTATGTGGAAGTGAGGTTGACTATTGGGTGCACTACGTGGAAGGAGCACCCCTTACACCCCAATGGTGGTGTGCTGTTACTCTCTGTAAGGTAAGAAAGAATCGTTAAATATTTAGAAAAGTGCTTGTATGCGAGATATTTCAAACAATTTCTGATGTTAAAAATTACTTTTCCGACGTACTTTTTCCTGGGGGGCCGTGCCTATGAACCCTTTCCCGGATGAGTCCCTGATTTTGGTTTCCCTATTTTTTTATATAATTTGTTAAATTTCTAAACAAAAGTTGTCTTACGTGGATCGTCATAATTTCTTCTTCTTTACAGTGCCACAGAAACATACCACACTACATCACCAGGCAAAGTTGCGGGAAATTAATGCATTTCACACCAATTCATTCAGTGTATATGACTTTTTCATTAAAGTGCTTTAAAATTATTCGGTTGTTTCCATTGGAAATCCTCGTTGCATATGTTAATTGAATGTGCATGTGGTATCATTTTGTGCCTTTTTTTAAAGCAAGATTTCATTTTGTTTAATTTCCTTTTCATTTCAATTTTTAACCTGAAACTAACAAATTTAATGGTCATTTTTTTGCATTTTTTACATAATTTTCCCCCCATTTTTTAGGACATTCTATAGGTCATATACCTATATTTTTTAGGTCATCAACTTCCGCTCCCTACTCATGACAGTGAATGGCTACCAGCCCCATACATGGGCTGAAATAAATCTCAAGTTATGCTTCCCCCAGAACACTTAAGCCTGCGCATGTCCCATAGCTGGAGCCCAAAGCATGATATCTTAGACTACACTGCCACAGTGCAGGACAATTGTACATTATCCATTGTCTGTTATTACAGCTATTCTAACACTGCATTTCGAGAGAGAACCACTTTTCTCGTCTTCAGGCGAACCATTTCCTTTTATCCATGGTGAGAACCAAACCTTTGAGAGACCGGAGATTTTATTACAAATTGGATACACTAACCAACAAATCACATTACTCCGTGGTGCTGTGGAGTTATTGGTTAGTGTACCATATTTGTAGTAAAATCAAATTTTTCTCACCCCTGACCACCAAGAATCAGAGTTGCCAACTATTGTTATACAGAATTACCTATACGAGAGATTCTCCATTGGACTGGCATATCTTGGTCTCTCCCACCTGAAGGATACCCAAGTAGCTCCGCGTGTAGCTGCAACAATCGAACTGGGTGATGAAACATTTGTGATTTCTTGTTCTCCAATTTCTGCAAAAGAAAAATTACAAGGTATTAGAAAATATATGTAATAGTAGGTTCCTGCAGGCTGATAAAAATAGGATGTATATATTAGTTACAAACTTAGGGTTCACACTCCCCTTGTGAAACAAAATTGTCGAGCTGTACAATCCTGCCAAGCATACAAAAAAAAAAAAAATCTCTGACTATACCTGGTTTTCTAAGTTAGTGAGAATCCTGAAATTTATTAGAGTAGGAATCTTTACTCACTACATTACTTTTTGATATAATCACTTTGGAAGTGGAAATTCACAGCAGGGAGGGATATATTGCAGCAATTTATCTATGAAAATATATCATGCATTACCTAACCTAACCTGAATCTAACTTTGCATCCAATCTTCACAGCAACTGAGTAATAGTGTATACAGTCCCGTGCGAATTAATCGGAACAAGATATTTTTATGCATGAGAGAGTCTCAAACTTGACTATGGTTTTATGATGATTAATCTATGACAAATCATGTAATACAAATTATATAACAGAAAGAAGAACATATTAGCTTTTAAAAAATATTACGAATATGTAATTTATTGTTTCTGAATAGTGTAATTGATGAATTAGGGTATAAGTACAAAAAAATACATAAGTGTGTAGTTATTGTCGTATTTCAATTAATTTGCACGGGACTGTACATGTGTGTGAATTCGCCCACTAATAAATGTATGAACGTTGAGAAAATATTTTAAATAAAGTAGGCTAATCAGAAATGAGGTCTACAGTCCCATGCCAATTAATTGAAATACGACAATAACTACACACTTTATGTATTTTTTTGTACTTATACCCTAATTCATCAATTACACTATTCAGAAACAATAAATTACATGTTCGTAATATTTCTTAATAGCTAATTTGTTCTTCTTTCTGTTATATAATTTGTATTACACGATTTGTCATAGATTCATCATCATGAAACCATAGTCACGTTTGAGACTCCATCATGCATAAAAATATCTTGTTCCGATTAATTCGCACGGGACTGTATATGAAACATAATTCTTGATAAAAAAAATTAGTTAAAAGCTCCACTTCTAAGAAAATGGCTGCAAAAATTTTAATTACACCACCTTCAAAGTCCCCCTCATATATGTAATCTCTCATGTGAAAGAAGTCCTTCAAAATCTTTCCAGAGATATATGAAATATTGCCAAAATATTGCAATTTAAAATGGCAAGATGATAAAAAAAATGGTTGAAATCACACACTTTGCACCCCTATAATTTCAGAAATACTAAGTGAACATGCAACTTAGCATTGGTTTCTACCTTAGGTGGTCCTTCCAGTATGCCAAATTTAAAAAAGGATTTGGACCTTGTTGATTTGACTTGAGAGTGTGAAGTATGTGAATGGATGCCTATGCAAATTACCCTAGCCTAAAAAGGCTTTATGAAAATTTGCTCAACTGGGATGATATCACCCCCAACCCTTTTGTTCTTTAAGCACTAGTCGCTATTATTCTTAATCAAAGATTTATTGTAAGGCAAGTTCTAGCCAAACAGGGGGGTGGGAGAGACACCTTCCTCTTTATCATTAATCCGCTCAATGTATTAATTTATGATTCTGCTTGTTTCACAGTATATTAGGAAGTATCTGTCTTAGGCATGATGTATGCAGGGGGGAGCTCATGTGGTTACAGCCCCTCTCGAAATTTGCAAAGAATCTGGGAAAAACTAAAGTGGTAAATACAAAATAAGCACCCCTTAAAATGGCCTCTGATATTACCATTTTTGTCGTTGAACAATTTTTAAAATGAGAGCTAGAGATGGTAACTATGAAATAGTTAATTGCATATCCCACCCCCCAGACCGTAGCTATGTAATATCCATATTTACAGTTTCAGTCGCTTATGAAAAGAAAATCCTGCGTATGCCAGTGATAGTGATTCCAGAGCATGTTTAAGTTTTACTCATCGTTTAAAGTAAATAGCTTGTCTCCTGGGAGTGAACAAGTTTTAATTTTCAGGGAGGCATTCCATGTGTCATGTAAAGTGTAGAGAACTAAAACAGATATTCGCAGATTACCTCCAGTTTCATTTCCTTTAAAATCAATACGCCAATGTCAGTCTATGCTATGTCACACCACGTCATGTTGACCATTCGTCATAGTTTTTCTCCTTAAATAGGCAATTTTAGGAACAATAAAATTCACCTGAAACTTACTTCCATACTAAAGGTTTACAAATCTGTTTACAAGACAAAATAGGCATTAGGAAAAACATCTTAACTCTAGTTTTTAGGCTATTTTACACCTGCCACATTACAAGGGACCAGGCCTTAACCATAATTAAAATAGGGCCTCCCGATGGCGCAGTGGTAGCATCCTCGTCTTGTAATCAAGGGGTCCCGGGTTTGATACCCGGTGGAAGGCACAAGTGGTTCAGATCGCACTTTAAGCTGTAGGTCCAGTCCCGATTAGCCTTACTGTGCATAAAGTGGACTTAAAACACCAAATGAATCAAAACCATAATTAAAATAACATAACTGTAATGTCAGATTGATTGATTGATTTCCTTAATTGTACTTTGCCTTTTGTGCCACTTTTGGCTAATTTGCGAAGATGGGGATGAGTGATATTGATGAATGGACACTCATAAATATCCATGCCCAGGCTGGGATTTGATCCTGGGACCCCTGGCATCATAGCGTGATGTGCTAACCACTCTGCCACGGGGACCGGCTGTAATGTTGGGAGTTCTAAAATATTCTTACTTGGGTTAAAAGCTGAGGCTGTACAGGGGCAGTCAGCACAAATAAGGATAAAACACAGGATAAGACACACACAACCCTACAGATGATTATACTGGCTGTAGGTCCAGATTCCAGAGCCTCATTAGTTTGCAAAATGCAATTCAGAGTGTACTACGTGGAAGTGAGGTTGGCATTTGGGTGTACTCTTAACTACAGTGACAAACCCCATGCTTAGCATAACCCCCTGAACATGGTACCCACTAAGGGTTAACCCAGATTCAAGTCATGCTTTACACAATTCATGCATGTATATTCATGAAATTCATACTTAGTGATAATGACTGCAATCCTCCATTCCTGTCATTAGGCACAGACGATAGATTGGAAATGGACGTTGTTTGTAATGCTGTTATGGTATTGCTGGAAGTCTGAGTAACCAATATCTGAAATATAATACAAATAATTCATGAAAATACAGAGAGGAGTCAGGAGAAAATTGTTTTGTCAGGTATTTATTGGGAAACACTCTACAATTCCCCAACCTATTACCTATTCAAGAAAAAAAACATTGTATTGTGTATTATCATTTTTCCAATTAGTTGGCTTGAGTACCAATAAAATATATAAAATTCAGGAATCTTAAGGTGTGTGAATGATTCCATAGTGTCAACTTTTCTCATAACGATACCAGAATATTATTCCCAGATTAAAAAAAAAAGTGTTGCATTAAGTTCTTAAATGATACAAAACATGTTGATCTCCGAGGAGTAATAGTTACCACAGTGTGCTACAATACCAGGGTTCCTGGGTTTGAATCCCATCCTGGGATTTCTTTGAGAGTGGCCCAATGTCAATTTCATTATGTCAACACTCATCGTCGGGATCAGCCAAAAGTGGCAGAAAAGCGATGCTACATAATAAAAAAATCAAGATCCAAAACCATGAGGTTTACATTCACAGCATGATATGTTTGTTAATCAAGAAGCTAAGAAGTGTTTACGGAACTTACAGACAGAAGTGACAAATGAACATTGTCATTTGAGGCTTTATTGTTTCTTTCAAGTACACTTTATGTACAGATAGGCTAATCAGGACTGGACCTTCAGTTTGAAGTTAGATCCGAAATACAGTGTTTCAAAAGTCGCTCAACCCTAACTTTGAAAATTTATATTACGAAAACCGTAAGAGATATTTACACCTAGTTTGCAACCAATAATGTTCATGTGCAGCATTTGATGGATTTATGACTGACAATTTTATGGGTTGAGTGAAAAAGTGCCATTTTTGGGACATATCTCTGTAGCTGGCAACACTAGCAGGTCGCATGTTGAAATAACTCTAAGGCATCATAGAACATTGAAATCTGTAGAGTGAAAAAAAATTGAAATTTTTGAGGATGTATGGTCAGTCACCAGCCTCGAATTGGTCCCACTTTTAATTAATTGTTTAATGCCAATATTGTCATCAAACACACAATTTTTATCATGAATCTATATAGTCCACATTATCTGATTTCCTATTGTTTCTTCCCCCTCCTTGCTCCCAAATGCTTCACAACTTGCAAAAAAAAGGTACCAGTTTGATATAGGGAAAATACATTTCACTCGTTCATTTAGTCATTTTTTACATTCGTACTTACCTATTATGAATTCCGAAACATTCTTAAAGGTGGGACTTTGCTTCTTTTTTTAACGAAAATAGCTTCATCGAGTAATTATTGTTCGTTCCTCTTTTGCTTGTGTTATACACAATATGGCAGGCAAATCTTGACTAGTGTTGTCTATCATCAGTGTGTATGCAGTGTTTCCAACTCTTTACCGAAAAATTCCTACTTTCATGTTACAGATTTTGTATTTTTTCCCGGGTTCGAAAACCCCACGAACCATGCACAGATAGCCCCACCAACCATGCACACGTAGCCCCACAAACCATGCACGGCAAGGTTAGGTTAGGCAAACAGTTAAAATTGTCATGTTCTGGCAAAACAATGGCGTGGTTGGAAACACTGACCGGGTGTTACGTCATCGAAGGTAATGGAGGCAAGGGCTTTTGTGCATCGGAGAGACATTAATGTCGGAAAATACATGATTTACCGGCTGAATAAATTGAAGGAAGAGAGAAAACACTTCCATGACCTTACAAAAGTCGTAGAACATCTGTAGAAACTCAGTTCCGTAAGTACTTTCTCGTGTAAAATTGAAGAAATGTGTTTTCCCTATAACAAACTGTTACCAAAAAAAAAAATGGTATCATTTACCTTATGTTTATGAGATGACAGACAATTTTTAAAATTGTAAGTTGAATTTCACTAGACTATTACTATTGATCAAACAATTGATATTATGCTCACTTATTAATTTCTTTTTGGTACTACTTTACTATATCTGAGACACCTGGAAATGATTCCTTTCGCACTTTTTTACATTGAAGGAATCCGTCTCAGGTATAGTAAAGTGTTACCTTATTTTTTACCTAACAGCATTTTAGCGGGTTTTGTTCATGCTTTCGTACGTATACACTATTGTCAATTATCTTCTCTGTGCTAAACAATCTAGTCGTGCTAAATTTGAACGGCGCGCCTGCCACCTGTTGTCATTTTTTTTTACATACTGCACGTCTTTGAAGTTCTATCACAGTGTGCAATGATGCCATGTATTTTATACACAAATGCCATATTCGTAATTGGCTTCACTGCTTGACATTTCTCACTGTTTAACCTGATTTAAAAAAGTAATAAAAAATACACGACGTTATCTTGATATATTTCTCTTACCTCTGAAAATGTGGAAGAAAGAATGCTGCACAACAATAATATGCTAATCGTTTTCATTGTTCGTGTGTTGGTTGTGCGTTTGCAAATTATGCACAATTTGCATATCTAACTGTCAACTCTCTCATCTCTTTCTGTAGCAGCAAAGCAGCAGTTTGTCGTACTCGTCAGACTGCTTTCGTGTGTCGCCTGACAAGTATGCACATGCACTTGCGAAATTCAGTGTATCCAACTGGTAGAACAAGTTGTTCTATCGGCAAGGTTACAAAACTGTACAGTAACACAAACACTAATTAACACTAATGTTCGCCAAGACCAAATGAGACATCAGAATCTCATTATAGAAAAAGGAAAGCGGGCATAACCGCTAACAATGTACCTTTAATTCAAAATTTGGTGAGCAGACGGGATTTTCCCGTTATCTAACATCTGCTCGTTATCGCACATACAAACGAGGAAAAGATCATTTCCGTTCCTCGACAAAATATTCACCCAGCAATGTAAGCAACAAAAGCGAGGAGCTGAAATATTTTTTGCCGCGGCAATAACATTTTATATGCTTCCAAAAATAATACAGAACATATAAATTTTGGGTAAAAGCGTTTGTTTATATAGCCTCTTTTTCCACTGGCGGGGTGCGAAAAGCAACCCCTATCCATAGCCTATATTCTACCGAAAATATTATGTCATATTATGTCATGTCGTTGTCATATTGAGGGCCGAATGTTAGGTACTGAAGTGAGAGTGTGAGACTGCTGTTATTACTTACAACAGGTATGATCCTTCTCTCAAGGAGACTCCGCATTTATTTTTCTGTACTGTCGGCAGTCTATAAAGATCATCGGCCCTTGTCTTTTCTTCTTCAGAATTGATGTTAATAATGGTTTCTTCTTGTGTTTCAAGTAGTGTGTTTGTGTTTTTCGATAAATGTATATAGCGCTGTGTGAGTTGTATGTTTTCTTTGCACTGTTGATACACGGTTTTGTTGTCCGCCTTCTTGTTCCTCTTTTCTTCAACTCGGATTGGAACAAGAATTTCAGTTGCTTTCAAAGTATCATCAGGTCGTTATCGGGAAATTATTCAACGCGAGTTGTATCGTGACAATAGTTTCCTTAATAATTCGGCCTATTTATTCCAGCATTCCCTGACATTCGCTACGAGACTCGGCGGCAAGCGGTCCGGCGTCAGCGCTTGTCTTTCCCGGTGAACGGGATCCGCGACAGTCGCACACTACAGTTTGCATTTTTCGGTCTCCCTGCCTTCGCTCTCTTTCCCTTTCCGTTGACGTTGCAGACTGACGCCAGTATTATCCTCCTTCGGAAGTAGTGTTGTGTCGTGTCCGTGTGTTGAAGATTGTGGCTTAATATGGCACTACAAAAAGTTTACATTACAACAAAGGATTTATCTTGTCGAGTGTTACTTCGGAAAGAGGAATTGTGGAGAAGTGCGATGACGTTTTGCAACGAAATTTCCTGGTGTTCCCGTTCCACATAGGACCACTATGTGAAACCTCGTAAAACGTTTAGAGTAACAGGGTCAGTTCTGAATAAAAGTGGAAAGAAAAATGGGGAAATCTAAAAAGTAAAGTATACAAAGACAATCCGCACACCATCCTAGAGTTAAAAGAGAGTATTGTACGAGAAATCGGGAGAATTACAGTAGACGAACTTGCACGTGTAAATGCCAATTTCCTTCGGAGATGCCAGGAATGTGTTGCAGCAGAGGGACATCATTTTCAACACCTTCTGTAGTCAAGGTTAGTACACAATATGAAAACTGTAATTTTAATAGCCGACTCTAGCGGACCCCGTTCACCGGGAAAGACAAGCGCTGACGCCGGGCCGCTTGCAGCTGAGTCTCGTGGCGAATGTCAGGGAACGCTCTGTAGTTCGTTGTTGGGGACATTGTGGCCCTGCTGCGCACTCAGCGTTTTGTCCTGACAGCACAACCTGGGCAGACGAAATGTAGGCTATTGTATTATGTAAAACGAATACATATGAAAAGAGAGGTATCAAAACAACGGAACTTTTTCAGAAAAGTGAAGCAGTCCAAAAAGAGTGAATTGATAATTATACATCAAAGTGACTACACGATTTCTTGCCTTTCAACGCGACAATTGAGGTGTTTGCATTTCAGTTTCGACACGGAGAGAATGAATGAACGAGAACTGTTGCTTTTTGGTATTGCTCATTTTAAGTAGTGCGGTCTCGAAAGTATTTTCCTAGAAGTTTATTGTTTTTAGTGTTATTAGCAGTATTATTAAAGTTATTAAACTATATAAACTAACAATTCATAAAAAACAATATCAGCAAGAAAATAAAATACAATAGTTTAAAAATAGCCAAGAAAATAAATAATGAAATAAAATAACATGTTGTGCTGTAGCCTTTATGTTTATGTGGTATCATTAAAATACACATTTGACATATTTTTAATTTTAAAAATTCCTTCTAGCCTATATCGTAATGACTTCTTTTATGAATCTTTTAAACAAATCAAAATACACGAATGTAAGAGCAAGGAAAGAATACATGAATAAGTTTTCTTTGCTAAAACTGGCGGACACTAAACTTTCTCCAGTGACATTTCATCCCTATGCCGTCACAGTTTTACAACCACCCCGGCTTGCCAAAAAAGGGGCGTTATGTGCAGACCTTCCGAAGCAGTGGGAAACACCAGTCAAGTCAATGGACCTTGCAATTAACATGTGGTGATTTTGTCTTGTGATGTAGTGTCAGGCCCGTAGCCAAAATTGATCTCCAGGGGGGCTGAAGGGTATCAGGGGAGTTTGTAAATCAAGTCCATTTTTAAAAGTTTAACTGTTAAATTATGTGTATCGGGGAGAGGGAGAGGGGGTCATTAAGTTGCATAAAGTTTAGAAATATCACACAAATACTACATTTTTCTATATCTTTTAAAAATATCACTTTAGGTGTTAATTGGCTGCTACTGAAATCATCCCTTACTACACACTCCATACTACGTTTGATGATACAGATGTTTATATTACAGAAGAAAAGATGGACAATATTCAATCATAGTGCCTAGCGTACATTCCACTTCCCCGGCCGAAACAATAAAACTCCCCTTCGTTCCCAAAACTTGGGAGCTGTTAACCTTTGAGGCAGATGCGGAGGGAATTTGCATAATGACATCAAAGTCACAGATATCTGTATAAATGGGAGGTCGCAACAAGGGCAACGACAAGGGTCGCAACAAGGGTACAGACAATTTGATTGAATTTGAATTTAAAATTTTGGGTGTGTCAGCACTTAGGCTATTTTGCACCCGTCACCGTATGCGGGGTCCAGCCCCTTACCATAACATAGGTATAACACAACTATAGTGTCGCTTAACTAAAATCTTTCCGCTACTTAAGACTTCTTTCTTATAAATAAGATGAACGAAACGAATGTAATAGCTGCTGTTCATGCTTCCTGAATTTATCCTTCACCAAAGTTGTGAGCAAAATAATATCTGCTGTCTACATTTTCACTTTTCACTGCAAACAAATTACACAAAATAGTTTTACCTAATGTCAAAGGGGCTGACCTCAGTGCCAGGGGGGGCTGACGGCAGTTCCTGGGGGGCTCAGCCCCCTGGACCCTGCCGGGCTACGGGCCTGCGTTGTGCTGTATATTATCCATCGAGAAAGAACTCTTGGAGTGTAAGAGAAAATGAAGAATTCTATATGACACAGTTATTCACAAATTCGCCACGAAAACAAGAAGGCTCGAATTTATATAATTATACAAGTAAGGTACGACGTTTTATACCTAGGTATTAATTAAACGCCAATTTTACTTTGTAATTCGTGCATGTCAATTTGTTATATTTAATTACAGGAATACAAATTAATCATATTTTATAATTCTCATCGTATGTAGTCTTTGTATGTATCTTTTGTAGTCGTAAGGTCTTTGGTATGAGCTTTTACATTGAATTGGCAATGACCTTGGCGTTTATCGCAGAGAAATATTGTACCCCCTTTTCCACTCCGTTGAAAGATCGACCCTGACGTTTGGCAAATCTTGTGATGACGATGACTACGTAAAAATGTTACGCTTCGCCACTGAGTATATCCACGTTTATCTGTGGATTACATCATCAGTGAAATTTTGTGTGTTTCTCATACCCCTCAAATGACACCTTTACACAAGCTTCAAGCGTATACTGATCCATCTTATTTCATAATTTAGGAGTTAGTAAATCGGGCATAATTTAATCTCGTTCATTATTTTTACTTTTAATTATAAAGAGGACTGCAGACAGAAAAAGTACGTTCTAAACACTAAATTAAAGCGAATGGAAGTGAACATGCTTGACTATAGCTATTGTCCGAATGCTCTGCCAGGTTACTGAAATTTTCGGGGGAGGCAATTTCCGCGGGGATTCCCCCGCTCCTGGTCTACCTTGTTCACCCTTTAGTGCAGAGGTCTTCAACTCATGGCCCGCGGGCCAGAGGTGGGCCACAGAGCCCTTTGCTGTGGCACGTGCCCGTTTTAAAAATTAAGTACTTAACCTAAAAACCGGATTAAGTATCTTACAGTTCTCAATACAGTAGCGTAGCTTCTTGGACCGCGAGCGTCATTGAAATTGTTAATGTGGCCCACATTGTCTGACGAGTTGAAGACCCCTGCTTTAGTGTCTCAACTGGACGAGTCTGTACAGAGCTTTTACAGCTCATAAGCACAAAAAGAACTGGGTTGGCAACAATGATTGGAAAAAAAAGTTGCTGGAAAATAGGAAGAAATAAATCGATCTTTTGCTCTGCGTGCAACGGTCTATGTACGTGTTTGTTAACTCTCTATAGCAACCAAGTACGATGGAGTGAAACGAGACAGACATTATAGAGCAGACACTAACCGTAATTTCCTAATAATTCTCTCAATATTTGTGACAATGGTTCTACATTAGCATGCAATGTTAATTGGACATTATCTATTGTCTAGTGTTTTTACTATAACTACCTTTCAAGAGAGCACCTCTTCTCTTGTCTTCAGGTAAATACATTCCTTTTGCCGGTGGTGAGAATCGAACCTGAGACAGACCTGTCAGTTTTACTACAGATTCGGTGTTCTAATCAACGCAGGGCGTCGTGGCTAGTTCAACAAGAAAATCCTAAGCTTATAATTTATCTTATTGTAAATCGAATATACGAGGAATAGACCTTTTATTAAGGTCCACTATGCCGGTCCGCAAGGGCAATCGGTAAAGTGGAACAAATGGGTAGGCCTACATGTTGGCCTGTGTTGAGCTGTTAGCTGGCCGTACGGCATGCCGATTCCAAACTAACTAGTAGAGGTCTACGCAAAGTTAACAGTGACGACTCACGCAGTGGGGACGGGCCAAACGATGATTTAGTTCCGATCGTGGTCAAATTTCTGAACGCAGCGTCACATCTGTACACTAGATTTAAACTGTCTACATCTTTAACATCTTTGATTAAATCACTTCCGCTATATTTATTTTATTTCGAATTTGCAGACTTTGACGAACCCAAAATCTCCGTGGACGCTTGATAGCACTAGAAATAACAATTGCAAACCCTGGAGAGCTCATCTTCATCAAGTATTTCACATGAGCTGTCAACTACACGTAAACCGCTTGCATTGCCAGCTGGCAGCAGGGAAACAACGAATCAGCGATCAGTTGAATTCTCTTCGACTGACATCGGGCATTGACGAAACAAATTAGCATCGGATACACAGCATGTTACCATTGCCAAACGTACTGTAAAAAAGGTGGGGGGGGGGGGGAATTGATCATTGCCGTTACTGGGACAAAATAGACATACGCTTGGTAACATTATAACGGGAGAGCGATGTTATCATCTTTTACTTCGCAACTAAATGTTGTTGACACTCATCGAGGCAGAGTTCGCGATAGGAAGTGATAGGATCAAGACCTGTAGTTCAAGCGGTCCTGAGTAACTACCACCGTCTACCTGTTCGAGCTGTCTTTGTATCCTTTTCCTGTACGGGAAATTATTTGTGAACTAGTGAAAGTGTTGTGAAGTGATCAAGTGATTGCGTACCGAATTATTTACGGGACCGTGAAATAGGCCCGTTATACCATGGCCGGGAATCATACTCCGGACTCCCAATCCGACATGGACGCTGAGAAAGGTTCTAATAAACGTTCTCGCGACGAAGTGGACGATGTTCACCCCGATAAAATCTCCAGAAGTGATACAAATAACGTGTCCCCCCAGATTCCACCTACCTATTGGTATGGCACGGATATGCCGGGTCCCTACATAGTCCTATTTGACGGTATAGACACTAACGAGAAATTTCTTGCCGCTGGAAGTGTTGGTAACTATCTCCGTAAGAAAGCAGTCCGAGTACAGTTAGTGGAACAATGCGGTCGTAATCGCGTCCGGGTGACTTTCCCCACCGCTAAAGCTGCTAATGAGTTTCTCGCGCGTAGTGCAATGCATCGTGATATGGGAGTCAAAACGAGAATTCCCTTATCGTTAATTCAACGGGAAGGACTCATATTTGGAATCGCTCATGACGTGTCAGAACAGGACGTACTCGATGGTTTCGAGAGTCCTATCCCGGCCCTTTCGGCCAAACGCATGAACAAAAAACTGTGGAAAGAGGATGGATCTTTCCAGTTAGTTCCCACTAAACTATTTTGCATCACATTTCGCGGTAATAGTTTGCCGGAGAAAGTTCTCATAAACAGTGAAATATTCGAGGTTCGACCACGTATACGATCAGTCCAACAATGCTCCAAATGTTTCCGATACGGCCATTTACATTTAGTTTGTAAATCAAAATCCAAGTGTGCTAAGTGTGGATTGGACTCCCACCCAGAGGACTGTGACAGTACTTTGAGTTGCATCAATTGCAAGTTACCACATTCAGCCTTAGACCGCAACTGTGCGAGCTGGCGTTTGGAATCCGCTGTCCAAACCAGCATGGCTGAAAACAATTTATCATATCGGGAGGCGAAACTCAAGTTGCAAGGCATATTCCTCCCTACTCCCACTCGCGATGATGTTTATCGACCCCGAGTGACAAAAGCGGCATTCCCTGACTTGCAGACCTCCCGCACAAAACCTTTCTTTCCTAATCACACATGGCACTCCTCAAACAGGACATATGCCAATATGTTTTCCCCGTTACGTAATCAATCTGACAGAGACTTTCCTGAAAACAAGGATTCTCAAACATCATTGGATTCGTATCGCTTTAAGGTGCCATCCTTTAAGACTACTTCTCAACCACGAAACACTAAGAAATCCAAAATCCGCCCTTCTCCGAGGAAAGAACCACATCGCCGTCCGAGATGGGAAGACGATGACGTCGCAATAGAGTCCGTGGCTAGTTCATCGACCCTTACTGACCCAGAGGAAGCGACGTCCCAACCCATCGGAAACAACGCCTACCCAATAAATAACACTCCTTCCCATTCTAAGAATTTCCATCGCCAATCATATGTGCACCCGAACAAGAGGCATAATAATCCCCAAACGCACATTACTGACCGCCCTACCGAACACAGTGAGGTGTACCAGGCTCTTTTAGACATGATTCCCAGCATGTGGGAAACCGTTAGACACATACGGGACAACGCTCATCGAATTCGTCTCATCCAACACATTCAATTTTTGACTGACAAACTTTTGACGTTACTCGAAGATACCGCTTAAGGTAATATCGGAAATGGGTACCATCTTACAATGGAATGTAAATAGCTTCTCCGCACGGAAACTCGAACTATTAGATCTAATTGCAGAACATCACCCGTTTATTCTTTGCTTGCAGGAGGTTAAAGGAACAAAGCACGAGAAGTATAGACTTGCTCATTATCACTTGTACGGCAACCCTACGCATCAGCGTGGTACGGTCATCTATGTGCATGAAACCCTTTCCCATACCGAAATACCAATTCCACATACCCTTTCCCTCGTTCAGACCTTCCTACTAGAGATAGTGGCTATCAAAGTTAACATTAATGACCAACCTATAGTTATCATTTCCTTATACATCCCCTCCTCAAACAACTCACAAAGAATCCGTTTTCCCGAGTTACAAGAGATCATAACCCTTGCTCCGGGCCCCTACCTCATCCTCGGAGATTTTAATGGACATCACCCCTCTTGGGGACACCCGTACGCGGACCGTTTGGGGAAAAATCTAGATGCATGGATCACAAACAACCGGTTTATACTTTTAAACGATGGCAGCCCCACTCACTATCCATTAAATAATAATCGCCCCTCCTGTATTGACCTCACAATTACTTCCTCCCGATTGTACAATAGTTTTCACTGGGTAAAGGAACAAGATCTCCGTGGCAGTGATCATTCCCCCATTTTAATTATAGCCCGTAGATCGTTCTCTACATATTTGTTGCGTGAAAATAGGGAGTCGGTCCCAGTGAAACGTTGGACCAAAGCTTCCATTAAATGGGATGAATTTACAACACAATTTAAAAACATTTATGATCAAACAACTCCCCACACTGATGGAAACATAACATATCAACATTTCCTCAGTATGACTACCATTGCAATAGACCATAGTGCCCATCGAAGCCAATATCGTAGCCCAATTAAATTTCCTTCCCTCAGTTGGTGGACCCGAGACTGTGAATTAATAAAATGTCAAAAAAAAAATCAATTAAAACGATACGAACGAAACCCCTCGCCGGGGAAGAAAATCGAACTTAGGCGACTGCAAGCTAAGGCGAAGAAAATATATTTAAACGCGAAAAGAGAAGCGTGGCATTCATTTTGTAATTCCCTCGATTGCACAGATAGCCTCAGCTCTATCTGGAATAAATTTCAGTCTATTAGGAACCCGGCCCACCCAAAACGGAAAAATCTCGATAGACAGTGGGAAGCAGAATTCATGAACATACTCACGCCACCCTCTGTATGCGCACGAGAGGAAATATCCTTTGAACAAAATTTCGATTTCACTGCCGATTTCCCGGCAGTTACTGATACCGAAATACAACAAATCTTAGAAATCGTGCCGAACACTTCCCCGGGATATGACGGTCTCACCTATGACATGCTCAAACATCTGCCACAGCAAGGTATACAATTACTTGCTCATATATTCAATACCGTCTATCGCACAGGACGAATCCCGATCGAGTGGCGTCACCACATAGTTCTCCCCATATTAAAACCTAACAAACCTCCTGCGGAGGCAAAGTCATACCGACCAATAGTATTAATCCCAGTGGTTGCCAAACTTTTCGAAAGAACATTTCAACATCGCATTACTTGGGCGTTGGAAAAGAATAAATTCTTTTCGCCAACACAAATGGGTTTCCGCATGCAACATGGAAGCCAAGATGCCATAGCTACCCTAACAGTTGAAATCCAAAATAGCCAAATTACTCATGATTATTGCTTTGGCTTCTTCACTGACATAGAACATGCTTATGATGCAGTTCACATCCCGATCTTATATAACATGATGGTCCAACTAAATATACACCCCATAGTAGGGAACATCATCTGGAATTTATATCACGAAAGAAATTTACAATTCTGGTTTGAAGATAGATTGGAAGGCCCCCGTATAGCTCGCACGGGGATCCCCCAGGGTTCGCCCCTTAGCCCCCTACTATTTAATATTTATACCCACCATATACATCACCTAAATATGCGCGGCTTTAAATTGCTACAATATGCCGACGATTTGTGCTGCTATAAATGCACCCCAGACGCCACGCAAGGCTTACTCGCTCTAAAGAAAACAGTTCCAATACTTACAGATCACTTAGATACTTTAGGACTCAATATCTCCATTCCGAAATTCAAAATCATAATTTTTAACTCAAGAAAAAAGAGCAGTTACCCTAACAATATCACAGAAATCCAACACGTTCCAGTAGTCGACAATGTCAAATACCTGGGCGTATACTTTGATAGGCAACTGACTTGGACAAGGCACATACAATATCTCAAGGAAAAGGGTCTAAAAATTGTTAACTTACTCCGCTGCATCTCCACGACCAAGTGGGGAGGACACCCCCATACAATGCTATTATTCTATAAAAATTGTTTTCGTGCATTATTTGATTATGCAGCACCAGCTTATGGTGGTGCAAATACAAAACTTCTTACGTCTATCGACGTCTTACAACGACGAGCATTACGTACATGTCTAGGACTCATGCCGTCTAGTCCCAATGTTAGCGTATATTTAGAAAGTAATGAATCTTCTCTGTCACACAGACGCATCAAACTCACTGTGCAATATTTGTTTAAATCATGGGCGCGACACGATCATCCGTTTAATACAATATTTGCGATACAACGACAATGGTTTGGCCTCCCGACCCCCCCTCCCCCCACTAAACGTTTTTTTTTCTTACAATGTTATAATATTGACCCAGACGCTTACTAACAAACTTTTACCCATCCGGACCCGCTTATATATCAATTGCATATTCCCACAGAACCCCGAGTAGAGATACAATATGCAGATCATGGCCGACATGAAAATTATAGAGATTTGTGGCCCACATCAACCTTTATTTATACGGACGGATCGAAGTCTGCAGACGGTGTGGGATGTGCATTTTACGTACCATCTCATAATATCACCCGACAATTCTCCCTCCCATATGTCGATATTCTCGGCGGAATGCTACGCTATATATAAAGCATTACAATTCGCCCTGCAATTCCGAATCGAGCAATCATTAATCCTTACGGACGCATTGAGCGTACTACAAACGTTAGCACGAACAGGTCGGGCAGCATATAAATTAACGGTCTTTCCTTATCTAATTCTCCGCATCATGTTAGAACTTCAACAGCAGGGTCTGTCAGCGACCTTCACATACATTCGTGCCCACAGCGACCTCAATCAATATCAAGATCGCGTGGACGTCATGGCTAAACAAGCAAGAACGAAAGAAACTGTTACCCCGATGCGCCTGCCGTACACTGACCTCCTCCCACGGGTAAAAATCAAAATCGAACAACAATGGGAAGATTGGTGCACTCAGCAACTTCTCAACACCAATACATATAGATGGTATGCACAAGTCGGCAATAAACGTCCTTGGTTTCAACAAATTAACCTCCCCCGTGCAGTTTTAGTGTTTACCATGCGAATGCGTACAGGTCACGTAGTTATAAATCCCAGCTCATATACCGTGCCTGCAACTTCCTGTCCGTGTGGAGAACCTATTCAATCAACCACTCATTTGTTTTTACAATGTCCAATTCGACAACAACATCGAAATACTCTATACAAACAGTTACAACGTGTGGGCATTCCATTTCCGATGTCCCTTTCGACTTTACTCCACGAACCACGGTCTGATGTCATGTGGATACTGTACAACTTTGCACGAAAACACAACATCATAACATAAACAAACAGACAATTGACATGTAAACAAACTTTCACATAACAAAACAAGTAGGAACCCTGGCAAGAAATCGCTTATAGGCGGTGTGTGCCACTCAAAGAAGAAGGAAGGAAGGACTCATCGAGGCACACACCACCGAAGACGATTAGTGGACAGGTAGTAAAAAGTAGGCTATGTCAGCCGCTAGTTGGGCCCGCGATCAGCATATGCAGTGACGGCGATTGGGTGCCAAAACGGAAGGGGGGGGAGAGGATTATAAAGAGAGAGGGAAGTCTGCTCAAATATCTGAGCTATACATGCTTGGGGGACTAGTCATTAGGCAGGCACTATAAGTACAGAAATCAAATTACAATTCAATTAAGTCTTTTATTCTATTTCATTTTTAAATAAATTAATAAACATGGTCTTACATTAACAACCCATAAATTTAATAACCTAGAATACCACACTAAATAACTACTGTAGACACTACACTTACATAACATCTCAGAGCCATCCTCAATAAGCATAGGCGTATTGATAAAAAAAATATTTACTTATCGAAACCAATCTAGGTTAAATTAGAGTTTTGGATTGTTAAGGTAAGATTATGTTTATTGTTCTTTTAATACAACAAGCAATGGAGATTCTGTAATAACTATCTGTTCTTAGTTCCATACAAAATGTACAGGGAAATAATTAGGTAAAACAGTTTGTTACATATAGTATTTAATGCCCCAAATGCTAAAATTCATAAACGTGGTACATTGTTAAGTGGAAATATTAAATGTTAGCATAACAGGTTACAAAAATTTTACTTCAAATTACAAATGCAATTGTTAAAATAAAAAAGTATCTCAAAAGTCTGAAAACCAGGGTTTCGGAGCGGAGTGCGGAGCGTACTAAAGGAGCGCTCCGGAGCGGAGCGTGATACGACAGCACTCCGATCCGGAGCGGAGTGGTTCGACGTCTTGAGAGACACGCTCCGCTCCGGAGCGGTGGGGTTCGACTTTTTGAGTCGCACGCTCCGATCCGGAGTGGACCGTGATACAGCAGTACTCCGCTCCGGAGAGTGGTGCTTTTGACAGCACGCTCCGATCCGGTTAGGAGTTTTTTTTACACGAATGCTGTAATGCAACTATGAATAATGGGAATGTGCAGTACATTAAAGCCGACTTCCGTGACGGGGTGGTTATAGTGGAACCACATGGAAAAGAGCCTGCAGTCCTGTTTCCACGTACTCTAGTTGTTAGTCTGTATGATCGCCCCCGCTTGGAGGGGAGGGACAGAGTGGATCATGCTTCCTTATGACCCTAGACGAACGGGCGAAGGGGGAGGTGCGCGGGGACTTTTGGCCGAATCTTTTTTGTTTGTGGTCGCTCTACAGCACAACGCCCTATGGCGTCAGGGATCCGTGGGGTGGTTCAAATCTCGGCATGGGCTTGTACAGGGTCAACGAAGTTAGTAATAAGTTTGTTTTATACACTTGTATGTTGAATTGTATCTTCTGCAAATATGCTGTATAAAGAAACAAACTGCCGGAGTACTAAGTGAGGCGAGTGTACAATCTTTGTGTGGATCGTTCATCAATTTAATCGTAACATCGATCATCCCCATATTCGCGATTAGCCAAAAGCGACAAAGAAGAGAAGTAAAATAAACTAAATCAATCAATCAATCATGCACATTAAACATTGGTAAGAGTAACACAATACAAGAATGCTGTTTTGGCTCAAGAGAGAGAGAGAGACCGAGAGAGCTATAGTACGTAAATTGTTCATTTGATGTAAGTTGAAATATGAATTACGTAAATAGTATTTCTGTATTGAGATGTACTATTTTGTATTGTGACTCCTCTTACAAGGGAGGTTATCTAAGTGTCCCCCTCCGATTTCCATGAAACTTGGCAGGTGTATACAGGGGCCCAAAGGAAGATATGAGTGTTTTTTTGTTTCGGCTAAAAAACTGTTTTAGGGGGCGAAACCCGCTTCAAATGTCAACATTAGGACAAATTGACGTGGGGACCTGACCCCTGTGTTCCCTTCCGATTTCCATGAAATTTGGCAGGTATATAGAGGGGCCCTGTGCCCCCTGTTTCTTCCTATGCCATATTTACGTGGTTTCGGGGTCAGATCCCCACTTCAATTTCTCATCTTGACATTTGGGGGGGGGAGGGGGTGCCCTAAAACAGTTTTTTCTTTAACTGAAACACAAAAACACTTATTTATTCCTTTGGGCCCCTCTATACACCTGCCAAGTTTCATGGAAATCTGAGAGGGACACAGGGGTCAGATCCCCACTTCAATTTGTCCTCATCTTGTCATTTGAGAGGGGCTTTGCCCCCTAAAACAGTTTTTTAGCCGAAACAAAAAAACACGTATTTCTTCCTATGGACCCCTCTATACACCTCCAAAGTTTCATGCAACTCGGAGGGCGATGTTTAGATAGCCTCCCTTGAGGCTATGTGTTTGAGTTTGAATGTTATGTGTCGAATGGGTTACGAATAATTTCAAGCAATTGGTTTTTCTGCTTTGCGGATTTGTCTGACCCACCTCCCCCATACAACAGACAGCTTCGTTTTGTGCTGTATTCAGTGTTCCTTGCAGGTGACTCAGTGCAATCGGCTAGCGCATTGGTCTTGGGCCCATTTCAAGAGGGAAGGAGAACTTCCTTCGCTGCGCTGTACATTGCGTTCGACTTATCCGCACATCACCTTTGCCAGACAGATCCAGTGTTGTCAGTTGTATTAGAATTATGCTACACCAATTCTGGCTAGATTGTTCTCTTTTAAAAGTATTACTTACGCGTGTTGTTGTTCTCTTCACAATCAGCATATTGTGTGTGCTTGTCAACGGTGATATATGGACATTTAATTAAATTTTTAACGCCACCGATACATGGACAAGCAAGGTATTTTTCCAAGGGAGGAGGGACAATGGCAATGAGGAAGAATTTCCCCAAAATAGTATTACTCCCTTTAAAAAAATTCTTCAGTTTGAAGTTATCATGTTCCTGCAACGCCCTTGCAATAATTAACATATATTACTGTGACTGAAATGAAATTATATGCGTGAAATATGTTTTTGATTGACTTTAATTTCCAGGTGGCGTGGCAACCTCCCTTCTGGACGTCCATGCCTATGAAGAAATCATTCCAACCAGTCTTGTTTAATGGAATTATAAGGTGACTAGATTTGTTAAATCAATATACAAGAACAACAAAGAAAAATCCGTAATTGTTAATTCTATGCATTATAAGCCACGAGAATCATGGAAGATATATACTGTAATAATGAATTGAAGGAAATCATGCCGAGTTTTTATTTATAGTCTACCTGTTCAAGTAGGAATGAAAGGTGCACAAAAAGAATTACAAAAATGTATGTAATAGAAAACCAAGTATTTCGATCAAGTTATTTCTATAATTGTAATAAACAATGACCAATTGTCTTTTCAACTAACTATAAGTTTCAATTTGTCTTTTCTGGACTATTACCTTTGCCTTGCCTTTAATCGTATATTTCTCATGATCCGTAATTTTAAACAAATCCTAGATAAGTCTGTAAAAAAATAGGACACTGAAACTATGGAAAAGAAATATTCTGTGATAGAGAAACAAACACAAAGGAAACACCAATGACATTAACGTGGGTCAAACCAACACCATTTGTCTTTGCGAGCTGAACTCACATCCACGAACTGCCAGAAATATTCCCATGGAATATTCGTCTGATATTGAATACCCAATGATGCTTTCTGTTATGTAATAGACACTTATGAAGTGAATACATTATTAGGACTTTTCCAGATTTCAGAAAACATACACACACATACGTAAAAGATATGAATAAGAGGTTGTTCATTTGGAAATGAATTTCCAAGTTGTATTTTTATGCTCTTGTGAATAGATGTAAAAGAAAGTGAAGGAGGATTGAAAGGAAGGGGGGGCACAAAGGAAAAAGTTACCCCTGTCACCTGTACAATTGTTTTTACAAGGTCGTGCCACAGGAGGGTTAATAGAACAACAACAAAGGACAGTTTCAGGTAAAAGGAAGTACGTAAGTTTCTCTTTATTTAAAAATGCTATTGTAAAGCACAATTGCAAAGGTGGGACGAAAAATTTGATGGATAGTGGGTGGTGTTTGGAGGGTGTGGTAAATCACTGAATATTCTTGTACATTTACAGGGATAAACAGCACCAGCAAAATTTATCTCGCGTTCTTTACAGACGTTGATTAGATTGCATTGATTTGCTTTATTTTACTTCGCATTTTGTGTGCCACTTTTGAGTGATGATGTGATGAAATTGATTAATGGACACTCACAAACATCCATGCCTAGGCCAGGATTTGAACCCAGGCATCGTAGCATGATATGTTAATCACTCCGCCACGAGGGCCGGCAAGGATATGATGTAATTAGTGAAGGGATGCTCACAAAGAACACCCATGACCAGGATGTGATTCAAACCCAGGACTCCTAGCATCGCGGCACAGTGTGCTAACCACTCCATGATGGTGGTCGGCCATTTTCAGATGTTGAGAAACACACAATCACACTTAACATTCAGTGAATTAAAAATGTTCATTTGCTGCACACAAAAGCACTATATTTATTAACATTATTAATTCTATAATTAAACCAACTAACTATACAGGAAAGGGAACAAGGGCGGAAATGGATTTAGTCATTTTTTAACAACTTTATTGTTTTTTCTTGATTTTTACATTTTTTACATTTTTCTTTAAATATTCTACATTGTACAAAAGATAAGTTTCCAAACAGCAAATAGTTGTTGCACACTGAAATCTGTAGTGCATAAAATTACTACAGAAATCAGAGACATAGAGTTATACTGACTGTATTAAGTATTATTTTTTATTTATTTATTTTTTGCTGTGGTGAAGGCACACATTCTGCATGGAAAAGATATGTTATTACAACAACATACATTTCAGTTTATAAAAATTACTACAATCTTCTTAATGCGGAGAATATCTTTCCTCGTTTGTGAATTTGCAACAGATATCTTTGCTATTAAAATTGTTAGTGCATTAGTGTGACATTTAGTGGAAAAAATTTATGAACAATGTCAAGTGAAATAGATGTGTTTACAATTTAAAGCTGGTTTTATGTTGGAATGTTTTTTACATTAGCAGTATGCACTGAATTTTGTCCAGGTCACATTCCATAGCTGTCCCACATACTCTAGTATTTTACATAATGACAAACAATAGCAATAAATGACAAAATGTTTTACATTTTAGGGCTGCCTGGTATTATCTAGAAAATAATGACACACTGATATACAAGAAATATTAAACCATATATCAAAATACCAAAGATATTGAAATTAGAAGTGATGACGAAACTTCAATAACTGAAGAAACTATGATACCAATTTTCAGTGTATCAATATGTTGATTAAAATGCCTGTCAATCACAAAATTAATGTTTTTCAACACAAGGTAAAATATTCGTAAAATTTTTAGAACTTTCAGTTGATTTATATTCTGCAAAAGTGTTGCATGACGTTGCAAGGTACCTCAACTGGTACTTTTTTTCACTACTGATACAAATAGCATTGCAAATTCACCAGTTTCCCCCTCCCCAAATCACCTATATAATAGCTTTTGCTTTTTAACAAAATCCACTTTTGCCACATATTTTGCCATTATCTTAATTACTGATGACAGACTGTCATATTTGCATCATCTAATTATATGTGTGTAATTTCTCATTAATACTTTTAGTGATAATTATGCTATCATTGTGGAACAATACCCTTTGAATTGACTAGAAAATCAATGTCAACGTAAGCACAAGCATATACTTATAAGCCAATATCATTTTCTGACATATCTATAGTTCCCTACAATGCTTGTCAATCATGGAAATGTTTGACAAAACTTTCAACACTATAGAATGCAGATTTCTTTTGAAAATTCTTACCAACACTTGTGATGTTTTTTAGTATTTCATTGCTAATAGCTATAATATAAAGATTGTTCTTTCACAGGTATGCTTCAAACTTACATATTATTGCTGTCAAACAGATTTTCATCAAAGTCTTGTTGGAACCCAAATAATAATTAATATTGCACTTTTGTTAGACATCACTGTTGGCTGTTGACTGACAAATATAATATTCAAAATACATTAAATTAATCAGAATATTTTTTAATATTCATTTAACATTCAAGTAAGGTAATGATGACGTTCTGGAGTAGAGACAGGAGTTTGTATCTGAATCCAGCAGAATTAAATCGTGGATCCAATATCCAAATTCTGAAATCTAGTATTTGAAAGCAAAATTACATTTCCAAATCTCAAATCCACAACCAGGTGTCGGAACCCAGAATCCAAGACCAGGTGTCGGAACCCAGAATCCAAGACCAGGTGTCGGAACCCAGACTCCAAGACCAGGTGTCGGAACCCAGACTCCAAGACCAGGTGTTGGAACCCAGAGTCCACCACCAGGTGTTGGAACCCAGAGTCCATGGCCAAGTGTGGGAACCCAGAATCTGCAACCAGGTGTAAGAACCCAGAATCCAAGACCAGGTGTCGGAACCCAGAGTCCACCACCAGGTGTTGGAATCCAGAGTCCATGGCCAAGTGTCAGAACCCAGAATCTGCAACCAGGTGTCAGAACCCAGAATCCAGTATTAGATATCAGAACCTAGAATTCAGGAGCAGATCATGCAACTATCATCAGACATCACATCTTCAAAGAATCCGATCCAACCATCCCCACATGGAATCCACCCAATTACGAGTACACAAGAATTTTTCTCAGAATCATAAATAAGTATCTTATGAGTTTAAGTATTTTATCCACACCTAAAATTTCCCTTAACATTCCATTAAATTGTAGAACACTTGATTCATGGCTTTGGATGACAATCTTAGAATTATCACTTTAACCTTCCTACATCGAAAATTCTGGGAACATACACTGAACAGTCAGTCGTGAGCCTGAATAAGAAGCAGTGACAGGGCACTTTGTGTTGTCATTTATTTCTACTTTAATCTTTTGTGGCGAAAACTTGAGTAACTGAAAAGTAAGTACATGCCTAACTAAATTGGAATTAAGCTACCTAAGGTCGAATCACACAGAACTGGATTTCCAGTAGGAATGCCCTAGTTGGAGCTGGACTGGCTACCTAGCTTGTTTTGAAGATTAGCCCATGTTCTAATTGCAACTGGCTTTCTCCGCTATATTCTGTGGAACAGCCAATCAAAGTGAAAGTTTGATCATGTGAAGATAATCTGTGACTTTGGCAAGGGAAAGTTTTTTGTCTGTGGTTTCAGAGTGTTGGTTGTTTTTGTTAGCTGTTCGATTACAGAAAAAGAACAGAGATTATGTTCATTTGTGTTCATTAATACTTAGATATTTATCCAAAGCGATGAGATTTGTACATGACAAATGTGATTAGCCGATAATGAAAATTCTTATTATTACCAGTGTATTAAATGTTTGACATATTTAGTTGAACAACATTTTTTTTTTAATGAATGAATCCTGCAAACTCAAGTACATGCATACACGAGTACATACCCAAATTCATTAACAGCTTGTTGAGTACACTATGATTACCATATATTTTATTGAGCCAATTTATAGCCCATACTTTTCTTTTAATAACAGCAGTAACTATTCTCTCACAACGTTCTTCAAATAGCTTGTCCACCTTTTTAGCTTACGTACCTCCTCTGTGCAATGCTTTGTGGGAACAAAAGTATACCGATAAGTACGGTATCAAGTATCATGTGAGGCAAAATCTAGTAGGTGAGACAGTACCACAAAACTGCCTTATACAAAACTTTTTATTAAAAAGAAACCATTGATTTTCAGTTTACATGTTTTTTCACACTTTCAATGCTCTAAGGATTTTTTTCCATCCTCTCCATGGGCTTATTGAAAATAAATCGAAGCATTATTTTTAAAAACAGCAAATATTTCATGCCAATGGTCCAGCCACTCTAGCGTCTTTATAAATAACACCAAGGCATAGAGGAAGCATTTCAGAATAAGCCAAGTCCAAGTGTAAACAACATTGACATTAATAGAGTAGGATTTTAAAGTGTTGATGCCCCCAGCCTGGTGTATAAATTCTACCTCCTTTCTCTGTGAAGGTGTGATGGATTGTTGGTATGAGAATACTATTTTATTTCACCCATGAAATGCTTTCATATCTGCATGCACTTTAGTGCATGAAAAAATATACTACATGTATGAAATCTGAGAATAACAATGGAAAAATAATCACATTAAAATTGGTCAATTTCGATACCTTCAGACCCTGCAAAATAAGAACACACAAATGTTAGAATTTTTATAACAGCGTCCAGCTTAAAATTATTATAATATATAAAAAAGATAATTTCTCATTTTATCTTTCCTTTTTCACTGTCCCTGTATGGATTTTAATATATAATTTGTTCTAGCATATTAATTTATTGCCTTACAAAGGAATTCAATGTGTAAAAACATCTTCATATTTTGCAATAATGAGTTATGCATGTATTAGTTAAAAACAACCCCAATAACCATTATTAATTTTTAGTTATTTGTTCATTTTTTATTTTGCGGTTTCTAGAATCTTATTTCATAGGAAAGACAAGGCTTTATGTGGCAACACTAATGCACTGCAGAGTTAGCTAAAAACAATATGTGTGTACACTTATACGTAGAGGTTTCATTATGTCTATCTTGCTCTGTGAAAACATTTAACACAATATCTGTGTGAAAACTCAGCTGCATATACCCAGAGCATTTCCAGATAGAAACACTCTTAGAAACTATAACTATTTCCAAGATGCCTCAAGCGTAGTTTTGGAATGCAATGAAAAAAGTACATTACTTTTTCCCCTTCTTTTGTTTTACATTAGATGTAACTACAAAAAAAGAATGTTTATCACTTTCACTTATACATTTCCTGGGGAGTTCACATTTGGACTATTCAGAATGCCCATCATAATAAAAATAGTGCACTAATAAAAACACTTGCAGTCACTTTATACGAAGAGTCACGCATCTATCACACGCTCCCATTACGGTTTGAGTCGGCGAAATCCTACACCATCCTGACCTAGCTTCAGTTCCTCGTAGAGCGACGGCGCAACCTCTGTTGCGGTGGCCGGAACATGTAGACTTTCCTGTTTCCATCCTTGCGCTTGGCTGCCGACACCATTTGCAGTTCCATTTGGCACTGGTTGCTCACTTGGACCACTCGGAACCTGAAACAGAAGATAAATTAAACTGAGATCTGTTGTTTCTTGTGCTACTTTGATATGCTACAAGTTCCGAGTTAGATTGTTTTCCATGTGTGATAAAACTATAATGCTAGAACTATGTGTTATGTTCTAAAACTACAGAAGGATTGAAATTACGAGGTGCATCCAGAATTTGAGAACTGACTGTGCATATACGCAGGCATTCTAGCACTTTCTTACATTCACTCGTTTAGCATGAAGTTAAACACATGCAAGCATAGTACTGTTCTATGAAAGTTGCTTGTTTTGCTGTGTTAATGTAGAACAGATATACAAGCAATAAAATGCCGAAAGTCTGAACAATCATATACAGATAGATATCACCAACAATCGAGTACAGAAATTGTCAACGATGAAGAGCACAGTTTGTGAATGATTAAGAGCAGAGGTTCTGAATGATTTAAGATGATGTAGTATAGTCACCTGATTGTCCAACGTTACACAAATTTCATCACGAATACATAAAGACAGGTGTTAGGTAAAAAAAGTTTTCTGTGCTGTGATGAGATATGGATCACTCACTCAAAGATAAACCTTTATGCACAATTAAACTGGGATCTTCTCTATGTGAGATCAACTCATCTACTAAGTACCATAGGTTTGATTCAACTTGAATTACGATGGAACACGTATATAGTGTGCACATCAGAAACTGTGTGCATCTGTGTTACTGATTGCAATAATGAAGTATCAATAGCTTACAAGATAGTTTGTAACAGTTGAAATTCTCAAGAGATACGCAGGAATACAATCCATTGACTTACCTGAATATGGTCCATGTTAACTTCTCGAAGATAACTGGGATTTTCGAAGGCTACTCCCCCGGATGACTTTATTCCCAGCATCCTTCTCGTACGCACGAACCACACAGCTGCTATAATCACTGCAGCCATGATGACAAGTGCTAGCACCACTCCAACAGCGACGCCTACGTGGGAACTGCTACTACCTGAAATATTATGCAAGATTCATTGCTTCTAGAAGAACATTAGATAATAAAAATGGTGTCATTATTCAGCAGTGGCATACGCAAGGGGGGGTTACCGGGTTTAACCCCCCCCCTTGAGCTTTTGAAATATTATGGAAAAAGCTGTAGAAAAAAGTTAAAAAGGCCAATTTATCACAATTAAAGATCTGCAACAGTAATAAAAATAAAAATACTACTAATAATAATAATATTCACAATACTAATAATAATAATAATAATTTGAATTATTATTCCCATGCAGCATGGAGAAAAGCACAACATTTCAATCACACGCATCTTTAATAGTGAATGCTTTGAAAATAAACACAAATTCTTGAAAATTAAATATGAGGGCAACTATGATTTAAAAGAAAAAAGTTGTTTTGTACATCAGCTGCAACAATGTTCAAAGAACATGCATTTTTGTTCTGTGAACAATGAGCTTTAACTAAATAAAGTTCTTGGTTCGTTGTAAGCTGCTAATGTAGACAAATGCTAGGCCTACAAGAACACACGATCACCAGTCCACCTTCCCATTGTTTGCACGGTACACTTGAATTTCTGAATTCGAACTACAATAAGCTTAACTATTGTGAAATGTTTTGCTGGTAAGGACAACGAGACAACCAGGTGTGAATTATAGTGCCCGTGCATAGTAGATTTTGAGAGCGGTATTGGCATGTTTCTCATAAATCTTTACAGTGTAGTTTGGGATCCGTCGATATGTCTAAACAATCTAAGTGGCCGCAAAGTTCAATAATGTTGAAGAAGTGCTTTGTGAATCACCTAGAAGTGATAAATGTTTGGAATGTCTATAAACTTACTTTTGAACAAAAACATACACTCAGTGGAGTGGAATTTAGCAGCATGTATTCTCCTGCCTCATCATCATCCTGGGTGAGTTCCCATAGGTAAAGGTAACGTAAATTCCCTCATGCATATAGCACCGTGTCATGAAAGCACAAGTAGTGGTGTGGTGGCACTCCACACATTCTCAAGCTATGCCATTTTGCGGGTGATGTGATCAGCACCATGCTCCGGCAGCATTTATCCCCCCAGGGTTGCTCTCAGGTACCCATTGATATGATGCTGGGTGCGGGGACAAGGCTGGATAAATTCCAACTAATTCCGGGGATCTCCCGCGAGGTTGTCAGACTAGACAAGCGCGGCTCCATGCTGCGGCTCCTTGGCCGAGTGTCATATTTTGATTATTTCAATTAATTTAATATATTTGATTGTTTTTATGGACTATCATAAATATATAACCATTGACTAGACAATTATTTCATAACAAAGAAACCAAAAACCTCCAAGAATTTTGTTAACAATCGAATGACTAGAAAATAATTTTGTCCTATTGCTTTCATAAATATATTTATGTAGATCTCTACTACTTAAAAATAGTAGTGATATTAGTAGTAACAGCAGCTGCATTAGTAGTATTATTAGTAGTAATTAAACTAATTAATTATCAGTATTATTAATTAATTATGAATATTATTAATTAATTAAAGTATAATAAAACAATGATAATGTGAATTTGGAAAAAGTTTTAGATATAACCCCCCCCCCCTTGATGAAATCCTGCGTACGCTACTGTTCAGCTACTACTAACAAGGGTAGTTTTGGTAGTTCAAGGCAATCTTCAAGACAGAAAAAGTGAAAAACCAAATCCAGTTTTAAGTTAAAAGAAATCAGGGTTTAGTAAGCTTTTAAAAGTAAGAGTTACTGTTACTTTGCCCAAAAGAAAACTCATTTTCAGTTACTTTATTTTAGCCAAGATAAAACTTAAGCATCCCCAATAGCATATTGGTAACGCAAGTCACCTTGCAATGAAGGGTTCTCATGAATCAAGATTAAAATCCTATTTCTACTATTTTTTTTTTTAGCAAATTGCAATTTCGATCATTCTGTTGAAAAATACAAAAAAAGTACCAGTTAATTTTGTTACTGGTTACTGTGAGTTGCAATTACTCATTTAGAAAAGTAACTAGTTACAGGTTCTTAAATTAAAGTAACTCATTACTTGCTATCTGAAAAAGTAACCAAGTTACAGTTACTCATTTAACAAAGTAACTAGTTACAGTACCATTACTTGATTGAGTAACTCATTACTTGCTACCTGAAAAGAGCAACAGAGTTGCAGTTACTCATTACCTAGTTAGTTCATTTACTGCTACTTGAAAAAATAACTTGTTACTTCAAAACAGCGAAAAAAAATTAGTACTATACAGCAATCAGTACTTACTCATGCTAGCTGCTGAGGTGACATATTTTCCACCAGTGTTGAAGTGAATGGAGTTCGTTAATACACTTGGACCCTGAGAATTAACTGACTTAATGACACACTCATACATCACATTTGCCTTGAGTCCTGTTATCACTATGCTTGTGGTGTTTGTATCATTCTTGAGAGGGCTGCTTGTTCCTATTGGCCGCCAGAATACTCTGAAAACAAAATAATATTGCTTATTTCTATGCCTTCTTCATCTTCATTCTGGTTATTTTAGAATGAGAAAGTATGAATTTCTGAATGATGATGGAACAAACTGCTTGCATATCACTGTTTTGTAATATCTGTATTGTGAATAAACAGTGTTCACAATTCAGTAATGGCAAGATGAACTTCTGTGAATTAATTATATTAGTAAAAATCTGGATCTTAAAAAAGGAGAGAACACACAAATAAATCAAGTAAATTTACTTTATCAGTCACAACAATAACTTCTTTTTACCACAGAAATGTCAATGTTAACTAACAAAGTGTTAACACAACGTATTATACAGGGTGGCTCAAAAAGTCACTTAACACATCCGGTACAAGGCCACTGCAGTGCGCAACATGGAAATGGTGATGACCAATCGTTGCCAAGCCAAGGGGGAACCACATTGACGCCACCCACGTGGTCGGCGGCCATCTTGATGTAAAAAGTAAAGTGTTCCCCTGTGCATAGCATCACGCCATGAAGGCGTATAGGGGGTGTGGGGGTAACGCCCCACAATTTCTTGATCCGGTCGTGAGTGGGGGTGATGTGATCAGCATCACGCCCCTGACCGCCTTTACCCCCCAGGGTTTCCCCCAGGTACCCATGTTATTCGACGCTGGGTGTGCGCCGGGGCCGCTTCCACCGTTAGAAAAGTTCCCGGATTTGAACCGGCCGGGGATCGAACCCGCCATCTTGAATTCAACTTCAGAATTTTAAATAGGAAGGGGGTGATATGATATATCAAATCAGGCTAGAATTTCACGAGAAATGCAATGGTGAAGGTTTTTTCGAGGCATCTTTAACCAGTAAAAAGTTATGACTGAATTCTTGTACCAATGTGCTCCTTTTCGAGGTGTTAGAAAAATGCCTTACAATTTGTTTAGTGCATCGGTAATGCATCGAGATCCAAGTGATGTCTAGGGAGAGAAGTTCGCATGCCATTGCACAAGATTTTAATTGGATACATCCACGAAAAGCTGCGCATTATGAATGGTTGTCGCGAACAATTTACATTGTTACGCTTCCATTGAATTAAAAGTCCTTCACAGTGACAAGGCTAATGTTTATGTTCATAAACAGAATATGCGACCCTTGTCATCTGATAACTAACTTTGGACAGAAACTACTTCACAGCATTCCCATAGTGTTCTGGTGTTCCTCCCTATTGAAAAAAAACTCTGTAAAAAGTACCTTCTTCCATAAGCAAGGATGAAAAACCTATTTATTTAACAAATCCAAGTAGCCCTAAGCATTTAAGGTTCCATTGATGGAAAATTACCAATCGTGTTCCACACAGTACGACACACCATTAAATTACCAGCACTAACCATTCAGCTTTGATCTGTCGAAAATGGGTTATCAGATAAAAAGCATCGAATATTCTGTTTATGAACTTCCTTATGAACATAAACATTAGCCTTCTCACTGTGAAGGACTTTTCATTTAATGGAAGCGTCACACTGTAATTATTCACGACAACCATTCATAATGCGTAGATCTTCGTGGATGTATCCGATTAAAATCTTGTGCAATGGCATGCGAACTTCTCTCCCTAGACGTCACTTTGATCTCGATGCATTACCAATGCGCTAAACAAATTTTAAGGCATTTTTCTAACACCTCGTAAAGGAGCAAATTGGTACAAGAATTCAGTCATAACTTTTTACTGGTTAAAGACACGTCAAGAAAACCTTCACCATTGCATTTCTCGTGAAATTCTAGCCTGATTTGATATATCATATCACCCCCTTCCTATTTAAAATTCTGAAGTTGAATTAAGATGGCGGACTTAAAGATGGCTGCCGACCATGCAGGTGGCGTCAATGTGTTTCCCCCTTGGCCTTGCAACGATTGTTCATCACCATTTCCACATTGCACGCTGCAGTGGCCTTGTACCGAGGGTGTTAAGTGACTTTTTGAGCCACCCTGTAGATAGAAGCATTATCAAGTATTGTACATCAATGAAACATACACATTCAAGTTTTAAAGACACATATTACATTTACAAAGAAACGGTTTAAAAAAATTGAGTTCCTGCAGACGACAGTTACAAAACACAACATAACATTCATGCATCACCAAGATTCAAACATAGGACCACCAGTTTCACAGCTTACTATGCTTACCACTTCATCATGGAACTAACTCAAAGTGTTGAAAATTACTCAGGTGGTGAGGACAAGGGGTTGAATTTCCTATACAAGTAAATGGGAAACTTAGAGAGCCTGGTATCGAACGGAAGCTTAGAATTTACATGGGCTGCTTTCTGAAGTGACACTTCCATTTTATATGAACATATTACTTATGATAACTGTACAAAGAACATGAACAGTAACAAGAAAGCTGAAGAATAACATATTAAACTAAATAAAAAATGGAAAAATTATGTTCAAGTAACAAAAACGTTGAGCTAAAAATGTAGCTTTTCACTACCCATAAGATACTGTATACACAGAATTAAACACATTTAGTGATATTATTTTTAATAATCTTTATCCAGATTAATAAGTGACTCATATACACCTGCTTCCAACTGCCACATGATGAGAAATATACTCAGTAGAAAACAACAGAGGCTTTTTTAAAAAGGAAAATATTTGAGTGCATTTTGACCAGTGTCAAAGTGGAAATTCCTAGATGGGATCAACATTGCAACAGTGGAGGAGGATGCTTGCACCAATTATCCTGCTGGGGGGATGCTTTACATAAATTTCCTTAACTCTGTGATAGCATCCCCTTACCCTTTGTGCACTGGATTCAACAATAGTGATGCAAATATGCTATTATACAAAACTATAAATGTGACATGAAAAAAACAAACGATTGATTTCTTGACACGCTGCACGGAAAGGTGCCTATTCCGATAAACGCATTTGTGCAAAAGTGTCGTTCTGCTGTGAAAGCTAATTTGTTTAGTTTTCCAGGACTTTCGTTTAATGACTTGCATACCTGTAATATTCCACAGTATTTGGATTCTTCACAGGAGGGTCCCACAAGATCCTGACTGCATGTGAGCTGACTTCTTCCACTTTCACATTCTGTGGAGGTCCTGGCAAATGTTCTGAAACAGAGAGAAACATGATAACTAAAACATAAGGATGGCCAAATCTGGATAAAAGTTTATCTGGATTATACAGATATCCAAATTGTCTGGATAATTTGGACAAACTGATTACCTGGATAGTTATATCTGAATAATTATTACATTATATCCAAATATCCAAATAATTGTCAATATTATCCAGATATCCGAATGTGTGCATTATCCAGACAGTTCTATCGTTTATCCGTTTTATGGGCTATCCACATATTTTTTTATTCGTCACTTTCCTATTTCACTACGGATTTTTTACAAATCCTTTATCAAATCTGTTCTATATGAAAATCCGAATTATCTGGATATTTGGATTATCTGGATATCCATACTATCTGGATTTACAAATTCTCAGGATATTCACAGGGCCTCCCTGATGGTGTAGTGGTAGTATTGTCGCCTTGTAATCAAGGGGTCCCGGGTTCGATTCCCGGAGGAGGCACTTAGTGGTTCGGATTTCACTTTAAACTGTAGGTCCAGTCCCGATTAGCCTTATTGTGCATAAAGTAGACTTAAAACAACAAATCAATCAATCAGGATATTCAGATTATCTAGATACTCTGATATACAGATTATCCATTGCATCCAAAATGGATATTGGATAATTTGAAATCCAGATATCCCTTATTCGGATCTTGTAGCCACCCTTAGTAAGGTCCTCTTGAAGAGAGAGTAGCATAAATAATGTACAAAAATAACTGCATCAGATTAACAGTTATGAAATGATTACTTTTCTAAATATTCACAGAAAAGAACTAACATAAAGAAAGAACATGCATAATGGAACAAACCCTCTCAAAAGTATAATTCTCTAGTGATATGTATGATGCCATGAAAATAAGTACAGTTAATTCAAAATTATTTGTTCCCCAGAGCATTTTCAATGTTTATAAAGAGGTGATTACATTACCATGAAACCAAGTTAAAAAAAGAAGGTTTGCCCAAACTCACCGATCACTTCTATAGCAATAAAGTTTGACTTATTTTTAATATTTTTATCTATTCAATAACTTATTATTGTGTGAGTGAAAAGAAATAAACGATGTAAACATTTGTAAACTCAAAGACACAAATAAAGTATGTAAGAACCTCATTATTTTATAAGCAAAAATAAATATAATAAACCTGTTTAATAAAAGATGTAAACATTTGTAAACTGAAAGATACAAATATATTATGTAACAATAAGCTATCATTGTATGAGTGAAAAGAAATAACTAAAAAACATAACATTTGTAAATTAAAAGACACAAATAAAGAATGTAAGAACCTTTCAAAATGAAGATATTCAATTATAATTTTTACATAAAGCAAGAAAAATTTTAAAAACGTAAAATGTCTGAGGCAACAAAGTCTTCCTTAGGGACAATTCTTGAGCAACATTAGATGTAGATAAAATGTTAGTTTGGAAATTATTAAATGCAGAAAATAACCAGAACATAAAAGCATTAACTATGTAAAAGTGAAAGACTTGGAAACATTAGATTGGAAATGCACTGTATATCCATTACCTTGTCCTTCATGGAAACAGGACATAATCTGCTTCATGTATGAGAGGACACAGACTCCACTGTTTTGAAGAGGTTCACCCCGACACCAATCCAGGCAGCGTTTGGGGACACCCAGCTGGTGGCAGCACCCTCTGTGATCAGAGCCATCTGTGGAGAGAATAGAGAAGTTATAACCATAGCTTACATCCTGCTCTGAACTTACAACACGCATACTTTTAATACAGAAACCACACACAAAACTAAGTTTGTAAATATGCAAAATTCACCTACATGGTTTGTCATGTATTTTTTCACTGACGATGTGATTGTTAGAGAATGACTCACCTGCAGCACACTTCATCAGCTTGTCCAAGTCTTCTATGCATTCTGGTTTATCGACTACAGAATCAAAGTCGAAATATGAAGAGCATGCACCCATGCAAGTTGAAGTGACATTCTGTTCTATGCAGCACTGGGTAACGTTCATAGTCACTACCTGAAATGTGAAGAGAATATTATTTTACTAAATTTCTGATTGAAGCAAATTACAGACACTACAAGCAGAGTTGTAATATTAATGTTATCAATGACATATTCTCCACATTACTGCATTTACCCCCCGTAAATAAACTTTTTTTTTCATGTATTTAAATGCATTTAGCTTTGCTCATTATGTATTATGTTAACTCTTAAAACAAGCTTATAAACCAGAATTTAAGTAAATAATTTAGAACTTCAAGACTGGTTTATGTACACCACTGATCGTTCTCCATCGCATCTTTCTGACAACTGGGTTTCCTCCCTGATTGTACGTGAGGATGGCAAGGGAGCTGAAGCGAGTGGCTATTTAAAAACATGTGGCCTGCGGGGTCAATTCCACCACAGCAAACAGTGTTGGCAGAAGAAAACTGGTTGTTTCTTCCTGCTTTCTGTGCCACGCTTGGCAGAGGCATTGTTGCTACATGAAGGAAAATTTCCCTTGGTGCAAAGAAATTGAGGCCCAATTTTAGGTAAAAAAGGGAGATTCCTATTGTCAGAAATCTGTTTTTTTTTTACTTGCATGTCTGCACATTTGTATTACACCTAATTAATGCACATGGGGTGTATAGAAAACATACAATAAATAAGAAATTGTGGTAAACCAGGCCAAATTTTCAGAATACGGCCCTCATTGTTATCTGCGAAGATTTAAACTACATGAGACTGTGGCAAATGAAAGTATCCGTTTGGCTTTAAGATATTAACACATTGGTTGAGATAGAATATTAATATATATTATTTAACCATAGAATTGGCTGAAATTTTGATATGTTGTTTATGAAATGCTGATCAAAGTCCCAATGGGCACAACTGTCGGAAATTGAAAGTTTTCCCATTAGTCATTTAGGAAGCTTTCAATTTAAAGCGACAAGAGACACTTATCACTTAGAAATTAACCTTTCATACTGGTGACATGGCAAGCTGCATGTGTCACTTCTCACTTGCGTGTCACTCACACTGGGCCATTTTTTTCGAAAGTGTGCATCATGCTGTCTTGGTCTGTTGGTAACGAATGCACAGTGAATGCTTTTTCGACAGACTCAAAGCGCAGTTCCTTTAAAGTTTTTTTTACTAGTTGTAGGACTCCAGGTCATCAAATGATCACCACTCAATTTATATTACCCACCTTACAGGATGCTTGATTATGGGGAGTTCCCTTGCCTGTTACGTACAGGGGATCCATGTCGTCATCCCCCCCCCCCACCGAGGTATGATTTCACTTACTGCCTCACACCTCGATTTGTGATTTGATTTGCTTTATTTTACTTTGTCTTTTGTGCCACTTTTGGCTAATTTGCGAAGATGGGGATGAGTGATGATATTAAAAAATATTTATATTGAGAACACAATAAAAATATATAAAAGCTATTTACTTACGTATTTGTGAGTCTACTCCTTGGGTTAGCTATGTTTCGGGGAAGTTACTGCCCCCTTCTTCAGGCGTTCTTTAAGCATGCAATACTGTCATGCTGCGTCGTTATATAGCGGAACATCAGCTGATTAACATGCAGACGTAAGAGAGCACAGTTCTTGGATTTTTAACTTGTTTTTACTGCTTTTAATGAATTTTAAGGGAATTTATAGTGAACATGACAAGTTTTAAGGAAATGCAGGGTGAAAGGGACATAGTTTTATCTGATATTTTTTTCCCCAATCCTACCCGTCCAACCTTTCCTTGTGTGATATAACGACGCGGCATGGCAGTATTGCATGCTTAAAGAACGCCTAAAGAAGTCGCTTCTCCGAAACGTAGCTAACTCAAGGAGTAGACACACAAATACGTAAGTAAAATAGCTTTTATATGCTATTTTTATTGTGTTCTTAATATAAATATTTTTTAATATTTAAAATTGTGACTAATACGCATCAAATCCAATAAGTGTGATGATATGATGAAATTGATGAATGGACACTCACAAATATCCATGCCCAGGCCAGGATTCGAACCCGAGACCCCTGGCATCGTAGTGCGATGTGCTAACCACTCTGCCACAGGGGCAGGTGCCTCACACCTCAAAACCCAGCCTGGGCATGGGTGTTCTCTGTGAGCGTCCCTTCATCAATTTCATCACTCATCATCATCTTCGTGATTTACCAAGAGTGGCAGAAAAGGCAGCTAAAATAAACCAAATTGATCAAAACACGATCCCACACACTGTATTACAAATGCCTTGCTGTCTAATGTGGATTAAATAATGTATTACCATTGGTCGTATCTTTACAGCCACAGGCTGCGTAGAGCTTCCAAATGCATTTTCAGCATGGCAGTAATAATCTCCTCCATCCTCTTCGGTTATCTTGTTAATGGTGAGGTGCATCACATACTTTACTGGCTCCTAGAAAAAATAAATAATTTACTATTATCTATTAATCCAGAATGATTATACACAAGTAGGGTTCTCACTCATTTTGGCACAACAAAAAAATACGGATGAATTTAATTACAGGCTACTGATAAATTGGCATCGTAACAGTAAACATAGGGATCCATCCATTTAAAAAAATATACATGAAGTGTCGTTAAAATGGCACCCACAGATCACAGAAGTGAATAAAGGACATCAAAACAAACAACTTGTCTCAGTACCATTTTTGTTATTGATTTGCCGTTTCAACACTACAAGTGTTTAAAAAAGTTCATTTTGAAACCTGTATGCTTGCAACCAACATGACATTTGATTGCATCTGTGAGGTTTCTTCCGACAAATTATAGTGACTTAGGGCATAAGGAAGGGTTTCCGCAAGGTTCTTCCCTCCACAGCAGCTGCAGACACTAGTGCCAACTTAGCTCTGTTGGGAGCCAGATCTGGCTTTTCAGGCATTTGTTTGGCTGTGAACTGGGGTGCCAACCCTTCCTGCCCCACTACAATGCCTTCACTTGGCTCCGGCACACATACACCAACTTTTTCCATGAGTGTATATTTTGCACGAGACGTTATACTGTTATATTGGCTACATCGTTCCACCCCATCTTACCTCCCCAGCTACTTTTTTATAGCACCATGGCTGACACGATGACAACATAATATCCGGTAATCATTTACTTTCCATTTTATACGAACATTCGGTGGATTATTGAGATGGGTCATGCCGCCAGATCTAGATGCTGAAAACCAAGACTAAATTGTCATAACTTTAAAGTCAACAGTAATGAAGTGCTCCCCACCCCTTTGAAACCTAAAATTACCCTAGGAGGCACTTTATCTTCATACTCACATCTCTTACAGGACCTGACTGAATGTCGTACTTTCCTCCCTGGATGACCGGCACCCGTCCATTGTGGTCCCTCCAGAACATCATGTTGGGCTTTGGATGAGCATCCACTTGGCACTCCAGCACGACTGTATCTCCAAGATATGCCATTGTGATTGCTGATGCTGTGATATGAGGTACATCTGTAATGGAGTAAAGATTGTTAATATTCTCACGTACACTGGCAATAATAGGAAGATTGTCTACAATGTTCAGGGCAAATGATCGCTATCTGGAAGCAGTTGATCAAGTGGATATTGTGACTTAGTGTGGATACCGACAGTGTGTTTTGGAGAAGGCTGGCTGGTTGTTGAATCTTGAGGTGGATACACATTCTTTATATTGCTCATCCTTCCTTTCATTCATTACATGTATTTACAGTTACTTTATTACAAACACCATTAACAATCTTCTGTATACTCGTAATAATTGTAGTCAATATAATACATAGTAATGCATTATAATTAAACATAAAACAGATTAATAAAAACAATAATGCTGAAAATAAAATACAGATTAAAATGTATAAAAAACACGATCATAAATTATTGTAACAGTAATTTTAGTAGCTTTTTCCCACTGGATTATCATATGTGCCACCATAGTAAGCTGATTCATTAGAAGTACTCAAATCTCTTTCCCTTGGAAAAAAGAGCACTGGAAATAAATGCAGTGCACCCCCTATTTTATGTCCCCCCGTTTTAAATTTTTCCATATTATACATTCAATATTCATGGTTCCAATAGAGCAAAATTCTATAAAATTTTCCCCGATTTTACATTTTCCAGCATTTTAACTTTTTTCAACTTAGTCCCCTGAAAAATGTAAAATCAATGTTCCACTGTAATGTCAAATGTGCCTTGAAACTTTGTCACCTGACAATTTTGTCTTATGAGGCAAGAGATTCTCTCGATATATAAACAAGGTCATTTCCAGTTGTGCTTCCAAGCTTTTGAGAGCGAACATCACTCTCTTCTTCAGGGACTGAAATGACAGAATATCCTGAGTTGATCATTATTAGAGAAGCTTCAATAATTATTTCAATTTTGTCTTAATACCTCAGGAGCCATAGTAGCCAAGTCGATAGTGCATCTGACTGTCATGCAGGAGTCTCGGGTTAGATTCCTGGAGTGAGTGATCTAAGTTCAGAATTTTTTTCTGCCTTGTTCACACATAAAGCAGCTCTGGCGCTTACCCAGTCTGAAATGATGGATACATGGGGAGTAAAGGAGTCCAGAGCATGGTGCTGATCTCATCACCTCCAAAATGGCACATCCTCTAAAAGTGCCTTCATGGCACGGTGCTACATGCACAGGGAACTGTACCTTAATACCTCAACTTGGAGACAAAAGAGTTATGTTTTGGCAGGGTGTGCATTCGACACAAATTTGTTTTTATTACATGCTACTTGCATGTCAATACTAGAAATTAACAAAATACGAGAATGACATTTGTCCCAAGCATGACTATATCAAAGCGTTCCAAGATTAATATGGAACAGGGATGAAATGCAAGAAGGTAATATATAACAGATACTATGTGCCAATAATTACATACAGAACAGAGACTTGGACAATGACAGAGAGAGACAAAAGAAACAGGCAGTGGAGATGAAATTTCTAAGAAGTATATTGGGGAAGACTAGAAGGGATAGCCTAAGGAATGAGGAGTTTCAACAGACAGTGGGTGTGGTGAAGCTTCAGGACAGGATAGATCAGGCACAGATGAGATGGGTCGGATACATGAAGAGGATGGATGCAGAAAGATGTACCAGTAAGAGCTTACAATGCATGAGGAGTGGGAATAAGTCGAAGGGAGACCAATATGTGGGTGGAAAGAGCAGATAGCGGAGAGTGTTAGGAGAAGAGAACAAGATTGGAACAACGTGGAAAGAGAGGAGTGGTGAAAAACCAGGAAAAATGGAGAGGCTTGACTTCTATGCCGACCAAGCAAGAGGCAGGAAACGGCAAAGGATGATGAATGATGATGAGGGGTATTTAGTAGAGGCAACAGTGATTTCTATGCTTATCCTGGTCATAGAAATCTCTAGCTTTCTTTACAAATATTTAATTATATGTTTTGGAATATACATGAGATTTGTGAATCGTAACAACAGCTAGGGCCTCCCCAATGGCACATACTGGTTCGGATCCCACTTTAAACTGCAGGCCAGTCCTGATTAGCCATTCTATGCATAAAGTGGACTTAAAAACAACAATAATTCATAACAACACCTGATCACACTTACGGCTTATGGTAATTTTCCTCGATGCCTGCATCGGGGTGCCATACCCATTGTCAGCATAACAAGATATCTGGTCCATGTCTCTGGTCACATTGTGGATGACTGTGACCATGTGTCTAGTCGTCTCTTGCCTCACGAGTCTGCCTGAGATGTAGAGCGAGATCGTGGGCATCGGGGTTCCCATGGCTATGCATAACACAGTCATACTGCTACCCTCCATTACAAGGTTGATTGGATGAACCGTCGGAGGCTGAAATATAAAACAAAATTCCATTAATGTACTAAATTTTATAACACAATACTCAAAATTGGCAAGACATAAAGTTGTTATCCTATATTTTGCCACATTTACTTGGGTTCTTCAAGGATAATATTTAAAAAAAGGACACTTGCATGACACATGGGAATGTAGCAACAATGTGATTTAACTAAAGCTGAGCTGATACCACCATTTGCCGATACCGATGCTAATACCCTGACCAATTCCAACCGATACTGATACTTGTACAATTCCAGTTTAAAATAACAAATGCTAGTTACTGAGGAATAAAACTCATCACATCACATTCTATTAATGACATTAAATAACTTCCAAATTATTCTCATGCAGCATTATAGAACTTTACATTATCTTGTAACATTTTATGTAAACTTCTTTATACCCCCAGATGATGCAAAAAGAAGAAGTTTTTGAAATGTTGCAAGCATTTAAAAAGTGTTGCAGTTACACTGAAAATGTGGATTATTATAAGTGTCCCTGCTTCATTTCATGATCCCCAATTTCATGTAAACAACATTCCTGTCGTTTGGATTAACCTGGAGAGAGAGGAAAACGCCATAAAAATACATACAAACGCAGATATATTTATTAATGCTCATTTGGCCAGGCTCTGTATACATGCCCTGCTGTCCATTATTCTCTGTCATTTGCAATAAAAAGAAGTCACTGCGGTATCGGCCAGCAGTCACACTGAAGGGTAGAGCACAAAAAGAAAATCCACAACCCTCCCTCCTACAGCGACATTCATCCCTTTCCCAAGAACTCCGGAAAGAGCATGATAATAATATTGGTTTTAGAAATGTTCTTACCCCCACGAGTTTGCAAGCAAGAATTGGCAATGAATGGTTTCTTTTATTTCAACATCCCATTGACCACAAGGCAGTTACATGCCTTCAATGTCACGTTTTAGCGCAGCACTTTCTCTTCAGTCCTGCCTTTGATCTTGTCATCTGCATCCCAGGAGACTGCATCATTCTCAGAAATGTAAATGGAATTCCTGTGCAGGACCCCAACGGAAGGCTGAACGAACCTTTGAAAAGGACAGATCTTGACAAATGAGTTGTTTCTCTTGCCCACTCTAGCCACTCAAAATGCTTGGTATCGGTGATGAAAATTCAACCGATACTTACCAATACTGACTGATACAGATACATCGGTATCGGTAGGTATCAGCTCAGCCCTAGATTTAATCTTCAGCTTTTACATGTAATACTATGTTATGGATACACATCCACATTTACTTTTTCACAGAAATACGAAGCATTAGATTACATGGTGTAATGCTCATTCTTATGTTTTTGAATAGTGTGAGGTACATTTTCCTACCATGCATTGTCATGAAATGATACAAAATGCAAAATAAATCATTAAACATGAACTTTAGAGTTTATTTAATAACAACATTTTCTGAAGCCTGAATTATCCTGACGGTTACACAAAATCAAGGAAAACTGATTAATTCTGATGTAAATATTTGAGAAGCAAAAATAGACTCGTTTATACATGAAATAACTTATTAAAAATCTAGTGTTCTACAGTTTTCTCAGATAAAGCTGATTATCTACATTGTGATGAATTCACCAGGAATGTCACATTCTCCAGCATCACCCCTCCACCCCTCTCCCTCTGACACACACACTGTGCTTCAAGTGGTTTCAGTCAAAAGTTGGAATGCCAACACAGATGAATAGCCATGAGTACTACTACTACTTGTTTGTTTGTTTGATTTGTTGCTTAAGTCCACTTTATGCACAGAAAGGCTAATCGGGACTGGATCTACAGCTTAAAGTGGAATCCGAACCACTATGTGCCTCCACCAGGTATTGAACCCAGGACCCCTTGATTACAAGGTGACGACATGACCACTACGCCATCGGGAAGGCCCCTACTAGTACTACTAAACATATATTAAAATAACAATGGTATTATTATTATTATCATCACTACATCCAAAGTAAATATATATAAACATAAGATCTGTCTGGTCTGTCATTTCAGGAAATTAGGTTCTCATTTACAATTTAAATGAATAACACTTACGAAAATATGATTTTTTCTAAATTTTCGGACCGCCCAGCGACAGGAGGCAAATTTAGTAGAAGAATTGTCTATTTTTCTCTTCATCTCTTGTTTACAAGTATTAATGTAAGAAATGATGGACTCTTGTATTGTGTATTAAATAAATAAAATGGATGTCCATTGTCCCAGCAGGAACGAAGTTCTGCCACTAAACTGCACACACACACACAAAATACAAGCTATGTACATTTACCTCTACAAATGCAGGATATGCTGGATCCGTCCAAGCGATGAGAGTCTCCGATGCAGAGCTTTCACCTTTCCTTGATATGGCAGTCACATAAACAATATACTGTGTATTGGGGTTCAACCCATCCATCATATGGGATGTGACTGTGGTCTCCGTAATCTGGTATTCTTCATCAGATGTTGATTTGTGGTGTAATCTGTGGAAGAAAGAAACCATAGCTTTATCACATAATACGAGAAATAATCCTTGCATTTGAATGAGCAATATAAGAAGATCTATGCTTGCAAATTCCTTTATCTACCAAACACTTTGAAGGAATAGTTGTCATTTTATATCGGATCAGTGGGTTGATGTTCGTATTGGTGAAAATTTAATGTAACCCCATCCCTATCAGTAGTAATTATATAAAATATTATGTAAATTATATAACTGTTCTCATCATGTTTGTAGCTTCTGAGGAAGATGCACATGTAAATTATTGAGAGTTGAGGTTTCAAGTCCACTTTATGCACTGGTAGGTTAATTGGGACTGGACCTACAGTTTAAAGTGGCATCCAAACCACTATGTGCTTCCACTGGATATCGAACACAGGATCCCTTGATTACAAGGTGATGACGTTACCACTACACTATCAGGGAGGCCATGCAAATAAACTGTATCAAAACAAGGAGCAAATAAATTACTTCCATAACTTCAGTAAAAAAAAAAAGTAAAGTGCTCCCCTTAGCACCACACCATGAAGGTGTATAGGGGGTGTGGAGGTTACGTCCCACACTTTCTTGTTCTGGTCGTGAATGTGGGTGATGTGATCAGCATCATGCCCCTGACCGCCTTTACCCCCCAGGGTTTCCCCCAGGTACCCATGTCATTCAACCATGGGTGGGTGCTGGGGCCGCTTCCAATGTTAGAAAAGTTCCATAACTTCAAATTCAGTTAATCAATACTTTGGTATTTATATTTTTCCTATGTAGCGTTTTTGCCTTGTAATCAAGGAGTGCCGGGTTTGATACCACTTTAAGCTGTAGGTCCAGTCCCGATTAGCCTTTCTGTGCATTAAGTGGACTTATAACAATAATTCATTCAATCAATCAATATTTTTCTTATGTTATCTCGTTTTTCTTCTTATTTAGGCTAATCACAGTGATGAAGATGAAAATGACCATGAAAGACACCTAATGAAAGGAACACCCATACCAAAGACTGATTCAAACCTGGAATCTTTTATGAAAAGATCGTTCAACACACTTGGCCACTAAGATGCCATAGATTTAAGGTCAGTGCTAATAAATTGCAGCTTACATTATTTCCAGAGGGTGTGAAATTAGACTATAAGTTAGAGATGGGGCAGATTAATTTGTACTCTACTGTGGTGGTTCTTCAACTGTGGTCCGCGAAACCCTCCCACTGTTCCACAAAGGTTTGGAAAAAATACCAAGTCAAGAGCATTTACTCTTTAATGATGCAAATTTCGGGCTTTAAACTTTGAGTTAAACCTTGTGGGTCCGTGAGGGCGAGTGATCTCTGAAGGGGGTCCGTGGTGTAGGAAAGTTCAAGAACCAGTGCTCTATTGTATCGACCAATATAGGCATATCGGTGTATTGGTAAAATTACCGATTATTTACTGATCTGATATATCTATAAATATCTCATAATTTAGTGCAAAATTCTGTCATTTTGTTATAAGTTTCCATTCCCTACTTTTTCAAAAAGTAACTGTCTAAATAAATATTGGTTATGGGTATTGATAAATTTTATATCGGTACTTTATCAGTATCGGCCAAAATTTCATATCAGTCCATCCCTATTATCAGTGTTCTCTGAAATGAGCAATCAGTAGGAAAGGGGTCATAAGACACAGAGGTAAGGAAGGCCTTATCATTTGGCATACACGGGAGATGTACTATGTAGAAATTTGAGCAAAAATTACAGTTTGACCAGAAATCGAACATGGGTCTCTGGTATAGTGTGCCATTGCTCCACTAACTGAGCTACAAAACCAGCCCTGGTTTTGCTTTATTTTTAGCTCCCGTTCTTCACATTTAAGAGGAATTATCTGTCAGTAATACAGCAGTGGAATATGTTGCCTCTGAATCAGTAGCTCAGTTAGTCTAGCAATGGCATGGTATCAGAGAAACCCAGGTTCGAGTCTTGGTAGATGATTGATTGATTTGCTTTATTTTACTTTGCTTTTTCTGCCACTTTTGGCTAATTTGCGAAGATGGGGATGAGTGATGACATGTTGAAATTCATGAATGGACACTCACAACACTCACAAACATCTATGCACAGGCCGGGATCCCTGGCATTGTAGCATGATGTGCTAACCACTCTGCCACAGAGGCCGGCAGGAAGATGTGGGTTTACAAAGGCACATTTTACTCACAAAACACCTCCTGCAACATTCATATTCAATATATACCCACAGTATATACATACAATTTTGCATGGACTTTTTTCACATTTATGAATGTTACTTTAAATTTAAAATAGTTTTCAGATAATTAAAAATTTCATGATTTAGAGAGGAGGACAAAAATGTATAATGAAAAAGAAAAACTCAAATGCTAAAGAAATGTGTACTAATATTTAGACAGGATTTGGCAATGTGTGGTCTGTCTGTCTACTGCTATGATACAATTACTACATTGCAACTTAATGCAATGAAACAACTTACCGATAAGATAGCTGCTCTGACGGGCTAGTGAATTCAGGTGGCTGCCACGTGATGGTGACCCACGTAGCACTGTGGCCAGAAACAGCGAGGGAATGGGGAGGTGACGGCACTCCTGGGATGCCCTTTCCTTCAACCTCTGCAAGAGAAAATAAGTGACCAACACTGGAAGAAGCATTTTCTTTATGGTTCTCAAATATTATACTTATGAGCAGGCATGTTAAAATTGCAGCTGTCCCACTTTTCTTCTACAACTATGAGGGGAGGCTGATAATTATTGAGCCTTACCCAGAAAATATTGAGCTAGAAGGCTACAATTTGCAGGGTGTACTGGTCAATTCTTCTATATGTAACTGTGCAAAAATCGACTTTCTGTGATTTTAACTTCCCTTTGTTTTTCAGGTCCAAAGTGAAAATGGCAGCACCTCCAGAAAAGGTCTCCAAAGGTGTCATCCTGTTGCATGACAATGCCTCGCCACACCTGCAGGTGAAACAATGGCAACACTGACCTCCATAGGCTTTCAAGTATTGCCCCATCCACCTTATTCACTCACCTGGGTCCATCTGACTATAATCTGTTCCCATATCTGAAAAAAATACCTCAAGGGACAACGATTTGGGAGTGTTCAGGAGGCAACTAATGCTGCAAGTAAGTGGTTACACCAGCAATCAGAAGAATTTTACTTGCAGGGCTTAAGAAGCTGCAGGACAGATGTCGCAAGTGCATTGATTTCCTGGGGGAATATGTAGAATAGTATGGCATTTACAGCTTCCTAGCTCAATTTTTTCTTGATAAGGCTCAATACTTATCAGCCTCCCCTCATATATCTAAATTTAATATATATATAAAGCAAGGAAATGTGTTACATATAAGTCTGAACCGATGAAAATATCAATGTATTGTTAACAGCTGATGCCAGTGGTATTGGAATTGGAAAGTATCAGCCTTTAATCACCGATACCAGCAGATATTTTTCCAGAGTCCAGGTGTTTTGTGACTTCTTTAAAAATGAGATATGACACTGTCATGAATCTAAATATCTGGAAATTGAGCAACATGAATAATTTAATTTTTTTTTGTTACATCATGGGGAGAAATGGGTTTTGTTATTCAATAATTATGCGAAATTGTGAATATTTTTAAGTAAAACTCTGGTAGAATACTATGATATAGCCACAATGGAGAATCACATATATTAATATTCTGAACTAATTTATATTGTTATAATTTACAAGTATTAGTGGGTACCAGAAGAATTAGCTCAGCCTTCATTAAGTAGTTCAGATTCACTTTCAAACTTTTGACACACACACAGATACACAATGGTGTGAAGTTCAAATGGGGACTGGCGGCAGAAGTGATTGGCTAAGGTATACATAAACTTGTCTCCCGGTACAATAAATGGCTCAATGCCTTGGGTGCTTGTGTAGAAAAACAGCTCTAGGTTATGCACTTTCAGAGTAAAAAGGATTTGGTCAACTAACTTCTTGTTCTTTTCTTATTATCAAATGGATACTACTTTTTGGATAATGCCTTTAGCTTCACTTTTCTGCCTCTTTTGGCCAATCGTAGTGATTAGGATGAGTGATAATATGATGAACGGACACCTGCATAGAACACCCAGGCTCGGATTTGAAGCCCGGAACTTTCATGGTTAGATCAAAAGTCAACCACTTAATGTGTTCAGTCACTGAGCCAGCATTTAGCCCAAGCTGTGACAATTACTTTAACAAATTTATTTTGAGAATAGGCTTTATTGATACGAAAATTTGTATTTAAAATGCATATTTTATTAATATGAGCCATTTGCTAATAAGACTTCAGATGTAATGAGTGTTAGTAAACTCCAGCCAACTCAGTCAAAGCCGGCTGGCTACATCTGTTCCAGAACTCAATCCAAGTATGGTTTAGCTCAGTCCACTTCCGGTTTCGTGACGTCAAGGTGATGTATCCAGCTTAGTTGGCTTGTAAGATTTGTAAGCCTTTGTCGATGGACCGAGTTGGCTAATTGCAGATGAAAACTAGGAGAAAACACGACTAGCATCTTTCTTTCAATGGCTGTTGGCAGACTGCAGACGAAAACAAGGAGAAAACATGACTAGCATCTTTCTTTCATGCTAAACCTGCAATCATTTATTTGATGCCTTCGTAAGTCAGAAAAACAACTAAAGGAAAAGGTGTAGTTAATATTATTTTATAATTCTTTCCGTAGATGTATGGGAAAAATATGCAAAACTGATGATATCTGAAGAGAAAAAAGTAGTTTTTAATGTGAGCTGCAATGAAATATTTTTTATAGTCATATTATTTACCATAAATCACAGTTATTAGTTGGTGTCAATACACAGTACACTAAACTTAATGCATCATACAAAAAAATACTACAAAAATAATTATTTTCCATATATAGGCATAGTTATTTAATAGTTCGGTTTTCTTGGGTTATTTTGTGTCCCAATTTCTAAAAGTTGTCAAAATTTTCTATTAATTTCTATTTATGTAGCCGAGCTTTATATAGAGGCAAGATTTAGTGCCATTTACACCTAATACTACTTCCAAAAGTAAGTCATATGCTTTTAAACATGCATCAGCTCAAGAGACAAGCAGATGATCCACCATGCCATAATCGCCATAATCCACGCTGTTTGTAAACTACAGCTTGGGACAGCTTTGACTAATGATGTCAACATGACATTTCCTGTGACATCTGCGCAAGCCACTCGTAAGATCTGGGCTGAGTTGGCTGGAGTTTAAGAACACACATGTAGCAAGAAACAGTTGAAAATTCACACCCAACAAAATAGTGTAATACTTCACCTGTGTTTGTGATGTTTATCTTAAGTAAGGACGATGGAAGTGATGTTCCGTGCATATTGTGTGTGACAACAAAAATGTTGTAGAGAGCTCCTGTTTCCAATCCTGTCAGGGTATAGCTTGTGTTTGTCGTGTTCACTTGCTGAAATGGATAAAAGAAGAATAAACAGTCAATTAAGAAAATTTAGCAACACTTAATCAATATACGGTAATATTTTGTTGCAACACTGCCTTATAATTTGTATTCGAAGTGTACAGAATTTTTCTAAGTTGCTAGTTCAACTGTACAATGAAGATGAATTCACAACTATAGATAAGAACAACTACACATTTTACCTCAGATTCGAACTTGCTATATCTGGTTTAAATTAAAAATGGTCCCCATTTGTCAAATTATCCCATATTTGCCCATCTAAACAGATTATTCATTAAACCTTCAAAGCACATTTAAGCTTAAAGTTCTTGTATTTACATGAAAGAATACATTTTTTGGGGGGGCCCTCAGTAGTGGAGTGGCTATTTTAAACACATTTAAGGTGATGTGTGGAAAAACATATCAACCTCATTGTTTCAGAACTGGAAAGTGAATCAGTCACACATGCATACACACACACCAACCCACACACACAAAAGAAGCAAATTTTTTAATATAAAAGTCTGAAATACAAGGTTCGCCCATAAAGAGACTGAACTGTAAAAAACAGAACCAAACCAAATAAAAATGTACTGTATTCTAGCCTCACTGCAAAGAGCTATATCTAAACTTCCCGTCAGTGCATGTTTCAACCTGTTACAGGCAGTCGGTATCGAGGCAAGTGTGCATCAGATGCAGGTCATGTGCAGATGGCGTACAAAATACGTGCACCAAGATGGAACAACGTTACAACATAAAGTTTTGTTACAAATTGGGTAAATCATTTACCAAAAGTTACAGATGATATGGGCAGTGTATGGTGATGCAGCATTATCAAAAACCCAGGTGTATGAGTGATACAATCGTTTCAAAGGAGGACGATGTCGAGGATGAACCAAGATCAGGATGCCCTTCAACGTCAAGGAATGACGACAATGTGGAGAAAATTCGTGCACTGGTTTTGATTCCCAAGGACTGATCCACCATGAATTTGTCCCTGAAAACCAAACCTTCAACCAGTGGTATTATATGGAAGTGCTTGGTCGACTCAGAAACAGGATGAAGCAGGTTAGGAAGGACCTCTGTGATTCTGACCAATGGTTTCTGTTACACGATAATGCTCGGCCTCGTACCGCATTGTCTGTGCAACAATACCTTGCTAAGCATTCAGTGACAGTGATCAATCACCCTCCATATTCTCCTAACTTATCGCCTGCTGAATTTTTTTCCTTTTTCCCAAGCTTAAGATGGCTATGAAAAGGCGAAGATTTGATGACGTCGCAAACATTAAATTAAATGTTACTTGTATTTTGCGAACACTTACTGTCAATGACTATCCACAGTGTTTCCAAGACCTGTACAAACGCTGGTCAAAGTGTCTCCACAGGTGATTATTTTGAAGGTGATAAAGTCATTTGAAGGTAATTACTTGTTTTCTTTTCTAAAAAAAAAAAAAAGTTCGTTTTTTTTATGGGCGGACCTTGTATAACTATAATTTTGTCTAGAGTTGCAATTTACCTAGTTTTATGTTCACTTTATACTCTGATAGGTTATCCACTATTTGGGACAGGACCTATAGTTTGAAATGTGATCCAAACCACTGTGACTGTACCATGTGTCTCCATTGAGGGATCAAACCTGTAACCCCTTGATTATCAGCATTAGTACAACACAGTCAACAAGATCTGTTCAAAGAGTTGTGTGGTATTATCAAAATGGAAGATATCTGGTTATTTTCAGCACAGGTAAACTTATAATGTATTTTTTTTTTTTGAAAATGTATAACTTATGGCTAATATATAATTCAATCATGGGACCATGATATTGCTATGTGCATTTGCAATTTAGAAAAAAAAATCTTCAAATTTATTTTGTGGTATATTACTTACATTATCAAGTCTCAAAATTGTCTCGTGCATAGAGGTGTTGTCGATTTTCTGGTAATGTATAATATAGTCTGTCACATTGCTATCCATTGGTGCTTCCCATATCAATGTTATGCTTGTGTCTGTGACAGACGTTGCATGGAGCTCTGATATTGGTCCAGGGAGAAGGCCTGTTCCTGAAAAACAAGCAAAAGCGTATATAAACACATCTACAAGCACTGATAAGTCTTCATGTATTAATTAGAGTAAACTGAACACCTAGCTTTATTTTTGGTCTCTTAGCAGATTACCATGCATTGATTGTCATGTTGATCAGTGAAAATCTGCTGCTACCATGAGTCGTTCAACAAACAATGCAAATTTGATCAGGGTTCCCACGTAAACTCTATCTGTATTTTCCCTGACTTTTCCAGAATCAGCACATTTTTTTCCAGAGTCCTTAATACCCAGTACATTACGATTCTAAATATATTTTACAATGGCTTATGGTGAATCTGTTTTATCAGTAATATTATTGATCTGATATACAGTGGAACCTCGATTTTACGTTTTTCAGAGGACCAAGCTGAATAAATCAGAGGACCAAGCTGAATAAACTTAAAATGCGGGAAAATGTAAAATCGAAGAAAATTTTATAGTATTTTGCTATGTTGGGACCATCCAAATTGAATGTATAATTTGGGAAAATGTAAAATTGGGGTTTCACTGTATTTATATACAATCTGTAATTTAGTGCAATATTCTGCCATCGTGTCATTTATTTTATGAATAAGAACAAGTAATTAATGTTATGGTTTTGCAAAGTAAATGTCTAAATAGGTAGTTCCTTCTCACAGGCAAAACCCAGCACAATCACTCAGGTATGTACATTAATTAAGGAGACGAATGAACCATTCATCGAACATTCAAGGAGCAATTTTATATCAGATCAGTAGGCCTATTAGTAAATTTTGTGTAGTTCTTTACAGGCCCGCAGCCAGGAATTCTTACTGGGGGGGGCGGGGGGCAAATTCAATCCTAGAGGGGGCAAATTTTTAATATATTGTGTTGCATTGGCAGATATAGCAGGGTACAGAGGGGCACTTGTCTCCCTCCTCCAAAAGTGATATGTAACAGGAAAGAGATGATATCTTTAAACTCCAATGAACAAAAAAATGACTCTTCGGAATACCAAAGAATACAAAGATAAAGTTTAACATAAATAGCGAATGTATCGACTTTATATTTACAGGTCGAAAAGGTTAATAGACGATTAATATGTACCAACAGTTTTGGGCTTCTCTGCAGAACTGATTACGGAAGTCCTTTATAAATCGTGCTTCATAATGTAGTACTCTAGTTTCCAGTATGCAAGATTTTTACGCACAAAGGAATCTAACGAGAATCCAACACCACCATTGTGTTGTGTTATGCAAGAAAAATCTAATTAATTAAATCGGGCCGCCTCGGCCAATCCATTTCTTTGGGTAATTTTCATCCAGCCACTATCGCACCCCCAGGCAGAAGTATGGATGGGCATAATCAACAATCATTTGATCGAGCCATTTTTCCTGCCCCAAATCTTAAATGGCATCACTTATGAACATTTTTTGAGGAATGGGATGGCAATGTTGTTGGAGGATGTGCCTCTAGCTACAAGACGTGACATGATTTATCAGCATGATGACTGCCCAGCTCGATCCCCGATGGATTTGACGCCTTGCGACTTTTACATTTGGAGCCACATGACAAGCCACCGGTAAACTTGAAAGAAGAGCTCAGGGAGAGGATCTTAACAGATGGTCAACACATCAAGGACACCATCACATCACGAGTTAAGAGACCAAATGTCCGTTAAAACCTGCGTGCCTGCATTCGTAACGGAGGTGCCAACTTTGAGCAAGACGTGTAATGTTCTTTAATTGTATTGTTCATTGATTCCATTCACATGAAGATGAATGAAGTATTATTTCTTGTACACAAATGTGTATGTTAGCAACATTTGTACCTTGTTGGATACCAGATGTCACAAGGAAGTAATTTAAGTAATTTGTACGCTTCGTGTCATACCATTTTTGTTATTAATACGTTGCCAAGTAAACTAAGAGTGCATTTTTTTATCATCACTAGTAGGTTTAGACCTACCCGTTACTTACATGTGATTGTTATTTGGGAAAAACTTTTTTTTCAACGAACCACTTATTTGTTAGCTATCAGAAAACGCTGAAATAAGTTCCATACAATGATCAGTTTTTTCTCAATTCATCTTTTTATGTGGAAAATTGTCATTTGTCATTGTCAGAGTGAGCACTTGCTTTGAGGCATTCTGTAAGTCAATGTCTTGTTTTCTTGTTCATGCTCTCTGTAATTTGCAGTGTACAGTTACCCACAAGAATACAGTGAACAATTCTTTCAGACAAATCTAATTTTTTGCAGTCAAACGTAGCACACCCTATCTCTTCCACGATAGGTCTTAAATGAGTTCGGATTGTCGTTTGTGGGACGATTGTAGCCTAAATTGATGTGTCATACATATCCCTTTCTATTTGACAATATTGTGTGATATCCAATATGGCGGAATCCAAGATGGCTGCCATGATGGCCACACCCCCATTCAATGCAGTTTCCGCACCAATACCCACTTGCAACATGTGATTTTCCTCTGTCCACGCATCTCATTATTACTGGCCTGTCCCGATACTTTTGACTAACCCTGTATATATATATATATATTATGAAAATACATTATGTGATCAATTCATATGCCAAATTTTCTCTCAAATGTGCACACTCCTTTTCCTCAAAAGAATTGTTCATGCATTTAAGCAGCAACAATCTGAAGTATATATATGGCCTTACTTCTCTCTCTGGAACGTTGGAAATGGCCCCGGCACCCACCCAGCGTCGAATGACATGGGTACCTAAGGGAAACCCTGGGGGCTAAAGGCGGTCAGGGGCGTGATGCTGATCACATCTCCTCACTCACGATCGGATCAAGAAAGTGTGGGAGCACTTTACTTTTTTTTTTTTTACTTACTTACTTACTGCTCTCTCTGGTAATTTAGAATGCATTACAGAGAAAAATCATCTTGGGATCGAAGCGAGCAGGAAAATCTTAGATCCAAATATATGCAAACTGAAACAATATTGATTTAATAGGGTGCAAATAATTTCACAGGGTGCCATGGCATTCTCTTTAACTTTTTTTTTTTTATTTAGATCGTTTTGGCTCCCAGGGCTTTGGACTATAAGAATAAGAAAATGCGCATTTGCGAGCGAAGCGAGCAAGAAAATTTTACGAAATGTACTTTTATTTGTATAAAATTTGAAAGCGAGGGGGTAATTGCCCTTCTGTGCCCCTGCAACTGCCCTTGGCCATCTGGAAGAAAAATGCAAGAAAAACTTGAAAACTAATTCCATCTTGAATATCCATTTGTACTGCTATTCTTAGACTCTGCTAGTCATGATTCTTTACTTCATTGTTTGCCCCCCCTAGATTAGACTTCCAACTAAAATTTGGGGGGGGGTGATAATGCCCCTGTCCCCCGCTGTGGTTGCAGCACTGTTTGTGAGTGTCTCTTCATCAATTTCACGTCATCACTCATTGTCACGTTTAGCTCGAAGTGGCAGAAAGGCAACGCTAAGTAACAAAAATCGAACATCCATTCCCTGTCTCTCCCACATGAATCACTATTACCAATAGGTAGACTTCGGAAACAAAAGATAAAGCAGTTCAAACTTCATAACAACATATCCAAGAAGAACATCCAAACACATTAGGTACCTTTCATACAAGACTTCTCAAAATGTCAAAACTCTTCTAGGTACTGACAATTACAAAATCATTTCCCAAAGTCTGAACCTAGAAGGGATTTTCTCCACCTAATCCTAGTACGACATTATTCGTAATCCCACTACACGTTAATAAATCACAAAATTAATAAGTGTCTTTGTTATGTTGCTAGAGTAGCCTAATAGAGGATATAATTGGAAAGATTAGTAAGAATTCCAGTAGGAATATGTTCTGTATTTTTCACAGGGGGGCAAAGCAGGCTCTCAGGGGGGGAAGTTGCCCCCCTGCCCCCTCTAGCTACGGGCCTGGTTCTTTATTAGTATCAGCCAATAACAAAACAAATTAAAGAATAAAATGATGTATTTGTACACTTAATTAAGGAGTAAGGTTTCTTTTTTTTTTAATTTTCACACTTTTTTTGCAGCACACAAAATAACATAAATTTCAAACACTGTCACACACTTTGGCTCATCACGTGATGTTCAAAGTCATTGCTAATTGACCTACATAAGTGATAGAACATTATCTTTAGCTTTCATAATCGAATGGGGCGGTTACGAAAACCATGTGGCTGTTTAGCAGCCTGTAAGATAGGGAAATCAGCTGAAATTTTCAAGATTCTCTAAAAACTTCAAATCTCCAAAGTGAATCAAGTATTGTACTGTCTAGCATTTTAGTGACACTGGAAAAGTGAAAGATGGGCCCAGACAGGGACAGCCACGTACTGTAAAGACTGTGCAACTGGAAATATCAGTGATGGTCTGTGAACTGACCAGTTCCAAAATGTCCATGTCTCGTATGTTGCAAAGTGACCTAGGACTGAAAGCTTAGAAACATCATACAGACCACTTTCTAGCCTCAGAAACCAATAAAGGCAAAGTGCCTACTGGATCATAAAGCATAAATTGGCACAGAAGAATTATCATGGAGGCAGCTTTTAACTTGCAGAATGACAGGTTGTATGCCACAAGAAGTTAGTAAGAAAGGTCCAGAGGGGGCACACTGTGCTTCAATCATGGTGTGGTGGGAAATGGGGCATTATGATAGCATCACTGAGCTCCTTTTTTGCAAGGGGTAAAAACATCAGCCCGAGAGTACCAGGAGACACTTCTGGAGACAATGGTCAAGGATCTAAGCAATACTATTCCATTGCCAGTAGTTTTTTTCTGAAGGATTGTGCACCAGCTTATATGGCTCAAACAACCCAGCAGTGGCTTGACACAAATGTGCTCAACTTTTATTTCCCCTTCAGATGGATCATCTGACAGTACAGGCTTCAGCTCTCTGGACTAGAAATTGTGGCCTGCACTTCAAGACATGGTTTGCAAGAATATACTTAGTTCATTCAAATGAAAAGGTCCATTTTATTTTTTCTTAAAAAGCGTTTTATACGAGACAGTAATTTCATGTGTTTTGCATACCCACAGGTATATGTGACGTTTTAGTAATGAAGCATCTGCATGTGTGTCCAGGTAGCACGTGTCCGTTATCTAATCACCTTCACTTTCTTCCCCCCCCAGGTGGAACGCTGTGCTGAACAATGGAGCTGCCATTAAGGGACGTGTCCAAGGAAGAACAGCGGGGTGTCATTCGGTTTCTTCATGCCGAAGGAGTACATCCAGCGGACATTCATAGGAGAATGAAAGTTGTGTATGAAAAATGTGTATCGGTGTATGAAAAATGTGTATCGGACAAAACAGCGAGAAAATGGTGTAGGCGTTTTCATGGTGTACGAAACACATTGAAGGACGATGCTCAGCTGGGACATTTGAAAAATCGCATTCCGGATTGGACAGTGGCTGCTATTGACTACCTTATTCAAGAAGACAGACGAATATCCCTGGCAGCCATTAGTGAACAAGTGAATGTGTCATTAGGTAGTGTGCATGACATTGTGAGGCACAGACTGGGTTGCAGGAAAGTGTGCGCACAATGGGTGCCAAAATGTTTGTCAGAGGAACAAAAAATGTGCAGAATGGGAATGTCATTGGCTCATTTGATGCGATACAGGAATGAAGGTGAGGACTTTATCAGCAAAATCATTGCTGGAGATGAATCGATCTGCCCGTATTACCAGCCAGAATCAAGGAGGGACAGTATGGAATGGAAGCATACAGGTTCACCAAAACCAAAGAAAAGCAAGTCACAACCTAAAGTTGGCAAACTTATGATGGCAGTATTTTTCGATGACCAAGGGCCACTGCTAGTGGAGTTCCTTCCGGAGGGACACAATTAACGCAAACACGTAATGTGAAACACTGCATCGTCTACGGGCATCAATCAAGAATAAGCATCGAGGAAAACTCAGCAAAGGCATCATTTTACTCCAGGACAATGCTCGTCCCTATACAGCCAGACAGACACAGGATATGTTGCATTCATTCCATTGGGAAGTGCTAGACCACCTTGCCTACAGTCCTGACTTGAGTTCATGTGATTATCACATTTTCGGACCTATGAAGAAACACCTCAGAGGACGATGCTTTGCCTCGAGTCCTGAGCTGCAGGAAGCTGCCAGGTAATGGTTTCATTCCCAGCACAAGGACATCTTCTACCAAGGAATTCATAACCTTGTTTCAAAGTGGAACAAGTGTCTTACCTCATACGGTGAATATGTGTAGCCAACTACTGTAATAAAGTTTCTGCAAGGAAATGGACCTTTTCATTTGAATGCACCTAATATATAATGCAGTATTGTCACTTTGAAGGCAGGGGAAGCTTTCACCCTCGATACAGGCGTAATGCAATTGATCACTTAGGTCCTATGTGCAGGTCAAAGGCAGTCATTTTGTGCTTTGTGTACATAATATATCACGTAACATGTTATTTCATTCAGAGCTTTGAAATATTTATCTGGTGAGACTGGGTGTTATGTAGAAGGCTTTCGGCAAACAGAAGATTTTATACAGGGTGTCTACCAAAATAACATCCAAATTCTTGACTTTTTCTTCAGCTATCTTTCCTTTTTCTTGACCATTTCTTTTCCTTTATTCTTAAGAAAATATATCTTTCTATTTAATAAAGAACTCCAGCCCCAAGGCCAGTAACGATGAAAACTGAAGCTGTACTTTAAGAAGAAATTTAGGCTTGCTTTAATTATTAATGAATGTAAAAATTATTATTAAGAAATAAAGTCAACAAATCTTAACCAAAACTCCATACAATTTTAGATTTCCAAATATTCAATTTTATCAAATCACAATACAGGTATATAACAATGTAAGTTCACTATACTGTAAAAAAAAAAAAAAAATAGCAAGTTCTTGACTTAAAGCATAATTTCTTGACTTTTTCTTGATCTATCCATTGATTTCTTGACTGGTAGACACCCTCTTATAATATCAATTAATCTGTGATGCAAACTAAACACATATCTAAAGCCTACATCTTCAAAATAGTTCATATAAAGCAAGTTAGTGAAGTTGGAATTATTAGAAGAAGAACAAGAATATTTTAGTCCTTCGGATGTGCTTCATTGGGATTCAATGATAATTAGATGATTTTCCCTGAGAATTCCCTGAGTTTTTACTTTTCTTCAAATTCCCTGAGAATTCGAAGTTTTTCCAGGTGTGTGGGAACCCTGTTGATATTTTATCAAATCACCATGTCAAAGTGTCTGCTCTCATGTGCATAACAGAAAATCGAAATATGTATCAGAAACGAAGTGTGTGTGACAGACATGAGTTGCATTTGTTTCAAAGACTTTCACACCAGAAAGATTTATTCTGCATATACCTAAAGTACATACATACTAACATGCTATGTGTTATTGTGTAATTGTATGTGTATATTATTGTATTATTTATATTTGTTGTGGAATATTAAAGCAATTATGTAAACAATATTGCATAAAAGAAGAAGGCAGGCAAATAATGGTAACCTGCTAAAAAAAACCTACATTTTCCACTTGTGACTTGTTCAGAAAATTCCACTTTTGTAGATGAAAAATAACATAATACTGTTATTTTGCATGATTGAAAGTCATTCGGGTTAAAACAACCCAGAAGTCTCCACGAGAAAGATGAACGATGATTAGTTAAAACATTGAATTACAAACATATGATGCCACAGTATGGTCACACAGGTTTCTTTCTCATTTTGTACTTACCTTCTTCAAAGCACTGAACTATATTGCCGATGAACGGAATGCAAGAGGTAGCGGTCGCAATGAGTGAATCGACAATGACTCCAGAACAGAGACTGAGGCAAGACGGCGGAACTCCTCGTCTCTGACAGCAACTCTGATGATTCCTTCCTCCGGCACCACACTTCAGGAGTTTATGAAACTCTCCTCCACACACAACGGCCAGATTCTTAATGTCGCTCATACTTGCATCGTACGTACACAGAGGCAAGCAGACTTCACTAAGATCTGCCTCTACGCAGCATGATGTCACATTGTAGTATTCCGCTTCTTCAATCTTCTCTTCGACAATCTTGCTGAGGGTTCGAAACACGACACGTGCAGAAGGCTCTCCGACACCGTGCTCATTCAGCGCCTCGACGTAGAACTCGTACTCCGTATTGCTGTAAAGTTTCTCAAGCACAAATGGCGGTTGGACTTTAGAAATCGCTTTGTACTCATTATCGTAAGTTGCGATCAGGCGGTAATGTACATTGTAGTAAACGACGGTATCTCCAAGTGTCTTTGGTGGACCCCAGTGCAAAATGGCAAAGTCGTAGTCGATATTTGACACACGGACCTCTATCGGAGCGCTCGGCAATACTCCATACCCTTGCAGCAAGCAGTTCGTGTAGTCCCGCATGTACTTCAGGCACCTGAAAAGATACCAGAACAATTAGGATGGTCTTTCAAATGTGTTTTCCTTACATTATTACATGATCTCTTTGTATTTAAACACATACACACAAATGAAGAAATTAAATATAGTTTTACCAGCTGGATTCTTGTATTTTGTATTGTTACAACTGCAGTTTTTGTTTACACGTTTGCAAATTGTCTGTGTAGCCACATGTATCTTTTATAAAATACCACTATAAAAAGAATATCTCCAGTGGTTAAAAATACTTTATTAAAGTGGGACCTGCGCAGAACCGTGGGTTGAGTGAATGATACTCTTGCATGGACAGGAGGTGGAGCAGGTTTACTTATGATCCAAGTTTTGAATGATGGAGGGGAAGATGCACTAAGGCTTTTCGAAGTTTCTTTTGTTTGTGGTTGCTCTATAGCTAGGCATATCAAGATATACATGTTCTCTTTCTTAGGAGTAAAAAGAATTAAACAAGGCATTACTAACAACAAAACAATCAAACCGAAATAATAGTAGATAAAAAAATTCAGTAAAGGATGGAAGCTCTGCAAGTGTTCATTATTTAAATTTAAATACTGAGAAATGAGTTCAACTATTTCCACTGTTTCTAGTGTGAACCTATTGTTACAGGATTCACTTGAGCTTTTGATGCTATTCTTACCGATTCAGAGGGCCTCCCCGGTCTTGGGTTCAATACCCGGTGGAGGCACATAGTGGTTTGGATCCCACTATAAACTATAGGTCCAGTCCCGATTAACCTTAATGTGCATAAAGTGGACTTAAAACACCAAATCAATCAATCAATCTAACCGATTCAGACAGATATCAATGCTTGAAAATTATAACCACTTAAAGTACTTCAGAATACTTATAATTTTTAACATGCATATTATGCATGCATGTTTTCCTTGAAGCTAAACATCAATCTGTCTCATTCTATGTTAAAACAAAAGATATTTTTAAGGAATTGCAAATACTGTCACTACCTTGTATATATAATATACTTAAAACCCAGTGCTTCATTCATAGAAATGTCAACATGTTTTCGAAAATCTCAATACACATGAATATAATACCACAGGTCAAAACAAAATCCATTTGAATTCAGTTCGTACAACTAAAACACAAAGTTCCTTACGATACCAAGGTTTAAGGATGAAGTACCACAAGCAATAAGGAACTATAATTTTAAAAAATTTAAAATAGTAATATGTAAAATATTAATGTCTAACATATTTACCCATCTCTGCTCCAGACGCTGTACCCTTTGTGAATGAAGACATTGAGCCTTCGAAATTAATCGGAAATAACTATCCAATTTTTCCAGAAAAACAAAATTTCTTGAATGTAATACATAAACCATACTTACTACATTTGATGATGTAAAGAAAATACTAACATCTGATTTTGATAAAAAATATGAATCATAAAAAACAGTATAGCTAAATTTAATGTGCATGAACATGTAAATACATAAAAACCTCTGAACAAGAATTGTAAAAACTTATCCTGTTTCATCTACGAGGAAAATTTTCTACTGGTTTTGTAATAGCAATGTAACAATCATCTGGATTGATTACATTTTTTTATGCAATATAATTTTGCTTTCAAATATTCATAATTTCGTAGAGATAATAATTTAATCACAAAATCCATTTATTTCCATAATTTTGCAAAAATAAAGAAAATGCTGCATTTTGTATCGTGGTGACTACAAAGACTAAAAAATACTAATACTTGCTCATACAGATATCACCGATTATTCTGTATAAAAGTGAATAAAAATTCTAAATTTAGAGGTTTGTTATTACATATCATTTAGTGTGCAGTGAGCTGTTTCCAATAATTACATCAGAAGACTGTAACTGTTTAAAGTAAAGGAATAAGCAAAGGTGTAGCCTTACTTGAAGTAATTGAAATCGATCTGAGTGATGTTCCCAGTGCAGAGTTCTTGACAGAGAGCAGGAAGACCTCTTGACTGGCAGCACGCGGTGTGATCCATTCCGTTCGTGAGGCAGCTGAACGTGTCGGTCGCCCAAGGAGCACAAATCATCAGATCTGTCACTTCTGCAATGTCGCTTTGAGCTGGATCACAAAGTTTATTGACACACCTGGAAGTGAAAATATTGCTGAAGGGTTTGTGTCCTAAAGCCTACAAAAATATCAGTTATGAGTAGGGGGTGGATTTTTGCATTTTTTGTCCTTAAGGAGAATTGATATGCTCTCAACGGATTTATCCATTTCACTTGATGCGTATTACTCTGGTATTTGGGACGTTAGTGCATATTTTAGCTTAACGTGCATATAATTTGCATATAATTGGGAATTTGGGAGCAATTTTAATGTAATTGTTCATTTCAAGTTTATTTGCTTCATTTTCCCAGTTCTTTGTGTAAGGATTAAAAAATAGCCTACTTCGTCTGGGCACTAGTTGGGTCAAGGACATTCCAAAACTCATCTCATAGCGTTGCAGGTGGCCTGGTTGCTAAGATAGAGAAACCCACCCTTTCACCAACTAACGACCTTTCAGAGATGAGAGTCACATTTCCAAATTCTACCGACAATACTGGGGTCGCGTTATTTGAGGATTTCCTTTTAATGTGACATCTTAATAAATCTGCGAGTGTATGTATGTGTGCTGCAGAAGTGACAATGAATGCCGAAGGAGATAAGAAGTAACAGCACTGCTCCAAGATTGGGCAGAATGCAACGATGCATTTACCACTGAGTAGAGATATTTATTTTCAAGTATACTCTAAACATGTAATACATTTCAGGTATTTAGAGTAGTTTTTGACAGCTTAAATGGAAATTTCCGAATTGCAAATTTGCCCATTTCTGGCACAGAAAACATTTGTTGCCTGCGTAGGCCTGGACACTGTGAATTTTATAAAATCATATTCATTTTTGCAGACAATGCTGCTGTATAACCTAGTGAAGGATAACATTATGTTATTTTAGTACAAAATAAAAAGAAACAAAGAGAATGATGGTCAGATGATGAACATATGTTGTCTCTCAGAAAGAATTCTATTTCACAACAGAAAATGATCTCTCTTCTTTGACAGAAGTAATTAGACTATACTGAAACAGGTTATTGTAGATAGATTCATAGTCAAGTAAATTATTTCAACCTTCAAGAATATGGCAACACCACAATGTGCCAATAAATAAAGTTTAAAAAAAAAAAGTTATGTACAATTTTGCAAATGGCGAAAAGAGGCATTAAAATTTAAAATAGGCAAAATTAAAAAGCTTCTAAAACATTATCAACAACAGAAAAAATGTATATCAAGAAACGTTTTATGAATAAATGAAACAAACATCGGGCTCTAATTATAAGCAACGAAGTTTCAGAACATGCCCCTAAACAGAAAGAAAAAAGCTTACGTAGAGTGTGAAATTCCTTTCTCAATGCAGCAGCTCTTGATGTCCGGCAACTGCGGGGCTTGTGCCACGTCTGGCTTCACCATCCCTGGAGACAGGGTGAGCGTCCTGATTCTGTACGACGGCAGGCTGCTACCGTGGATGTTGAAGGCAGACACTGAGATTTCGTACATGGTGAATGGGTTCAAATTGTTGATAGTTGTACTTGTAGCATCTCCTTTAACCTGGTTAAAAATATAAAAATTTCTTTCTAAATACATTCTTAATTACACCATAGATTACATTGGTGTGCATGTTTACGTTAAACCACAAATATTATCATAAAATGAAATAATCACACAGTACATCAATCCACAGTGCATTTTCAAAATCTGTTTTAAGATGGATATACATATTCTCTACTAGACAACAACAGTTTTGCAGAAGTGCACGCTAAGTCCAGGCACAAATTTAACACCCATTTGCAGAAAAGCACTACAATTCATAATCTATGCTGTAAGTGTGTAAACTAAGCCCAGGTAAGACTTATTCTTGTTTGTAACTTTTCTTTTTCTTTATAATTAATTTTTGGTTGTTACAAGCAAGTAGGGATGGACGATATCTGAAATTTGATAATGTGATATATCGTCAACAAAATATCGTTACAGACGACACAATTTTTTTTCCTTATTGTAATATTAGCGATATATATCGTCTCCATGATATATATCGTCAAAACATCATGACTATATATATATCACTAAAATATCATGATGATATATTGCCGACACGATATATATCATTAAAATATTGTGACGATATATCATCTACTTGATATCGTCTGGTCGATATTTTTTCAATATCGTGATATATCGTTTAGACGATATATTGCCCAACAGTACAAGCAAGTAAACATTTTTCTTTTATGTAAGTTTTTGGGTGAACGCATGCTCTCTTCATCAGACATTTACTTATGAATTGATCAAGTTAATACTTGTTGTATCATAGTTATAATGCCTAATAACAAAATAATATAAACATAAGACACAAGTGACATCTTGTAAACCAGCCTGAAACAAAAAAAACATAACTATGGGCAAAAAATGTCACCTTGTAATACTTGGGCTGTCATACAATAAGACATAGTGACAGTAAGTCACTGAAACCAATGGTTAAATAAAGTAATTTTTCACAAAAGACACGAGGATTTATTATGTTTGTCAAAAACAACACAAAACACACAAACAGCATGATAAAAAAAAAAAACTTTCAGAGTTTGTCCAAGCTTTCGATTCCATCTCGGAATCATCATCAGGACTTGTCGAGAAATGGCGAAAGGTTGATCGATCGATTGAATTCATGTTAACTCCACTTTATGCACAGTAAGGCTAATTGGAACTGGACCTACAGTTTAAAGTGGGATCCGAACCACTATGTTCCTTCAGCGGGCATTGAACCTGGGATCCCTTGATTACAAGTGACGATGCTACCACTGCGCTATTGGGGAGGTCCAAATGGCAAAAGGGACACAGTTGAGGATCCGCTGGTGCTACTCACTGCTGTTTGTGTCTCTTGTGTTATTTTTAAGAACTATGTTGCTGGCATGTGGTGAAAGAAGTTTTTTACAGATATTTTAATGTATTTGGTAAGAAATTCAACAAAAAAACTTTATTCATAACTTGCACAGACTGTGTTCTCTCTGCAGCCTGTTGAAAGAGAGCTAAAAATCCAAGTAATAACAATGGACAAAACTTTTAATAAATATAATTATATACCTTCCTACCTTGACCTGAATAATTTCTGGTACAACAATTGAAGCAGGGTTTGGACCCTCTTCAGGAATAGTGTGATTGTGTGCCTCGGTGCTCAAATCAGTGTTGGGAGCATCAAACGATCTGAGTGTGGTCACGTTGATCACATACTCAGTCACAGTGTCTGCGTTCTCCAGTGGTGGAGACCACGTTACTCGAAGAGACTTTTCCGTGAGGGTCTCCACTTCTACCTCCTCTGGTGGACTCGGGAGCAATTCTGGAATGAAGTGAGAGAAAAATCTCTTCAAAAACACTTCAATCACTACCATGGCATTTACCTCATCTTTAGGCTTTCCCATGACTTTCTAGATAGAGGACACCCTGATTTTGTAAGACTAAATTGACCAAGTTAATCATTAAGAAATTTACTATAAACAAAAAAAAATCCTGACCAAGGCAGTGTTTATTATATAATAACACTATAAATGCAACGTTTCCACCCTCCAACAGGGTCTTCTTCAGATAATTTTTTTTTTGAAAAATCATCTTACAAGTTTGAATTTTTGTCTGAAGAAGACCCTGTTAGAGGATGGAAACGTTATGTTTATATTGCATTATTACTAGAACCCAGATGTTTATGCAATACCAAAAGGATATGTCGCTAAATATGTAATAATAATAATCAAGTACCGAAGGAATTTCAAGAATTCTGTTAGATATTTATTTAATTTAAAAATATTCAAGGACATAAGTTGTTCAAATTAAAATGTGTCAAATTTATACTCAAGAGCAACGTGTACATGTTTAAGAAACCAATTTTTGTCAACCATTAATTACTTTTCACATTGCAAATTATTGGAGAATATGTAAATGTAGGGGTAGATTCAAGAAGAGTGAATGCATACAGGACTTACATATGTTTTCTTACAGAGTGAACCACTAGGTACTTTTCCATGTTTCCAGCTTTATACATTGCCGTCGATCAGAAAGAACAATTGAGGCATTGCGGATACAAAGGGCGAACTCAACAAATGTACGTTGTGAGGGAAATGTATTTCAAGTTGTGAGGCACGGAACAAATTCAACAAAAAACTTCGTAAATCATGCAGGAAACTTTCCGATCTACTCTTACCACGTTTTTGTGGAGTTCCCACTGTGTCTGACAACTTGAAACGCATTTGCCTCACAATGTACGTTTGTTGAGTTTGCCCTTCGTATCCGCAACGCCTCAATTGAATGAAAATGCATAGCTCCTTTTGTAGCTTTGTACAAGGGAACATATTGTGTAATTCGCTACATAGGCCTACAGGAAAGCACCTTTCTTGTCCACCGATGCCAAGTTTCTAGGTGCTTTGCCTTAGCCTAAAAGCGAAAGGAAAATATGTAACCAGAAGGGGGAGGAACTCCAGCATTTTTTGATAAATAACAATTCCGTATTTTTCTTTTTGTGTCTTCAACTTGTATTTCGACTTGGCAGTCAATTTTAGGTGACCATAAACACTATGCACCTCACTGTTTAGAAAATTTGACATAACATGAGCTACAAATTTTCTTCATGTTTCAGAGATCGAAAGTATAGGAAAGAGGATCATGATAGGAAAAAAACACCAAAATATGTTGTTTTATGCAAAGTAAATTAGCAAATATGTAAAATCCTGGTAAATATGTAAAAATATGTAACATATAACTTATGCAAAATCATGTCAGTTATATGATTCATTGACATTTTCCTATTCAAGGTACGTATCTAGAAAGGAATGGAATATGTAATCTGGGTTCTAATTATTACATAGTAAAGACTGTCTTGGTCAGCATTTTTAGTGTTTTATTAAACATGGAAAAAAGGCTTAATAGTGTTACCAATGAATATACTTTACTCAACACTTGAATATAAATGACAAAATAATAAAAAAAAACATATTTATATAACATGTCCCAAACAAAGAAACCATTTGAAAGGAAAATCATATTGCAATTTCCAATCCCAGTAAGCAAAAAAAAAAAACATCTAATTTCTCAGGCTATTTAATGTTTTCCAAAATTCCCTGACTTTTCCACAATTAAGGGGTATGCAAGCACCCCTTCTTGCCCCAATGATTCTGACAGTGTGTGTAAAAACTCAAATTCGCTATGGGAACCAATTTTAAAATTTTTCCAACTAGGGTAACTCACCTACTCCCTCCACGATACATGCTAATGTTTGCTCAGTATAAGCTGAACATGAGAAATGTGTTTTAATGTTATCCGTTATCATGGTATATTCTCCTCGGCAGACATCTTGGCAAATATCTGGAATTCCTTCTTGAATACAGCATGGAATATGATTTCTCCCATCTGAAAAAAATATAATAATAATAATAATAGAATATTAACAAAATTGTTGATTCTGATTCTAAGAAAAAGAATCAAAATATACGAATGACAAGAAACATTATTTTTAAACATATTTTTTTCTGTAATGTAGGATTTGCTTAGCGTTTCTCTGAATTCATAAGAATAAAATGCACACACTTATAGTTTTAGGTTCTTTTTCATAAAATAAGTAATGTTGAATCAATATTTTGCTAAGGTCATTCAGATAAATTAGGCAAAAATTGTGAAACAAATATAGAGCTTTGAGTAACAACATCTACTTTATTTCACCAAGAGCGTACTAAAGCATAGACTAACAATGTAAAACTAAAGCGTGTGTTGCCCTATACGTAAAAAGTTCACAAATATGTTTCAATTAATAATTTGTATAAGCAAAAATATTTACTTACACAGCGTTACACTTCTGGAGCATTTTTATTTTCACAATATTTTCAATGTGGTTTTAGGTTTAAACATTGATGAATGTCCGATGTTACTAATATTCCCACACCGCAATCCAAATTCATAAGGTAAAAAAACAAAACAAATATGCTATTTGGAAAGGAAATGAATTTACTTAACCTTAGCACTATCACATATAAATTAAACTATTTCAAGTAATATACAATATAACAGTAACAATAATTGTATGGCAGTTATATAGGTTGGGTTTCTTTCACCTCTTCACTGCGTTGGAGAAATCGTAAGATCTTCTATAAAAAAAAAAAACATTTCCTTATCGCACAACGCTGTTCTGGTGTCAGATGAGAAATATCCACGTTTTTAGGTTATGTCTGTTACATTTTGTTCTCTTAGCATAAATACACTGCAAATGTATTATACTCGGCGAGTCTGTTAAAAGTGGCCCCGTGGAAAATGTGCTCCTTGCATGTAGGCAACCCTGGTAGACCGAAGAGAAGAGCGGGGTAGAGAACAGTCCAGGATATCGGTGGCAAGAAATTTAGACAACTTGACATAAACTTAAATTAATGACACATATCTTCTGTAAATACAGTACAGTGTAACAACAACCTACCTAGAGGAGGTGCTGGAAATGTCCTTCGTTGACCTCGAGGCACGTGTGCAGACGATACCACATCATGTTCTGAAAAACACGGGCGAGGACATCCTGCGGGATGGCCTGGATGGCTGTGATAATGTTGTTCTGGAGTTCTTCGAGTGTGTGAGGGTTGTTGCTATACACCTGTCCCTTTAGAGCTCCCCACAAGAAGAAATCACAGGGTGATAAATCTGGAGAACGAGGTGGCCAAGGTTGGTTCGTGCCACGGCTGATGACGCGATCAGGCGGGAACAATGCGCGTGATCGTTGCACATGCCGTATGCGCCGTGGCTCCATCCTGCTGAAAGTAAGCGTTCCTTCGCTCATCCTCAGTCAGTTGTTCAACAAACACGTTGAATATGTTACTGATGTAACGAGCCGAGTTCACAGTCTCATGGAAGAACACGGGGATGATGCGGCGTGACGAAACGGTACACCAGACACCGAGTTTCTGGGCGTGCAGTGAAACCTCCAGGAACACGTGTGGATTGTCACCTGACCAGTACTGCGTGTTCTGGGAGTTTATGTAGCCTGACAGATGGAACCATGCTTCATCGGAAATGAACAAGTAACCATCCTGCAGCACCTCCGGAGCAATATTGTACAGAAACCACTCACAAAACTGCACGCGAGCTGCCTTGTCCACATCCCGCACCTGATGCATCACGGTAACTTTGAATGCGTGCAAGTTCAGGTCCTGCATCAAGATCCGCATAGCGATTGACTGGGTCACCTGCAACTGTTGTGCCAAACGCCGAGATGATTTTCGTGGACTGCGTATCATTAGCTGCGCTGCGTCGCCCACCTTTGCCTCAGTGCGGACAGTCTTTGGACGCACTTTTGGCTTATTCAGCACGGATCCGGTTTCTCGCCATTTTGCAATCAGTTTTTGCATTACTGATTTGGTTGGGGGACTTCGCTGGAACTCCATTCACCGCGAACTCCTTCGTAAACAAATCTGCACACTGTTTCCAAGAACCGAGGCGTGCGTACGTCTCGACAACAAAGTTACTACTCTGCTGCACCGTTAACACCATGCTGACCCACCGAACCACACACGCAACTTTCCTCGCCGCTCAACTGCACTCAACTGACCTGCACGCTGCCTGCCACTAGGTCACTACTCATGGACACTTTCTTTTCAATCCCCCTCTACGTCATGTTGTCGAAACTGCGTGGCACCAGGGTTGGCAAAATTGTGTTTTTTTTTTAAAAAAAAAAAGAACAAAACAAACTTTTTTTTGTTTAAAACATTTTTTTTGTTTTAAACATGAGTAAAAAAAACATGTTTTATACATGTTTTAAACAAAAGAAAGTCAACCTTTTCCCAGTAAATTATAGTAAAAGTCGTTAAAGAAAAAAATACTCATTGTTATGAGTACAGTGGCGGCAAGGACAGTTTATTTCCCTTTGGAGATAAGGTTCACCATACTGCAGGGTAGGGGTGTGCGGGACAGACTTTTTTGGGTCGGGATGGGAAATTCTTCAAATCCCGACATTCGGGGACGAGGAAAATTTTCGGGACGGGATATTTCGAAATTTCCCAAAGTTCTTGAAATCTCGAATTCTACACGTAATTTCCATCTTAAGTTCCAGACATTTACAATGCAGAAAATGTCGAGAATTGACGACTTTTAAAATGACCATTCGGTATTTCTCGATTGCTTGGGATGCCGAAAAGTCGGGAAGTCATTTTCCGAAGTCGGGATCGGGACGGGAATTTTTTTTCCCGATCCCGTCTTTCCGGGATCCCGCACACCTCTACTGCAGGGATAAAAGTTGGGAATAATAACCCCCCGTTTTTCCGCCACTGCTGATGTTGGTTAGGATTCATATTAATCTAAATTTCAAGAAACTAAATATTATAGAATTATTATCCTCGTCCTGGGAAAATCAGGGTGAAATATTTCCTGCTGCCTGAACATTTTATATAGCAGAAAACAACCTGCATTGTCATAATAGATTCTCCAGATCAATTTATCTTTCCAAGTACAAAATTTTGTTACCAAAAGTAAGCACCTGCGCTTCATTCAGTTATACAAATCAATGAATCTGCGTGGCATCGATATCCTGGTCTGTTCTCTACCCCGCTCTTCTCTTCGGTGTACCAGGGTTGCCTACATGCAAGGAGCACATTTTCCACGGGGCCTTTTTTAACAAACTCACCCAGTATATGCTAAGAGAACTAAACCTAAGTAGCCTAACCTAACAACTTAGGCAGTTAGCCTAACAATAAAATCATTTTCCGGTGACGTCAGAACACAACGTTGTCCTAGGGTTGTGCGATAAGGGAGACCCCCCCCTACAGTCAGCTTTGAATCTACTCTTCTCTATCAGTTTTCTTGTCGGACGGGATTTTATTTGAATCTTGACATTTGGGACAGAAAATGTTTGCCATTTCCTAACAAAATGTGGAAGTTTTCGGAATTGGAAATGTTTTCCGATACTGAAAATCTCGAACTGTATACACTGTAATCAGTGGCGTGCCCAAGGAGGGGTTGCTGAGGGTCATAACCCTCCTTTGATACAGTATTCCTTAAAAGTCAAAGACAGTAAAGAAATGATGAGGGCTGACTACTAGAAAAAATTATACGTGACCCTCTCCACAACCATCCGAAATTTCCAGATGATATGCGATCCCGAAAACTTGGAAAATACTTCCCGAAGTAGGAATCGGGAAGGGGATAATTTTTCGCGACGCAGATACCAACATTTCAGGAACCTAGACCTACACAGTGCTGCAAGTTACAGGCCACAACCAGCAAGCAGACCGTATTAAACAATTTATTTGAGAAATAGGAAATACGCGCTTTCTTACCTGCCATACATTTAACAATATCGGGAAAATCAGCCTCACAATTCTCTGGGTCTTGTCCGGTATTTCCTTCTAATATACTCTGTATATTACAAAATCCAAGACAGGTCTGCGAAACATTGCTGTTAACACAACAATCTGTATAATTATGATTTTTGGCAAATGATGCTCTTTGGTTTTCGTAGAGGAGTGGATCTGTTATATTGTCTGGCGGCATCAACGCTCGAGGTAGTACTGTAATAAAAATAAATATATTTAGTGCAAATTCAATAAGTATCCGTAGAGAGATGGTAGAAATGTCATCAACATTTACAACTTAAGAATTTCAAACCGCTAATGCACTAAAATACACACACAATAGTTCTCATATGAAGCATTAATTTCATCTTGCAAGGAGAAAATGACGTATGCTCTGACGTCAACATGTTCGAGGTTCATTTGTTTGTGTATGGACCGGCGCGGCGGGTTAGATAAGCCTTTTAAGACACACTGTCGACCAATCGGTGTACGCGGTATTGAAATCGATTATCGAAAAAGTCATCGAATGCTATTTATTTCTATTTTGTGTAAACATGTGGTTGCGACTTGCGAGAAAGGAATCGAAGAACGATGGAACATTCTATTCGATAGAACATTATTTTCCATATTTATTTTAGGGCCTCCCCGATGCCGCAAGGGTAGCGTCGTCGCCTTGTAATCAAGGGGTCCCGGGTTCGACACCCGGTGGAGGTACATAGTGATTCGGATCCCACTTTAAACTGTAGGCCCACTCCCGATTAGCCTTGCTGTGCATAAAGTGGACTTAAAACACAAACTCAATCAATCAATCAAATCCATATTTATTTTATCGTGATACGATAATACATTTTATTCGACAACGTAAATATAATATTTTTGTGTCGTTGCTATTTAAATTGCATTTTAGGTTAGCAAAATTGAAAAAATAAACCATCTATAGATCATATCTGTGAAACTAATATTTAGTGTATATTCTGTGAGAATATTTTGCATTGTTATGCAAACAGTTTCTCTGAGTTTCTGATAATCAATTTATTTCATTTTCTTGATGTAAACGCTGTCATTTTTCGGGGTAAAATAAAATGAGAAACAGTTGTCAAATTTTCGTGTAAAAAATTTCCCGGCCTTTCAATCGCCAACTTTTAAGTCTTCAACGCTCTCTTTCAATGAGAATTGAATCGTGTACAGACGGCGTTACCGACTTCATTGAAGGAAAACTTTGAAAGTTCTGAAGAAATTTAAATCGTGTGGCCTCTTCTGTAAAGATCACATTTATTTTTAAAAAAATTGGGTAACTATTGGAACCATTTGCTGTTTGGATTAAGTGGTGAAATCTGAAAACAAGTCCTGACTTGGTTCCTCCATTCTACTTGTATACTCTCCTCATAGAGTTAATTCATTTTAATCCTAGTTTATTCTGCGAGAATATTATTTTGCTGATATGTATTTCTTTCATCTACTATCATACAGGGTGGCAACAATTAAATTTTCTTTCATCGACTATCATACAGGGTGACCACAATCAAAGTTGCCCTACTCAGAACCCTCTGGAGCCCGTTCAAAGCAACGGATTGCGCTGAAACTTGTCACAGAGACTATGGAGATCATAGGGGAAGCAAATGTTGACTTAAAAAAAGTTCAAATTTTCACCACCAGGTGCAAATGTGGCGCATAGAATTAATTTCCGCCTAATCCAAGCCCTCTACAGCCCAGTCGAATCAACGGATTGCGCTGAAACTTAGTTTAATAGAGACGTACGGATACTAGAAAAAGCGAATGCTGATGAAAAAAGTTCACATTTTCACCACTAGGTTGAAATGTGGCGCTGAAGTGACAACCAGTAATTTGAGTCTATGTCGGTACAGCAGTGTTCAATATTGGACCTGTCAACGTGAATTACCCTTTGGAAGCGTAAGACAGTGTTGTCAATGGTCGCACGATATTTCCCTGGATGTTGTTCACTGTGCATCAGATTTCAGCGCCACATTTGCACCTGGTGGTAAAAATTTGAACCTTTTTTTTCGTTAGCAACCTCTTATTACTGCCGTTGCAACACCATGACAACGCACTATGCTGATCCTGTGCACAAGAAACCAGCGTTGCCAACCCTGATATAATTACCCTGTCATTATCATAAACCGACTCCCTTTTTCTCTTAGCAGGGTGCACTAACATCAATGGCAGTGGTGAGGGGAGGGGGCAATAAAGCAGGAAGGAAAATTGAGCAAACCAAGTGTTGCTAGATTCAATTTATTAGTCATAATTATAACTGTTATTTTTGTTATCATAGGAAATATGAATCTTGCCAACATACGTTATACAACTTACTACAGATAAGAAACATTAAGTTTGCAAGTAAATGACAAAAAGAAAAGTACATTAATTTGTGCTGTTGCAGAGGTCATAATACATAATCCCTTCTTCAGTTGTAGAGGCGGGGTCCAAAGCTGGTATAGACGCCACTGATTATCATAATGCAATATCAGTAGTTGGTATCTTTAACCTTTCACTTGCCTCCTTGCTATGCTAAACCCAATTTAAAAATTCTTTAAAAGTTTAAATTAAAAACATTCTTCAATTGAAAAGAGTTCACTATAACAAACTTACATCGTTACTAGGGCTAAGAACTGATGCCTATACTCTTACCGATGCTTGAAAATTGTAACATTAAAAGTTTTTTTTTCAAAATACTGATTCATATCAGTATGTAAGTACTCCACTCTATTCACATGCATAAATTTACCAAGAATTTTGCTTTAAAATATTCAAGTATTATATTACATGTTATGCTATTACGAAATTGAGTTTTTTTTACACAAACCTGTGCAAAATAGAAGGCAACTTATAATTTTGCATAATTTCCAGGATAATAAATTTCGCGAAAGTGCCGCGTGGCACAATCAAAACACAAAACACAAAAAATTGTTATATTAATTAATTCCTGCAAAACAAGGTATTTAGATTCCACTTTTTTTTACCTACCACAAACATTCCTTAAATGAATAAAATAACATAACATCAATTGATTTGAAATAGCTTACCACTTAGCTTATGGAAAGACCGCACAATAGGATTACTGTTTACTTCACACACGTAAATTCCAGAGTCAACTGGTTTGGAGTCTTTAATAACCAACACCCACACATCACCACCTAATAAATAGAAATAGAAACAACATTAAAACATATACTCAAAGCTACATAAGAATGGTCTTTATGTTAAAGCAGTACGAGTTTATGTTCTTAATCTCAGTCTAATAATGCATATTTAAAGATAGATGTATCTTTTACACAATACAGTGGAAAAGCAATATTGAATGTCATGAACAGAGTTAGGATTTTTAGGTGCGCACCTCTTTTTCGTAGTGAAAGTGAGACCTCTCTGGAAGGACTCAGTGTGTGAAATGTTGCCTCACCGTGAGAATGGAGCTAATTTTCCAGCACCTTTTTTCCCCTTTTTTGATAACCTTTCCCCTTCCCTCCCTTTTCTGGGACATTTATCTATTTTCCCCCGTTTTCGTGTTCTTAATCGCTTTTCCTCCCCTTTTTGTGTCCTTTTACTGGTGATGTTAAATATATTTCCTCAGCAAATCATTGAATTTTTCTTTTATTTTTTTGCGACACTTTTCTCTTTTAAGATGTTTTCACATTGTTAACTGAAATTGAATGTATTTAAACTGTGCTTGATTGTTGCCTATTTGAAATCAACAATGGAAAGGCAGCTACTGATATGCACCAGATTGCCGTTATTTTTTTTTAAGATAGAAAGAAGAAGGAAACGCAGTTTGGTCTTTGAAGCAACAATGTGTTTCTGAAGTGGTGGGTTTCACATTTCATGTGTGCGCAGTGGACTGATATTGTTTGTGGATGTAAGTTCATTACCTGCTTTTTCATTCTGTTAGATCCTGTTACTGCATGTACTTTACCGTGCCGAAAGTGCCCAGATCCCGATTTCTCAGTCTGGCTCAAGAATTTAAGCACGAGTTCGTAGAAAGTGATGGAACTGTTATTCGATGCACGGTTTGTGATACGGGAATCACATTAGATGAAAAACACCAGAGAGATCACATCCAGCAACATATTTCCAGCTCTAAGCATAAAAAAAAAACAAGAATCTGCAAGGAAGTAAATCTCGGTAGCCTCTCTTACGCAATGCATTTGAGCAGTGTTCTTCCAAGAACCAAAATTTAAAGGAATTTAATGTTGACTTGTGTGCATCTTTTACACAGGCCGGGATTCCACTCAACAAGGTGAACCATCTGGCCTTGAAGTGCCCGCTGAGAGTACGTTAAGGAAAAACTATATTGAACCTGTGTATGAAGAAACAGTTCGTAAAATTAAGGTGAAAGGTCAGATTGCGATATAGGTGTCATTCTGGATGAGACGACAGACTCAATGCAACGATATGTTTTGAACATTTTGGTTTTCCCTCTGACAGGTGAGGACGTTAAGCCCATGTTACTAAACATGTATGAGTTGCAGAAAACCAATGCCAGTACAGTGATGCAGCCATTTATGGATTTCATTACTCGCTGGGGATCATGGATTGAGTGTGCTGCATTTCTGTGTGAAAATTTTGAAAAAATTAAGGAGTTTGTGCTTTCCCTGGATTCAACCGATGCAGGTGCAATTTCCAAGGCACAGCAACTTCTCCTCCCAGACAAGATAGATGATTTGCAAAAAGAACTATTTTGTGTACATTCCTACAAGTACCTGTTGACAGCCATCAAAAGCTTAGAAGAACAAGGCGTCGAAAAGGAAAAACAATGGGATATCTTAACTACTGTGAGGGGGCAGTTAGATGGTTTTGCCAGAGACAAAATTGAGGCTAGTCTTGAAAAGAATCCGGATGTTGTGGAATTTGCCACTTCCACAGAGTTGCCATTCCGAGTGAATACTAAGTTTGCCCCACTTGTTTCTGTGGATGTAGAGAGAAGCTTCAGCTTATATAAAGATATTTTATCTCCGAAAAGAAACAAACTCACTTTTAAAAATTTAGAAATGCTTAATGTTGTCAGGTACAACAGCTTTGTGTTTTTCCCAGACTGGTGAATAACTGTAACACAACCTATGTGTGTGATGTGTACACAGTTTCGAGTGAATAGCTTACACTAATAAAATAGGAGGGAAAGTTTTAATAAGTAGTATAATTATCAGCACCTTTTTTGCCCCAATCAGCACCTTTTTTGCCCCTTTTTGGGGTCTTATTTTAGCACCTTTTCCCTTCCTTTTTCCCAATGAAATTTTCCCCTAAATATCCTAACTCTGGTCATGAAGATTCGAGAATGGTGGATCTCAATGGCTTTAGAGATTAGAAATTCTTGAATGATACAATATTTGTTTACGGAAATTAGTAAGACCGAGACTGGTTGCACTATGAACTGTTAGAGAAAATATATTTTATTTATTTTATTTATCGTATACAATATTTATTGAAAAACGTTAGGTACTATTACGCAGGCAGTAGTAAAATAATATCCCTTTTGCGTTACTTGCTAGAACCAGAACTATTTTTTAAGTACAGTGGCGTCATCTCGTGAACAAAAACTAAACTACATCTATCTACCGCCAAGGTGAAACACAAAGTCATTTCGTGGCATTTTTATGTCAAATTGGAACTCACATTTGAAATCGTAAGAAAAGATATGGAGTGCCTTTTAAACTGCGACTTTACAAAGATATTCGAAAATAGTTAAACGAATATGTTCGAATACCAATAGACGTTAATTATTTTCCTAATATGCACAATGATCGTTTAATAAATACAAGTAGTTTCTAAATAGCAAGAAACAATTTCTATATCTCACTATGTTTTAATTGCTATTTTATCAAAATCAAATGCGTGTTTATGCATCTATTTAAGTTTTTCAAACTCACATTAACGTGATATTTCCCAACCAATGACTGTTACGCGTAAGCTATGAGCTTACCTGTACATATTTCACCTTGGACTACAACTACAAATAAAGTCCACAACCAAATAGATATTCTGCTTCCAGAAGAAAGATAAATGTTGTTAGTTTGTCAAGTAAAAACCAAAACCGAAAGAAAAATTTCTGAAAATAGGAAGATGATTAAAAAGCAGTGAGTGTTCTCTGGTAGTTTCACTTGCCTGCCATAGCTCTACCTTCAAATGGAATTGCTGTAAGAAAGTAAAATAAATATTAGCATACAATGTCAATTTAATGTCCATGAGGTTACATGAAAAAAATCTTGCTTTTGTTGAACATTAACGAAATGGTAAACCGTCATAAGGAATCCAACCTAGGATCTCTAGATTTAAACGCAAACTGCTAAAAGGCATCGTGAAACGGCGATGCTTCACTTTCAGAGCACCGTAATTCTTTCAGCATCCTTCGTACTCACCTGATTTTGCACCGACGATTTATTAAAAAAAAAAAACAAGCTTCTGGTCATTACGTTAAGCATAGAAGTCTCAAAGGGAAAGGTGGGGAGAGTATCCTCAAGCCAAAGTGTACTATTTCTTCCTAGAAAAGTGACTTCTGTTGACACCTACTTCGCGGTAAAAGTATTAATTGTTCTTGATGGTGTGTTTCACATTTTCAGGAAGAAAAATCCCCAATAAAGAAAAAAAGTTGAGAAAATCGTTCTCTCTCTTGCGCCCCATTTCCAAGGAGTATTAATGGTATATTTTCTGGTATGTAAATTGAAGTCTCTGTATAAGACTGGCAATAACATATCACTAGAACATAAAGTTATGGAAACTATGCTGTGGAAAGTATTTAAACTTAGAACAATGCCACTTCTCCATTACCTCCAAAGCCTGCATTCAGATCTTGAGTTAAAATCCTACATTGATATAATTTATCAATATTCGCACCCAATCATACGAAAAGTTATATTAACAACGCCACAATCTTTGCAGGAAACAAGCGTTTTCGTAACTAAATGCACCATCTGTGTATATACCATTCAACAAATGAATTATCAATGTAGGAAATAAGGAACGACAATCATTTATGAACATTCCTATATACATACACACAAATAATTATTACACAAAAGAGACACTTTCAACATTGTATAAAACCTAAACTGTTAAATATACAGGCACCCGATACGTTTAACAGAGTAGGTAATGTCAAAATCTGGTACCACTGCAGTTCATTGTGAAGTCAACATTGACATTTGCGTCTTGTGACCAATTAAGCCAAATCGTTCTTTGGAGAATTCACGTTGTGTGGAATTGAATTAGCTAAATTGAACTAACTGTCGCTGTCCTACGGGATATCGTGTCTCCTGTACATATACATGATATGAAACAAAACAAAAACTATTGTAGGTACCGACGAGGATACTCCAAGTGTTAGGGAAGAGGATAGCACAGGGCATCTCTAACCTTGCTGATGCATACTTAGAAGACATTCCCTACAAATCCATGTGAAATATATGCCCAATTTCCTTGCAACGATCCTGTATATATTATCTGCTAAAGTTGTTTGCGAGTGTAACTCTCAGATAACACATGACAAATTATGCCATACGCTCAACATGCTTTAAAACCTCAAAAACAATAAAAACTCAAGTCTTTGGATAACGTATTGATGAATTTCTATTTATGATTGTGATTTAAAGTTTGTTTAAGGCCAGTTCATGTTCAGGCTCATCAGAACTGAACCTACTGTGTAATGTGCCTCTACCGGAGATCGAACTCGAGACCCCTTGACTACAAAGCAATATCGTTACTACTATACTATTGGAGCTATCCGATTATTTTTCTAATCACGTCAATAACTGTAAATACGTCTGTATGCGTGATTTGCATTATTTTTCGTAAACATTTAAGTTTATTCAAAATAAGGAATCATAGTAAGAGTAGGGGTCGGGGGGGGGATATTTTCGGCCATAAATCAGGTCATAATCTGTTTTTTGTGTAAACATGACAACAAATTAGCCACATATATTCAGCTTGTGATAAAAATAATGCAAGCTTCCCTGTGAATAGGTTTCGTAACAATGCACATGCATTCCCCGCGTATGTGTGTATAATTACAAAAAGTTACTGAACGAGAGAAAGACCAGTAGTTATATTTTGGCGTCACTGATCCTGGACTGCATTGCTGCAGACTAACGAGGCTCTGGCGTGTGGACTCGCAGCCAGTATAATTCTCTGTGGGACTTGGTGTCGGGTGCTACCCATGTGTATTTGTTGATTGAGTTGGTGTTTTAAGTCCACTTTATGCACAGTAAGGCTAATCGGGACTGGACCTACAGTTTAAAGTGGGATCCGAACCACTCTGTGCCTCCACCGGGTATCGAACCCGGGACACATTGATTACAAGGCGACGATGCTACCACTGCGCCATCGTGGAGGCCTCCATGTATGTTTGTGATTGTCCTTTCGTGAATTTAATCTCACCACCATTCATCCTCATCGTCGCGATTTCTTCCCCAAAAAGTGGAAGAAATGTGACGCTAAATAAACTAAATCAATCTGGCGTCACTGATTCATACGGCTTCAGGGGCGGCGCCAGAAATTTTCGACCGGGTGGGCAGAAGCTCCTTATTGATATATTAGGGTGGGCAGTATAAATGTAAGACCATGTATGTGTACGTAAGACGTATGTATCCTCCTCTCTCTTACACTCCCGATTTTCCTCTTACTTCTTTTCCCTTCCCTTTTCTTGTTTTCTTTCTTATTCCTTTCTAATCTATTGTCGCATCTTGTTCCATTTCCTATCGCTTTGTCTCTGATGGACACAATTATTTCAAGGAAGTGTTTACCAATGCGCAACCATACCCCAGCTATACATTCTAATCACATTCTTTCATGCATGTTAATACAGTGAAATAAATGTGAATTAGGTTTAAGCTTGTATTGCAAATACAAGGCACATAATTGATTTTATGTATTCGGCGTCAATGATAGAATGTGCGATGGTAGACAATCGTGAAGTTTCTCGTAATTTAAATGCATGTTCCTGAGCATAGTATTTTCATCGTATGAGTTTTTGACTGAAAGAGTTTTCTTACTCCTTGGGGGTCACTTTTCTTAGCTTACAAGGTTTGTACAACTGACAAATCTATCTGAATGTTTGTAGTAGCGGCGATTAGGTGCCAACATTTGAGGGGCAAGGACAATATACTTTTCTTGGTAGGAAAGGCTTAGCATAAAGAGACCATAGTGCGGGGGCAAAAAGTGGCAAAATGTGGCGGCGGAACTGCATCCCTCACTTCTCGCTCCTCCTAATCGCTGCCACTCAATGTTTGGATTAAAATGAACATCTTATTAGGAATGATTTAAAACACACACGGAAATCAAATTCTTTGTTCATTGTCCATGAAGTATTCCTAGGCTAATGAAAGGCTATTTTGACAGAATATCACTCACAAACAAGTAAGATCAAAAAATCTGTTTAGAATTGAAGAGATTATTAGCTAAGTTGCTATTGGTTTTCTGAACTCTCATGTTACTAATGCGGGAGAAGCAATACACGTGTGGTTACATGAACATATTTTTTGAGGTAACAAAATTATTTAGGACACAAGGAATTCATCGAAGTTGATCACCGTACCAGTAATAATTCATATATTTTTCATAATGACTTGGGTTGCATGGCGTGACCATTTCGAACACACTAGAATGTCAACCTCTATCCTGTGCAGCACACCCTGGAAACTTTATTCTTTCAGGGCAACGAGTCCCTGGTGCTTGGAACCACTGTCAAAGTAATAATTTATGAGGGTTTGTATTTTGAGTGTCAGCGTGTGTTTGTTTTCGCCCCTTCCTAACTTTAATCTAATCACCATTGCACCTTATCGTCATCATTATCAAAATTAGCAGAAAAATGACCTTAACCTTTAAACAGCCAATGGGTCATATATGACCCATGGTGCCGATTACAACATTCACGTGCTTTTAGGACCTTCATAATTGTATGTGAGGTTGTAAACGCTGACAGATGTTGAGATAAGACTTTGAAATGTCATATGGAAGAAAACCCACCCCTCCCCCTTTCTCTAATATGCAAATTAGCTATTTTTAGCCAAAATGCAAATTGTACATATTGGGTCATATTTTAGCTTGTATGAGAACTAGAACTTGAAAGAAGTTTTCCTTTGTTGCAAAACGTCTATTCTTTGAAAACAATGCAAAAGTTTGCGCCCTTTTTCCAAAAATAACGGGAGAAGAGGGGGCGAACGCGATTTTTTCATTGAAATTTGGGGACTTGGCCTCTCCCAACCCCGTTTTTCTCCCTTGGGTTTTCTAAATTGTACACGGTCGCATGCTCCAATGTATTTGTTTTCAAACAAAATTTATCCGAAGTAGATTGCTCAAATAGTCTCAGAGATATAACGTTTTTCTGAAATAAGTGTAAAAATTTAAAAATCGCACGCAAAGGCCGTGGCGAGAGAGGCTGTTTAAAGGTTAAATATAACACATCAACCACAACTTACTCTTCCAAAAATGGAGTTGCATTAGTTCATACGTCTTGGAAAGCTGAGATGGTAGTTTCAATTGCACAGCGTTTCATTAGTGGATCAAGTCAAGGCAGCTAATTCCGTGAACAATGATGTTGTTTGCAGAAAGTCTCAAATATTTGTTTCAGGCAATCACCCTCCTAAAATGGACGCATCTTCTGTGGTGATAAAATGCCACGTTTGGTGCGAGTTCTTTCTGTATACTTTTCCCCAAAGGCATAACGCTGTCGCATTATAATGAAGACGTCCTGTGTTCGACTCCCCCCTCCTCTGGTGGAAGCACAATGCACACTGGTTCCTAGGCCTCTCCGATGGAGTAGTGGTAACGTCGTCGACTTGTAATCAAGGATTCCCGGGTTCGATACCCGGTGGAGGCACGGCACAGTGGTTCGGATCGCACTTTAAACTGTAGGTGCAGTCCCGATTAGCCTTCCTGTACATAAAGTGGACTTCAAACAACAAATCAATCAATCAATCACACTGGTTCCACGTTAAACTGTAGGTTTAGTCCCGATTAGCCCTTCTGAGCATAAAAGTAGATTTAAAAACAAACTAATAAAATCGTCTTCTGGATACTTCGTGACATAACTTTTTTCTTTACTTCAGCTGCATCTACAGATTCTGTTGACATTTTCGGCTGATTCATGTGGCAAAATTTATGTATGGAAAGATGATTTCTAAATAGGATAAGCCACTCATTAGCAATTGAATAATTCTGTAGCTTTTTCCATACATAACTGGTTTATTAAAATTTATTCACAGCAGTATTATAGTGATTATTATGATTCCTTCTTATTAATTGAATGAATATAAAGTTGATATTTCGCATACCATATTGATATTTGAAGATAACAAGTATATAAAAATTGTAATGAAATAAAGAAGGGACACTTCTGGAATTTTAATGGAGAGCTAATTAAAACTATATTATACTCTCTAGCATAATTAAACCCGAAGGTTTATGGCTTCAGCAACAGAAGCCTTCCATCTGTCCCTATTCGGGGCAAGATCAATCCAATCATTTCGATCCTTGCCGATTTCTTTTAGGTCCATCTCAACGTTATCCGTCCATCCTCGTCTTGGCCTTCCTACTGGTCTTTTACCATCAGGTTTCCCAACAAGAATCCTGTAAACAATTTCTTTTCCTCTGCCATTCGTGTCACATGGCCTGCCCATCTAAGTCTTCTTGATTAAATTATTCTAATAATAATAATTAAAAAATCAAACTAATATATTGTGTTGCCGGAGGAAGTAACGCTAAGATGATGTTTTTATTTGTTTATTTGGAGATTATTTTAACCATACCCAGGCCGGAATTTATATACGTAATGTGGAGGCTCGGAGCTGCAGTCCACAAGTTCAACCTAAATTCTGATCTAATCTTGATCATACCCTGCATAATTTTGAACCTGCTCAGCCTACTAACTGCTTTTAATAATGGAAGTATTCATTTGATCACAGTTTTTGTTTCAATAGCTCTTGTATTTACTTTCACTTTCTAATGACAAAATTGGCTTTTTATAGGTTGATAATATGTGAATATTTCTACCATAGATAATATTCACAAGTAAAATATACATGTTATGAACACCAGAATACACTTATTTATCGAATTATTCATATATCTCGAAGTATATGTACTTATTGAATTTGATTGGGTGGGCAATTGGGTGGGCACAGGAATTTTCGGGTGGGCGCTTGCCCACCCGTGCCCACCCCTGGCGCCGTCCCTGTACGGCTTTTACATGTGAAGAAGCTCTTTTGACTAGAGCCGATGTTACTCTGAAAGTCTCTACACACGGAGAAGCCTGGGTATGCAACCAAATCAACTCCGAAGCGAGTTGGGTTGCATAGTGTCCAGGCGTTTCAATTTCCACTGAACGTTCGCTTATTCGTGTTACGATCGTCGGGGTGAGAGCTAACGCATCACGTAAGAAGTAGGCAAGTACCTAAATGATGCCGAGGTCCTCGGTGTGATCCGATAATATATTAATCTCTCGTTGCCTGCCTCTATTTATTCTTCGTCTAATGTCGAGATCCCACAAACGGGAATATATTTATGAAATAGAAGGAAATTATTATTATTCCGGAGGATGAACACCTACAGGGTGGGTGAGAAGTAGCTAGGCATTGAAAATTTGCTGTAGTGTTTGTAATATTTAAGCAATATCAATGCAACGTCCTGTACATATACATTATGGAGTAGGATTACGTATGTGCCAGCTCAGAATTCAATGCAGGCACCGGCGGCATCCACCAGCTTCCTTAAACGAACGTGGATGGAGTCCATGATCTTCTGTGGGAATTCCTTCGGGTTGTTTGTGATAACATCCAAAGTGTGGGGTTTTGTCTTGTACACTTCCTCCTTTGCTCAACCCCACATTAAAAAGTCACAGGGTGTGAGGTCTGGACTTCTAGCAGGCCATTCGTGAGGTCCTCGTCGTCCCAGCCAACGTCCCGACAGGATTCCATCCGTTCGTTGAAGGAAGCTGGTGGATGCCGCCGGTGCCTACATTGAATTCTGAGCTGGCACATAGGTAATCATATTCCATAATGTATATGTACAGAAAGTTTGAGATTGCTTAAATATTACAAAAACTACAGCCAATTTTCAATGCCTAGCTACTTCTCACCCACCCTGTACATCCAACAATGTGAAACATTCATGCAACCTTGACAACAACAATACAGTCAATCTCCGTGGCGGAGTGCCCAGCACAGATACCTAGATGCCAGAATCCCAAGTTCGAATCCAGCGCTGGGCATGTTCTTTCTGAGTGCCCATTCATCGCATTACCACTCATACTGATTTTCGCGATTAGCCAAAAGTGGGAGAAAAGCTAAGTAAACCAAATCAATCAATAAGAAAAAACACACATTGCATCATGTATTCCATCACCACTGCTGTCTAACAGAACATCTCACTTTCGACTAATCGCGAGAATGATTGAGTTGGTGTTTTAAGTCTACTTTATGAACAGTAAGGCTAATCGGGACTGCAGCTACAGTTTAAAGTGGGATCCGAACCACCATGTGCCTCCACCGGGTATCGAACCCGGGACCCATTGATTACAAGGCGACGACGCTACCACTGAGCCATCGGGGAGCCTAATCGCGAGAATGAGTATGAGTGATAACGTGATGCAAGAACACTCACAAAAAACAACCATGCCCAGGGCGAGATTCGAACCTGGGTCCCCTGGTGTCCTAGCAAACTATGATAACCACTCTGCCACGGAGGCCGGCAAAATGCGCGACCTAAACCCAGAGCCAGGGGCGGACAACCAGCTATTAAATAACCTCAATTTCTTACCCAGAACAACCTCTCACGTTCCTTGACACCGTAACAATAACGTGATTGTTAAATTCACATCGTCTAACGAAGTTCGCACTCTTCACTTCTCCCCTTTCTTATTCAACTTTATCTCTTTTCAAAGATTCTAAACCGTCGGCTTAAAATGAACGCACGGTTTCACCGGAATTCGGAAGTAGAGGAAATCTTGTTAGCGAAAATTTAAGGATACACGAAGGGAACTTTTAAGCCTATTCCCAGTACTTTCATCAATGATCGCTATTCAATTGTTTCCTCCTCTTTCATCGAACCGTTACCTTCTCTCCCCCCTTCTTGCTGATTGTTGCGAAGTTTCTGACAAAAATGATCCGTAAGAGAGAAACGCCAAGGGTTGAGGGAAAATAAGCTTCCGTTCAATAATAATTGATGGTGAAGAGAGTTCAAGGGGGATGGAGGGTGCAAGAACCCCTTTCTAGTTTCCAGAAACTTTATCGGAAACTTCTGAATTTGGCCTAAAACCATGCCCTTTTTTACTGTCGACAACAATATTCTCTCTCTGCCCTCAAAACGCCTAGCAACAATCTTGAGTTCTTGTCACCCCCTCCCTTTCCACTTTCGTCTAGTGTTTTCACTCTCCTTGACTGTGTGTTATTGATCTGGTACTCACTGAAATGTCGACGTTTGCAGCTGCGTGGCGTGCATTCCTGATATCAAAATGCCAACCTTGCTTTGTTGATAAACATTGGATGCGCTATAGGGAGCGTTGCAGATGCCATGGTCCGTTTCGGCTCTTTTCAAAGCACATAAGCAAATTAAAACCTTAACACTGAAGCTATACGGCAGTTGTTCTCAAACCTTTTCGATTCACGGCACTCTTATTGTTTCAAGATCTTTCCGCGGCGTCCAAGTCAGCCTATCTAACACTTGCAACGCTCAGTTTGTGTGGTTAGCTTGCTTGCCTTAAGTTAAAAAAAATAAAGACGTATTTCAAATTCAGAAACATTTTGTATGTAATGAGTTCTAAAACCATGAGTAGACTAAGAAGTAAGTGTCACTTCAGTGAAAATATTGGAACTTTTCGCGGCGCCCCTGTAAGTCAGCCCCCAGGGCGCCGCGGCGCATACTTTGGGAACCACTGCTATGCGATTTCACTGATCGTAGAGTGTAAAACAATACGGATATTTTAATGTGTGAACCAACAAGGTTTCCCGCCTGTAGCAAATTCAATGCGAAGATGGTCGCGAGATTCATTAATTTACTGATTTAGTTTATCCCGAAGATTATGGGTAGCGTCGTCGTCTTCTAATCAAAGGGTACAAGGTTCGATTCCCGGTGGAGGCACATAGTGGTTCGGATTGCACTTAAACTGTAGGTCCAGTCCCGATTAGCCTTACTGTGCGTAAAGTGGACTTAAGACACCAGCTCAATCATTCAAAAGATGATGACTGGACAATCACAGACATACATGGACAACACGAGGATTATGCTGGCTTGAGAGTCCAGACGCCACATCCTCGCTAGTCTTCAAAAAGCAGCCCAGGGTGTACTGTGTGGAAGGAACATTGGCATTTGGGTGTCTTACGCTCCTATCTGTCGTGCGAAACAGGCTAGCTGGGGCCACCTACAGCACAGTCCCTCCCGAGTAATTCCCATACCATAACAGTCCGAATCCTCAGTATAGGCAGAGGTGGAGGGGAGATGTGGAAGGCGAGACAAGTGTTCGGTTCAACTCGCTGTACCCCTGCGCTCGGTAGCCATATTGAAACTTCCAGTTCTTAGAGGCCATATTGAACAGACGAAGTAATGGGTCAGTGCTACTTTGATGTTTTACCGATTAAACTGTATGTAGAGAAAATGTAAAAGAAGAAATTACACAAGATTTTCAGTTTAAGGATAAGTGAAAAAGCATTACGAAGTTCGGTTATTGGCTGCCTCTTTCCTTTCCCAGTATTGTGCGGTTGTATCCCAGAGCGTGGTGTATGACGTTCGAAACGACACCTTCTGGGAAAAGTAGCAACTACGCAACACGGGTGCCGTTCGTCGGACACGGAATGGTACAATGCATTTCACATATAACAAATGTTAAATCCAACAATTTATATATCTATTTTTTAAAAAATGAATGTGATGTACTGTATTGGGCATTGCATTGCCATAAAAAAATTATACGGTGCTAACTTAAAATATTACTAAATTTCGAGTCTTGTTTAATTGTTGCTCAGCTGTTCAATTGTTTGTTCATTTATCATGAAAGAATTAAGGACTACCAACGCCATCTGTTGAACTGATGTTCGTATACAAGGTCTGTTCTTCCTTGCATAGTCTGTGAGCACGAAATCGTCACTTCCTCTTTAAAAGTCGAACTAAAAATGCTTCTCCTTCTTTTCGTCGCGTCGGGACCACTTTAACACCCTCCTTCAGTCACGTGATGAATGCTAGAAGCGCCTTCGAAAGTAGGTGACCTGCCTTCAATTTATCATCTCTGTGAACGTACCGCTTCCGTGTTCCTTGCTTAAAAGCTCCTGCGAAATCCCCTCTTTCGAAAAAAAGGAAAGCGATTATGCACTACTGGAATACTGAAGATGGCCGGCGATAACAGCGGGAAACACCGGGCTTCTAAATCACGCAAGCGAGGGCAAAGGTTTTGGCGCCGAATAATCAGAACCTTCTAGCCAGGCGTGTGCTATCTAGATTAGCCGTTGGCGAGATAACCCCGCGGGTGGGTTTCGCTGGCGCGATTATGCCGCAAACCGTCAGCGAAATTTCTCATACTTCCTCGTGATTAATTTCCTTCAGGAGATTTGGAAGGAACAAGTGCGTGGTAATGCGTTATTCTAATTACTTACTTGGCCTCGTTATGAGAAGGATTTTGCGGGACACTTATTATCTGAACGCACTTTCATTTTTTGCAGATATGTCTTTGTGTAGGGGAGAATGTGGCAAGTGAGACCCCTTAAGAAAAGTGGACATTATTTATTCGAGAAGAAGCAAGCTTTTACCAGGCTACACGTAGAACAGTTATGAACATTTTTATCTAGTTCAAATGCAAAAAAATAATTAACTTCTCTGTTAAAAAATTGAAATAAGGCAAGTGTACGTGTGGACGCACTTGCTCCACCGGGTGGGGCAAATGAGACCAGCCAGATACAGAAATTGAACAATAAAACTTGGCAAACAACTTTCACCAGACAAACGTTCTAAATCACTTAAATCATGTGTCCAGATTAATGGAATGTGCTGGAGAGTCCTTCAGACAGCAAAATTAACTGGCCAAAGGAATGAGTGGGCATTTCCCAGAACGAAAAATTTAGCACGCATACTGCTCAATACACTTGGGGGCATTGTTGTTAAAATTAAACTATAACTGTAGTAACGCAACAAAAATAACCTACCAGTGAATCAATCAAACTTGGAGATATTTATGCAATAAATACCGCGTGTCCCAGAAGTCTTTCCCTGATTACAAACTTTATTCATATCCGCTATATGCAATGTAGAGATGTGAAAGTTGTGCCAAAATGTTGGAAAACTAACCAAGTTTATTTGTTGCAGGTTTCAGTAATGTGGCTGTAGTGTAGCAGTGTCAGTGCCAAGGAATCCGGAATTAATGCTCTTGACATCGGGTGGCATCTTTCCATACAATGCTTCTTGGACTTGACAGGATTTGGGAATGAAGACAAATTCAATTTTTTAAATACCAACTTATTGATGGCAGATATTCTAGACGAGAGATTTCTGTACAGTTCCTCTGCACTGTTATTGGTCACCGGATCTCGTGATACCAGAGGACACGCTGAGCTTTTTCCTGATTTGTGAACATGTCCAGTTTTCTGGGCACTGACACTGCTACACTACAGCCACATTACTGAAACCTGCAAAAAATAAACTTGGTTAGTTTTCCAACATGTTGGCACCACTTTCACATCTCTACCTTGCATATAGCGGATATGAATAAAGTTTGTAATCAGGGAAAGACTTCTGGGACACCCGGTATATTACAAGTGTTAAAATGTATTGACAAAATGGAATACATACTTCTGTATACACCATAATCCTTATAAATATAACACCGAAATAAATATATACCTATAAAATCGTCAATTTTCAAGTGAGCCTACAACATCTTCGCACACAACCTGTCCAGCTTCCATGACACTAACTACCTTCTCGCGGAGTCATTTTCTATCATGGTCTACAATTTATCTAGGATGGACGCACTTGCCCGACCTGTCCAACTTACCCCACCCTCCCCTATTTATATTATTTCGGCCAAATTTAATCTTATATTTTCTCTTGACCGTAGATATACACACTATTTTTTTCCGTGTTATTTAATCAAGAACAATAACGGCCGTCTAGCATAACAACTTTGTGCAATGGCGGCGATTAGAGGGGGCCTGGAGGGCAGTTGTCCCCCACTTTTGCTCCCTCACCATGCTAAACCTTATTTACTAAGAGAAAGTAAACTGTCTTGCCCCCCCCCCTAGTTTTGGAACCCAACCGCCGCCACTAACTTTGTGATATATGTTAACAGCACCACACCCGACCACCCTAACCTACTCACGTAAGGATCTAATGGCAGAAATAAACACGTGAGTAGGCTGAGCAGGTTGTATTGTTTATTCCTATTCTTAGATGCAAGCATGAGTAGGTTAGGCAGGTCAGGTTTGGTGCTGTTAGCATATTTCACCAATTTTTTATAGCTGTCGTTAGTCGAACAATAGCGTACAATTCCTGTAAGATTCATGGTAGGTAGGTGCGTCGCCACTGGCTGGGCGAAGGTGGGCTCTAGCTCCCGTGTAATAATATTGGCTCCCCATTCTTGTCCCCACTAAATAAGTTACATGTGAGATTCAAACAAAAAAAAAACCGCATGTAACCATTTTAATATGACAATTGTTCAATTGGCGTAAATTTCCTTTTATTTTAACGAACTTGTGTAAAATGAAAATCAGAGATAATTTTTATTGCCATATTCACTATCAGCAACATCAAATTAATAAGAATTGACTGCTTAATTTACATTTTCATTATTGAAGCCAGACCTGTTGAATCACCAGCAGTTATTCTTCAGTCTGAACCTCCAAAACGTAATAAATTCATGTATTATTTTAAACTACTCAGATGAAAAACTTTGCTTCTTACAAAACAAATGTTCAAGAGAATGCCTGTGGTATCGGAAAGTAATGCATAAGATGAAGTGTATTAATTTCAAAATGTTACAGAATATTTTATGCCTTTATATTTATCTTCTACTTTTCCATGGAATATTAATTGCAAGTACTGCGTAGTAGAAAGATGTACCCAAAGCATTGAAATAAAATGTTACAAAATAGCCTGACATCTACTGGTATTAACAGCAACTAAGGAAAGCTTCGTATTTTTCATTGATTGATGAGTTGCTTTATTTTACTTCGCTTTTTTGTGCCACTTTTGGCTAATTTGCGAAGATAGGGATGAGTGATGACATGATGAAATTTATGAATGGACACTCACAAACATCCATGCTTAAACCGGGACTCGAAACCGGGACCCCTGGCGTCTTAGCGCTATGTGCTAACCACTGCGCCACGGGGACCGGCAGCTTCGTATTTTGTTTGAAATGGGCGCCCCCTACAATGTCTGTCCTGTCACCCCCATAACGTTCCACCACCCCCTTATAAAAATTGACCATGTTATACATTTGCTGTTCTAATTATGAAAAAAGACGTGTAGTCTGTTTAGTACGTAATGAAATAAATGTAAATACATAACACTAATCTCAGCTCACATTGCAACATTATTTTGCAATGTAGGTCTACTTATTATGTTATGCAACAGCAACTTCAATTAATTTTTGTCTAGACAAATCCAACTATTTTTAATACAAAGAGTCACGCTTATGTAATTAGTTTTTGCCACACTCGAGGGGATTGACTCTGTTTGGCGCCCCACCGATGGCAGCGCCTCGGGCAGTTGCACGGGTCGACCGGCGCTTAACCCGCCCCCCTCCTAGAGACTTGTTAGTCATGACAACAATGAACAACAACAACCAATGTAGTGCTCTTTAGTTATTACCAGATTCGAAGAAGGTTATTAACCGTAAAGGGCTCTAAAGGGCTTAACAAGATTTAATTTTTAATATTAAAATTGATTGCACATAGAAAAATGCTATTTAATAACGGTAAAGTGCATATAGCACCGTGCCATGTTGGCACATTTAGGGAATGTGGGGGTAAGGCCTTACACATTCCAGATCTCAGCCATTTTGGAGGTGATGTGATCAGCACCACGCTCTGGCCGTCTTTAACCTCCCCCCCCCAAGGGTTGGCCCCAGACCCGCTTTATGTGGAGCAAATTCCGACCTTGGATCACCCATCCTGGGAATCGAACCTAGGTCTCCTGCGTAGCAGTCAGACGCCCTACCGACTAAGCCACCGTGGCTCCGGCACATAAAACGTTATGCTAGAAACATAAAAAACAAAAGTGGGCTTCACCTGAACCCTGATTGGCACTAGATAGGTTACCAAAAACTTCACCTTCTAACTAGGGAATGCATAATCCAATTAAGATTAGATGCTACGATTTTAAGTGTTGCAAACTCAAGTGATATGTCATATACCTTTATCGTGAAGAACGTGGAATCTCTTGTCCGCAGTCACCCTCATCTCGCCAGCCGTGAGGACCCTCCTGCTGTGTCTCTCCTTGTCTTCCTTCTTCCACATGACCGTGTTGTCACCTGCGTCCCTCACCACACACGTGATGAGCGCATCATCACCCTCGTATACATGCACTGGGTGGGTCAAGCTGTCACGTATGCTCGGAAGGCCTGGAAAGAGATGAGAACAACAATAAGGTCTATCTTCAATAAGAAAGTTTTAGTTTGTTTTTAGTATGATATGATTATCTAGTGTTAATTACAGATAATTGATTATTACGGCACAAGTGACAAGTACAGTAGGATAGAGAGAGAAATGAACAAAGAAAAGAAAGTAAGACAGAGAGAAAGAAAAATAGAGAAGATAAGAAAAAGAAAAGAAAATGAAAGATACAAAGAGACAGAGTAAAAGAAAGAATATACAGAAAAGCAGGACAAAGAAGAAGATAAAATACATTAAAAAATAAATTTAAAAAGAAAATAAAGAGCATCAGAAAGAAGAGAGGAAAAAATAGAAAAGAGAATGAAAGAACCCAGCAAGAATGAGGAAAAGAAAAAGAGGGAGAGAGACAAAGAAAGCAGAAATGAAAAAGAAAGAAATCTAAAGGGAAAGAAAGGCAAAGAGAGAGAACAAGATATAAACAAAGGCGCAGAGAGAACAAAAATGAAAGGCAAAGAGATAGAACAGAAAAAAGAAAGACAAAGTGAACAAAGGGAAGGAAGGACAATGAGAGAATTAAAGAGAAAGAAAGGCAATGACAGAGAACAAAAGAGAAATGCAATAAGAGAGAACTAAAGAGAAATAAAGGCAAAGAGATAGAAAACAAAGGGACACAAAGTAAACCTGATGATGGTAACAGATAATCAGCAAATGTGTCGTAAATGGTATTACACAATTCTTAATGGTAGAAATTGTAGATAAATATGCACTATATACATATATATCAGCATAGAACACTCCCATATTGTTAAAAGTTGAGTTACAGGAATCAAAATCTATCCGTTGAAAAGGGCAGATTTGTAACAGAATTGTGAGCATGCGTGAAACGTCTCACCTCGACAAGGTAACCATGCTGCACATTGTGCCACACGAATGTTTCATTTGCGACGGGCGTGACGACAAACACTGACAGAGAAGAAAATGCAGAGACTCACAAAATATGTAGCTACTGTAGAAGAAGCAAGGTCGCAACTAGCGCCACGAAGCGGCCATTCTAAGAATCCTTTTTGGCGCCAGACTTTGGAAGCACCCTGTAGCGTACAAAAACAAAAAAAGACGTTGTGTACGTGCATCGAAAGGTACAAAGTATTCATGTTGATATTCGTAGCTTTATTGCGAGCTTCTTGTATGTTTCATGGATTCATAAACTTTGTTCCACTTTCCTGTACTGCCTGTCTAGCGCCCCGGTAACAGGGAGCAAAGTTCAGCTTCCATAAACACGCTTACGACGACGCTTGCACCTCGAGGGCACGTCTCTTGCTAGCTACGTCAATTTCAACCTGGGATCTTTCGACACTCCCCAAAGTTTGCAGTGCTGCAAACCTTCGAAGTCAAATTTCCCCCGGAAACAGTTCCAAAGGAACAGATTCCACGCTAAGATGAAACTTCGTGAGTGGATGCAACTCCTAGAAACTACGTCGAGAACTGCAATAGCTACGAAGATGAAACTAGGCGAAGGAACACCTCTAGAGAATAGCTGAATCTATACAGTATCTAGATATGAAATTTGTTCTGCCACAGCGTTTGTTAAGATCATCTTTGGGACCACAGGACATGAAAAGGTGAAACTTCGTGCGTAGATGAGGACGCTTGTGGAAAGAAGGGATCAGGATTAAACGGAGTGTCATCCGATAATTTTGCTTAGATAAGGTTAAAATTTTTGTAACTTGGTAACCTCAAAAGTACAGGAAGAATATGCACAGAGGATGATGCATCACTTATAACGAATTTTTATTTCACTAAATTCAAATAACAATAACTTTCAACTAAAAACATAACTTAGAGGGTAGTGGCACGATGGTAAGAAACACACATTCAGCATAAATTGGCAATAGAAGGTGAGGAAGTAATGGACGTGAAGAATATTACGAAGCAGTCTTCAAAGAAAAAAGAGACAATGCACTGCATAGAACAATAAGACTCTTGAAGAGAACGTTGCCACCCAACAGATATGTTGTTCTTTGGGTTAAGAAGAATATCTGCACGAAAGGCAAGACGAAGGCAAAATGGCACAAAATCGTGTTTATTCTCATTGCAATGTAATCCGACAAAGGGCACAAATGTGTCGAACTAACTGCAACGGTTTCAAAGGGGCTGAGAGAGAGAGAGAGAGAGAGAGAGAGAGAGAGAGAGAGAGAGAGAGAGAGAGAGAGAGAGAGAGAGAGAGAGAGAGAGAGAGAGAGAGAGAGAGATCCAAGTCAAGGCAGGTGGCAACAAATAAGGCTTAAGTCAATTAATGCGAGATTGGGTAAGAAGCAATCAGCAAATGTGAGAATAATGGCATGAACCAAGTCAACAGATGTAAGAATATTGGAAAACTCAATATGCTGACAAAGGCAGAAATTTATTTTATTAAAAACATAAACTAAACGTAACGTTTCAACCTTCTAGCAAGGTCTTCTTCAGACTCTGCACCAAGTACAAATGTAAAAAGGTACAAAACAGGACGATATACAGTATATATACACAAAAAATACTCCCCACCAGACTATTAGAAAGTTGTTCTGGAACATTCTAGCAGGTGGCTTTCCCTTGTCAACTGTAACTTTCACCTGAAAGGTCCTGTTTTGTACCTTGTTACATTTGTACTTGATGCAGAGACTGAAAAAGACCTTGCTAGAAGGTTGGAACGTTACGTTTAGTTTATGTTTTTAATAAATAAATTTCTGCCTTGGTCAGCATATTGAGTTTTTCTTATCATGGAAACAAGGCTTAATGCTGCGAGAATATTGGGAATAACCAAATCAATGGATGTGAGAATAGGTAAGAACCAAGTCAGTTGACGTGAGAATAGGTAATAACAAAGTCAGTGGATATGAGAATAGGTAATAAATAACCAAGTAAGTGGATGCGAGAATAGGTAAGAACAAAGTCAATGGATGTGAGATTACACAAGAACCAAGTCAGTGAAGGTGACAATAGGTACGAATTTAGCCGGGTGAGATATAGAAGAGAAAATTAAAACAGCTAAATATTATAGAAATGATAGAAAATGATTTGAAACATTTCCTCTCATTGTTGCAAGCTGGCTACATTTTTTACATTAATATTTTTAGTCTAACATTAGCCAGGTTAAAGAACCATGGAAGTAATAAAGAAAAATGCGATTATATTGAAGAATGGCGAAACATTGAAGCATTGTATGCCATGAAAACATTGAAAGAGTGTAATTTTTCCAAGACGGGGGTTTCTTCGAAATGAAGACGACCCAAACGACGAATTCTAGAGGAAGTAATTTAAGTTTGAACCAGAGGGTGGAAACCGTAGACGCTCTAAGGGATGCCAGAGGAGAGGGTTCATGGCGCAAGTTATTAGCAGCGACGTCAACGAGGAATTCAGTGTCAAGGGGTGGGAGGGCATCCAATATCTTAAGGAGAATTAGGGTGGGAACCGAGGAGGGTGTAAACAGTGCAAGGGCTCTCATTTCCTTCACCTGGGAGGCTGCATTTGCTGCGAAATTGTTGGGAGGAATTCAAGGGTGATTAGGAGAGGGTGTTGATGAGACAGGGGGGGAGCGAGAGTGTGATAAACAGAGGAGATAATGGAATTTAAACTATGTTAGGATGAAAATAAAGATGGAGAAAATTGGCGTTGGAGATATGCTCGCGGCGTTCAGGCTCGACCAATCAAGATGGGAGGGCAATAATGTAGGTGGTATACTCGTCTCTCGAGATGGGTGTTCTAAGAAAGGAATTTTGACATGACTGGGAAAATGTGCACATCTTCTCACATGTTTGCACGCCTATAACTTTGTTATCGTAAGCTACGTATTAAAGGACTGATATGGTATCGTGCAAACCTCTTTGTAAGGAACTTAAGTTCATGACCGTTCCTTCAATATGTATTAAATCCGTACTAACATCTACTAAAGAAAATATTTATCAATTTACAGAGCCTAATACTGTCTACAAGTATGATACAAGAGCGAAGCATGATTTTGACTATGAATTTCTTACATTATGTAAATCGCAAAACAGTTATCGCTACTCAGATATTACAAATTACCTAATAAGATCACTGAATTTAACTAGCTTTTGTAAATGTACTATAAATAAATTAATAACATAAAACTTTATCTATAGTACTGAAAAATTTTAATTGTTTGACTTCTTAGCGTCTCTTTTCTGTCCCTTTCGGCTATCGTAACGTTGAGATGAGTGATGATATAATCAAATTAATAAAAGGACAATCGCAACGAACAGGCCAGGTTTCGAACCCGGGACCCCTGACGTCGTAGGCCACTGTGTTAACCACTCCAGCACAGAAGCTTGCGAGTAAAATTTTCTGCTTTATACTATACGTATTTGCCTGACGTAATATACTGCTATTTAAAATTGTTAATGACAATAAGCAAGTCTAATGTAAGAAATCTGTGATTATGAAGCGGCGGCATATTTAAAATTTACCTGCCTGATTTGAAACGGGCGGCCCTGATGAAACTTCTAAATTCTATCGTGTCAAAGTAGTAAGGCAATAACTATAATAAGGATATTGAAATAATATAGAATTTTACTGGGTGAAAGTCAGTGACGGATCTACAAGCCGTAAATCCCCGCAGTGGAGAGAAGTAAGCCTTTAGGAGGCCCTCAGGCATTGACGACGTAGAAGAGGGTTTCGTATATGCGTATGTAAAAAAAAAGAAAAAAAGAACTTAGTTAGTCAGGGGTACAGAAACGAATACAATAGAATTGCACACACATATAGTACATTATATATACTGTATATATAGGGGTGCGCGCTCGCGTGTGTAAAGGTAGGTAGGTAAAGGAAACCTTCGGTAATATTTTACAGGGGGCCCAAAGGTTCGTATATCCGGCACTGGTGAAAGTATTAATAACTATAATAGACAAATAAAATATGTAAAAATGCAAGATAAATGAAAGGCAATAAAAGCAGGAGCGTACAGAAGATTTGAAAATTTGCCAGACAAATTTATCGACTGGTAAATACAATAAAGTGAATGGCTGAACATACATTCTAAGTATATGGGCATTTTGACAGTGGAAGAACTGGCAAAACATCCCTTACTAGAAATTAAAGCGAGGCCGTGACATTTGTGCTGGAGATTCCGTTCCAGTTTGAAAAGGCAGACAGAACCGTAATTTTGACCCAGCAATAGTCGTCCTGGAGAAAAAAAGAGGCCTGGAACGTAAATTCTCCAGCGAAGAGCCTCATCGGATCCCCCCGCGAAAGAAGAGGGAGACAAAGAAGAAAGAATGATGAAGGAGGACATTGAGAGGATTGTTCGAGAATCGACTGAGCCTCTCTTTGTCATGCGATAAAATACCGCCTCCACACCATGGCCTTTCTCACCAAACAGTGTTGCCAGCTTTATGTTCTTTTACGGTTCTGCTCAGCCAAGTTCTAACTATGGATATCTCTTAAACTGCAAGAGATATGAAAGTAAAATTTGATGGACTGTTAAGCCTTACCAAGCAATAGTGTAATGCAGCATAAATTAACTCGATCGGTCCGTCAGTCTAGCCGTAACAGACAACAATCGATCCGGAATGACCCGTCGATAACTCGAAATCTATTAGAGCTACCAACATGAAACTTGGAGGAATGGTAGATCTACTATATTATAGCTCACTGCAATATAAATTAAGTGGATCAGTTATCTCGTTTGGCCGTGACAACCAGCCATCAATTCGAAAGTTAACTAAGGACATCCCTGAAACCATGAGAGCTAGAAACATAAAACTTGATGGATTAGTAGATATACCAAAAAATAACGCAGTGCAATGCAAGTTTACCAAATCGACCAGTTTGTTTGGCCGCGACAGGTAACAATCGATATAAAGTAATCTACAGATATATCCCAAACTAACAGAGTTACGGATCTAAAATTAAGTTCAGATGATGACCTTGGAAATATTAGTCAAACACAATTCGATATCTTACACTAATAAAGCTACTTTGGTGGATCATATTTTCTATGCGATACAAATATTCTCCATAGGTCAGCCAATTCACCTGTTAGTACTTCGTATGGTACAATATCCATCAAGTAATACCCTATAACGATATAAACCTTTCTCCTTGGAGAGTTTGTGTAAAATTTTCGAAAAAATACCAGCTCCTGGCAACCCCGTCTTTCCATTGTGAGACCTGTATCTCGCTCCCTTCCACTTTACCTTGATCTTTCGCGATAAGAGGGATTTTTCGGCTTCGAGAGACAGGGCCAAATATATTTTCATCGGCGCTTTGGTGGTCTATTGAAAAGATCCAATACCAGAAAGACGAATTGCACCGTAGACCCTTTTGTAGATAGGGTTGCGTCCATCAAGGATAAAAGTTACGTTATTTCTCCCCTTTTTTTACACATTATGCAAGCGGCGATAATAGTAGCAAGAGTGTTGTTCTTTCATGTTTGTACTTTAATGACTGTTTATTGAATGTGTTAACAGATTTATGAGTGTGTTCAGCGGGAAAATATTTGAATACGTATCGAATCAAGGCGAGATAACCAATTAAGAATGGAGACGAGATCGATTGAGATAGAAATACGTGAATTATCAATGGAGAAACTCACTGGTTGTTTAAACATGAGCTATAGGTACTGTTTTACATGTAAAAAATTACGTACTTAGCTTTCAATAAGCAGTTACTTATATTTTATAACTTACTTTTAGAAAAGGAGACTGCCAATCCCGAAACGAGACGAGAAAATGAGACGGCCAATCAGAAAAGTAGACAAGAAAAGGAAACTGTCAATCCCGAAGCGAGACGATGAAAGGAGACTGTCAATCCCGAAACGAGACGAGAAAAGAAGACTTTCAATTCCGAATCGAGGCGAGAAAAGGAGACTGTCAATTCCGAATCGAGTCGAGAAAAGAAGACTGTCAATCCCAAAACGAGACGAGAAAAGGAGACTGTCAATCCCGAAACGAGAAGAGAACAGGAGACTGTCAATCCCAAAACGAGAAGATAAAGGGAGGCGGCCAATGCCGAAACGAGACCGAGAAAAGGAGACTGTCAATCCCGGAACGAGACGAGAAAAGGAGACTGTCAATTCCGAATCGAGTCGAGAAAAGGAGACTGTCAATCCCAAAACGAGACGAGAAAAGGAGACTGTCAATTCCGAATCGAGTCGAGAAAAGGAGACTGTCAATCCCAAAACGAGACGAGAAAAGGAGACTGTCAATCCAGAAACGAGGCGAGAAAAGCAGACTGTCAATTCCGAAACGAGAAGAGAAAGGGAAGCGGCCAATGCCAAAACGAGACCGAGAAAAGGAGACTGTCAATCCCGAAACGAGGTGAGAAAAGGAGACTGTCAATCCCGAAACGAGACCGAGAAAAGGAGACTGTCAATCAGGGAACGAGGCGAGAAAAGGAGACAGTCAATCCCAAAACGAGACGAGAAAGGGAGACTGTCAATCCCGAAACGAGAAGACAAAGGGAGGCGGCCAATGCCGAAACGAGACCGAGAAAAGGAGACTGTCAATCCCGGAACGAGACGAGAAAATGAGACTGTCAATCCAGAAACGAGGCGAGAAAAGCAGACTGTCAATCCCGAAACGAGAAGACAAAGGGAAGCAGCCAATGCCGAAACGAGACCGAGAAAAGGAGACTGTCAATCCCGAAACGAGGTGAGAAAAGGAGACTGTCAATCCCGAAACGAGATGAGAAAAGCAGACTGTCAATCCCGAAACGAGAAGAGAAAGGGAAGCGGCCAATGCCGAAACGAGACCGAGAAAAGGAGACTGTCAATCCCGGAACGAGGTGAGAAAAGGAGACTGTCAATCCCGAAACGAGGTGAGAAAAGCAGACTGTCAATCCCGAAACGAGAAGAGAAAGGGAGGCGGCCAATCGGTGGCGGCCAATGCCGAAACGAGACCGAGAAAAGGAGACTGTCAATCTCGAAACGAGGCGAGAAAAGGAGACTGTCAATCCCGAGACGAGAAGAGAAAGCGAGGCGGCCAATGCCGAAACGAGACCGAAACGAGACCGAGGAAAGGAGACTGTCAATCCCGGAACGAGACGAGAAAAGGAGACTGTCAATCCCGGAACGAGGTGAGAAAAGGAGACTGTCAATCCCGAAACGAGGTGAGAAAAGCAGACTGTCAATCCCGAAACGAGAAGAGAAAGGGAGGCGGCCAATCGGTGGCGGCCAATGCCGAAACGAGACCGAGAAAAGGAGACTGTCAATCTCGAAACGAGGCAAGAAAAGGAGACTGTCAATCCCGAGACGAGAAGAGAAAGCGAGGCGGCGAATACCGAAACGAGACCGAAACGAGACGAGAAAAGGAGACTGTCAATCCCGAAAGAAGATCGAACCCGGGAGAAGGGCCAGTCTACAGAGGTTCGGATCCTACTAAAAACTGATGGTTCATTCCTGATTATCTGAGCAGAGTGACTCATGAACCTGAGACTTTCAATAATATTTTGGTCATTTCAGTAGCTTTTGTACCACTTGGATTAATCGTGACGATGGATATGAACTGATGAATCAGGTGGTGAAACAACTATCCATACCTGACCGGGGTTCGAACTCGTGACCTCGTACCACGTTGCGCAGGCCATTCCGCCGCTCATACAGTGTAGCCACTGGGCCCTCTGCAAAAGCTCACCCACATTGCCCCAGAAACGGTCGGTGCCTTTCTTGCTCCGGGTGATTTGTAGCCACTCAGTCCCCACACCCACACTGTCAAGATAAATCTGATAACCCGTTCGCCTCTTTCTTTGGCAACTCAAGCCGTAAATTTGGAGCCGGAAGAATCGTGGGGGGTGTGAGACGAAGGGGTGTAATTTTCAGTCTCAATTAACCCCTTTCACCCTCCTTCCTTTCTTCTCTCTTCTGATCCTTCCGCCTCTCTCTTTGTTGGTCCCCAATTAGCTCCAGCGATTCGAAGAGGTCTGGAAATTGGAGGATCCTATTTCATTGTTTACTTTCGCGCGATTGGGGAATCTCCTTTCTTCCACGATTTGACACGCCGAGAGGCCAGAGCCTTATATCTGAAGACGACATACTTCATCCCATAGACGTACGGCGTATAGAGCAGGGGCGTATATTCTAGGCTACCTACGCTATCTGCGAAGCCTGAAGTCTAGATAATAAAATCCAGGAGAAAACTCGATCAGAAATTGTAAGTATTATTATTCATATCAGTGAGATGATGATGCTGATTCTGGAGTTTGCAACCTGACTTATGAGTTCGTAACCTGATTTCCTATGAGTTGGCAACCTGATATCTTATGAGTTGGCAACCTGATTTCTTATGAGTTGGCAACCTGATTTCTTATGAGTTGGCAACCTGATTTCTTTTCAAAGGCTAGGATCACGTGACATAGTGAGATAGCTCAGATCTTGGGCTCAATATACGCTACTGGCATAGAGGTTAGGCTCCATACATTCTTGATTCTAACAGTCTCTACTTTCAATCGGGTGCACATCCTGCCCTAACTGAGAGATCCCTAAAACCATTTGAACTGGGACATAAAGGCAGCTTGATGGAAATTACACTTGGAACATGTACTCATGTACAAATAAAAATGCCACTTTGCATGAACAGCAGTGTACCCGACGAATACAAGAGAAAGACAAGTAGAGAACGGGCGAAAGAGATAAGGATTAGAAAACGAAAGTAATAACAAGAGATGAAGACATAAACAATGGATCAAACAAGGAGAAAATAAGAACAAAAGAAATAAAAAATAATACGTGTAAGTAAAGAACGAGTGGAAGGAAGCAAAAGCAAGAAAAATTAAATATAAGTGAAAAATAAAGAAAGCCAAAGAAAGAAAGAAATGAGAACGTAATGCACGATGGGGAATAGAAGAATGTAGGAATGCATACAAGAAATATAGAAAGGAAATACAAAAATTGAAGAACAATGTGGGAAGAGACTTAACAATTTTACAAAGAAGGATCAAGAAAGAAGTAAGGTTCTATTGGCACACCATTGTGAGCTTACACAAATTAAAGGAAAAACATCCCATTTTACAATATTAGAGATTTATTTCTGTAGAGGGGAGAACAAACATCTTTCTCCCCAAATTTTTGATCAGTTTCTGTGTCTCGAAATATTCCCATAAGGCAGCCAGAGAGATGTGTTTACTATTAGGATGAAAGTAGATTTCTGATTTTGCAGAAAAATTCTCACTAATTCAAAAGGAGATCCCTGCCAGAAATTCTTGAAGAGACGTCTCATACACGCAAGGAGAGATCCCTGACAGAAATTCCGAAGAAACGTTTCTTCAAAGCAAGGAGAGATCCCTGGCATAAATTCAGAAGAAACGTCTCTTCCAAGCGAGGAGAGATCCCTGGCAGAAATTCCGAAGAAACGTCTCTTCCAAGCGAGGAGAGATCCCTGGCATAAATTCCGAAGAAACGTCTCTTCCAAGCGAGGAGAGATCCCTGACAGAAATTCCGAAGAAACGTTTCTTCAAAGCAAGGAGAGATCCCTGGCATAAATTCAGAAGAAACGTCTCTTCCAAGCGAGGAGAGATCCCTGGCATAAATTCCGAAAAAACGTCTCTTCCAAGCGAGGAGAGATCCCTGGCAGAAATTCCGAAGAAACTCCTCTTCCTAGCGAGGAGAGATCCCTGGCAGAAATTCCGAAGAAACGTCTCTTCCAAACGAGGAGAGACCGCTGGCAGAAATTCTGAAGAAACTTCTCTTCCAAGCGAGGAGAGACCCCTGGCAGAAATTCCGAAGAAACGTCTCTTCCAAGCGAGGAGAGATCGCTCGCAGAAATTCCGAAGAAACGTCTCTTCCAAGCGCGGAGAGATCGCTGGCAGAAATTCCGAAGAAACTCCTCTTCCAAGCGAAGAGAGATCCCTGGCAGAAATTCCGAAGAAACGTCTCTTCCAAGCAAGAAGAGACCCCTGGCAGAAAATCCGAAGAAACATCTCTTCAAAGCGAGGAGAGATCGCTGGCAGAAATTCCGAAGAAACGTCTCTTCCAAGCGAGGAGAGATCGCTGGCAGAAATTCCGAAGAAACGTCTCTTCCAAGCAAGAAGAGACCCCTGGCAGAAATTCCGAAGAAACGTCTCTTCCAAGCAAGGAGAGGCCCCTGGCAGAAATTCTGAAGAAACTCCTCTTCCAAGCGAGGAGAGACCCCTGGCAGAAATTCCGAAGAAACGTCTCTTCCAAGCGAGGAGAGACCCCTGGCAGAAATTCTGAACAAATGTCGTCTCTTCCAAGCTAGGAGAGATCCCTGGGAGAAATTCTGAACAAATGTCTAGTCTCTTCCAAGCTAGGAGAGATCCCTGGCAGAAATTCTGAACAAATGTCTCTTCCAAGCTAGGAGTGATCCCAGAAAGAGCGTCGCATCCAAGAGAGGAGAGATTCTGGAAAGATTTTCAGAAGAAACTTCTGGTTTACTTTAGGGGATAATCCTGGGAGAAATTTCTGAGAAAACGTCTACCTTTACGTGAAGCTACTCTTGGCAGACATTTTAAGAACATCTCCCTTTGCTGTGGAGATACAGGTAAGATCATTGCCAGGGCGCCTGGAGGGGAGAAATAACACTGGAGACGAAACGTTAGGGAGACTAGGATGAGAAATAGAGAACAATGACGAGCTGTAACCACGAAAGTTGCTTTTATGTTCTTGCAATATTGGGAAGAAAACGGGAGCCTGCTCACAAAGGATACATGAATCATTGCAGAGGCTGAGGGAAAAGCCCATTGTCGCAGTCGTCACCAGACCGGAAATGGAACGACGCTGAAACCGTGTAGGATTACCCCGGCCCTCGACGCGTCTACGACATGTCATTTCAGGAGAAGTTCTCTTACCTTTCCTGCACCGTCGCCGCTACTGAATTTTAATGCCCGTGACAGGTTTCTGACAGATTTTAATAGCAAACCCCCCCCCCTTATCCCTCCTCCTCAGCCCTCCCTTACGCCACGCCCCGCTGAATTATTTCCCACCCTCCAAAGGACCCGGAACACCTGCATCTGGCAACGAGAAACACTTCCTTCTCCCGAAAAAAGAAGGTTTGCTGTGTGTTACGGTGACGCGGAGACGTGGAGCCATCTCTCGGCCGCGGTCGGAACTATTCCGTCTCCAGCGGTGCTCTTAAGGAAGCTGAAGAAGCGGTTTTATTAATTTAAACGGGTTTAGACTGGGGAGACATGCTTGACGTTGAGGAAATTGGAGTCGCCTCAAAACATTACATAGCAATTCTGCTCGCTGTTGGAATCCCTAAATTATTTTTCTCTCTCTCTTATGAATTATTTTCGGTCTTGGCTGAAAAGTCGCGAGCAGAAAGGGGTTTTACTTTTGAGTTCCTAACCGCCTGTCAACTTTGTAACCTAGTTTCACGTGGTTTAACCAATCGCAAAGCAGAATAAGCCGTCAGCTTAAAGAGTCCCTGGTTCGATACTCGCTTCCGCTTTCTGTGCCTAGTGAACGTAAACCAAACATTATTGGGCATTTTCCCCACACCCCTGTCCCTTAATCAAGGAATACAGGGTTCGAGTCCATAGACGGTTCTAGGATATGCAACCTGGGTGGGGACCTAAGTGTAAGGGGTGTAATGTGTATTTAATTGTAAGAAGAACGCATTTATACCTTAATGGTTTTTCTCTGGTGGTACACCGTACCGGCACCTTTTTATAGGCGAGAATAAAAATATAACGTTTTATTTTAACAAACGAAATGTGGTGTAGCTACATGAATGCATGAATCATTTGTAAACATACTACAATATTTTGAGAATTTATTGGACGGCACCAGAAAAGTTTTCAAAAGGGGGTTTTAAAGTCGAAAATCTGCTTCCTTATATTATATATACTGCCATATTTACATGCCATCATAAGAAGTGCTTTTAGAGAGATAGAAAAAAGGATAAATGTAAGAAGCGATAGAGAGAAGGGAAGGGAGGGAGGGAGGACGGAAGTGAAAGAGAGAACGGTATAGGAAGGCGAAGTAGAGAAGCGAGAGAGAGGAGAGAAAGAAATAGAGAAGAGAGAGAGAGAGAGAGAATAAAGAAAGAAATTTAGAACCCAGAGAGAGGAAAGAAAGAAAGAAAAGAAATAAATAGAGAAGCTACAGAGAGAGAGAGAAATAGAGAAGCCAGAGAGAGAGAATGAAACAAATAGAATAGACAGAGAAAGAGAGAGAGAGAGAGAGAGAGATAGAGAGAGAGAAGAGAAAGAAATTCAGAACCCAGAGAGAGGAAAGAAAAGAAAGAAATAGAGAAGCCAGGGAGAGAGAGAGAGAGAGAAATAGAAAAACCAGAGAGAGGAAAGAATGAAGGAAATAGAGAAGCCAGAGAGAGAGAGAGAGAGAGAAAGAGAAAGAGAGAGAGAGAATGAAAGAAATAAAAAGCAAGAGAGGGAGAGAAAGAAAGGAATATAGAAACCAGAGAGAGAATAAAAGAAGCGAAAGAGAAAAAATGGAAAAGCGAGACACAAAAGGCAGAGAGACAGACAAGGAAGAGAAACAGCAGAAGGTCGATAGAGAGAAAGAATAAAGAAGATACCAACCGAAAATGGGAGGGAATACTTAGAGAAAGATATGGTCAAGAAGACAGGAAGAAAACACGAAGGGGCACTGAAGCTGAGAAAAGTTTGAAAGTTAGAAAGAAGATGCAAGAAAAGAAGACAAAAAGAGTTACAAATAAAAGGAAGAAAAGAAAGAGAAGTAGGCAATTTTCCTTAATTGAAGGGTGGTTAAGCGACTTCCCTTTTGGCCCTCCCTGCGGACGCGCATGAGTACTTATGATGAACACAATAACAAACCACTTTACGTTCCCTAGTCAAACTCGCAGATTAACATTACATGACGAAACTTTCGTTCTGATTGACTGTACCGCAGAATCTGGCAGAGAAACCCAGTTGCAATTAGAACACGGTATAGTGGTCAAAACGCAGTCTAGCAGCCAGCACGCTATACATAATTTCCAGCCAGGTAGCCAGTCCAGCGCCAACTAGGGCATTCCTGCTGGAAATACAGATCCGTGAGATTCGGCCGTAAGTCATTCTACGGTAGCCAATTCTAACACAGTCGAGTTGAGATCGCACAAATCGAGGAGAAAGTAGGAGTTTATTTCGAGAGGTATTTCCCCTCCAGAAACAATCGCCGGAGAGGCAGAAACTTAATACCGCGGAAGAGCACGTTAGATCGCATTGGAAGCAACAACCCCCCCTTGCTCGCTTTGTCTGCGAAGGTTCTTGAGAGCAGATCTGGATTCCAAATGGAGGGAATGCTGTTTGTCCCCTGTTTTCCACCACAACCCCTCCCTAACTTTCCTCCCCTTTTACAATGCTGTCCCTGAGGGGGAACCGATTGCAAGGGCGGAATGGGAAAGCTTGTTCGCTTCTCTCCCTTCCCCGGACATCAAATTTCTGGATGCATTATCTGTGTTTCTCTCCGCCAAGTACTTCTGGAACTTTCCGCTTGAGCGCCACCATTGCGGGTCCACGCTTAGAAGCACGTGATTATGTACAATCCACGTCGAAATTGATTTCGTTTCCAACTCCTGGCTTAGAAGGTAGTATACCTTCTGCCAGGATTGAACTAATGTACGGAGATTGGTATCACTGTTTTGAAAGAAACTCAGTCAAGGTAATTCAGTTCCGGCAACGTTACTGAAAAGGTAACTCAGTCCCGGCTGCATTGTTGAAACGGTAACTCAGCCGCGGCCACGTTTTTGGAAAGGTAACTCGGCAGCGGCCACGTTGTTGGAAAGGTAACTCGGCAGCGGCCACGTTGTTGGAAAGGTAACTCGGCAGCGGCCACGTTGTTGGAAGGGTAACTCCGCAGCGGCCACGTTGTTGGAAAGGTAACTCCGCAGCGGCCACGTTGTTGGAAAGGTAACTCGGCAGCGGTTACGTTGTTGGAAAGGTAAGTCGGCAGCGGCCACCTTGTTGGAAAGGCAACTCAGAAGCGGCCACCTTGTTGGAAAGGTAACTCGGCAGCAGCCACCTTGTTGGAAAGGTAACTCAGCCGCGGGAACGTTGTTGGAAAGGTAACTCGGCAGCGGCCACCTTGTTGGAAAGGTAACTCGGCAGCGGCCACCTTGTTGGAAAGGTAACTCAGCCGCGGGAACGTTGATGGAAAGGTAACTCGGCAGCGGCCACGTTGTTGGAAAGGCAACTCAGCAGCGGCCACCTTGTTGGAAAGGTAACTCGGCAGCGGCCACGTTGTTGGAAAGGTAACTCGGCAGTGGCCACGTTGTTGGAAAGGCAACTTGGCAGCGGCCACGTTGTTGGAAAGGCAACTCAGCAACGGCCACCTTGTTGGAAAGGTAACTCGGCAGCGGCCACCTTGTTGGAAAGGTAACTCAGCCGCGGGAACGTTGATGGAAAGGTAACTCGGCAGCGGCCATGTTGTTGGAAAGGTAACTCAGCAGCGGCCACCTTGTTGGAAAGGTAACTCGGCAGCGGCCACCTTGTTGGAAAGGTAACTCGGCAGCGGCCACCTTGTTGGAAAGGTAACTCAGCCGCGGGAACGTTGATGGAAAGGTAACTCGGCAGCGGCCACGTTGTTGGAAAGGCAACTCAGCAGCGGCCACCTTGTTGGAAAGGTAACTCGGCAGCGGCCACGTTGTTGGAAAGGTAACTCGGCAGTGGCCACGTTGTTGGAAAGGCAACTTGGCAGCGGCCACGTTGTTGGAAAGGCAACTCAGCAACGGCCACCTTGTTGGAAAGGTAACTCGGCAGCGGCCACCTTGTTGGAAAGGTAACTCAGCCGCGGGAACGTTGATGGAAAGGTAACTCGGCAGCGGCCATGTTGTTGGAAAGGTAACTCAGCAGCGGCCACCTTGTTGGAAAGGTAACTCGGCAGCGGCCACCTTGTTGGAAAGGTAACTCGGCAGCGGCCACCTTGTTGGAAAGGTAACTCAGCCGCGGGAACGTTGATGGAAAGGTAACTCGGCAGCGGCCACGTTGTTGGAAAGGCAACTCAGCAGCGGCCACCTTGTTGGAAAGGTAACTCGGCAGCGGCCACCTTGTAGGAAAGGTAACTCAGCAGCGGGAACGTTGATGGAAAGGTAACTCGGCAGCGGCCACCTTGTTGGAAAGGCAACTCAGCAGCGGCCACCTTGTTGGAAAGGTAACTCGGCAGCGGCCACCTTGTTGGAAAGGTAACTCAGCCGCGGGAACGTTGATGGAAAGGTAACTCGGCAGCGGTCACGTTGTTGGAAAGGCAACTCGGCAGCGGTCACGTTGTTGGAAAGGTAACTCAGCCGCAATAAAGTTGTTGGAAAGGTAACTCAGCCGCGGAAACTTTGCTAAAAAGGTAACTCAGAGGCAACTCAATCACGGTTACTTTCTTCAGAAGGTAACTCATATTACTATGTTGAAAATGTAATTCACTCACTGTTACTTTGTAAAAAGGTAACTCGGTATGTAATTACACTAATTTTCATTAAATTAAAACAAAAACTCGCATGTTTTAATATAAAGGAATATAGAGGTAAGAAAATTTAAAGCAAAACCTTATACTTGAAGAACTTCGTCCAACAAATATATATATAAAGGTTTAAACTGAATTTTTTTTTTAGCAAAACTGAATTTTGTTCATTAATGTTAAAAAATGCCAAAAATGATTGTTACTTGGTACCTAAAGCAAGTGAGTTTCAGTAACCTTTACTCGAAAGAAAGTGTCTAGCTTTCTGTAATGGACGTGGTACAGAAATTACATCAATATTTATTGCAATATTTGTTGGTTTCTCTCATCTAATCTCTCAGAAAATGAGAAATAACAGCTGATTACAATCAGTGATGTGCCGTAGACTATAAGTTTACGTCTACATGCGTTGTCTACACGTAATCTACGCGTAAATTACATTGGGTTGTAGTTTACATAGACTACGTAGACAATCTAAAGTGCCTTAATATTAATTTTCAAGGGTTTCATGAAAGGAAAGTGACATTTTCAACTATATTGGTTCCTAAGGAAATTAAAGAATCCTATTTACAACAAAATTTCTCTTCTCTTCTATTATCAACTATGGAAGAAGATAAATAGTATGCAAAAAACAACAACAGATGGCAGTCGTGAGGCAAAAGTGGTATTTCTCCATAAAACACTAGAATGTTTCCTACATTAGGTTTCTTCCTAGGTGAGAAATTGTTCTAATTTGGAAGAAAGAGTATGAAAAGTTCTCCTCACACATCAGCAACTGATACGCAGTATAATTTTATTTTACTTCCACAGCGCCCTTTGCTAAGTTATCACCTTTCGCCATGTTGTTTACATAGATTACGTAATCTACATGTATAAAATAGTCTACGTGTAGAATGTAGACTATCGTTGTTTACGCGTAGACGCACATCACTGATCACAATGCACGATTGAATTACAACTGTGATTAGTTATCACAGTTGTGATTCATGAATCACAGCGACAATCACAGTTTGTGACTGGCTTGACGTCAGGACTTGGTAATGATGTACGACGAACGTTGGCACATTGTGTACGGAACCAACGGTTCTTGCGCTTACCTTGTTCTGTCTTTCTCATGAATGGCACCAAAGCAGTACTGCCTAAGCGCCAAACTTCGCGGTCGCTCGTATAGATTCGTTACTGTATCTAGAAAGACAGCATGGCTAAGTACACGACAATTTCGCATCACCTAGTTTGAAGTTCAAAGGTTTTAATGCATTTGTTGTTTTCTCAGAGCGAAAAATCCGAGAAATTTCCTGTGAAGTACGCGCATCCTAAACGCGTGCCTCATCTTCTTTTGACGGAGAACTACGTAAAACCGCGATGTGCTGCCCTCTTACGTTCAGCATCTGAAATAAACACGAGACAACAAAACCTGGGTCATCCGAGATCCATCAGGAAATGGACCCGCACATAAAACCCGGTCCTCACAACGGAAAAACAGAGTGGAATCCGGGAACCATTCGTTAAAGCAAAGAATTCCTCCCGTGTACGGAATCCGATCTCTATATATTTCTCGTCCACGCACGGCTTTAGGAACTCTACGGTCCGTTTATTAACCTGGCGAGGCCAACACTGGACGACGCTTTAATGGCGTCCCATGTTTCGTCCTCACTTGCATCGACTGTGGCGTCACGGCTGTTTTGTGGAGCTGTAAAAGCATGGCGGAGAGAACCATCGGTCTCCTGCCTGTCCCCCCTTCTTTTATGGCGCCCATTCCGGCTGCTTTGTCAAGGAGAGGATAGGTTTGTCCTTAACGTTACTGGGAGAAGTATAATCATGGAAGCAATCACATTGATTAACCCTCCTGCACAAACTGTTCAGGCAACAAACGCATCACAATCTCATCTGATGTGTTTCTATTTCTTGGATTTGAAAATAAAAGCGCAGTGGAACGTGGGCTAACTCACTAAGAGCTAAGAGAAACGAAAACGATCCAAAGATATATTGTGAACTACCTTTAAGTGTACGCAGAGATAATAGCAACGCTGAGACTCTTCAAACGAACCCAGGATATCTTGTGTACCACTCCAAAGTGTACGCAGAGATAATAGCAACGCTGAGACTCTTGAAACGAACCCAGGATATCTTGTTTACCACTTCAAAGTACACGCAGAGATAATAGCAACGCTGAGACTCTTGAAACGAACCCAGGATATCTTGTGTACCACTCCAAAGTGTACGCAGAGATAGTAGCAACGCTGAGACTCTTGAAACAAACCCAGTATATCTTGTTTACCACTTCAAAGTGTACGCAGAGATAATAGCAACGCTGAGACTCTTGAAACGAACCCAGGATATCTTGTTTACCACTTTAAAGTGTACGCAGAGATAATAGCAACGCTGAGACTCTTGAAACGAACCCAGGATATCTTGTTTACCACTTCAAAGTACACGCAGAGATAATAGCAACGCTGAAACTCTTGAAACGAACCCAGGATATCTTGTTTACCACTTCAAAGTACACGCAGAGATAATAGCAACGCTGAAACTCTTGAAACAAACCAAGATATCTTGTGTACTATCTCCTAGTGTAAGCAGAGATAATAACAACCCTGGAACTTAATAACACGAACCATAAGTATATTATTTACCACCCCTAAGTGTAAGCAGAGATAACTGCAACCCTGGACTATAGAAAACAAGCCAAAATATAAGCAGAGATGGGAACAGTGTCAAGACTCAAGAAAATGAAGCCATATGTCCTGTCGACCACCTCAATGTGCGGAAAGAGACAAGACAGGAATAGGATTTCAAGAAAACAAACTCGAGATATTTTGTGTACCACCTGAAAGTGTAAGCAGATAGAAAATAACAGATCAAGTACAAGATACCAAATAGCTCAAAGCGGTAACAGAGGCAATATCAGCACTAAAATTAAGGAAACACACCACCAATCAACAGTATGGTTCACAGTTGATGTATTATAATTTTATTCAGATTTTGAAACTGCTTCCAACCGTTTAGGTCTGGTATGCTGCCTAACGAAATGACATTGCATGTGTGTGTAAACGAACAATTCGACTCCGCTATATTTGAATTTAGTGACGCATTTCAGTGAAACCAATCATGTATGAAACAGTATTTTGGGTACAACCTGACATGAACCAATCTTGGAGGAAATTAGATGCGCGTTTAAAAGCGCCCAAATCTATTCTATCACCTTTATCTTGTTTCTTTGCGGATCCGATGCGTAATAAGTTAGGAAATTGCTAGGAAATTATCTCGGGAGGGGGAGGAAAGAAATTTCCAAACTGCTTTACGACAGGGGCGGAGAAGCTTCACAACCGCAGGGGGAGCTAATCTCCTCCCGTGCTCGTAATATCTGTCCGCTTGGTTTAAGGATCACGTAAGTCTATCACCATATACGACGCACCATGCTTGTTGGTAGAGTTCATTCTCGACTTTCTCCTGGTCTTGGGGCGATACTATCGGCCATTTCCTAAACTTAGATCGTCGCTTGTTTACGATTTTGTTCCCTTCTTCGGGTCGTCTCCCCTATTTCTTCTATCCCCTTCATGTTGTTTTGAACTTTTCCTCTACGGTGTGATATTTTTATAACCTCCCTGTCCGAGCACATCCGGTGGTAACGTCGCTAGGGGATTTTCATTTAGGGACTCGCGGACGGATAAAGTATATTTTCAGGTAGGCTCTGTTCCATAGTATAAGCTGCTCTTTCTCATTCTCTCCATTTGTTTCTCTTCTCTATTTCTCTCCCTCTCTTTTCCCTCTCCCCATTCCTTTCTCTCTGCCTCTTTCCTCGATTTTATTTTCTCTCCACGTCTTTCTTCTACTTTTCGCACCATTTTCCTCTCTCCACCTACACGTTTCCCTATTTCCTTCTCTCTCCATCTTCTTTCCTTCTCTCTCTCTCCACCTCTTTTACTTTTCATTCATTTTCCTCTCTCCCTCTTTCCTCCATTTTCTTTTATCTCCACGTCTTTCTTCTACTTTTCCCATCATTGTCCTCTCTCCACCTCCACGTTTCCCTCTTTCCTTCTCTCTCCATATTCTTTCCTTCTCTCTCTCTCCACCTCTTTTACTTTTCATTCATTTTCCTCTCTCCCTCTTTCCTCCATTTTCTTTTCCCTCCACGTCTTTCTCCTACTTTTCCCACCATTTTCCTCTCTCCACCTACACGTTTCCCTATTTCCTTCTCTCTCTCTCCACCTATTTTACTTTTCATCCATTTTCCTCTCTCTCTTTTCCTTTTCCTTAATTTTCTTCTCTCCACATCTCTCTTCCCCACCTCTCTCTCTTCTTCTTTCTTCCAGTTTTTCTCTCCCTCTTTTTATCCTATTCTCACTTCTCTCTTCACCGCTCTTTTCCCTCCCCTCTCATTTCTTATCTCCCTTTTCTTCTCTCTCCACTTGTCTCTTTCCCTATTCCCTTTCTCCTCATTTTCTACTTAGTTTCTCTTTCCTATACAACCTCTTACTCGATATTGATATTTATAGCAATTTTTTTTAAACCAAATGCTACTCAAATCAAAAAAATGTTAGCAATATCAGGTAACATCCTGCCAAAACTTCTCAAGAGACACAAAACAAATCCAACAAAATGGCGTCAGTTTAGCCGAGTGTCTGGATCGCCTGTCTCTCTCTCTCTCTCTCTCTCTCCCTCTCTTCCCAGCAATCCATTCCAGTGGAGCCCAAAATGAAACCCAAGGGATGTTTTCTCCAGATCAATGTGGAACTAACGCCAAAGAGTTTTCTTGCTGATTACACGATTACTGGACATCGGTGGGCGATGCATATCACCAGATGGCATCCTGTGCCAATACTGGAAACAGTGTTGCCAGTGTGTATGTACGAGATATCAGTGTTGCCATTTCGCTTCTGGTTTCTGTACTGTTCCCATCAATATCCAGGGCAAAAAGAAACACGAGGTGACGGTGATGCAGGTAGGTGCTAATAACGTTTAACGATATTTTCCCGTATGCTGATGATATTGCAATATTTCCGAAATATTTATAATACAAAGACAGACTCCTTCACTTGATTTGCGACGCTCTTCTGCCACTTTTGGTTAATCGCGACGATGAGAATGATTGATTGACTTGATTTATTTTACTTCGCTTTTGTGCCACTTTTGGCTACTTTTCGAAGATGGAGATGAGTGATGATGTGATGAAATTGATGAATGGACACTCACAAACATCCCAGGCCGGGATTCGAACCCGGAACCTCTGGTGTCGTAGCGCGATGTGCTAACCACCCCACCCCGGAGGTCTGTGAAGGAGTGAACTTTGTTTCGGGGATGGTAGCAAAATCCCTTACGCATATCATAGCTCAGTACCTAATTTCTAAAGAAGGGCTGCTTCCCTTTAGGAGGAAGAAACTTTTACCGAGGCGAGCAAAGGGAGAAAAATGGTAATTATCTTGATAAATTAACATTTTACTCGTCCCCAAGTTTACCTTGGAATGTGCCTTTGCTGGAATTGAAGAAGAGAAGAAAAACTGGACACCATTTCGACCAAGGAAAACTCCAGAGCAAGTTTTGTCGGGCAGAGCTTCCAGGAGAAGATTGAAGAAGTTTGAATTCCGCTCGCTAATTAAGAAAGGGCACGTGACCTGCACGCCAACGCCATCTAACAACAGCCGCGAGAGACGGCTCAATTTCTCAGCGGAACGGCTAAGTTTCAGCAGCAAAGCGGTCTCCATTTCTATGCGGTTGCTTTGGGATTCGACATGAATATGCTCAGCAGATTCTCCCAGGATGGGATTGAGCCTGTGGACGACAAACTGCACACTGTACGCACGGTTGGGTTTAATTTTCCTGCATTGTGCCGTTTTCTGTTTCGTCTAGTTTATGGCTAGTCCAAGATTACTTCCGGGAAACAAGCTCCGAGTGTAACTCGGGCAATAGTTGGAAGTAGCATGTGCAAGGCTTTCCCTCGATTTAACAAAAGCATTTCACCAAGTTCGCCTTTTGTATCTGAATTTTGTGTTTTTGTTATTTTTCTTCGCTGCTTTGGTTTGTTTTTTTGGGCGACGATCAGGAATGGATGATTATTTGACGAAGGTGACGAAAGGGACACAAACAAAGCTATTCATACCCAGGCCGAGACTCGAACCGAAAACCTTCCGTGAATCTCCGAGGCTACACAGGAACAGAGCCGGCCTCGCCGCGGGGGGGGGGGGGGGCAAGTAAAGATAATTGTGTGTACGGTTGATTACGAATTCATATGTACGAATGCATAGGACGCTGGTGCATCCAATTAAGCAACAGATTTGAATTTTCTGGATATCATTTCATTCTTGAAAAACCTTACCGACCTCCATGGTGGGACATTCAGCACAGCACGCTGCGCCGCCAGGGGTCCCGGTTTCGAGTCCAAGCCTGAACATGGGAGTTCTTTCATCAATTTCATCGTATCATCGTTCATCCACATTGCCCAAAAGATGGCGGAAAAGTGACGTAAAATAACCCAATTGAATCTATCAATTAGAAATACCAAAAACTACTCAAATCATTTTCTAAACAAAGCACTAAATGAATATCTTGTTCAAATATTTTAATTAGAAATAGTTCAGTTAATTGTAGAATGAAATCGTGAAGTGAAAATATTATGCTATAGTCGACGCGCTAGCTACGTTAACGACCGGCTGGCTTTGAAGTCCACGGAGCGCGCCCACCAGCTGCAACAATCACATTCAACGCACATCTGCTCTACGCCACCTTGTCCCTCCGCGCACAAGCAGCTTCCCACGGTCTCCAAATTGAAAAGTACGGCAACAGTGTATCTGCAGTCACGTGACTGAGACTCCACGCGGAGTAGACGAGCAGAATGACAGCTGCGCCCATTGGCTGAAGCTTGAGTGTGATTGGACGAAAACAACTCGCCCGCTATTTATCCCCACCCACGAGTTTGATATTGAACAGACTCAGTTTTGCAATTAAGTATAAAGACCGTCGCATCAGTTGCACGTCGGAAATAGAAATAAATAAATTTATTAGACTCCCATAATTCTTGCGTTTTATCCCTGAACCTGCTCCTACAACATTATACAAATCAATCAATTGTTTATTAATTGTAATAATATTTATATTGTGATCTCATAGGACACCTGTACTTCACACTGATGAACAGGAATCTCAGTTTTCCAGACCTCTGCAATATTTTAGTTATAGGTCCCGCGAATATGGTATGCCTCAGGCACCATACTCACCCAAGTTCATCACTCATTTCATCATTTAAACATTACATGAAAGGTAACATTCTGCGAAAATTTTTATGCCGAAGATTTCGGATTTGAGTCCTGACCTGGGCGTGGGTGTTCCTGTGTAAGCGCACTTGCCCACTTGAAAATCTAAACTCTAACCACTCAGCTACGTACACTCGCTTCGCATCGCCATTTCAGTGAAGCGATAGTGATAACACGGTTTCGATATAGCAATACTGACATCTCTGTAATCAAGCTCTAAGTAATATGGAATTCACATCAAAACAAAGATAAAAGCGTAAACTCAGACCAGAATACCAAATAAGTATTCGACAGGAGCTTGCAATCAACAGTTTTCGCCCATAAACAGATCTATCCAGTGATCACATTGGCCATGTTTGTAGACTTTGTTTGTCTTTGGACCAGGAGAGAACAAATCCTCTACGTTTCCCAATTCTTCCTTAGGGACTCATTCCGGTTGTTTTTCAGTAGAAATACGCTTCCGGAGGTCCTGTTTTCGCAACCCAAGACCCACAGTTCCCTCCATTTTATACAGCGCGGAATCAATAAAGTCCACGTCGCGGAAAACACATATGCATTTAAATGCAATTTTCGACCTCCGCGAAAATTGTTTCAGAGTCTCCGCTTTACGATCAGAAATTTGTGGTTTTTTTTTCTCTAAGCGTCCGTGTTCTTTTTTCCCCCCGAAAAGGGGAACCGCAGGCAATCATTGGCGGTTTGTTTCCTCCTCTTGCAGACTAGAGAATGGCCAGCCAAGTCCTCTCTTTTTGTCCCCGGCAGAAGCAGTGTTGCCAGATTCAACTGTTTTCTCTGCGCAGCACGAGAATACCATTTAGGATGCACGAAGGTTTTAGATATTGGCTAAGGGCAAGAGATGAATTAAGAAGGGCTTATAGAAGGCAAGGTGCACAAAATAAGGGAAACCTGATTGCGATACACCAGTAGGAAAGTCAATGTTCAGATGGGTCTGAAGAAAATTGGTAAGTGTTTATCAAGATTTGTTCGAACGTATCTCGTAGAGGATTATACAGGTTGTAGATGTAGACGCAAGAAGCCAATTGGCTTGCTAGGATTCAGTTTCAGAAAAGTATGGTGTGTATTACGGGGAAGGATAAGCAACTGAGTATCTTTGAAAGAACAAGCAAGGAAACAAACGGAAGAAAAAGGAAAGTGATGAGAGAAGATAAAGCAAGAGGAAAGAAAGAGAAAGCAACAAAAAGAGAGAAGAATCGAAAAGAAGTAAACACGGAATGTAACTAGAAAAGAAATGGAGGGTGTAGAGAGATAACAAGAAAGAAGGAAATACAAAGTAAAATGGGACAGTAAGAAAGAAGGAAGGACAGTAGATTGATTTGATTTGATTTAGTGTATTTTACTTCGCGTTTTGTGCATCTTGGCTAATTTGCGAAGATGGGGATGAGTGATGAAATGATGAAATTGATGAATGGACATTCACAAACAACCAAGCCCGACCGGAATTCGAACCCGGGACCCTTGGCGTCGCAGCGCGATGTGATAACCACTCGGCCACAGGGTCGGGCTGGAAGGGCAGTAGAGAAAGAAGACAGACAAAAGGGGGGACAATAAAGAAAGATGGAAATAAAATAAAAGGAAATGCGAGGAAAGACATTTTAAATAGTGACAGTAATGAAAGAAAGGGACGTAACGAAATAAGGAATGAAATTAAAAAGGAGATGCGACGAAATAAGGAAACTAATGAAAAATGGGATTTAACGAAACAAGGCCAAATGAAAAAGAGGAAGTAACGAAATAAGGAAAGAAATGAAAAAGAAGAAGGCAATGAAACATGGAAAGTCAGAAGGGAATCTAAAGAGAGAAGGGAAGAATAGAAAAGAAAATGTAAAATTTTAATAAAGTAAAACTGATTGGTATGTCAGCACGAAATACAAGAGGAAAGCATATAAAAAGAGAACTTGAAGTAAGGAAAGAAAACGTGATATAATGAAGCTAAATGGAAATAAAGATTTCATATAGAATGAAGGACGTGTGCAAATTAAACTTTATACTATCATAGAACGATAAAGAACAGAATTCAGAAAACACAAAATCCTGCTGTACACTACAAGTACTTTCGAATGTGTACTAGGAAAAGAAGATCCAAGAATCTGCACAAACGTGAATAACAGATATTCTAACGTACAAGACCTGGCACCACTGCACAGTTCGAGTGGAGTCTCCTCTGTCTATGGTTCCGATGTCGAAGCACGTTCCTTCCGTCCACTATGCGCGACGATTCTTCCTTTCCGATCGGAATCAAGAGCGTAGAATGCCTCCCTGGCAGGTCGTAGAGAGGATTCCGTAATGCGTTAGTATCCTCGGCCCCTCCCCTCCCCCAGAGTTAGCGCCCATGTCTTATATTCATCTTCTCCCTTTCATCCAAACAACATCTGGTCCCCTCTTGCTCACTTTTGATGGATTGTTTTCACCCATGCGGAAGAAAAATGAATTCCTGGCAACATTTCACAACGTTTGGTGTCTTCTGAAGAAAAGTGCGGCGTAGTTTCTTCAGCACGAGCCCATATACATGTATGGTTTCCCATCTTGCCAAAACATGTGCAAATGTTCCCCAAACACATTGCAAGCACCAACAAGTAATGGAATCTAATAACACCTTGTTGACTTTGAAATTTCCTTTACCTGCACAGAGATACAAGAAGAAATGGTAAGGGGGGTGACCCTTATTGAAGGCACCCAAATATAAACCTCCCTTCACGTAGTAAACCCTGGACTATATTGTTGTAGGGCAACGAGGCTCAGGCGTCTAGACTCACAGCAAGTAAAATCCTGTGTGGGGCTAGTTTTATGTCGTCCTTATGTGTTTGCGATTGTTCCTTTATCCATATCATTGTATCATCACTAATCCCCATCTTCGCGATTAGCCAGAAGTGACAGAAAAGCGAAGTAAAATAAAAAAAACAACAAATTGCTACATATTTTAGTGGAACGTCATTCCCTTTTTTGTGGAGGGACAGTCATATTTATTGCGGGGATAAAGCCACGAGAAAGCAAAAGTATTCCTCGCAGAAGTGCAGCCACGGGGAAAGTTATTCCTCGCGGAGGTGCAGCCACGGGGAAAAGTATTCCTTGCGGAGGTGCAGGCACGAGGAAAAGTATTCCTTGCGGAGGTGCAGCCACGGGGGAAAGTATTCCTTGCGGAGGTGCAGCCACGGGGGAAAGTATTCCTTGCGGAGGTTCAGCCACGGAGAAAAAGTATTCCTTGCGGAGGTTCAGCCCCGGGGAAAGTATTCCTTGCGGAGGTTCAGCCACGGGGAAAAGTATTCCTTGCGGAGGTGCAGCCACGGGGAAAAGTATTCCTTGCTGCGGTGCAGCCACGGGGGCCAAGTATTCATTGCGGAGGTGCAGCCACGGGGAAAAGTATTCCTTGCGGAGGTTCAGCCACGGAGAAAAAGTATTCCTTGCGGAGGTTCAGCCCCGGGGAAAGTATTCCTTGCGGAGGTTCAGCCACGGGGAAAGTATTCCTTGCGGAGGTGCAGCCACGGGGAAAAGTATTCCTTGCGGAGGTTCAGCCACGGGGAAAAGTATTCCTTGCGGAGGTTCAGCCACGGGGAAAAGTATTCCTTGCGGAGGTGCAGCCACGGAGAAAAAGTATTCCTTGCGGAGGTTCAGCCACGGAGAAAAAGTATTCTTTGCGGAGGTTCAGCCACGGGGAAAAGTATTCCTTGCGGAGGTGCAGCCACGGGGAAAGTATTCCTTACAGATGTACAACCATTGTAAAACTCATCGGGAAATATTGTCTTGTGGAGATAAATACATTGGGGACGATTTTATAGGAGATGCAGTCGAAAAAATATCTGGTGGTGGGGGTAAAATCTAAGAAAAACTTTTTGAGGGGAGAGAGACCAAAGTGTCGGAAAAGTGTTCCACACATTTGAAAAACATTAGAGGCAACAAGCGTATATCCGGCTTACGACATAGGTTTCGATTTCTCATTCTCTGCAACCGTCACGTCCGCGCTGAAGGCGTGTTTCGCTCACTTCTCTAATCACGACACGGATGCTGTGATGGGGAGTCGATCTCCGCAGCGGAAAACACAAGAACAGAGACGCCCTCTCTTTCCCTTTTCTTCCTGGCGCTTACCAGCCTTGGCGATTTAATGAGACTAACTTTGGAAAACTTCTTCCGCGTGGGATCAGTCTTTGCCTCTGCGGCGAAATAGCCAACAAGAAAACTCGGAACTGACCTCTTTCCTGGTTGATTTGGAGTTGGTGTCTCTTCGAGAGGAAGGCCTTCATTAAAGTTTGAGGAAAAGGAGTTTAATTACTTAATAGAACTGAGGCGCTGTAGGTTGTTTACGCGACGAATGTTTCCTAACATGTGCACTCAAATTGTACGAAATGATGCGAGAGGAGATGAGAGAAACGAGACGAAGTGAGATGAAATAGGATTGGATATATAAGAAAAACATGAGGTGGGATGAGATGCTAACAGTTGAGATACCATATAGGATGAGATGAGGTGATAAGAGGCAACACAAGATGATATTATCTTTAGATAAGAAGAATTAGGATGGCATGGTGATAGATAAGATTATACAGGATGGGATGACAAGAGATCAGAAGAAACGAGATGGAATAAGATATCACAAGATAAGAGATAGAGATAAGAAATGTGATCGGTGATAAGAGATAACAAGGAAGAGATAGAGGATAAGGGATAATGGGGGAAGAGATAGAGGATAAGGGATAATTAAGATATATTGGATAAGAGATAATAAAAATAAGACAGGGATTAATATACACTAAGGGGTGAGACGGAATAATATATAATAACGAATGATATATGGGATAATCGATTAGGAGAAATGAGCTATGGGATAAGGGAATTGATTGAATGCAATAACGGATAAGAGATAAGAAGAGAAGAAGATACGACCTTAAGTGAAATGGACGAAGTGATAAAGATAAGAAATGAGACAGATGAGAGATAGGATGGAATAAGATGATCCGAAGTACGAAATGAGATAAGCCACCCTCAGTGGGAAGTTAGTGTATCGAGCTACTAAGCCCGATATCTCAGGTTCGAACTCTGGTCAGGAAGTTTGTCTCCCATCATCCATGGCATCGATTCATCGTTCATAATCATCATCGCAATTAGCTCACGATATACTGGGTTAATTAGAATGAAGAAATAACATGGGACGGGATGAGATAGAAGAAGTGAATCAAGGCGAAGAGACAGTCTCCTCCTGCCTATCCAATCTCGTCTCGACTTTCTTTTCATCTGAACGTCAGCTCCATGAAGCTTGGCGTTTCTCATTATTACGCCCCACTGAACACTACCACCCTTTCAATATTTGTCAGAAATGAAGAACACCAAACCTATTTTTGCACTAATTGACCCAACAACCTCGTCATCATACCGAGCAATGATTCCCCGAGAAATATATTGTTGGTCCCTGTAATTTTCAGTATACTGGCAACACTGACGCCATTCCACTGAGATATGGCGCTCATATGCATTGGATAGCACAATGCGCCCTTCAGCTGTCGGCCTCGCTCTAACCCCAAAGGCGGATGAATTCAAGTGGTGGATGTCTCCGAGAGGCTTCGATCTCTTGATGGAGAATCGCAATAGAGGAGCGTCTCACCTGTCAGCCGCTTGACGGGCCTGCGTGCATCACAGCGGCAGGCGGGTGACAAGTTAATTCAAAGAAGCGACTGGATTGGAAGCCACCGAGCTCTGCATGCTCTAAATGGAGATTCTGGAAACTGTTGCAATCATCAAAAATGAAGGTGACAAGCTACCATGGTTTGGAAGTTAGCACAACGGTTTGAAATCTGTGCAGAGAGATCGAACAGGCAAGGTAAAGGGAAAAGGTCAATAGAAGGGTAAGGAATGCTAATGAAAGGTGGATAGGAGGCAAATGGAACAAGGAAAATGAAAATGGGAAATTAAAAAGAATGAAAAGGGAAGGTAATGAAAGGGAAAGCAAGGAATGCGAGATGGCAGGCAGGGAAACGAAGAAATAATGTGCAAATAAGTGTAAAAAGGGAAACAATGAGAAAAGAAATCTAGGTAAGTTAGAAGAAGACAATGAGAATTAGAGAGAGTGGGAAGTTTAGGTATGGAATGGGAAGGAAGAAGGGTTCCGATAGACCAATGGAAGAAGAAAGGATAGACAGAAAAGGAGAAAGAAAGGTAAAAAAGGTAGTTACAAGTATAGAAAGGGAAATAAAGAAGAAGGAAATAGAAATCGTGGGAAGAAAGGAAAGAAGAAAATGAAATAGGGAGAAAAGGAAGGAGACAAAGAATAAAAGAACATATAATTCAAGCGAAAGAAAGATAGTTGGAGAGAAAAAGAGAACCAAGTAGAAGATAGATGAATGTTGTTAGAAAGAACATCAATGGAAAAGAATTTGAAGAAAAAAGAGTACAGAGCAGAACACGAGAGTAAAGAAAATGAAAGCAAAGTGGGGTTCAGCGAAACAGAGACAGATCGTTGCAATTTAGAAGGGAAGTCAAAGAACTGTATCAGTCAACATTTCCAAATAATGGAAAAACCACCGTTGATAGGCCGTGAAAGATTCCGATATACTTGACGTCGTCTTACGACAGTTTATCATCAATTTCTGATTTCCGCGGTTGCTACAAGACGACGAAAGACACGTCATAACTCAACATATTCTACGTAATTCCTGCATGAAAACACCACGCGAAGCTTACGAAGCGGGCGCAAGCCCCGGGGGACAATCGCGCAAGTCCCCCACACAAACTCCCTGCTCACGCTGGACAGCTGTGTGTTCCCGTCTCCGTGACCTGACGTTTAAATGGGATTTTCGGATTTTGCGTAATTGTTTGTCGGACTCGCTTTCCAGGAGAACAGCATCCACGCACTTGTAAACGCATCTACGCGACATAGAAGCTCCACGAGAACATATTTCTACCGAAAGGAGATTGTGAACTCGGCACAGAGTACATCCACAAAGAATCAGAGGGGAAAATATTAACAGGGTTGTTTTTTAAAAAAATACGTGCAATATAGTAGGTACATTTGTAGTAAAGTACGGATATTTTCAAGGTCAAAGGAGTTCAATTACACCGGATGTTGTCTAGACACACTGGTATGCGGATGTAACATGACACCTATTGTATCAGATTTTCTGCTGTGTCATAGATTTATCTCTCCTAATGGACGAAAAAAAGTATAGTATTATAACAGAAGCAGAAAAGATTGGTAGTCGATGAAGAACCCCTGCTGAGAAAAAGGGTGTAGGGTAAAGGTTGGTATTATTGTGACTATAGTAATATTGTGATTGTTGCTGTGTAAAATTGTCACAGGATTGCTAAGCGATCTAGAAGTTCTCTCTGCTTCGCTGCATTCCTCGAGAATCGAACCTGCAGTGAGCATAATGGTGTCTCGCAAGAAGGATACGTGCAGGAGCCATGTCTTCAAAGAAAATGACCAACACAAACGAAAAGAGGTAAGTTGATACAAAAATGTTGTATTTAAGAGAAGTAATAACTGGTTAGATGCTATAAGTAATATCAAAATGAAATTCCGTGTGCTAATGCTGCATGAAAAATATTTAATGTAATTGTGCAGTGTGTTTCTTTGATAATGACATTACTTAATGAAGCTGTGTACAAGTACATGTCTCGCGTCATTGCCAATTAGTTTTCTCTTAATAAGTTTGGAAATAAATAGTATTTTTCTTAAAAATATCACAATATTACCAACCTTTACGGTAGAATATAGAAGCACTATCACATTGAAGGTGGATTGCAAGTTCGGTAGAGAGTACAGCCAGAAAAGAACATACTAGCAGAAGTAATTCAAGTAATACCAGTAGCAATATTATTAGCAGCAGATGACGAAAGATCAACACGAAGCTGCACTACAAGGTATGGTAATAAAATTAGATAAGAGAGATAAATGATTATAGTCTGTGGAAGAGAAGTAGTAAGCGATGCAGTGACAGAAGAACTACGAAGAATAACAGCTAGTAGAACAACAGAAACATGACATGAATTAGAATTTAAAAGAAAGTATTTTGTTTTAAGACCACTTTATGCTAAGAAAGGCTAATGGAAATGGAGAATTAAAAGGAACTGTAGAAGCAGACAATAGAGTCAGAATAGTAGCAGAAAAAGCAGACACTGGAATAAGCAAGGGTTAGAGTACAGGACAAGTAGTAAAAGAAGTAGTGTTGTTCTAAGAGAGAAAATGTATTTGAAGAGGTATTGATAGGAAGGTAATTAAAGACAATGTGGGAGTACAAAGAGAAAGGATGTAAAAGTGGAAGAATAATATAAGCACGACAGAAGCATAGAAGTAGTAGAACAGAAACAACACGAGTAGAAACCAAAGCAATTGTAGAAGCAGAAGTGACAGTAGACGGAGATGAGAAGTAGAAGAAGGAAACGACACTGCGTAAGCAAACGATGCAGTTAACGATGCAGTTAGTGGTAGTAGAAATATAAAGATTTAACTTCTAGTAGGACAAAATAGGAGCAAAGGATGGGATATACCTAGAAGAATCGTAGAGGTGGTAACAGAAGATATGACAAAGGAACTTGCGGGAATATGTAAGGAAATAATATATACAGAGAAAATGTAGTGGAATGAAATGTAGTTGAAGAATTAGTAGAATCAAATGAAGTGAAAGAATTACACAGTAATAAAATTAGTTAGAGAAGCAGTAGATATAGTAAAGAAAATGATAGTAGGCTGTGCAAGAGGAATAGTAAATTAAACAAAAGGAACATAAGGCGAAAGGGAATGAGAAGGAAATAAGTTTAGATACAGTTTATGGTATAGAGCAGTGGAACTGGGGAATTAAAAGAAGCTGTAAATTATAGTGGAGAAAGAGTAGTAGAATCAAAATAATGAAATGAGAGCAGAAGTACAGTAACGGACCTATTTTGGTTGTAAAGATCCAATTGTTTCTCAAGGGTGTCCTTACAACCCAGAAGTATCAGAGACTGTACAAGGAGAAGCAGTAGGAACGATAGAGTTAATACAAGTAGAAATGGTAGTAGTAGAACATAAATAACACAAAGAGAAGAAGTATCAGGAGAGATGGTGATACAAGTAAAATATGTCATTTTGTCACGATCACTTGTGGGTTTTTACTCAATAACCACAACCCAGAAGTGCCCGAAACTGTACTATACAGTAGCTTCTGAGGCACCAGATGTACCTACTGCGATATCAATAGTAGTCAAATACCAACCGTCCCATGAAGGTGCTTTTTCCAGCTATTCTGATTAGTGCCCTACAGGGGAAAGAATTCGTTTCGAAAAAACTTGATAATTGCATCTATATTTACCTTTAACCTTAATTGCCTATTTCCCCATCAGCACAACCCCCTTTGATTTCTTATCCCCCTCAAGAATAGAATTTTAATATGAATCCAAGCCTCCCCTTGAAGATTATTAATTTACTTCCCCTCCTTATGAGCTCTTCTTAATTTCAGAGCATATTTCCTCAAGACATGGTACATCCCTCCCCCCCTCTTCTACTCGTGGTTTGCAATTAAGGTGAAAATCATCCCCTCTCCAGAAAACAGAAAATGAAGAGGGTTCGACCAGGAGATGATTATGAAGATGAAAGATGGGTTGTGCGGTAGAAAATGAAATGCAGGAATCGATATGAAAATCGATTGGTGCTTCGAGTGCAATCACTCGCAAGGGGTGACTCGAGAAAGAGGGTGATATATGAGAGAGAGACAGGTAAGGAAGGTACAAGAGGGAGGGAGAGAAAAGGAAAGTATAAGAGATATGGAGAGATAAGGCAAATATAAGATAGGAAAAGAGATAAGGATAGTACGAGATGGAGAGAGATATAATTTGAATTTGATTTTAAAAGTTTTGGGTGCGTCACATTATACGGGGTTCAGTCCCTTATCGTTACAAATAACAACTCTAACGTTGCGTAACTAAAAGCTTAAAATATTCTGACTTAACTTAAAAGCTGAGGCGGTTAAGAGGCACTCAGCACAAATAAGGACAAAAAATAGGACAACATACAGAATTATACTGGCCATAGGGACAGTCACCAGAGCCTCGTTTGTCTGCAAAATACAGTCCAGGGTGTACTACATGGAAGTGAGGCTGACAATTGGGTGTACTACGTGGAAGGAAGGTCACCCCTTACACCCCGGAGGGAGAGATAAGGAAAGTATAAGCGAGACAGAGAGAACAGAAAATATGAGAGATGAGGAGAGGAAAGAAAATTGTATTAAAGAGGGAGAGTGAGAAATACGAGACATAGGAAAATAGAAGAGAGAGGGAGAGATGAAAAATATAAGGAGAGGGAGAAATAAGGAATATATAAGCGCAAGAAAGGGCAATATAAGGAAAATATAAGAGAGGGAAAGATAAGGAAGAGAAACAGAGGAAGATTAACAATAACTCAGATGAAGGAGCTGGTTTAAGGAAAGAATGCAAACTTATTTTCATTCCCAAATCTTAACAGAAACATAGTATTTAAATTTTGAAGGTTTTTGGATATATTTGAAAACTACCCGTGATTTTTCACTCATACGTTCATTTTCCTGACTTGGCCAGTTCACTGAGAACCCTGTAACTGAAAAGAGATAAGAAAGAAACCGGAAGAACGAGCAAGATAAAACAGAGAAAGACAGATCATGAGGAGAACAGACAGTAGCGACATAGAAAAGGGGAGAAAGAGCAGAAAGGCGGGGAGAAGAGGAGATAAGAAAGGGGAAATGAAAGGGAAAAAAGATGCAGCGGGGCACAGATTAGAATTCAATTATGCTCCCATCGGAAAAAAATCTCAGGGACCTTCAACCAAAGGAAGCTCCACGGATACACCAAATCAGAACATATGCTGATGCTAAATTGAAATCAAATCAGCCTCCATACTAGTTTTTTCGATAGATTTGGACAACAATCTCATCTCTGAGATACAATGTCTTCGATTTCTAGTAGAGTAATTCTACGTTCTGTATAACATGGATGGGGTTGGCCCTCTTCTCCCCCCCGAAACCATCTGCGACGTAGGAAGAATTCAATCGATTTCCGATCCTTACAAGGAGGAGAACGGGTGCCAGATGCAATCTGCATCCTTCATTATCTCTGCGGAGATGCTGTACGTAGAAGAGGGACGGTGATATTGGTGTCGGAAGATATTGCCTACCTCGATGTGGAGGAGGCTCCCATGGGTTGTTACCACTTGAACAGGTTGCTGGGACGACCCGGACAGAGAATATGAGCGAAAGTGGAATTTTAGTAGTTCCCGATTAGTTTTTCTTTTCTTTGCACTCATTATTTCTTTCAAAATTATTTGCAGCTATTCTTCCTCGTGCTTGCTCGCGCATTCAATTTAGCAGTTATTGATTTCTCGTCCCTTTTCCACATGTAGTCCTTTCGCATCAAATCGCAATTTGTTTAAACTGTTGTCTATTTCGAGACCATTCCTTCCGGAATGCACCCATTTCCCTTGGTTGCTGTTCGTTTCGCGCCAATTTCCTTTGGTCCCTGTTAGTGTCGCGCCCATTTCCTTTGGTCCCTGTTCGTGTCGCGCCCATTTCCTTTGGTCCCTGTTCGTATCGCGCCCATTTCCCTTGGTCCCTGTTCGTTTCGCGCCATTTCCCTTGGTTGCTGTTCGTTTCGCGCCCATTTCTTTTGGTTGCATAGGTTCGTTTCGGGCCCATTTCCTTTGGTTCCTGTTAGTTTCGCGCCCATTTCTTTTGGTTGCTGTTCGTCTCTCGCCCAATTCTTCTGGTTGCTGTTCGTTTTGCGCCCATTTCTTTTGGTTACTGTTCGTGTCGCGCCCATTTCCTTTGGTTGTTGTTCGTGTCGCGCCCATTTACTTTGGTTGTTGTTCGTGTCGCGCCCATTTCCTTTGGTCCCTGTTTGTGTCGCGCCCACTTCCTTTGGTCCCTGTTTGTGTCGCTCCCATTTCCTTTGTTTACTGTTCGTATCGCGCCCATTTCCTTTGTTTACTGTTCGTTTCGCGCCAATTTCCTATGGTTGCTGTTCGTTTCGCGCCAATTTCCTGTGGTTGCTGTTCGTTTCGCGCCAATTTCCTATGGTTGCTGTTCGTTTCGCGCCATTTCCTTTGGTTGCTGTTCGTTTCGCGCAATTTCCTTTGGTTGCTGTTCGTTTCGCGCAATTTCCTTTGGTTGATGTTCCTTTCGCGCCCATTTCCTTTGGTTGCTGTTCGTTTTGCGCATTTCTTTTGATTACTGTTCGTTTCGCGCCCATTTCATTTGGTTGCTGTTCGTCTCCCGCCCATTTCTTTTCGATGTTGTGCCTGAAGCGCACATTACCTTTTGGATGTTGTTATTTTCGCGGATTTCCTTTCCAAAGTATCCCTTTCCCACCCATCCCTTCCCACAGTTATTTCACTCGCGTCCATCCTTTTCTCCAGCTATTTCTTCCGCACCTTTTCTTTTCTTCAGTTATTTTTATCGTCATTTCTGTACTAAATTTTTTGTCTTCGGAATTATTCGGGTTCTCGACTATTTCATTCACACATTTCAGCTTCTAGTATGCTTCTCATTTGGAGTTCCATTCACGTTTGATTTGGCTGCTTTCAGTTACCATTTCATCCTTTCATCCTAACATATCCGCGGTTGTTTCAAAGAATGTCTCGAGGTGATGCTGCAAAGCAAGACGAGACGTGAAGGGAGGAGAAGGCAACGTTTGCAGACGTTCCTCGTCTTCTCAATCTACATCTGCTTTCAACCCCTCCACTGATGATTATGCTCTTCCTGGGACATAGATTTGTATCAATTAGGGAAGCTTTCTCGTTTAGAGGGACCCACTCTAGGTTTCTTTGGTGTTGTTCCCATGGCAACTAGATCCCTTTAAATACAAATGCAGTTTAAATACGATGCTTTTTAGAAACATCCCTCAGAAATCATGCCTTTATCAAAATATTCCACACACGCACAAAAAATATCGCATACAACACCGACTAACTTACACAGCGTGTAGAGGGCATAAAAAACAACTTTTATAAAAGTTTTCTCGTTAAAGCCACGTTTCGACACTACGAGCCCTAAAAAAACGGATTCTCTAACCTGTATGTATGTAGCTAAGTGATACAAAAACCAAGGTTGGCAGTAGCATTTGTTTTTCTGTACAATAATATTATTAAGAGAGATAATATCCTCCATCCACAGTATCATGATAGCAGTGACTCCTGCTGTCTGCAGTTGCTGTGTTTTACTCCTCCTGAAATAGTTCGTTAAAGGAGGATTATGACGAATTTGATAAAGAAACACTCACAAAGAATACGTACGCCCAGCTCTGGTTTCGAACCTGGATCCCCTAGCGTTGTAGCTCGCTGTGCTAACTACTCCGCAAATTGAGGTCGGATGCGGTAGGAGATAAATAAGTTGATATCCCGTTCCTTCTCCTTTAACTCAAGTTCTTCACCTCTCCAGCTGTGTTTGGGTATGCTTCTTTCTCTTGTCATTTTTCATTCTCTCACACTGTGTTTCTATCTTTGTTTGGTTATTTCATTATTAGTGTTTTCTTTGATTTGTGTGTCTGCCTTTTTTCTTCTTTGTATCTCTGTCCGCGTCTGTCCTTTTTATTCTTTGTATCTCTCTCAGTGTCTGCCTTTCTATTTTGTATCGCTCTTCGTCGTTTGTCTTTTTTATTCTTTGTATCTCTCTTCGTCGTGTCTTTCTTTTTTATTCATTGTATCTCTCTTCGTCGGGTCTGTCTTTATTATTCTTTGTATCTCTCTCCATGTATATTTTTTATTCCTTGTATCTGTCCCTGTCTTTTTATTCTTTGTTTCTCTGTCTCTCTCTCTGTATTTTTATTCTGTCTGTCTCTGCGTATGTGTCTTTAACCTTTGTCTCTCTGTGTATGTCTTTTATTCTTTGTCTCTCTGTGTGTCTTTTATTCTTTCTCTCTCTGTGTATGTCTTTTATTCTTTGCCTCTCTCTTTGTGTCTTATTCTTTGCCTCTCTCCTTGTGTCTTTTATTCTTTGCCTCTCTCTTTGTGCCTTTTATTTTTTTGCCTCTCTCTTTGTGTCTTTTATTCTTTGCCTCTCTCTTTGTGTCTTTTATTCTTTGCCTCTCTCTTTGTGTCTTTTATTCTTTGCCTCTCTCTTTGTGTCTTATTCTTTGCTTCTCTCTTTGTGTCTTTTATTCTTTGCCTCTCTCTTTGTGTCTTTTATTCTTTGCCTCTCTCTTTGTGTCTTATTCTTTGCTTCTCTCTTTGTGTCTTTTATTCTTTGCCTCTCTCTTTGTGTCTTATTCTTTGCCTCTCTCCTTGTGTCTTTTATTCTTTGCCTCTCTCTTTGTGTCTTTTATTCTTTGCCTCTCTCTTTGTGTTTTATTCTTTGCCTCTCTCTTTGTGTCTTTTATTCTTTGCGTTTCTATCTTTGTATCTTTTATTCTTTGCCTATCTCTTTGTATCTTTTATTCTTTACGTCTCTCTTTGTATCTTTTATTCTTTGCGCCTCTCTTTTTGAGAGAGAGAGAGAGGGGGGAGGGAAAGAGAGAGAGAGAGAGCGTACATCTATTGCTATATATATTTCATTCTCCTCACTCATCAAATCGAATATCCTTGGGGATATGCAATTGGTGCGGCGGGTTACCGACCTCAAGTGCATCTCGACACCAACCTACTTATGTTTGCAACTGTATGATATCCCTGTCGACGCCACACACGCAGATCTTTCGCCAGTCGCAAGAGAGCGCAGGGGGAAGCCTTCTGCAATAAATACAGACTTTGCATCAGGAGGGTGAACAGAAGTGGCCATAATATCCGAAAGTAATATAACACTGGTGATCGTAAAAACGGAATTTCCTATCCCCTCACAAACAGAAAAGGGGGAGGGAAAGCAATATATTTTTGGGGGGAGGAGTGTAATTTGAAATCCATATGTAAATCTCATTGTAATTCAACCCTGGTCCCTAACATCGGGCGTCGAACGCGATGCGTGGAGGGAGAGGGTATTGGGAATGTTGCAGGGGCGTCATGTCTTCTAAATGGTGCATCAATCGTTGTCCAATTGCCCACTATATGGATACGGGGGAGGGCGGCTTCAGGATAAGAGGTTAATTACTGCCTTTTGTTTTACGAGTTATTTTGTAGTAAATTGTGTTATTATAATTGCATGTCTCCAATTTGTTGATGGCACCCTTGTCAATATACGAGGCGCTATCAAAAAGTTCCAGGAATTAAACTACAAAAGGTATCTAAAGGATGAGTTGTCTCTCAGCACACACACTTGTTCCAATTGATCTGCCATTGTTGAGAGCGCTTCAGAGATGCTTCCTTTGGTACAGACTTGGATTGTTGAGGAACGTTGACTGCAGGACCCTCTCGAGTGTAGAGCACAGCCAGGTCAGGTGAGTAGGACGGCTACAATATCAGTGGGACGTGTTTCTACGCCAATAACGCAACGCCTCACTCTGCAGCCTTCCTCCCCCTCTCTCTGAGACGGGAGTCTACTCGTTCCGTAGCATTCAGTGAAGCTACGTTGCCACATCTATTTTACGAGAACGCGAACGCCATTCCTGGAAGTTTTTGATAATACCTCGTACATAATGTATTGTCCGGGTAGGTTAATGTGTAAAGTGAGGACAAAAGAGGAAACCTGATGGTGAGAGACCTACAAGAAGGCGAGGATGAAGATGGGAAAACAATACTTAAATGATCCTAGACAAAATCGAAAAGAATTGTCATGTATGGTCATGCCAAGGATAAACGCTGTTATTAGCAATAATCTCTTGGTAAATTCCCTTTGCCGTGGCGATATGCACGGTGAGGCAAAAGTAAAGGTTATAGTCTATATTTAGTGTACGAACCATCTGCTTGAATGCATGATTTAATTCTACGCGTAACTGTTGCGTAAGACGGTGGTCTTTACGTGTCCCCACAAATAAAAATCCAGGGGTGCTAGGTCTGGCGAACGTGGTGGTCATTCAGATATGTAACCTGACTTTTGCCTCACCCTGTACTCCTAGGTTTAGAAATTCCAGAGTGTCAATCATGCGAGACGTTCTGTAAACTGCATTCAATGCCCTTTGTAATAGTCAATTCCCTCAGCTGTATCGGAAGATGAAAGAGGATCAGATAAAAGTGAGCGAGTATCACTTTCAAATAATATCAGTTTCCAGACCGGGACTGTCGAACCACCTATGTGATTGCGGATCTAGCACTCAATGCGTGTATGTGTGTGTAGTCACACTTGGGAAAAACATACAAAGGTAGTTCTTTCGATAGGCAAGTTCTTAATTCATTCTCATAATCACGACTAGCGAAAATTGGCGAGAAAACGATGTAAACTTAGACAAACACAAAGACCTCCACCTTTTCCTAGACATTTTGCACCTTGTCACCAAGTCCTCCCGCAACACGTACACGATTTACGCTAGCACGTGACTTTCAAATTCTAAGAAAGTTTTAAACTTGGCGCCAATTTTTAAGCGGGTAATTTAAATCGTAATTCTCCTGATGGGATTATAGGGAATTCTCTCCATTCTCCACATCTGCCGTTGCAAGTTTCCTTCTCCTACGAACGCGCCTGAAGGTGCAAAATGCTTTCCGCTCCATTTCCTCGGAGACCTGAACCAGAGCGATGACGTCATCTCCAATGGGAACCTCAGAAGCACGCAGATTGAGCGTCGCTACCAGAACTGGCGTTCGTCATCTGTTTGAGACGGGTATCTCCCGAGAATCAAGACCTAGAAGATCTCTGATTCATTTCCAGGCACCTTCGCCATCAAAATCAAGCCCAGCCGCGTTTTTGCAGTCTGCCTTTGTGTCCTGCTCGTGATCTGCCAGATCCTATTAGCCAGCCAGTTCCTTGGTGATAAAAAGTACATCGTTTACTCTGGTAGGATGTTTATTACGATAGGCGAAAATACTATATGTGTGTCAGAGAGTGAAAAGGAAATAGAGATAGGTGGAGAAATAGTAGATGAAGGAAGAACTCTACCTCTTCCTTCCTCTCTCTCTGCCAGCCCACGTGGCGGAGTGGTTAGCACATCGCGCTACGACGCCAGGGGTTCCGGGTTTGAATCTCAGCCTGGGCATGGATGTTTACGAGTGTCCATTCATCAATTTCATCATATCATCACTCATCCCCCATCTTTGCAATTAGCCAAATGTGGCACAAAAGCGAAGTAAAATAAAGAAAATCAATAATAATTATAATAAAAATTTCTCTCATTGTGTGCGTGTGTGTGTCTAAGAGCGGAAGATACAAAGCGAGAAAGAAATACAGATCATGAATGAGATGGATGTCAAAGGATAGAAATAAGGGAAAAGACAAGAGAAAAGGAGCTAAAATACAGGGAAACAAAGTAAAATATATCAAGATATAGAAAGATAATGATGAAAGGAGAAAAGAGAGAAGAGGCGCAAAGTAAATGAGAGAAATGAAGAGAGACACGATAGAAGAAAATGACACCAAAGGAGAGAGAATTATACGCCATAAGAGAGTGAAAAAATATACTTAAAAGGAGAAAGGAATAGAAAAAACGAAGCATCAAAAGAGATTAAGAAAAACTTAGAAGAGGGAAATGAAAGAGGAAGTGGAACAAGACTTGGCAACAGCGAGAGAAGAAATATCCACTAAAAGATAGAGAAATAAAAGTACAAAAGAAAGATATGCATGCCTACACGCCACACAAACACGGTGGGTTGTCCATTGACGAAGGATACTGGACTCGTTGCGCATGCACACTTCTAATACGCCATAAGATAATAGGTAAACGACATTACTTAAGCGTGAGGTATGGCTGCATAAACGCAAGGATAAAACCAAACCAAACCGCAGCTTCATCCCAGCGGTGGGACCTTTTCAGACGCAGAAAAACGTTATAATTTATCTTCCAGTAAACAGTAAACCTGGCTATAACAGATGCTACGTATAAATGTCACCCAGTCTCTCGTTGGAAAATTGTCAAGATACACCACGCAAGAACCAACAAAACAAACATACCAGAATATAGTCTTAATAGTCTATGTGTGGTATAAAGTGTGGAACTTTGAGCAAACATGATACAGATGAATATAAGGTTAGAAAAAGGTTGCAATTTGCAGAAAATAAGAAATTGCTGTTCATAAATAAACGAAAAAGGCAATGAGGAGACAAGTATGGAGATAGAAAATAGGGAAAGGATATAATAGGGAACAATGATCGAAAGAAAATAACACAATGGGAATAATTAGAGGCACACCTTCACAAGTCGGCAAACTAATTTTATTTTGCTTTCGACAGGGATGAGTATAAAGGGAACATTTTTTTGCGTCCACCTTTCTATTTCGGTGTGTGTCTCTGTGTAACCTCTGTCTTAACAGTTTCTCTCTGTCCTTTTACCTCTCTTTAACAGTCTCTCTCTGTGTATTTTCCTTCCCGCATCGTCTCTCTTTGTGTATTTACCTTTCATTAACGTTTCTCCTTGTGACTTTACCTTTCCTTAACCGTCTCTCTTCATTCCTTTCACTTTATTTAACCGTCTCTCTTTGTTTAATTCTCTTCCTTGAACAGTCCCTCTGTCTTTCCTTTCTTTATCCGTCTCTTCCCTTCTTTAACCGTGTATCCGTCTCTTCCCCTTCTTTAACCTTGTATTCGTCTCTTCTTCTTTAACCGCCTGCCTCCTTCCTGCCTTTAACGGTCTGATTATTTCCTTTATTTAACCGTCTTCCTCTTTCCATTCTTTAACAGTCTGTCTCTTTCCATTCCTTAACAGTCTGTCTCTTTCCATTCCTTAACAGTCTGTCTCTTTCCATTCGTTAACAGTCTGTCTCTTTACATTCCTTAACAGTCTGTCTCTTTACATTCCTTAACAGTCTGTCTCTTTCCATTCTTTAACAGTCTGTCTCTTTCCATTCTTTAACAGTCTCTTCTCCTTCTTTAACAGTCTCTTCTCCTTCTTTAACATTCTCTCTCCATATCTTCCCTTTCTTTAACAGTCTCTCTGTATCTTCCCTTTCTTCAACCGTCTCTGTGTCTTTCACTTCTTTATAAGTCTTTTCTTTATTCGTTTCTCTCTTCTTGGTAAAGCAGTAGTCACACGAAATTGAGAATTTAACAATTTACTTTGTCAGCTTGATAGTCAACAGGCTTTGCTAACGAAGTGAATCGTTAAGAGTAGTTACACAAAGGATTCAATCAGAAATTGAGAAATCCTACAAACACAAAATTGGTAGTTAAATGCAAGGAAAAACTAGATTCCACTTGAAAAATATCCAACTGGCGTTGTAAGAAAGTCCGGACACACATTCATCTTCCCCACATTATCAGACGAACATGGTTGTTTACTACAAGATGGCGTCCACAGATAAACAAAAGAGATCGCAGAGAGAGGGCGGACATCCAAGCGATAAAAATCAACGTAAGTCACTCTTGTTTTCACTTGACCAAGCAGCTGATAAACCAAAACAAAAAAAGTCGAGGCTATCCATTTCGTGAAACATCTCACCAAATGTGATTGTCAACTGTTTCTTTCTTGGCCAGCGCGCTGTGTGAATCTTCGAAAGACTAAACAATTTAATATTTCTTCTTTGGTGCTAGATTCATAATTTTTACATAATGCCGAATGTCGAACAAGTTTCTAACAACAAGGTTTATCAGAATGTTAGTGTCAGACGATTACACCATTACACGCATAAGCTATAAAATGAGGTTAAAGATTGTATTGGGATGTGTCGCTTACGCCCTAAAGGTTGTGTAAATCAACAGCGCCGCCATGCGGATGGTGTGAACATTCTACAAGTACGTCTGACATTTTCACTGCGAATATTTTCATGGAGCAAAGATATCGAAAAATCAGCGCATGGTTTTCATTAGCATGAGTTTCATTCTTAATTGTATTATCTACTATTTATGATATTAATCAATGAAGCACTATATTGACGGTTGTATGTAATTAATAATTCGATAATTTTCTACAATCATTCGCGAACAATTCATTTATGACATTTATTTAAGTAATTATGGGAAAATTTATTTTTAATGGCGACAGGCGGTTGTTTCATGTAATCAATTAACAAATCACCATTTATAATTGTAAATAAAGTATGCTATCGTTAAAAAGTGAGTAACGTACTTTTAAGTTATCTGTACGATTACTTTAATGAAGACTTTATTTTACCCATATTATGCTTTTCTCCAGCAAAACAAAGTTGATGTCATATTTTCTTAACCAGTATTATCTCAATATCCAGCGATTGCCTCTCCCGAATATAGTCTCCTTGGAGTGGTCCAATGTTCAGAAACGTTTGCTTGAAGTCAACTCAGATAGGCTAATCTGGACTGGATATAAGTGTAATGTGGGTTCCACCAAGAATCGAACCAGGTGCTCGTTTATATCAAGGAGACAGTGCTAGTCGTCTGTGAGCCCCACCTACAACAAAGCAGCTACCAATATCAGGACTTGTGTGAATTGCAAAATATTTTTTTTTACGTTTGTCTTAAATATGTGCCACCGTGGTCTAGTGGTTAACGTAAGTTACTAAACTAGAGGTTCTTGCTTCGAACCTAGAGCTATAATAATAGAACAGAGTTTGAATAGTACTGATTGAAAAAATATTGTCCCTGTGTAATGTTAATTATCAGCATGTATGCGGTAATAAACGTAAATTGAATGGTTGGGACATTACAGTGGCTAATATGATTTCTTCGTGAATATCTATCTATGTAGCCATGTCATCTTTGGGACAACCTATTCTGAGGCTAGATGAAAGAAAGCTATTTTCCACATCACGTGAATAGCTTTAGCATAAGACCTCAAAGCATTATCACTCAAACGACCCGAAAAATATAACCCTCGTTGCACCCAAAAGAGTCTTTTCAGAGCATTACAATGAATTTATATAGGGTTTCATTACTTTATATTAGGATTCGCATCTCTGCGGAGCTTTGAAGTCGGGAAAGCGAAAGAAATAAAAGCTGCTATGTGACACATGTAACATCACCGCGCGACGGTGGTATGTGAAAAATGCAAGGACCACGAAGTTGCACACAACACAAAGTGCTAGCAGTCGAAATTCCAAAATTTATTATTTTTCTCTTCCATTTTCGCTTCCGTTCCGCGCCAAAATGCCTCTAGAAGCGCGAAACGGGGAGGGAATAAACGGACAGGGGCGTTACGGATCGCAAAAACATGAGGTGGCACTCCGCGTCTCATCGCTAGCTAGAGAACATTGCGGGCGAAGGCCAAGTGGGAAGAAGTTACAAAATCCTCCCATAGGTGTCGTTGCAGTCGTGGGCATCGCCTGTCGTTTGTTTCTTTTTCATTGTTTTGTTATGCATGGAGGCGGGTGGTGAATTACAGTGGAAACAGGTCTTCTTGAGGACACGGAAGATTTGTTTTCGACATGGAAGAAAGAAGGATAGTAAAACTTTCTTCTTATTTCTTTGCATTTCGCGTCGTCGTATTCAGCTGTTGGAAAACAGCCAAATAATAGCGTTTCGCTTTGTTTAAAAGACCAACATGCATATCGCATAGTATAGACCAAAGAACATGTTCAAATGTTCCTCCAAAAAGTTGGAAAATATTCCAGTCCCTCCATCCTGTCGGGGAATCGAAACTAATCATCAATTGTTACAGAACACTTGGCGAATAAGGTATGACGTTTACCAAAACCGTAAAACCTGATTTTAAAGGTAAAACCAAAACGAATGTCTTGTATAAAATACCAATAAAATATATGCTTCCACAGGGCAGACCCGTGGCAAGGGGCAGGCTAGGGGCAGGCTAGGGAAGCTGAAGCCTAGGACGCCATGTACAGTTCTGTTAACAGAATCTGGCACACTCTTTTGAGTTAAAGATCAGCTAAGGAGCCGATCGAGTGTGACAGTACAGCCGAAGTAAAGGTTCGGGGTCACACGGGGAATCGAACCTACGATTTCCGCTTACGAAGCTGGCGTTTTACCGACATGGACACAAGCCGCTGTGTGAAAAAAGCATGCTATTAAGGAGATTTCTCCTGACGATTGCACTTTTGCCTGTCCGGCTCCAAACTTTCAATGTCCCTTCTCTCTAATTACATTAATTTGAAAGCAATACGCTTCATGGTATAGTGTCTCTAAGCTGTGCTACATTGCTCACAGACTATAAGTTAATGTTGTGTGTGTATATTGATGAAGACGATCGAAAACGTGCTTTTGTGCAAGGTTAGTGTTTCCAACCCCTAATAATCTTCGTTCTCTAGCTTCTGTCAACATAGCAAATTCTGATATGTGGCGACGAATGACACATAAATAATTATAATTTTAAACTAACTATTCGACGAAGAAGAGTGACGTTTCAAGAAACTATGAAGACATTCATCCAGCCTGTATTGATTTTGGGAGCTTTTTTTATCCTACTCTCGTGTTCAAATTACAAGCTAGGAAAGCAGTTTGCACACGTAAGAGAAAGTAACGAAAGTGATCCTGAAGTCACGTCACTCGGGCCGTGATAGATATTCTTATTGCCTTGGATTGTTTATTTTCTCCCGTCCGCATCTAGAACGTCAATTTGATTTATTTTTTGTTAGCTTCGCTTTTCTTCCACTTTTTAGTTAATCGCGACGAAGAAAATAAATGATGATATGGGAAAATTGATGGAGGGACACTCGCAAAGAACACCCACGCTCAGGTTGGAATTCGAACCCGGGCCCTCTTGGTGAACGTCGACTTTGCTGTTACGTTAATCTAGGGAAAGAGGTAATGAAATCACCATCCACTCCCCTCTGCTTTCAAATGAACATCAGCTTTTTGCAAGCAAAGGGATTGAGGCACGTCTTGTTTCCTTTTTTTGGATTAGTTATGGAATACTGATTATCTCGAACATTTTTTCCTGAATTTTTCCCCGCCATGCTCTTTTAAAATTGGACACTGCATTGAATTAATAATTAAAATGCAAAGCTTTCCTGTAACCGTTTCTTTTCACTCGGCAAGTCAGAAAATTCCCTGCATCCGGTGAAAAACTTTCGTGGTAAGCAACACTGCAGAGTGCTGTTTTCCCGAACCTTTACTTCGGCTGTACTGCCACACTCGATCGGCTCCGAAGCTGATCTTTAACTCAAACGAGTGTGCCAGATTCTGTGAACAGAACTTTACAAAGGGCGCAATTCAAAACTTTTCTTTTTTTAAAAAATAAATAGAAAAAGAATGTGCGATGGAGAAATTTACATTTGGCAGGGGTATATTCTGGTAATAAATACACTGCTGGAATTGTCTCTTACCAAAAGTAGTAGTAGGCCTAATAGTTACATTTTAAAAGATGTTTCTCAAACACTAAGACAACTGAAATATATTTAAATATCAAACTGCGAATGTTTGAAAATAATTTATGAAATTTTTAATTAGTTTTCTTTGTTTCCTCATTTCAAAATAAAATATCACAAACCAAGACACATGAGGGAAATATCGAAGGACGCACTTACGCGAAGAGTAACAGCTTCGCAAAATATCTAGCTACGGGCTGCCATAGGGAACCCTTAACTAAATAATTTACCATAGGTTGCACCTTTGTAATCAAGAAAGCCGAGTTCGATTGTGGTGGTTTACATTCCACTTTAAACTTTTGGTCTAGTACCAATTAGCCTCTTTATGGATAGAGTAAACGTTAAGCATTGTTCTCTGTGAACTAAGTTTGGTCTAAAAAAATCAGCTTATAAACTCTCAAGCAAACAAATGACGTCATACAATGTGGCCAGAAATTCAATAACGAGATTTTGAGAGAGAGAGATTCGAACAACAGGTACGTAATGAGCGATCCCGCAGCTTAATTATTGTCAACAATGGAGTGGCTGGAGAGAACAATTGAACGTACTTTTCAAGTGTTTCGAAGAGCTCCTCTTGCTATTTCCGCTTCATTGTTGCGTGATCATCGTTGCCTCTTTAACGGAAGCAAATGACAATAGGGTGGTGCGGGAAAGAGTTTTTTCGTATCCAAGGCAGTTAATCGTGGACCTTTTTTGTAATGTTACGGGACGTCCCTCTCTCCTCGATGTAGTGGTTATGCACTCTGCGGCGCAATTATCGTAACTGAAGGAGATGAAACGAAAACTTTTATTATTTCCTTATGTTCATTTTCCTGTATGAAATTGTGTTTTATATTTCACGTAATAAAGTGAACACTTAATTTACTAATATTATTACTTACATTTCAATCAAATTCTACGAGTCACTGTCGCCAGTCACCAAAAATGTCTTTCCTAGGCAGTACAAGTTTTTGTGATCTTTCTATCTCCTCTTTTAGAGAAATTACTTCTGCTTTTGTCCGATGGCGGAGCCAGTGAACATGGGCTATTTAATTGCTGCGTCACTGATCATAAATTTTAAAGACGTTTGTGTGTTCGATTACTTATAACTTCGATGATTTGTCACACTTAATATATCACTACAAAAACATACAGAAATTGCATATTTGAGCTAAAAGAACATTAATTTTTCAAGATTTTTTTTTGTTTGATGGGGTGGTGGTAAGTGGGACTGACGGGTCGACCGAGGGGTGTCTGCCCCCTTTCCCTCCTCTGGAAACGCTGAATAGCGAGAGCAAATACAGTTCCGGTCTAAATTGAACACCAATAATACTTTACTGCACTTGGCATTCAGCTTATCAGTCTACTCTCTTTCTCTCTCTCTCTCTCTCTCTCTCTCTCTCTCTCTCTCTCTCTCTCTCTCTGTGTGTGTGGGGGGGGGGGGGTGTGGTCACCACACGAACCTGTCTCTACCTGTGTTGGCAAGTTTCTTGACGCTTCGCATACCTAGCAAGTTTCATATTTCTTAGTTATCAAAGCTCCCGAGATATTTCATATAGGTGGACCTGCCTACGTTGGGAACATTGGTACACAAGTTTCACTTTTCTACCTACATTACTTCATGAGATACTGAGGAATCTCGTTTCTGCAACGAAATTCTCTTTGATGAGACTAGCATTCCGTAAAAAAAAGTAAGAAACCATTATATGTAACTGGCACACAAGCAGAAGAAGTCAATTATGATTACCTTCACTCCACCAAGATAATGAGCATTATCAATTATGTACAGAGATAAGGGCAATAGTCATTAATTCAAGTTAAAGGGAAAGCAATTACGGGAAGAGCTGAAGGAAGATGTTATTGATAGACGCTCCTGAAGCTAAAATTAAGGCAGACAAGTTCCGCCTACATTCACAGCATAACGATTCTGCGAAAGCGTAGATAAGCCGAACTAGAAGAAGAAAGCAAACAATTTATTGAAGTCCCCCTAGCGGAGAAACTGATTCATACCGTCGACCTTCTCTTTTTTTCTATTTATTTCTTTCTCCTTTCCTGTTTTCCTCGCCCGGCGAAGCACAAAGAAAAGGTGATGAATTTGACTAACAAAAAAGAAATAATGAAACGTGCTCCGAGGTACAGATGCGTTATTACATTCGCATGGATGAAAAGCTGCTGCGAGACAAAAGAATAATTTCGATGCTGAAAAATTGGTTCTGTATTCTCATTTCAGTTTGACACGTTAGAGAAAACCCTTTCGGGCAATTATTAAATTGGGGTTTGAGAAGAGAAGCAACGAGACAAGAATTCTTATGAGAAAAAGATGCAAACTTGATTTCAATTTGTGTCACGAAATGCCTTACCTCGAGTCAAAGTAGCTACACTAATTTTCTGTTGTTTCAAATTATGTTTTCTTCAAATATTACTTTAATAATAGTCATCGACTGTAGAAAGAAATCTGAACTGTTTAATAGTAGCATGGCAGCTTATCCCATTCAAAACACAAACTTTAGTATCACCAATTTGCAGTTCTCGTTCTGAAAATTAAAATGTTCACATGTAGGTCTAGGTCATGACCCATCACACTTTTGTCTTGGAGAAGTAATTTCGACTTCTGTCCTATAGTGGCGCTACTAAATGAGGTTCTTTCAATGTTTTTTTTTTAATTGTAGTTCAGTAGGTATGAAGCACATGACAAGAGTTTCTCTGGTATGAAATATTGTATTACAAGATCTTCGAATTTAATCCACAAACATCCATTCACATAGATTCTAGGACTGCTTCGTGCGACACCTGGTAGTAAATCTCTGAACTGCAGCCAACTGTTAACCTTACTTAAACAGTATGTGGATGGGAAATGAGTGACGAAAATACATTTTCAACTTTCCTTTGTAAATAATCGTATTGTATTTGCAAAATATTTTGGTGATAAGGAGTCCAGATGAGCAGACGACTAACTTTTCATTTGCTGCATGTGAAAAGTTTGCCGTTTGACCTTCTACATATTACTTGCCGCCATTTTGTTTATGCTGAGAAAAAAATGGCCGATATGATATTGGTGCCAAAGGAGTTTTCGTTATTTTCTCTGTAATGGGACCACATGGAGGGACCAAAATAGCGGCGAGAGATTGATAGCAACATTATTCATTCATTACATTCATATCACTGACAATAGTTGTAGCTGTTTCGTGGTAAATTTAAGAAATGGATTGTTGCCAGGCCCGAGATGATCTTCCTTTGCTAGACAGAGAAGTCCCGTGTGATTTTTAGGCCCTTAAGCCGCTAAATAGGCAATAAGACCCTCCACTATTCCAACTTATGCATCGCTTAGCGTGATGAACCGTGACGCCGTTAGCATGGAACAAGTCGGAACGTGGCCCGGTTGTCTGGTACGTGCTAAATGATTCAGTCCGAGAAGCAGAGGACGACCAACTGAAAAATTTCTTCCCTACGTCCTTATTCATAGCCTCTGCCGTGGAATTCTGGATAATAAATAAACCAGCTGATGTGAAGCAGAGGCTCATGGGAGAAATTGATAGCGAACACGCTTGGCCTTTAGTCCCGGCGCGAACATTTCACAAGAGCGGGACAGGAGGATCGTCCTTCTTTTGTTTTTTCTTAAAAATCCCCCCCTGCTAGATGGCGCGCAGGAGACGCATAGTGTCACAATAGGCAGATGGAATTTAGTCCTGAATCATGGATTACAGGGAACTGGGAGGATTCTCCCTGGGGAATGTTTGAGGGAACGAACAGGACTGTTGTTTGTCCTAGAATGTTTTCGTTTCCGTCGAGGTAATAAAATGACGTAGGTCTATGCCACCTCCTCTCACTGATTGGGGTTATGTGCCAACGGTGCCAAGTATGGAAGAGAGGATCCATTTCTACCAAAAAACTATCTAGACAAAAAATGAATAATAACTATTTCTAAAGGAAGGAAAAAGCACCAAAATGAGACATGAAAAATTTACTACATTAAGGGAAATGATAAAGATAAGCCCTAGATGTTTGGTGAGCTCCTAGCTAAGATTGATTTAGTTTATTTTACTTCGCTTTTCTGCCACTTTTCTCAGAAAATCGCCAAGACTAGAATGAGAGATGATATGACGAAGGGACACTCACAAAGAACACCCCATTCCCAGGCCGGAATTCGAACCCGGAACCCAGGAGTCGTAACTCGCTGTGCTAACCACTCCCAATAGAGATCGGCTCCAAATGAATAAAATGTAACAAACAGAATAAGACATAAGTGAGGAAACGCATACACTAAATAGGGGGGGGGGGGATATAACAGTTGCAAAATAAGGAAAATGCGGAAAAATATGCACAAAATGAGGAAGCTGAGGACTAAATGAGAAAATAAGACACCTAATGAATAGAAATAGGCTCTAGACGACTATATATAGACATTATATAGGGGAAGTAGGTATTAAAATTGTCAAATGACACGAAACGACATTAGATATTAACAGAAAACTTGCACTGTAAAAATGAGGAAGCTAATAGAAATTAAGAGACAATAATAATAATAATAATGACTACGGAACGGAACTTTAGGTAAATAAATGTTTTTTTCTGCGATAAGATAGAGATCCTCGATTTTGCCAAAATTCTGATCATAGCCTTATATGTCAACACAGTAAATTTTATTTTACATAAAACACATATTTTCCAGTTTTCCGTAGGTAAATACATATTTCGCTAATTTTCATTTTAAATACATAAAATCGCGCATTGACTTCAGCTACCTCGAAATCCTCGAAGAAAAAATGTTTATTCTCCGCTCCTTTTTCATATAGAGAGTGTTGTTTTGTCTTTGAAAACGCTCGCTGGCAGACTTCTGGCGCCTCGCCTACGACCCTATTGGGGGAAAATATTACCTCCACTGGATCTAACGCACAAGTGCTAATGTCTAAATGTACAGACATTTTTTGGAAAACCAAGGTTTTCAAACTTTGTGCCAAATTGCACGTGTTTTGGAAGGTGAAGTAGAGGAAGAGGAAGCTTTGGAAAACTTCAGCGTTAGTGACATTTCGTGCTTCAAATATGCAAGAATTGTTTCTTGTGACGTGGAGCGATCTTTCTCAAAATATAAGATGCTTCTTAAAGATAATCGTCACAGATTTACAATGGAGAATTTGGAAAAAAATATGGTGATCCATTGCAACTCTTCCAAAAAATAGCTCGCTAGGAGGTAAGCATTTAGAAACTGATTTCAGGTGTTTGAAATGCATGTAAGATTTTGTTTTTCTTACCAAATGTTTTTCATTTTTGTCAAATATTTTCCTGTTCTTATCACATATTTTCAACATTTATGACACATAAAAAATAAATATTTCTGAGTTTTTTAGCACATAAAGTTTCGTTCCCTAATAATAACAGGTTGACAGTAAATGAGAAGATAGGTACGAGTACTACGCGATGGACATATATACTAAATGGAGTCACAATTCAACAAACATTGTTAACGGTTATGCTGAAATCGTGTGGCGATCTATATTCTACCGATGATGGCGTTGCAGTAAGTCTCTCTGCACAGGGCTTGTTATAAGAAAGCATAGGTTCCGCAAACATTGTGTTCGGGAATTCTCGTGAGACGTAGGTTGAAAGCGAATTTGTACGAAGTTATAGTTATTCAGAAATTTGTGGCATAAAACTGCTAAAAATGTATCACTCTTTGGAAAGCACGCGACACAATCTAACCAGCACAACAAAGAGCACGAAGATTTAACCAGAAGTCCAAAAGACCTAGGCCTACAATGGATCGTTTGGACCTTTCTGGCACAGAGCTTCCGACACTCGCCACCGGTAAATGAAGCGGCGCCACCTACCGCCTGCGTAACGAGGCGTTTTATTGCTTCGTTATTAACGGTCGGACGGGCCCTTTGTGTTCTTCAGAGCGAGTGCCTTTGCACCCCCAAAGCAACTTACACCTCTGGTCCGCAGGCATAAGACGTTTTCGGTCGTTTCCCCTGATAAATACTTTAGAATGTTGGGATCCGGCAAGGAGAGGGCCTCACAGGGCCAAGAAGCCAGCTGTAGGCGGTTGTGCGTTTCATTTCATGGACCCCCCGAGCGGGGAAGTCGCCCCAAAGCAACTTTATTGCACGTCTGCATACTAGATAGCACATTAATGAAACATAACAGCCTCGCTCATACGCTATAGGCCTTCTGGGAGAGAAAAGAAATTTAATTTCAATATGCCTTCAGCTAGCAACTTCGCGTTCATTCTCGCGCTAGTCTTTTGATCAGAACGCTTGCTTCTTTGTCGACTTTCACCGCTATTCCTGCCTTTACAGTATAAGTTGCGCCAGAAGGGGCAAGGGGTGTGTGGGCCTCTTCTCTTTTAAGCTAAGTACTGCCTACGCCACTTTCAAATTGTCCCTTGTGAGTACGCTGTGATACGTCGATATTTGGCGGACATATCCAAACTGTCGATATTTGGCGGACATATCCAAACTGTAGATATGGGATGATCTTATTAAGGCAGCCCAATGACAACACTCCAGGAACCGCATTTATATAGGCCAACGAGGATTTGGCGGCAGAGGCAGTATAATTCTCTGTGAGTGTCCTTCTCATTAAATCACATAATAATTCATTCTCATTGTCGGAATTATAAAAAAGTGACAATTAATATAAACAAACAAACCAAAATTTGTCCATTCCCTAATATCCTCGCTGTAATATAGGCACTACTGTCAACGTCTTTAAAAGCCAGCCTCCGTGGCGGATTGGTTAGCGCAGGGCGCTACGAGGGGTTCCATGGTTCGTATTCTGGCCTGGGCATGCGTGTTCTTTCTGAGTGTCCCTTCATCAATTTCATCATATTACCATTCATCCACATCGTGCAGCATGTTGCGATTAGCCAAAAGTGGCAGAAAAGCGACGCTAAATGACAAATCAAATCAAATTATTTAAGGCAGTCACGGGAGCCTGTAGATCTGAATGCCAATGACCAGACCAGGCTTCGATACGCGAGGTGGAAGATCCCAGGAGAAATTTTCCACACAATATATCTTCATGCAGCGGCTCTGTCTCTCATCAAGTCTCTGATCTGTGGGAAGTAAAGGTGGCTGGAGCGTGGTGTTTATCGCATCAGTATGGTTGAGGTGGAGAAGGTACCCACATGGCACGGTGCAATGCACAACAGGATATTTTTACTATTTTTGAACAAGTCATGCACAATTACACTGACTTCTGTATTAGCACATTCGTATGAAAGTAGGAATTCGCATTCGCGGAAAATTTTTCGTGTGTTGTCGGAATTTATGAACCCGTTCGTGATTGTTCTTTCGTCATCTGATACTTCATCCTCATTTTAAACATTAGCCAAAAGTGGTAGAGAAGCGAAGTAAAACAATACAAACCAATCAATCAATTAAAAATTCTCTGTGGAGGGGAAGGTGATAATTTGCGCAGAAACCCAAGAAAGAAATCCACAGCCGCAGCCAACTGCAACAGCCTGGGTCTTATGCTAACCCGTTAAACCGAATCGTTACGTGGGCTGCATACGCTGCAGGATGCCAATGATTCTTGAGGACTTTGCCTCGTTGCACAGTTACACTGCTGGAATAATCGTGATTGCTTGTTTCTAGAAATGGCTAGAATAGTCTTTCTTTAAATGCTTCTTCTTTAAGGAGATATGAAACCGCAGGCATATGTTCTTGTTTGTAACTGAGGGTGGTTGTTGACTCATATTTGTTTGAACTGTGCAGTTTTCTTATTTCTTACATTTTTTTTCATAGCAACTCTTCAGACTCGTTCATTCTTTGAGTTGTGACCACGAAACTATTGCGAATATCTAGGACACACCTAAAGCAAACCATTGGAAGGTTCACGTGAATGCTCTGGAAGAAATTCTAAACAGATATAATATTTAAGATTTTGTAATATCATGAAAGAGGAGGAACATTCGAATTGGTGGCATACGTCGAAGGTCCAGACACGCCTTTAGTGAAATTGCCGGGCCCCGAATAGTTCAGAGCGTACGTACGGTGACTGGTTAAACTCTCTGGCATCCCTAAAACCGAAGGTTGTTTGGCGGAACATAAGTCTTCCACCTCTCCCCACACCCGTTCTTGGCCATCTTTATCAGTTTTCTTCAGGTACAGTGTCTCTCAAAAGTTTTAGGACAACAACATTTTAAACTAGGCAACCCAATTTACACAAGGCGTCGGTGGGTTGCGTGTAGAGTTAGGCTCAATTTCAGGGTTGCCACATGCACAATAGATATTTATGAAATATGCGAAAGAAATAAGAAACAAGTATTATTGTATAAAATTATTAAAAATATCACTATTATATCGCAAAAGACAAAATTCTTTCTGAAAGACAACAAAATAGGTTTTCTAGTATTTCATCGCTGATGAGTCTACAGAAAGGAAAAGAGGAGAGAGAAAACGAAAGGTGACAAAGGAGAGGAGAAAGATAAAGGAAAAGAGGAAAAGTAGAGGAGAGAAGAAAAAGAGGATAGACGAAGAGAGGAGAAGTAGTGAGAAGAAAGGAAAAATATTAGAGGAGAGATGAGGAAAATGGAGCAAAGAAGAGAAGAGAGGAGGGAAACAAGATGAGAGTAGGGGAGGAGACGAGAAGGCGGGAGTGGAGAATAGAGTAAAAGAGGGAAAAAGAGAATAATGAAGAGACGAGGCGAAGAGTGCAGTGGAGTTGAAATCAAAGACAGGAAAAGTGATGATGAGTGGAGAAGAGTGGAATGAAGACAAGGGGCGAGAACAGGAGGGAAGGCGATATGAGATGGAAGCAGAGGAGAAAGGGGTGAGAATGAGAAGGAGAGGAGGAGAACAGAAGAGACTGGAGACGAGAGGAGAGAAGAGGTAGTTGCAGAAAATATGGTCTCAGTGTCAAGAATGAATGCATTGATCAAATTATCAACATTAAGCATACAATAACATTTTCACAGAATGTATTCGATCGGTGCGAAATGTCTTTCAGAACAAGATAAAATCTTCCACGTAACATTTTCGATTTTAGCTGCCATTATACCATTAAAAACATGAATGTAATTTTTATATTTACAAGAATTATCCTATTTTTCTCCACTTCTCAGTTCGCTGAAATGGAGATGTTATTCCTTAATGTTTCATCGTTAACTCCAAACGCAATCATTCCATTTCACATGGCGTGGACAATGAACACAATGGGATATGTCTAAAACTTCCGAAAATTTTATGCCACCGTAGGGGTTTGAACCTACGACTATCAGGTTGACGATCCTGAACGCTAACCAATACCCTATGTTCTGTCGGTCATGCGTAAAAGGCATAGAAGCAACTGACCAATGTGAAGTGTAGATGCAACTCGCCTCCTGCATGTATTATGTAAAGAACGCACACATACTTGATTGTCTTGCAGTTCACTCGAGTGGCATGATAGTAGATAGTAAATATGCCTTTGACGACAACTTTGATTTCTTGACCAAACGACCACAAAAACCTCAAAAACTCACTTTCTCTCCCCGTTTCGCGCCTCATTTATTACGCCGATGATGTTTCACGGCGCAGAAAAGCAGTGATGGGTGAAAGATGAGCTCTCATCCTCTCATCCTCTCATCCTCTCATCCTCTCATCTTCTCATCCTCTCATCCTCTTATTCTTGAAGTATGAATGCACCTTATCGTAATCTTCCAAGTCTCGGGAACACCAATGTTTGTATATCGTGACCTTTGTAAACCTCTCTCGGGAACGATGTGCCACACACATGCGCGCGCCTATTTATCTATCATGGGTAGATCATGTTCCGCGCATTTATTTGTTGTGCTGACACAGCGTGATGAGTAAATGCACTTTCTTATTCTTGAAGTATGAATGCATCTTATCGTAATCTTCCAAGTCTCGGGGACACCAATGTTTGTATATCGTGAGCTTTGTAAACCTCTCTCGGGAACGATGTGCCACACACACGCGCGCGCGCCTCTTATTATTTCCGTATTGTGACTCAAGCAAACAAACAAATAATTTTTTTTTATTTTTTTTAAGATTCCTGGCCCCTAACCCCGCCAGGGTGCGTGGTGCCCAACCCAAAAAGGTTCTAATGGCTGCGGCTCTAGATAACCACACCTCTGTAGAGTTTCACGTGTTTTTTTTTTCCCCCAAACTTCCATGAAACCCTACAGAGGACCTCCGTAATGCATGCAACGTGTACTAACGACTCTAGTGTTATTTGATGTTGTATTATTTTTGGATATAGAGTTTTGTGAGATATAGATAATAATAATTATGTTTATTATAATATTTTTTGATGAAGATGGAGAATGTATGTGTGTGTTACAAATAAAGTTGCATGCTTATTTTTTAGTGTGTGTGTATGTGTATGTGTTTTGATGTTCGACAGCATCTGAAACGATAAAAAGAATTTTATTGTTAATTTTCTCATGTAAAAACAACAACAACAAAATTTTTGTGCAAAAATTCTGATTGTCTTGTGCTATAGTGCTAAAACTGATGATATTGTAACTCATAACTGATGAAATTAATATTGTAACTGATTTTGAACTAGTGAAATTTTCGTATTGTGCTATTGAAACTGATTGTGCTAGTACAGAAATTTCTTATTGTGCGAGAAAAGAGGTTAAAAACTTGTTAAAACTGCTCTGTGACCCTCTCGTTCTTCACGTCGTGGACGAAGGACTTCTCGGCGACCAGGATGACACTGCATACGGTATCCTCGGGCAACGGACTGTTGAACTCGCAGACGATCTTGATGTTGGTTCGATCGTTGACCACCACCTGCTTCCTCTTAGATGTGTTGATGACGAACATGGGTCTGCGGTTTTTGAATTCGCTGGGCGTGTAGTACATGTCCATGCTTCCCTCGGTCACGCGCTTGTAAGCCGTGTAAGCTTCGTAAAGTTTGAGATAATCGTCTTTGGTCATGTCGAGGTTGTAATTCTCGCGCGGGAAGACTTCGTTCCGTCCATTTTTCAGATAAACGTTCTTGATCTTGCAGTTGTCGAACTTGCTGGAATCTTTTTCCTGGTTGTTATCGCGCCCGGTCTGAAAAAGCACTACGACGAAATCTGGCATGTCGAACTGTATGTTGTTGAACTGTGTCGTCACGTCGAATTCCATGTGACTTCCCGACGCCATCTTCTGCACACACTGGTAACCGTGAAAGTGAATCGGTACCTGCGGACTCTTCAAGATCTCCGCTTTGTACTTGAGGGCGTAGTTTGTTTCGTATTCCACGATCGGCATTCTCAATTCCATGCTCCGGATGACGCATTTGGCCGCTTCAGGTAATGTGTTGGCTATCGGCGTGCCGTCGGCGTTCAAGTTGGTGTATCGCATCAGTGCGTTGTTATCGTTGGCTACTCTTCGAAAAGTAACGCGCAATCCTCCCTTCCACATGATCTCCTTGTAGTCCGAGAAGAATCCCGGCAGCAGACGCATGGGAAAGAGCGCCGTGTGACTTGTCGTCGATATTTTGGTCCCTGCTTCGAATCCTCCCGCCTGGTAGTATGCTGCGTCTGTTTTGGATAATTTCAATGTTCCCACTGCCGTCGACGTGATGCCTGGATAGTCTATTCTGTCTATGACGGTGTTGTGTTTCCTCACCTCCACCTGCGAGAACAGGTGAGGCACGAAGTTGTCAACGAGTATCAAATTTGCATTGGGCGGAAACGCGTCTCCGCTTTCTTTCTTCACCACGTCGAATTGAAGGTAGAGGTCCGCTCTGTGAGGATGAACGAACCCATCCCCTACGTCCACGTCGTATTCGATCTCCCTGTTTGCTTCGTTCAAATTGGCGAACGTGCGACGGTTGGGAGGAAAAGATTGCAATTCGTAACTTTCGATTTGCTCCATTTTCACTATGTGTGTTATTTATTATACGTTGATCTCCACGATGGCAGTGGTTGTTGCACCTGCGAAATCCACCACGTCTCCTTTCTCGTTCGTCACCACCAACTCTATGTCGTCTATGCGGTTGCGGCATACTGGAAAATAGATCGGCGAAGAGGGTGTGTAGATGATCGGTTCCATGAATTCGGAACTGGGTTTGAACGTGGCTATGATTCCCGTCTGCTTGTGACTTCCTAACAATCCGTCCGAAGATTTCGTGATCATGCCTTCCGCCACGTTGCAGTGAACGTTTAAAGTTTCTATGGCTAGAAATTTAGGAATGTTGGTTGCCGTGTGTTTGATGCCAGCTTCGAGTTTGGTGTTGTTCTCGAAACCTAAAAGTTCTCCCATGGTACCCAGGTTTATGGTTTCCGTCGCCGATAGGATTTCCACTCTGTGCGTGACCGAATTTTGAGAAAGGTACGTACCTTTGGGTAACTGAGCTTGCAAAGTGGAAAGATTGTATTGGCCTGGCGTGACGACGATGTGTTCGCTTCCGACACTAATTTTGTTGTTGTGCTGCGTGACGTTAGGTATAAGGTACATGCTGTAGAATGCACGCAGAGCTACGGATTTAGGATAGACGATGTCGTCGTGCAGCGTGAGTTTCAAGATTGAAGATTCGCTCGTGAGATGGAACACGCCCATCGTGTTTTAGGTTCCACAATGCTTTCTGAAAATGTTCCACCGAGGGGTTATTTATTTTAGACATGTATGCGAGAACGGAAAGGCATAGGTGACCGCAGTTAACATCGGTGAAACCCTGGATGCGTTTGTCATTGTAGTAGAGGTTGGCAACACTGAGATACTTCACCAACCTGGCAGGTGGTGTGCCACCGAACGAATCGAAAACAAATGCATTGTTATCGTCAATTTTGAGGTAGCATATCCAATGTGTACCAGGATTTTTGTAACTGTCCAGGTTGACCACGCCATACTCTCTTTTCTTCACAGCAGAGGGTAGAGAATCGGACATGAAAACACCCCTGAAGTTTTTTATTCCCAACAGTTCGATCAGAGATTCAATATCGAAGTTGGACAGGGCTTCTTCTTTTTTTTATATTTTTTCAAAGCATCGAGGTTGCTTTTTTGTTTTTTGGTTATACCTTTCCCCTTCTTCTCCATAGCCAGGTTGTGACGTTTCTGTTCTTCCAATTCTGCCTTGTTCTTCTTCGAGTCGATGACGGTTTTTGCGATGGCGGCGCTACCGCCGGACAAACTTCCAACGGCCCCTAATGTTGCCAGGATGGCTGGGATGCTGAATATGAAACCTCCGATCTTTTGCTGTTTTCGCGAACGCTGCAAGCGTCTCAATTGAGGTGTGCTAAGAAGTAATTTCATTCCGTGTCCTTTCGTCAAGCAAGAACGTTTCTTCTCGCGTTGTTTCTTGGTGAGTAACCCATCGAGGGCACCTAGATTTTTCAGATTGGAGTATGGTATCTGGTACACGACACCCTTGGGCTTCATGATGATGCTCTATATGCTATCTTCACGGTATGTTATTTATATATATGTTCTGAGATTTTTTTTGTTTTGTGTAATTTTTTTTGGTATGTTATTTATATATAAATGTTCTGAAATTTTTTTTGTTCCGTGTAATTTTTTTTTCCAAGAATATACTCCGCGCAGAGCCGTTACACAAATTCTATTACATGCTTTGTTTTCTTACCAAGAAGTTCCTTTGTACCCTTGTACACGATTTGAGTTTTGTTCTCGATTAAAATAGCTAGCTTCTCGTCGGATAACATGTTAGCGTATCGATCTGGTAAAAATAGACTGTATTGTGCGTTGAGCAACAGACGCGCCTTGGGGCCATACTGGGTAGAAACAATTGAACCGGAAGTTATCGTGTAAGGTTTGTCCACTTCTAATTCCTGAATTTTTACATATTCGACTGATGAATTTAGCATTTGTTTTAATGCTTGGGCGTCTAATGATTGTTTACTCATTTTATAAATGGCAAACACAATTGGAGTTTTTTTTTTACGTAGTGTTATTTATATACCGAAGAAATTTTTTTCACGGTTTGAGAATTTTTTTATTTCTACACACCCCATCCAAGTTTTTGTTTCGTGTTCATGACGATGGTGGTGCCCAGTGCTGCAACTCTTTCTCCCAGCGAAGCGTCTCTGCTAACGAATCTTTCGAAAGCTGCGTGCTCTAACTTTCTGTCTGCTTCGTGACGTGCATCCAGATCGGAGCGAGATGAGTTGTAAGCGATGTCGTGATCTTTGCATGCGGCGTCCAACAGATTCACACCCTTGTCTCCTCTCTCCAATCTTTTCTCGAGTTTGGTACCTGGTCCGCAGTACTGGTAGCCAGGTAAATGCATCTCGAAAGGTAACTTGTTGATGATGTCGTTCACGAGTCCTTTTCCTTCGGCAACGTTCCAGAATCTCGGAGGCAGCGTGTTGATAATTTTGATGAGGTAACCTATGCCCTTGTCCTCGTTCACGATGAAGTTGGAAAGTTTCGTGCTGATCATGTCCACGATGCCAACCTTCTCGTTGTAGAAATTACGATTGCCTGCATTCTCCTCTCCTGCAATAACCAACAACCTGTCTATGAGCTTGCGCACGTCGTCCACCCACACAAACTCTTTGGGCAGGGTGTTGTAGAGTTTGACGCCGCTGCCCGTTTTCACCTGGTTCCATATCGGCTTGATGAGATTCCTGTACTTCTCGCCGCTGCTTGATTTCACCCTATTCTGCGTAGCGTCGTTGTTTTGGTATAAGGCATCCGTCATGATCAAAATTTCCTTGTAACTCTGGTAATCTTCGTCGGTGTAATCCTTCGGCTGCTTTTTGGCAACGAGTTCCCACAGTCCCACCGTACCCGGATACCTGTTCCAACTATCCTTGTCGCCTAAATTAATTTTAATGTCGTTACCTTCGAAGGTAACTTTCGATTTTCCAATCTTCCAAACCACACCACCACCTTCGTTACTCTCCATGCTCGGATACAATCCGAACACTTCATCCTTGTCGAACTTGCCCGTGCTCAGGTAGTCTCGTGCCAAAGGTCCCAACTCGATTTTATCCAAAGACGACGGCGTGCTACCTATGGCTCGACGTCGTGCCGGTACGTCCTTCAGTTCGAACGGCGTTGAAGGAATGCTCGAAATGGGCGTGGGTACGGTGTAACTTTTAGCTGCAAGTGGTACAAGTTCGTTGATCAAATTTTTATTTTGTTCTGTGACGCCTTTAATTTCTTTACCTAGATCGCTGATGGCATCGATCACAGGTTGATCTTGACGTTTCTTCTCTTCGTAGAATCCGCGATTCTCGGATTTCCAACCTTTGAAGCGTTTCGCGAGGTAGTTTCGCAACTTGAGATTTTCGTCTTCGATTTTTCGTTTCGCCATAACGTTATTTACACATGTCGTTTCTCACAACGTTGCAACGTTTAGAAAATCGTTGATTTTGTTTCTGTATTTTCCGTCGTTGGGTTTTCTCGTCATGTCGATCGTCGCGAATCCGAAATCGTCACTGTTCCAACAGTGGGAGCAGCAGCGTTCCGAAAATTGATTGTAGTTCATGTCTCCGCCTACGTAGTCATCGTACGCGTGCTTGAGGTTGGTGTGATCTTGACGAAACAAACATATGAAATTAGCGTTGTCGCGTACTAACTGTTTTGGAATTTTGGAAAACGTTTGAGCTAGGAAGAAGCAATCCATTCCTTTGTGACGACCTTGCGTGAAAAAGTTGCGAATTTCATTTTGATTTTCCAGGATGACATCGTCGAACACAACGACTGAATTTTCACGACAATCGTCGAGTGGTTTTATTTCAGATGCGAAAGTTGCAATGTCCAGACCATCGTACAGTTTTATCAGTTGTTGGTATTTCGCTTGTTCGAGACTTTTCGAAAATACGTAGAGGTGCCTGTTCTTCCAATCTAACCAATTCGGTGCGAGGAGAAAATTGTCCACGAGCAGTGTCGTTTTCCCACACCCTGAAGGGCCTACGATTAGACAACGGATGCTGTCGGGAAGCAACTCGCCGTTTTTTTTCTTCGTTTGATTTTCCGAATCAGGTAGACGTTTCACGACATTCCACGCACTCATAGAATCACTTCGTTCGCGTCGATCCAACTCTTTTCCGGAAGCCCCAGCCATTTCACCAATAGTTTGTCACCTTTTCTACGCAATACTTTCTCGATGAGGTACGTGTTGGGATGTTTTGTTTTAGAGAGTTCCTCTTCGTAAAATCTTCCTTTCAAAATCTCGCCGCTACTATCTTTTATTATATATGTGTGTCGGTTTCCGGGTAAAACTCGAACCACCGTAAAAAGTTCCGTACTCCAATTTTTTGTGAACCCCTTCTCGAAGGTGCGTTTGAATTTGCTGATCCTCACCTGGTCTCCAATTTTGAATTTTGACTTCTTGGTAGTCGCGGGAGTGTACTTTGGACAGTAAACTGTAGAAATTAAACGCTGCTCGTCGGATTTTGTAACGTCAGCTGGCTTCATGCCTATGGTTCTGTGTACTGTATTATTATAAGTGTCGACGAGTTCCGGCAGTATGTCGACCCATTTGTAATTTCCCCGAAGCGTGAATCGTTTCCACATGTGTGTTTTCAAGGTTCGATTAAATCTTTCCACGATGCTGGCTTTGATGTGACTGAAGGTTGAATAATGCCGAATGTCATGTTTTTGAATAAACTTTTGGAATACGGCGTTGTAAAATTCTTTACCGTTGTCTGTTTGCAGAAACCGTGGCCGTCTGTCGCTTTCGCGAAAAATTGTCTTGAATGCTTCCGTTACGCACGTTCCTGTTTTGGCTTTCAAAGGTAGAGCCCATGCGAATTTCGAAAACGTGTCTATGACGGTGAGGAGGTACTTGTTGCCTTTGTTCAATTTATGTATATTTTTAGATTGCCGCTGCTCATCTCCACAAGGTCACTTTGCCAGAGGTCATCGATTCCCTTGGTTACCACCGCCAAACGTTCGTAGTTGCGGCGTGCAGGTTTATGCAATTCTTCGACGATGGCTTGCCTAGACATTTTTTTAGAGATTACGTTTGAAGAGAAGCACCAGCGTGATGGGATTCAAAGAAGGTGGCACCTCGCTCGTGTTTTGAATGATCAGCTTATCGCCGGCACTCACGTCAAAAACGGTGAGATCTTCGTCTTCGTGTATTTCATATATGTTGCGCGTTTCGTTCCAGCGTGCCAGAGGAATGTTTCCTGCTTTCTGGACACCACGATTCGAGATCAAGGTCATGGTGGGAACGCTAGCTTTTCTGCCGTGAGACCAGTACGAAAATTCATTTATCTGAATCGTGCCATCGAGGAGAAACTTGTAGTACGGATGATAAGGATGTAACATGTACAGTTTGTTACCTTCGACGAACGTGGAGATTCTCTGTTGATTGGGTACGCTGTTGATTTCGATGGCTTGCAGAGAATGCAGTTTAGCGAATTTAGTATCGACGCTAACAAGGTTGCTGTGAAGCTGTCCCAGTGTATTTTGTACGGGCAACAAATGTTCGACGATGGTATCCGTTACTGTAGAAAATGACGGTTTGATTTTCACTTCCACGTTCAACTGCTTGAAGTTTTCGTTGAGTTCTTGCAGCTTGGCACCGAAAGAGGCCAGCGTCGATTCCTGTGTGGATTCCAGCACTCCAACTTGATCTCTGATGTTGACGACAATACTCTGAAGGTTCTCGACTTGATTTAATTTCGAACTTTTCTCGGTAAGATCGTTCACGATGCTTCGCATCTCGGTAAACTGCGTGTGAAGGTCGGCGACGCTCTGCGAAGTGGGCAACGTCGACACCAGCGAAGCAAGTTCGTCTCGAATCTGTTCCACGTTCGCCGTTTCCGTTTCCAGTCGTTTCAGCATACGTGATATGTTTCTTTTCAAAGCGTGCAATTCTTTGGAGGTGGGGAGATTGGCCACCCTACTCTCGAGATCGCTCAACGAACTTTTGATGTCGCTCGATTCGGATAGTGCCGTCACCGCCGTTTTCAATTTTTCCAAATCTTCGCTCGAAGGTACGCTCGTCCGTAACGATTCCAAGTCAGCCTGTATGTTGTCCAGTACGTGATGAAAATGAGCAAGATTCGTTTCGACGTTCAAATTTTCTAAATATTCGATCTTTTGCTGAACCGTGCTCAACGTGTCCTGAATGCTCGTCAACGCACTGGCTTCAGCGTGAATATTTTTAATTTCTTCGTTGATCAACTCCAGAGACGCCTGAAGCGTAGCGATGGTGGTTTGAATGTGTTCGAAATCTTGATAAGCCTCCAATTGAATTTTTATGTTCGCGACGCTTTTGCTGATGACCTGCAGTTCGTCTGACGATGGTAGGTTCGTCATGGTATCTTCCAAAGTCTGTAACTTGGATTTAATTTCTTCCAACGTGCCGGCGAATTCTTCTTGTAATTTGGAAACAACAACATGCAAGCGTTCTACATCAATATCCTTCACGACGGTTTGAAGTTCAGAGAAATTCTTTTCTATTGCTGAAGTTCGTTCTTCGATTTCGAGTTTCAATTTTTCCAAATCTTCATTTTTCGATTGAAATTGCTGTAATTTGAGCAAATCATTTTGAAGCTTATCCACGCTCAACTGTATATTTTGAACGTTGTCGTAAGAAGGTACGTCGACATAATTTTTTATGAGCGTTTTCAGTTCGGAATCGATTTTCAGAATGGGGTCGAGACATTGCGTTTGGAGCGTAGCGATCTCCGACTCTAAACTTTTGTTTAAGGTCTCCTGCAAAGCGATCAAATCGCTCCTCAACTTTTTAATTCGGACGTCGAGCATGAGAATCTCTTCTGCGTGGTCAACACGCTTGGTGTTGCCGAAAATGTCGTTAGGCATTTTTGGTTAACGGTTATTTATAATAGGATAGACGATTCGTAATTCTACGAAGAGAGGAATGAGTTTGTCGTAATCTCCTAGGAGTTCCACGTATAAACAATCTCCTGCAGAAACATCGTACGTAATGTTAGAAAGCATCTTGTCGTGCTTGATTCGAAAAATGTTCTTGCCGGTAGATATTTTGATTTCGCCTACGTTTTCCGGATTCACGGTGATTTGAAGTTTTCCATCGATCGGAATTTTGTAAAAATGTAAATTGTTATTAAAAACGTAAAACATCTTGCCCACATCGTCATCCAGTTTTGTCCAAATGCTGTTAAGGTGAACGATGAGTAGAGCATTGAGTTTAGTTAACACGGAAGGTAAGAGGTTATTGGAATTTATTGGTGCAGTTTCCATAATGGTCTGTTTGCGAAAACCGAAAAGATTCATTGTTCCTGTTATTTAAATTAAATTTCTACATGCTGTGCCCCTTCATAGATCGAATAAAGAGAAGAGAAGAGAAGATTTTATCTGCGGCGATGCAATTCAAAAGGCTCGAGAACATGTAATTATGAAGAAGAAAAAAGTAAGAGTTGAATTTAATGAGCCTCGTGTTTTAGAGCGAGCCTTAACGACATAATTACAACTTGCAACTTTTCATCGCCCGAGGGCTCCCCTTTCATTCTTTTCCTCCGTCTGTTTTTTGAAAAATGGCAAAAGACACAGCGAACTTCATGGCTATGGGGTTACAGTTAACACACGTCACATTTATCGCTTCCATTACAGTGGCCCCACTCTCTGGTATGTATTTGACAATCGAGAACACGCAACTTGTTGTCCCTTGCATCCAATGCGACCTTGGTTACGCGCGTCGTGTACAGTTCGTGTAAAGTATTCGCAATGCGATGATCTGTGCTGAGTTTTTTTTCACCATGAAAGAGGCATTCTTTGTAGTCTTTCATGTTGAATTTAGCAGTACTTGTTCTTCCTACCCCTTTCGCTTTCTTGATCTCTTTCTTATCTGCAATCTTGACGCAGTACATTTTGGCACGAAGCCCCGCAAATTCGCTGATGTAATTACCAGCCCCTTCGTCTTTGAACTTTCCTATGGTCATTTTATTTTCCGTCGAATGCAAGTGATGGCCTGATGGTAAGTTACTAAAATCAAAAAGATGCTTCATCTTAGTCAGATCATGTTCGAGGCTTGGTGTGTTTTGGATTAGAAAAATGAAGCTATCCGTGTCAATGTAACATATTTGGATGTTATCTCCGTAAAAAGGTTGAAACTGATCGTAGTACGATTGGTACATGTGCAATTTTGATAGTTCAAGAACTGTGGCACCTATGGCAATCGGCTTGTTGAGCATCACTTGCTTCTTGTTCTTCTCGACGAATACAAGATTCTCGTCGAAAATGGTGAAGTTTTTGAAGTAGGGTGACGCGACGATCTTTTCGAATTTCTTTTCGTCCGTGACCAACGTTGCGTCGATGTAATTACGCACGTTCTCTATCGTCTTGCCGTAGATGGCGTTATTGAACAGTTTGTACAGATCCTTGTCCGCAGGCGATGTCGATTGCGCTCTGCGTCGCGTGTTCTCGGCTATGTACGGTTCCAGCCACCTGCTCTGCCTAAATTTCAATCCTCTGTGTACTTTCTTCAGCTGCAAGCCGTGACGCACGTAGAATTGGAGGAGCCGGTAGTGCAGAACGTAATTCCTCTTGTTCTCCATGCTTAGTATGAGTTTTGGCTCCGATGATCCTCCAGGTGGCTTCTCTTTGGTGGGGGCCAGGGCCAATCCGTGATGTTTCTCGTGCAGCGTTTCGGGATAATCGAGATCCACTTCCAAGAAACAGCCCCATTCGCTATCTTCGCTCCAGTTGAGAAGAAAATCCTCGGAGGAGAGTTCCTCTTCGGTCATCCACGCGTAGTCGCCGATGGGAAGACACTGGGACATGGAGTGGCCATACAGGTTGTTGACATCCCAGTAGACGATGTAAGTGTTGGACTTCGATGCATCGTAACCAGGCGTACCAGGATTATTTGCCTGAGCATGCCTTCGGGGACATTGGACGATGCCACCGCGTATCGCACTCTCCATGAAGGCATACTGTTCCTTCTCTGCGATGAGCCCCAGTTCCACGTTGGTGTATTTCAGCATCGATTCCCAAGTCAATCCCGGCGTCGTGAAGAAATACGCAGGATCCAACTTGTAGATCGAGATGCATCTCTTGCGAAACGACTCGAAAATATCCATGAGAAGTGTCACGTCCAATTTCAAATACAGGTCGTGATAGTCGCGAAAAGTTTGACAATTGAAGGCCGTCCACACACTACGAACGTGTTCGTAGTCCTCTTCGGAACAGACGTCCTCCGTGAGATGAGAATAAAATGCCTCCCGGGGTGGAAGTTCCGTCTCGTCAAACTTGTCAAAATCATTGACGTACTCGTAGGGGTAGACGCCCTTGCGACGCAACAGATTCAAATTCTCATCTCCTCCCGAAAAACACATTTGCTTGGTGGCCACAAGATCTTCGTCGCCAAGTTGAGCTGCAAGGGTGGCCAGGCTGGAGGACAGGAAATTGTACGAATCCAGGATTCTAACTTCCACACTTCCTCCTTCTTCGAGAGGGATCCACACTCTCACGGCGATGTACTTCTCGCTCGTTCTCGGGATGATGCTGATTCGAGAAGTTATGTTGTAGAGTTCTTTGACGAACAGATGCGTATCGTACTTCTCCGTGTAGTGCAGAAACACGGCAACAAAATGCGACTCCTTAATCTTGAGATTGCACAAATTACAGATCGTGTTCAGGAATAATCCATTCTGGTGGTCATGGTGCACGACCTTGTGATTTTCGGGGGTGAAAGCCTGGTCACACTCCGCGCATCTTGTCGCCGTGTCATGTCTCCGCTGTTGTTCCGTCGTGAGAGCAGGTGGAAAAACGTAAGAGCCTTTCAGACTGGGTGCAAGTTCTCTCGCGCATTCCGCTATCTTCTTAACAAAATGTTTTGCCGCATCGGGTCCGCAATACAAGATGACATCATTTAATTTTTCTCCATAGATGGAGAAACTACAAGGTTCGTGGTGAAAAATTTGGATCGTGCTTGAGGTAGAGGGATCAGGGTTGCAAGACGTCATGGGAACTTGGAAGCTTTCAAAGTCGGCATAAAGGACAGCGGGATGGTGGAGAAGAGCCTGGTGTTTCTGAAATTTCATCTTGGTTCCGGGTTTCGGCATGACATCTTCGGGTTCTGCAGTCACGGAGGCAAAACACTTGTGCTGTTCTTTCGTCTTCTTTCCCACGCGAAAAATTCCCAAACATCGATCGCAAATTTCGATCTTATCGTGATCCTTGCTGATCTGTCTTCCTACTAATCGTGAGAAATTCCGTATCAAACTGTAACGGCCATCTACAAGCAAGAGTCGAATTACATTATTCTGGCTTCTCGCAGGTCTTAACACACGAATGTTGTCGCAATCGTCAACCCCAAACACGGAAATATCGAGATCTTCTTTTTTTTCCTCTCTATAGTTTTTTAAAAATTGATTGATCTTATTCAGGGACACAGGATAGGAAATTCCTCTCATCATATTCTCATATCCCCCCTCATATCGTTTGTAATTGGACAGGCGTTCGGGGTGTTCATTATTAGCTGGGTGTAATGCGGCGATGACAGACCATAGGAAACTTTTCGCATCATTACTTTGTATGTTCAACACTGCATTTTGCTTTTTTTTTGTTTTTTTGTTTTTTTGAGCGCTGCGTAACGGTTTGAAATTGCAGATTCGAAGCTGTAACATGTGGCTGCGACCGCAAAAACTCCATCCACTTCCACGCCCTTCAAACTCTTCTTGTTTTTGTCCCAAGTGCTCGAATAGCCGTGTCACAATTTCCTCCAGATCGTCGTGATTGCCTTCGTGTAAGCCTTCACACCCTACGTAAAAGCTGAAAGTGCTTGACTCGGACGAGACAACTTTCTCATACAGCAGGGTCAAGACGAGATGAATTTTAACTGCAACATTAACGATGCAATCCCGTAATTGATCGACTACCATAGATTTCACATTGTCGAGGAAGATGCTCGAGTCACATTTTTCGTCACTTCCAGATTCATACGTCATGATGCGTGCACTTTTATTCAAAGCGCCGCCACCTTCATGTGCATCAATGCGAGATTTCTTTGCCAGAGGGACTACGACATCATGTTCCGGTAGACGACATTTTTTCAAATGCCTAGCAATATTAGGTTTAGAAATTAATTTTCCACAGTTGCGACATGCCACTTTCCCGCAAAGACCGGAGGGACCTGGTTGCGGTTCCATTTTTCCTCTGTTATTTATATATACAGATAAATTTTTTTGGGGGGGGGGGTTGGTAGGGGAAAGCACACTGAAACAGAAAAAAAAAGTTGAAAAAATGCTAGACATTTTTTTTTCCTTCCACATATATATATTATTAGCGAGCCCAACTTAAGAGTTCAGTATGGGGCTTATGGCAACAGTGTTGCCCCATGGTGTGCAGTAGAAGAAAGCTCCAGTGCACATCGAGCGTCTGCTGTAGTACACGCAACAACAAAAGTTAGTGGTCAACGGGGCTGTTCACTGCCAAACTTTTCCTCTAGAGGCGCCACCCCTGTTTGTCCCTAAATAATTTCATTCGTCATCTGGTTGCCCTAAGCTTTACATTGGAGTGCGATAGGATAGCTATTCAAACGTTATTTTCAACAAAAGTAAGAACTTCTTGTGTAAATCGATAACAAAAATTGTTTAGCAAAGCTTTAGGATTATGTAGCAAGTCATAAATTTCTGAAAATTACGTTGTCCTGAACCTAAGAATTAATATATTAAAGCGCAACGACAGGGTAGCTCAGACGGGCTAAATATAGTATATTTATGCACAAAGAGCACTAAACTAGACGTTATTTTGGTCGTCCCTAGCTGCTATAGGTCTATAATTTAAAAAAAAAAAAAATAGATTTCTGCACTACGGTTTTATGTTTCCTCTTGTTGCAACTTGCGTGTATGTGCAATTCAACGGCGAGAGTAGGAATCGGGGAAACTACCTAAATTACAAAAAAGAAAATGTATTAAGTGGATAAGCGCATAATATTTATTATTATACACTATGCCCTATCCTATAACTTAATATTAACATATGTTTTCTTTGTATGAAGCAGACATTTCCCCCTCGTATTTTCGTCCTTTTAAGATTATAATTCCTGTAAATAAGAAAATCCTAGAGGTTGCGAGATATGAAACAGAATGTAACATATTTCTTGTAATAACTATTCTTCTCAATAAATATGTATGTATAAAATAGAGAACTATATTTACTAGCTATGAGGAAAAGTATGATATCACGATAAAAAATAAGTCGGGTATTAATAACAACTAGCTATAAAAAAAAAGTGCAGTTGCGTGGAATTATTATGTATTATTCTTTACCAGATTCAGAAGAATAAAACACTTAAATTGTGAAAATTCAAAGTGACGTAAACAAGTGCTGTGCAAATTTAATGCTATTTTTAGATCCGATATCTTTTCTGTTATTGACGATCGTCTTATTAAAATTCTTAGTTTCACAACACTGATGTTCCGATATAATTTCCGATGTTAAGATGAAATTAAACTTGCAATTTAATGTAATAGCAGCACGTTCAGCATCAAATTCCCCTTATATTTAAATATGGGAGAACAATTGCCCATCAAAAAGCGTGGGGTCACAACATGGGTGCTGGCACCTACAATAGTTTGCTTTGACTGGAACATACAAGAATGCATGACTTGGTGGGAAGCTGTTCATTCTTGCAGCTGTTGGTCCACAATAATGACGGTCCGTGGAGGAAGATTTGAAAATAACTGTTTCCGAATATACTTTTTATACGTCTTGCTCTCTATTTTATCACAGTGTTTTTCTTTCCTTTATGCACATAAAGGCGACAACGTTACCACTGCCCCATCGGGGAGGCCTCTTTCACATTTTTCGGTGCACTGTCTCATTTGAAACGGAACAGTGTTCATTATAATACCGGCATACACCAAAAAACCCCGGTCGTCGCATTTTAATTAAGGGATTAGAGTTCCATAGCCTGTGGAGGCATTTAAAGGTTCGTATCTCACATAAAACCGTAAGTCCGTCCAGTCCCAATTAACATATCTGTGCAGAAAAGTGAATTTAAAACTCAATTAATCAAAAACTAGAGGTGTGAAATAGATGAAGTTCTGTTGTATTTGTGTAAACAATGATAATAGAAAGAAAAACAGACATTGGAAATATTCAATCTAAAATGCTCTCGCTTTGTATCCATCAGTTAACGTTATTGCCTTTCAAACAACAAGTTCCGGATTAAATTTACTTAGGTATCTCATAAATCTATTCCCTATTTATGCATTTGCGTCAAACTTTACTATCTGGAAAAGAACTGCTCAATCATTTTATGTTCTTTTAATATAATACTATCTAACTTTTTATAATAGTTAGTCATCCTTTGGGAAGAGCAAGTGAACCGGGGGTATTCCCGCTAGATCCACCAATACATACAATATGCCTGTTTTCAGAGAAAAATTCCCCAAACAAGAAAGCCCACACACAAATAATAAATTTCTTGACCTGGCCCCAAGACGGAAGCCTATTCACGAACTTTTGCCTGGCTATTCCCCACCCCCTTCCCTCTTCCCAACACGTGTTTGCAGCGAGTGGCAACAGGGTGATGGCTGTTATTTTTGACTCCCCAAATCGCGCTTAACATAAGAAAGGAAAGCGCATTTTTGAATGTTCTGAATTGTAATAGAAGGTATAGAGCATCAAAACCTTACATTTCCTCTCCTTTTTGCATATTTATTATTTTCTCTTCGCATGTTAATAAATTTTGTTTCTGGCAGAATAGGGATGGGGATCTCAAAAGTAAAAGCCCATAACAGCCCATACTGAACTCTTAACTTGGGCTCCTCTATAGACGCAAACAGTATGTGTGTGTGTGTGTGTGTGTGTGTGTGTGCACTGTTGTAGGAGGTAAAAAATATGCGACATGTAAGTATGTATGTCAATTTTTTATGACTCCTCTTGAATATGTGTGTGTCAGACGCAAAACAAAATATAAATATATCATGAAAAAAATAAAAACTTACCTTTCAAGAAAGATAGAGAGACTTCAAAAACTTGTAGCTCACTAAAAAAAACTTCCACGATGATATGTATGTATGTATACTGCTAGACAAACAAATTAAAAAATACTGAACTGCCACGATTGACGTTCACCTTTCAAGAGAGATAGAGAGACTTCAAAATAAAACTTGTAGCTCACTAAAAAACTTCCACGATGATATGTATGTACTGTTTGACCAGCAATCCGAGAGCTCTCGAGTTTTCTGCGCATGCCCGAAGTAGAAGAGTCCAGTCGTAAATTGGGGGAGTTTGCGGAAGCGCTTCTCTGAAACGCGAGCAGCGCGAGTGTCACGTGGGGAAAGAGAGCAATGTTGCCAACCGGAGAATATTGTCACAAGATATTGGAAGTGTTCTGGCCGTGGAGAGGCGTCTTTGCAAAAGCTGAAGTCTTGAACGTAGCACCAGTTCGGCATCTTTGACCCAACCCCAGAGGAAGCCGACTGGACCCGTATCTCGTTTCGAGCCACCACTATGGGCGTCCGGAAGTTGGAGAAAATATGCCTTGTTTGCCCCCCTGAAAAAAACCTTCCTTGCCCCTCCCTGGAAAAAATCCTGCGAACATCCATGGCCACCACCTGTTTTTCCGTAAAGCGCTGTCGTCACTTTTGCCTGCAGTGTTTAGACATCCATTCATTCACTGCGACGTTTTACTCCCAAGGTCTTTATATTATATATAAAAGAATAGCATAGCACAATAACACTAATCGAGATTCAACTCTTCAATACCAACAGTGAAACTAAAATTGGCAAACAGCATAGTTGTGCATGTCCCTCGGTTTTCGTTACCTATGTTCTGGTGGATAAGCATCCTCGCAGATTGGTAACACTGTTCAACCTGCAACTGGGAGCGGCGTTCTCGCGCCTGCCTTCCTATCGCCAACTTCCTTTTTTTTCTTGGCACTTTGCCAACTGGAGCTCTCGGTTCGCTGGTCAAACAGTATGTATACTGCCAGACAAACAAATTAAAAAATACTGAACTGCCACGATTGACGTTCACTATGATAAGAAAAAAAACTGTTACGTTATATAGGAATCCCCACCCCACACGACCACCTCTCCTTTGGTGAAAACACAATGAGCGCTATAGTCAATGTCCTAGCAATAAACCTCGTCAACATAATTAACGTAATTAACGTAATAAACGTAATAAACATCGTCAGCGTAATTAATGAGGCGCGCGCGCGTGTGTGTGGCACATCGTTCCCGAGAGAGGTTTACAAAGCTCACGATATACAAACATTGGTGTCCCCGAGACTTGGAAGATTACGATAAGATGCATTCATACTTCAAGAATAAGAAAGTGCATTTACTCATCACGCTGTGTCAGCACAACAAATAAATGCGCGGAACATGATCTACCCATGATAGATAAATAGGCGCGCGCATGTGTGTGGCACATCGTTCCCGAGAGAGGTTTACAAAGGTCACGATATACAAACATTGGTGTTCCCGAGACTTGGAAGATTACGATAAGGTGCATTCATACTTCAAGAATAAGAGGATGAGAGGATGAGAGGATGAGAGGATGAGAAGATGAGAGGATGAGAGGATGAGAGGATGAGAGGATGAGAGCTCATCTTTCACCCATCACTGCTTTTCTGCGCCGTGAAACATCATCGGCGTAATAAATGAGGCGCGAAACGGGGAGAGAAAGTGAGTTTTTGAGGTTTTTGTGGTCGTTTGGTCAAGAAATCAAAGTTGTCGTCAAAGGCATATTTACTATCTACTCATGATATTTTCTGTCACCATTCGAAAACGTTCCAACATTTTCACTTAACCTAATTAAATATTTACTATCGCACAAACACATCTCACTTCTTCGTTTCGTCATTTTTAACATTCCTACTTACCTATCTGCTTCGCGGAACATTCTTTAAGGTGTCCTTACCTTTTTTTCATGAAACTAATTTGAATTTTTGACATTACGAGTACTTCTTTCTTTTCGTTTTTTCGCTTGCGTAAGACAGAAGAACATGGCGCGTACACCTCGATGGTGGTGTTGCAAGCAAAACTTGAAGATGAAATATTTTGAGGTCGGATGTGTGATTGAACACATCATTCCCACCTAATTTTTTTTTAAACTAAGATATCCTTTTTACTGTTAGTTGCATCCCAATAATGTATTCCATGTGTGGTAAAGAAAAGAAAGAAAGTAAAAAAATGTATCGGTCTGGAAAAGCAACTACATGTGAAGGAAAATAAGCGGAAAGAAATTCGCGTCGCCAGTAGTGAAACAATTCGAAAACTTACATGATAAGTAAATAGGTTCCTACCAATAGAAGGTGTAGGTGGGTGATTAATATTAACGCTTCACGCTCTGAAGGATGCGTGTTCGAGTGCGGTTACAGATTTTTTTGTTGTTGTTGTTCTTGCCAATGAGGCACCAACATGTGTGTGTTCGAATTTGCATGTAGACGGTGATTCTTTTTAAAATCTGTAACCACAGCACATGCATTTTTAATCCATGATTTCACCTGCTAATATCAAAAGCACCTTAGATGTTTCCTTCTTAAATAAATAAATAATAAATAAGCCAATGCCCGACAATCCTCGAAGGGCCTTACCCTCAGTCCCACAATTCTACATAGAGGTGTGGAGAACTTCGACCAGTAATGGGGTGACATGGGGTCTGCACGTCGAACCCTCAGCCGTTATAATAATCCTATAGCGCAGCAGTCCAATATCGGGCCAAGGCTTACCTACCGACTGCTGGCCTCCCTCGCTCACTCACTCGGAGCTCCAATTTCCTCACCGGTCCTATACACAGGCCGAGAACCTAGGCGGACTTGAACTCATGCCGTCCTTCAGTCTGATTCTCATATACAGCTACAGATTTTACAACACAATTATAATGTTAAGATCTGGACTAAATCTGTCGACTCATATAACCTAATATGTTCGTAGCTACTTTTCGTTTTAAAAATTGAAATTCTATTCATAACTCAACCAATATATATTTTTTCAATAACAGCTCGAAGTTTTGAAGTGGTTGCTAAGAATTTCTAAATTGACGTTCCACTGTTTCTTGACCTTGCGTGATATGCAAAGCAAGAACTGTATGTCTCGTTTACATGCCTTCCCACATGTTGTAAGAAGTTTAATATCGAGTAGTTAACTCTCAAACCCATTAAATTTTTATTAAAAAATAACAGTCGTGCCGATATGTCTAATTAATTCCATCCTAGATATATACTGTAAAATAAAATCTGCCGTTGACGAGAGGCGAACCCAGATTTAGAGGCAAGATTTAATAGCATAGCTTCATCAGTAAACCCATGATGCACAAGAAAATAATATAAACCCTATAGCGCTACAGCCCAATATTGGGCCCTGGCTTACCTACCGACTGCTGGCCTCCCTCCCACGCGGGCCACCAAGGGGGCGTGGAGATCTGCAGCCAGACTATGTCGGCCCGACCAACCCCCAGCCGTTGTAGGACTTCGCGACTGGATTACGCACACAGGCCGAAAATTCCCGGAGACTGAACCCGGGATCGAACCCATGCCGTCCCGCAACCGAAGAAAATAATATAGTTACATCAATTCCATGCAAACACCAGATTTAAATAATACACTATTTACATTTTTTTATTATTACATTTACTTTATTCATGTTTCACTTTATGGTTTCAACTTTATTAAAGTAGTTTTGTATAAAGCAGTTTCAAAACTATTTGCAATTTCAATTAAAAATAAATACATTTGTCATCAAATTTGCAATACAAATTATTCCAGGCTTGCATTAGTTGGCATTCTATCCTTAAAAAAAACAGTACTATGAGGAGAATCGAACCGCCGACACTTGGTGTGGTGAGCAGGTATCATAGTGACCGGACCACACCATCCTTCTTGATTTATCGCTCATATGCTCCTACCCATGGGTTGAAACCATATTGCACTATTCTATCTGCTATTCATAAAAATTATATTGCAATTAAATTAGTGTTCCTCGAAACTATGAAACATATTGTTTTCATGTTAACTCTACATATTGTAAACGAGGACATTTAGAATTCGGTCACATATAGGATGTCCCATGTCGTGTATGATTCAACAGTCTACCTAAGAAGACTGCGAGCTGCTAGGTAAGTAGGAATGTTAAATATAACGAAACGAAGAAGTGAGATGAGTTTGTGCGATAGTAAATATTTAATTAGGTTAAGTGAAAATGTTGGAACGTTTTCGAATGGTGACAGAAAATATCATGCCACTCGAGTGAACTGCAAGACAATCAAGTATGTGTGCGTTCTTTACATAATACATGCAGGAGGCGAGTTGCATCTACACTTCACATTGGTCAGTTGCTTCTATGCCTTTTACGCATGACCGACAGAACATAGGGTATTGGTTAGCGTTCAGGATCGTCAACCTGATAGTCGTAGGTTCAAACCCCTACGGTGGCATAAAATTTTCGGAAGTTTTAGACATGTCCCATTGTGTTCATTGTCCACGCCATGTGAAATGGAATGATTGCGTTTGGAGTTAACGATGAAACATTAAGGAATAACATCTCCATTTCAGCGAACTGAGAAGTGGAGAAAAATAGGATAATTCTTGTAAATATAAAAATTACATTCATGTTTTTAATGGTATAATGGCAGCTAAAATCGAAAATGTTACGTGGAAGATTTTATCTTGTTCTGAAAGACATTTCGCACCGATCGAATACATTCTGTGAAAATGTTATTGTATGCTTAATGTTGATAATTTGATCAATGCATTCATTCTTGACACTGAGACCATATTTTCTGCAACTACCTCTTCTCTCCTCCCGTCTCCAGTCTCTTCTGTTCTCCTCCTCTCCTTCTCATTCTCACCCCTTTCTCCTCTGCTTCCATCTCATATCGCCTTCCCTCCTGTTCTCGCCCCTTGTCTTCATTCCACTCTTCTCCACTCATCACTTTTCCTGTCTTTGATTTCAACTCCACTGCACTCTTCTCCTCGTCTCTTCATTATTCTCTTTTTCCCTCTTTTACTCTATTCTCCACTCCCGCCTTCTCGTCTCCTCCCCTACTCTCATCTTGTTTCCCTCCTCTCTTCTCTTCTTTGCTCCATTTTCCTCATCTCTCCTCTAATATTTTTCCTTTCTTCTCACTACTTCTCCTCTCCTCGTCTATCCTCTCTTTCTTCTCCCCTCTACATTTTCTCTTCTCCTTTCCCTTTCTCTTTCTCCTCTCCTTGTCTATCCTCTCTTTCTTCTCTCGTCTACCTTTCCTCTCCTCCTTTCGCGTTCTCTTCTTCCTCTCTTCGTCTATCCTCACTTTCTTCTCTCTTCTTTTCCTTTTCTCTTTTCGCTTTCTCTTCTTCCTCTCCTCGTCTATCCTCTCTTTCTTCTCTCCTCTACTTTTTTCTTCTCCTTTCCTCGTCGATCCTCTCTTTCTTCTCCTCTCTACATTTTCTCTTCTCCTTTCTCTTTCTCCTCTCTTTTATCACCTTTCGTTTCCTCTCTCCTCTTTTCCTTTCTGTAGACGCATCAGCGATGAAATACTAGAAAACCTATTGTGTTGTCTTTCAGAAAGAATTTTGTCATTTGCTATATAATAGTGATATTTTTAATAATTTTATACAATGATACTTGTTTCTTATTTCTTTCGCGTATTTCATAAATATCTATTGTGCATGTGGCAACCCTGAAATTGAGCCTAACTCTACACGCAACCCACCGACGCCTTGTGTAAATTGGGTTGCCTAGTTTAAAATGTCGTTGTCCTAAAACTTTTGAGAGACACTGTACATCTTCGTCTTGGCCTACAAGTCTTTCACCACTAGGTTTACGAACAAGAATCCTGAAAGTTTTTTTTCTATTCTTTCCTGTACATGTTACGTGATCTGCCCACTGACGACTTCTTGATGTAATCATTCTATAAACTTGATATTTCAGAATGATTTATAGCCAAGTCACATCATAGCTTCATGAAGTAGATGCTTTATTGTACTTCATTTTTGTGCCACTTTTGCGAAAATGGGGATGAGTGATATGATGAAATTGACGAATACACACTAACAAACATCCATGGTCAGGCCGGGATTCCAACCAGGGACCCCTGGCATCGCAGCGCGATGTGCTAACCACTCCGCCACGGGGGCCAGCGTACCCTCAGGAAAAAGCTCAAGTACAGACGTAAAAATCAAAAAACGACGTAATATTAACTCGACAGAATGCGCGCTCTCCGCTAGGATGCAAGGGTACATATTAGCCACAAGCAAAGTTGCTTCTGAAGTCCAAATTATAATTGTTTAAAAACATTTAACAAAATCTTTATGGTTTGATCAAACTTTATACATTCTGAACATGTTTATTGCATTACACACTTGATAAAAATGAGAAGAAAAAAACACGTTGAAACACCAAACTGAAACGTACGAGTGTTCATAGGGGTGCAAAATTACCCAGGCAGTGTTTCAACTGTCCTGCGAGAGAAACTAACGAAGTCTTTCAGCTAATTCAAGGTTCCGACACCCGAAAGGGTTCACTGGGTAGGTACTGAGGGGTGGCCTTGGGTACTCATTGAAAACGATGAAAATTCTACACATCAAAATCGCCTGGGTAATTCCTTACCCGTACGCGCGTTTAAACGTGTTAACTACAATACTTTTTTAAAGTCAAAAAGAACTGCTGAAATTTATGTCATTTGGCGCGAAACGCGAAATCGTAAAACAAAGAAACACTCTTTTAGAGTTTAAGAATTGCAAATTGCTAATAACACCCCCCCTTCTTTATTATAGAGCAGAGTCGCGAAAAATACGGCCCGTTAAAACCAGAAATTAAAAGAACTGAAAGATCCCTAATCCGCTATTCCCAGTGGAAGACAAAAGAAATACGAAAAACGCGTTGAATTGCAATTCCAGTCCCCCTGGCGGATCTTTTCGGAAGCTGTCGACGCTTGTCTTTCTTATGCAAATACGTTGAGGCGATTGGCTACAGATTTCACAAGGGCTCTTTTACCCTTCTTTATAGTTATTTTCGCGACGGAGAAGACGAAGGGTGGGAATTCATTTAAAAACAGAAAATCTCGAAGGAGAGGCACGGCAGGGCAGGAAGGGTGTAAATGCGGTTCTTAAACGCTAAGAAGTGAGCCTTAAGTTCAATTAAAAGAGATTTTTTAATTATCTTTAGGATACCCGTATACTTGTCTCCCCGTTCAGTCCCCCTTTCGGGAACTTTTGTGAGGAATGAACCACCATTTTATCTTTCGATGCTGCTATCATTTGACATCTTCTGAAGTTTTAAATTTACTGTAAGGGTAGTCATTGGCGCGTTGAAAGTAGCTGCAACGGTTTTTTCGGCGAATATCATTGGTTCACAGAACGTTCCTTCAGTCCACTTCACGTTTAAGCCTTTTGCAATTGTTCCTGCTCTAATGTTTGGTTTTGTACTTATTCACATTCTACTGTCACTCTTCTCGACCTTATTCCCATGATAACTTTTGCTCTTGTTCTAATTCTGTTCTGATTTTTATTTTCATTCTTTCATTTTCTTATGGAATATTGATTATCCTTCCCTTATTTTGCTATGGAATATTGATTATCTTTCCCTTATTTTCTTATGGAATATTGATTATCCTTGCCCTATTTTGATATAGAATATTGATTATCCTTCCCTTACTTTGTTAAGGAATATTGATTATGCTTCCCTTATTTTGCTATGGAATATTGATTATCCTTCCCTTATTTTCTTATGGAATATTGATTATCCTTCCCTTATTATGTTATGGAATATTGATTTTCCTTCCCTTATTTTCTTATGGAATATTTCTTTTCCTTCCCTTATTTTGTTATGGAATATTGATTATCTTTCCCTTATTTTGTTATGGAATATTGATTATCCTTCCCTTATTTTGTTATGGAATATTGATTATCCTTCCCTTATTATGTTATGGAATATTGATTATCCTTCCCTTATTTTGTTATGAAATATTTCTTTTCCTTCCCTTATTATGTTATGGAATATTGATTATCCTTCTCTTATTTTGTTATGGAATATTGATTATCTTTCCCTTATTTTGTTATGGAATATTGATTATCCTTCCCTTATTTTGTTATGGAATATTGATTATCCTTCCCTTATTTTGTTATGGAATATTGATTTTCCTTCCCTTATTTTGTTATGGAATATTTCTTTTCCTTCCCTTATTTTGTTATGGAATATTGATTATCCTTCTCTTATTTTGTTATGGAATATTGATTATCCTTCCCTTATTTTGTTATGGAATATTGATTATCCTTCCCTTATTATGTTATGGAATATTGATTATCCTTCCCTTATTTTGTTATGGAATATTGATTATGCTTCCCTTATTTTGTTATGGAATATTGATTATCCTTCCCTTATTTTGTTATGGAATATTGATTATCCTTCCCTTATTATGTTATGGAATATTGATTTTCCTTCCCTTATTTTGTTATGGAATATTTCTTTTCCTTCCCTTATTTTGTTATGGAATATTAATTATCCTTCTCTTATTTTGTTATGGAATTTTGATTATCTTTCCCTTATTGTGTTATGGAATATTGATTATGCTTCCCTTATTTTGTTATGGAATATTGATTATCCTTCCCTTATTTTGTTATGGAATATTTCTTTTCCTTCCCTTATTTTGTTATGGAATATTGATTATCCTTCCCTTATTTTGTTATGGAATATTGATTATCCTTCCCTTATTTTATGGAAGTCCTCCTCCGTGGCCGTGCGGTCTAAGACACCTTGCTTTGGACGGCGGCTGCGGGACGGCATAGGTTCGATCCCGGGTTCAGTCTGTGTATAGGGAGGAAATTGGGGAGCTTCGAATGAGTACGGTAATCCGGTCGCGTACTACAACGGCTGGGGATACGTCGGGCTGACCCCCCGACTATTCCAATCCTGGTTGAAGATCTCCACGCTTAGAGGTGACGAAGGAAAGCGTGGGAGGGAGACCGGCAGTTGGTAGGTAAGCCAAGGCCCTTCATAAACTGTTACGCACAGGATTATTTATTTTATTTTATGGAATATTGAATATTATCCTTCCCTTATTTTCTTATGGAATATTGATTATCCTTCTTTTATTCCATCATAAAATTTTGATTCTTCCTATTTTATTCCATTATGGAATTTCTATTCTTCTTCTCTTGTTTCCCTCGCCATTAAGCCACTTTTTACTTAACCATTCTCACTTCCCTTGCCTTACTTACTAATGGGTGTTTATTGGTTCATGTTCGTTTTTATATTATTGCGAATCACAAATCATTCGCGGCTGTTCATCTTCGATATTATTTTTGTCTCGATTCTTTGTTCCCATCTTATTTATGTTATAACTTTGGTCTTATTTCCTTAAAGCGCTGCAAACCAGGGCTTTTCACAATATTTTGTAAATAATTCACAGCTGGTATTATCTGCTATATAGTTGAACACACATAATTTAATACAAGCTACCCAAACAACTTACAGCAATTGGAGAGATTAATAGATCATTGACTTTACCTTGTCCTTCCTAAAGCTACTGTACTTTCCAGACTTAGACAGAGACGCAGAATGACAACATGTCACCAAGCTAATCTTCTGATGCCCCATCTACCAACCAAGATTCAAATTTCTACCTATTACAGCTCCTAAGATATCTGGAGTTGACAAAAACAGCTGATTTTAAGATACTCTGCTCTTGTAGTTCCTTAGATACAAATGTATATCGATATGTCCTTTGAGCACGTCTTCAAGTTTCTTCTCTTTAGCTGTTACAGTTCTTGAGATATCGACAGCCGATACGTGTTCTACAAGATTCTTTTACAGCTTTACATCCTTTTTAACGAGGGGAGAGAAGTTTTCTGTCATTTGCTTTAAAGCGCGTCAGCTCGCATCAGATTGCCAAAATGAATTGCAAATTTCCCTGGATGAATATGCAAAATCGTTCTGCATTTTCTCCCTTACCAAGTTTTATGTTTGTCTTGCGAAAACTTCAGAGGGGAGGAAACGTTCGTTTGTTTCAGTTCTTTCAGCTTCTCTTCAGCAAACATCGCCTACGTCTTAGGAGAAATAAGTGATCGATAAAGTTCCTTAATGAAACCGCTTTCCAGCTTATAATTCAGTTTCCATTCAAATCGATCTGTTTTCCATCTTTCAAGAGAGAGACCTAAATTCGTTATAACATCTGCTAATAGTAAGCCGAGGCCAAGTTGTATTTCAGGTTCATTGTACAAAGAGGCTAATGGGAGATAAGCATACGATTCATACAGTTCAAAGCATGATACGAACTGATATCTGCCACTAGGATTTCTTAGATCCTGATGATTCTGCAAAAGTCTCACTGCATGACAATCTTGTACTTCAAGGTTCTCTAAAAGTCTTGTTGGAGAGCTATCTCGGCCCTTGTGATTCTCCAAAAGTCTTACTGAAGAGCTACGTATCTAGGGATTTGTGATTCTCCTAAAATCTTACTACAGAGCTATCTCGAGCTTCGTGATTTTCCAAAGTCTAACGGCAGAGCTCTCTTGAGCTTAGTGATTCTCCAAAATTATTACTGCAGAGCTATTTTTGTTCTCTGAATATTAGTGATAATGGGAGTAAGAAAATACTAATAATAATATTATCAAACACAAAACCAGATAAAAAGCTAGCAAAAACTGCATGTACAACATGCTATGTGAATGCGGGCGAGCTTACATAGGAGAATCAGGATGCTCTCGACATAAAAGGGTAGATGAACACAAGCAGCACACACGCAAAGATGAAACAGGACGAAAAGCACTAGACAATGGGTAATGTCCAATTAATTTTTTTCCTCTCGGTGAGTGTGGGACTTTGTGATACTTTAAAAGTCTTATCGTCGAGCTGTCTAGAATTTCACAAATATGCAAAGGTCTTACTGTCGCACCGTCTAGTTTTACCAATATACAAAGGTCTTACTGTCGAACCGTCTAGAGTTTCACCAATATGGAAAAGTCTTTCTGCCGAACCGTCTGCATTTTCACGAATATGGAAACGTCTTTCTGTTGAACCGTCTAGAGTTTCATCAGTATGCAAAGGTCTTACTGTTGAACCGTCTAGAGTTTCATCAATATGCAAATGTCTTACTGTTGAACAGTCTAGAGTTTCATCAATATGCAAATGTCTTACTGATGAACCGTCTAGAGTTTCATCAATATGCAAAGGTCTTACTGTTGAACCGTCTAGAGTTTCATCAATATGCAAAAGTCTTACTGTCGAACCGTCTAGAGTTTCACCAATATGGAAAGGTCTTACTGTCGAAGCGTCTAGAGTTTCACCAATATGCAAAGGTCTTACTGTCGAACCGTCTAGAGTTTCAACAATATGCAAAGGTCTTACTGTCGAACCGTCTGCATTTTCACCAACATGGAAAGGTCTTACTGTCCAACAGTCTGAAGATTAAACAGTCTGCAAAAGTCTTGTTCTCTAGGTCTTGGGGGTTCACATTTCTCTAAATGTTTTACTTCAGACTACTTTGAGGCTTTGTGATAAACAAAAGTGTTAGTATCTCAAAATCTGCTGTTTCGTGATTCTAAAAACGTCCTGTTCAAATTTTGATGGTTCCAGAAATGGAAAATGAAAAACCATGCACATTTCAGAAAGAATTCTTAAAACTCCTGCCCAGTCGATGAGGACCTTTGCTCACAAGCGCCAAACAGAGAGAATTACTAGAGAATCTTTAGTCTCGCCACCGTCGGACATAAACTCCAAATTGGCAGACAGGATGCTGCTATGGAAGATGCGATAAATCACTTCGAGGGATCACTGCCAAGAAATGATATACGCTCAAGATCTCGGGGAATTGTTAGGAAAATATATTTGGGAAGCGGCCAGATTAGCTAGATAGAGATGATCGTGTGACGATTTACCAATAAAAGAAAGCAAGGACGGAATAATGCGAAAAGAACACCAAAGGAATCACAGAAAGAAAAAGAAGTCAAGGTATTTAAAGGAATAGGGCGAATATATATAAATGAATGAAGTAATAAAAGGAAAACTCGAAGGAACCTTAAAATAGATGAGCAAAGAGAATAAGAGAATATATAACGGAAAATGTATGAATAGAGTAAATTATATGAAAACAAAAGTTGGAAGAAATACATTTTAAGAAAGCTATTGGCAGAATCATCGTCATAATTATGAGAAATTTGTATGTACATTACTGTTTATATCTTGTTATTTATACAAAAGTTAATTGAGATTAGTACTGTATAGTACAATGTAGTTTTCTTCAATTTAATATGGAGTAATGTATGAAAATATACGAGGGTAAGTCCATAAGTAAGTCCAATGGGGCTTTCAACTGTGTCTCAATAAACATTAGGAAGTTACAATTACAATTTTTCAACGCACGTATTACATCGTTGCTAGATACAATCGTTTTCGACTGAATAGCGATTGATTGATTGATTTAGTTTATTTTACTTCGCGTTTTGTGCATCTTGGCTAATTTGCGAAGATGGGGATGAATTGATGAATGGACATTCACAAACAACCAAGCCCGAGCGGTATTCGAACCCGGGACCCTTGGCGTCGCAGCACGATGACTGAATAGCGAGCCACACCGTTTCCTTTAGTTCTTTTTCCAAGGTGACTTGACCCATTTTGCACAAACTTTGACTGAACGCTGCTGTTCTTTGATGCTAAGGTACAGCGGAGAGGACATTGTTAACGTCAATACAACTGACCGAGCAGCTTGACAACAGCGACTGGCACAGTGTTGCAACCTCTCCCTACGTCAGAACCGTTGGACCGTATTTTCGTCTCCTGGACCGAAAACGCAACACCCAAACCCCATCACATGCAATGTATTGTAACGCCACTAGATGGCAGTGGCTGCCAAGACATTGAACAGAGGGAAATGGGAAGTCAGTGCTTGTTTAACAGTCGTGCAGGATGAATGTGACCCGGGGTGAACAGCGTTCTTATGTGAAAGTAGCAGTTCTCCGTGGAAGGAATGGGAGAGAATGTCACGCTGAGCTTGTGGAAGCCTTAGGAAATGATGCTCTACCATACCGAACTGTTGCGAGGTGGGCAGCAGCATTCGGACCTGGAAGAGAAGCAACGTTCAGGACGACATTGTTTCTTAATTTTCCTTTTTCTCTATCCTGATACAGATCTCTATGTTGTTCAAAATTCATACATTGAACGTTAGCATATATCGTGACCTTCCAATTGTATATTTAGAATTTCTTGCCTGACCCGCATTATCGTGGAAAATAATAGTTGCCACGACTTTTCCTGTAACACTGGTATCAACAATGCATTGCTATTACAAATATTAATTTAATAGCAGAATATCGTTTGATATTTTCAAAATATTTTGTTTCGTTTGCTGATTGTTGCAGCTTATGCTTGTCAAGAGAACGGCAATTGTCTTAGGACTGTTTCTATTAAGTTTTTCAAAGTAATATTTTGGGTCCAAAGACTTTGCCTAGATAGAGGCAAGCATTGCCTCTATTGTTGACATTTGTTCAAGTTGGCGAGATTTTCTAGTGCTTATCGACAATAGCAGTCACAAAAGCAGATTACAGTTGGAATACCATTGCTGATTGTTTCCGAAATATCTCAAATTCTCTCCAGGACAGGGCCTTTAGCATACGGTCCGGGCCTGAATCGTTTGCCCGTATGGAATATGAACATGGTGCATCTAAGGTATACGGTCAAGATCCTATGGTTGATTGTCTAGCAATGCCTGCGGAAAACGACAATGCTGCAAACGTAACGCTGATAATTAATGAGTCACTATGGTAATGCAAAGTTAAAGCGTAAGAAGAACACTGGAAATACGATAAAAGTATAATTATAAAAGAATAACACAAAATGAGAAAAAACACGGCTGAATTGCTGTGGGAAGGGAGCAAGATTATATCTGAATATAAGGTAAGCTAAACAATAAGAGCCTGCGTTTACGGTGTAATCAAATACCCTCCCATCTTAGATGGGCCAAGAAGATATTTCAAATATCTACTTAAGCTATACATCATTAAAGGAATATACGTGGCTAATATGATAACACTGTTGAGCCTTGTTTCCATGTTAATAAAACATTAAAGTGCTGACAAAGGCAAATTTTATTGTGTAAAACAGGGTCTTCTTCAGACGAGGATTCACAATAAATTGATGAAAGATCCTACCATCCATCATCTTATATATACACTCCCAGTACAGGCTCCATACACAAAACAGCAAGCAGGAGAGGAAGAAATAATAAACTGGAATGGGGGTCTGAAAATCAACAAAGAATGGAAAGGATGAGAGAAAGGAAGGAGGAAATAAGAAGGAAGAAAGAAAGATGGAGGGAAGGAGTCCAGGAGATAAGGAATCTGTCCACGTCCACACCTTGAGGAATTGATAAGGCATAGACTCTCGCCAGGTACCTGTCAGGAGATTCCAAGCTCAGGAATTCCTGACAGGAAAATGTTTTCTGATAAGAACTGGCAGCTTCATGTTGTGTTGTGTATGCACCCTGTACTGGGAGTGATGATGCTAGGATATCTCATCAATTTATTGTGAATCTTCGTCTGAAGAAGACCCTGTTAGAGGGTGGAAACGTTACGTTTTTAGTACATATTTTTTTATACAATAAAATTTGCCTTAGGCTAATATGAGATTCAAGACAGATGAGCTTGGCAATAATTATCAAATTATTTCTACCTTATTCACTGTACGTATTACTATTTTGATTATTAGATTAAGCAACATCTGACCCACAAATTTTATTTTAATACTGTTAGTTAGTGTAATGTTGAACAATAGTTTCCAGGCCGGGTGTAAGGGGTACCTTCCACGTAGGCGCCAAAAAGTAAACCTCACTTCCACGTAGTACACCCTGGACTGAAGATTAACGAGGCTCTGGCGATCGCACTATGGCTAGTATAATTTTTTGTGTTGTCCTGTTTTTTGTCCTTGTGTGTGCTGAGTGCCTGTTTACAGCCTCGGCTTTTAACAGAAGTCAGAAGATTTTAAGATTTTTAGTTATGCAACGTTAGAGTTCATATTTGTAATGATAAGGGGCTGGCCCCCGTAAAACGTGATTGATTGATTGATTGATTTAGTTTATTTTACTTCGCGTTTTGTGCCTCTTGGCTAATTTGCGAAGATGGGGATGAAATGATGAAATTGATGAATGGACATTCACAAACAACCAAGCCCGACCGGGATTCGAACCCGGGACCCTTGGCGTCGCAGCGCGATGTGCTAACCACTCGGCCACAGGGTCGGGCCCGTAAAACGTGAAAGAGTGCAAAATAGCCTAAGTGCTGACGCACCCAAAATTTTAAAATTCAAATTCAAATAAGTTTCCAGGCAGTGCATTTAAGACTAATAGTCACACACTTCATAGGTTGAACGTCGTGCTATAAGTTATTTGAAAAACACATTATTTTGTGATTTCTTTTGTGGTAATAAATAAGAACACTATTTTATTTACTAATTTCTATTGTAGGTTTTATATCACTCGTGGCGATGAAGATGAATGATGAAACAGACATGGGAACAAAGACAAAACACATTCAAGCATTTCTCAAATTCCAACTAGTTAGAGAAACTTAACAAAAACGCTTTTCTCTGTCCCGAGAGCAAATCAAGTTGTTTGAAACACTGCAGTAAAAAGTTTTGTAAAGTTTACATATAAAACATGCCTGGAATAAACATTTCGCGTGCAAAAAAGTGCAAACATAGTATTTACTCCCAAATTTTCAACAAATCAACTAATTTTATTTTAGCTGGCAACCCTGCTCTTCATCTTTTTTTGAAAAAGCTACTCGTGTAATAAATGGATTGGTCGGCGCCGAATTCTACGGGTCGACATTCCGAGACTTTATTTGGCGACGATGTGAGGGATAGGATGGCGTCCTGCAAGCAGTAAAGCAATTTGAGGCAATAACAATTATGCAGGACAAACTTTTCTCCCTCCATCTACTATTTTTGCGCAGAAAAATTGCTGAAGAGGCACGATATGGAGGAATCATGAATTTCGAGTATGTACAGTGTTGCCAGGAACTCTGGAGAAATGTTATAACCTTAGAAATTGAGTTCAGGAAATAATTTGTTGAATCTTAATTCTGTTGCCGCTCTTAAGATCTACAAGCATCTGAACATATAGCCTTTTCCCATTATCAGTATCCATTCATAATATGTATCAACCAATCGAATAGTTTCCAATAATGATATGATGTTTTGAAATATCTGCAGCTTACTTCGGAAGATAAAATCTATGATAATCAAATATGGGCATTACCGTGTGAAGAAATACAATTATTTATTGAATTATGAAATTTATCTGTTGAGCATAATTAGTTCAACATATCTCCAGCATAAGCCTACTTGGATGCCGATTCTCGCAACACTTTCACTACTTTCCTCGACAGTAGGGCTTTTGGAGAATCAGAAGCTCAAACTTTGGAGATTCATGAAGTGACATACGTCTCGCGAGAAAACTTGGAGAATCGTGAAGTGCCGCATTCCTTGACACTAAGGCTGTTTGAGAACCATTAAGCTCCATATTCGTCGACAGTAAGACTTTTGGAGAATCATGAAGCACCATATTTCTCAACAGTAAAACTTGTGCTCATGAAGCTACACATTCTCGACATTATGTCTTTTAGAGAATCACGAAGCTCCATATTACTCGACTGTAAAGCTTTTGGAGAATTATGACGCTCCACGTTCCTCGACTGTAAGTAAAGCTTTTGGAGAATTATGACGCTCCATATTCCTCGACTGTAAAGCTTTTGGAGAATTATGACGCTCCACGTTCCTCGACTGTAAGTAAAGCTTTTGGAGAATTATGACGCTCCATATTCCTCGACTGTAAAGCTTTTGGAGAATTATGACGCTCCACGTTCCTCGACTGTAAGTAAAGCTTTTGGAGAATTATGACGCTCCATATTCCTCGACTGTAAGTAAAGCTTTTGGAGAATTATGACGCTCCATATTCCTCGACTGTAAAGCTTTTGGAGAATTATGATGCTCCATATTTTTCGACTGTAAAGCTTTTGGAGAATGATGACGCTCCATGTTCCTCGACAGTAAAACTTTTGGAGAATCATGAAGCTCTATATTCCTCGAAAACACTACTTGTGGAGAATCATAAAGCTCCTCCATATTGCACGACAGTAAAACATGTGGAGAGTCATGAAACGCCATATTCCTCGACAGCATGACTTTTGGAGAACCATGAAGCTCCATATTTCACGGCAACATGACTTATGGAGAATAATAAAGCTCCATATTTCACGACAGTAAGACTTTTGGAGAATCATGAATCTCCATATTTCGCAACAGTAAAACTTGTGCTTATGAAGTGTTATATTTCTCGACATTATGTCTTCTAGATAATCATGAAGCTCCATATTTCTCGACTGTAAAGCTCTTGGAGAATTAAGAAGTTCCATATTCCTCAACAGAACGACTCGTGGATAATCATAAGGTTCAATAATTCTCGACAGTAAAACTTGTGGAACATCATGAAGCGCCATTTTCCTCGCTCGACAGCAAGACTCTTTGGTAATCATTAAGCTCCATATTCCTCGACGGTAAGACTTTTGGAGAATCATGAAACTCCATATTACTCGACAGTAAGGCTTTTGTAGAATCATGTAGCTCCATATTCCTCGACTGTAAAGCTTTTGGAGAATTATGACGCTCCATATTCCTCGACTGTAAAGCTTTTGGAGAATTATGATGCTCCATATTTTTCGACTGTAAAGCTTTTGGAGAATGATGACGCTCCATGTTCCTCGACAGTAAAACTTTTGGAGAATCATGAAGCTCTATATTCCTCGAAAACACTACTTGTGGAGAATCATAAAGCTCCTCCATATTGCACGACAGTAAAACATGTGGAGAGTCATGAAACGCCATATTCCTCGACAGCATGACTTTTGGAGAACCATGAAGCTCCATATTTCACGACAACATGACTTATGGAGAATAATAAAGCTCCATATTTCACGAGAGTAAGACTTTTGGAGAATCATGAATCTCCATATTTCGCAACAGTAAAACTTGTGCTTATGAAGTGTTATATTTCTCGACATTATGTCTTCTAGATAATCATGAAGCTCCATATTTCTCGACTGTAAAGCTCTTGGAGAATTAAGAAGTTCCATATTCCTCAACAGAACGACTCGTGGATAATCATAAGGTTCAATAATTCTCGACAGTAAAACTTGTGGAACATCATGAAGCGCCATTTTCCTCGCTCGACAGCAAGACTCTTTGGTAATCATTAAGCTCCATATTCCTCGACGGTAAGACTTTTGGAGAATCATGAAACTCCATATTACTCGACAGTAAGGCTTTTGTAGAATCATGTAGCTCCATATTCCTCTACAGAAAAGCTCTTGGAAAATTTTGAAGCTTCATATTTCTCGACAGAAAAACTTGTGGAGAATCATGAAACGCCATATTCCTCAACAGTAAGGCTGCTGGAGAATCATCAAGCTTCATATTCAGCTACAGCAAAAGTTATAAAGTCTCACGAAGCTCCATATTTCTCTCACGGTAAAACTTGGGAGAATCATGAAGGTCTACATTACACAACAGCAGGTCTATGTTAACTTGTGCACATGATCAGGACACACACTGCCAGTTATTTTAATACTTTCGCCGTTCGTTTTTGATTTGCTTAACTATCGCTCGATACTTTTGTAAAGTGTGTCGGGCATCATTCAGCAAGTTTAACCAAACCATTGAATTGCTCTCTTGTTCTTTAGAAACACTGAAAAGGGTTACGTTCGCCATTATTGCGAGTGCAACATGTCGGGGTGCAAAGAAAGTACTCGCGTGAAGTAGCTTGCCTGTGACGCGACAGTGGTGTTTGTGACACGATTAATTACCTTTTGTAAGCGACCTTTCTTTGACAGGGGGAAGCACACCTCCAAACTGCTGTAATTGAAAGCGAATAAAAGGACCGTCCTCTCTTAACAAGTGGTTTCGCGTAGGCCTGCTCTTCATCAGGGTTGCGAACCGGGGCCAGGAACTTTTGAATGTGTTCCGGCGTAGTTCGAGGAGAGTGGGGAGGGGGGGTGACATAGAGGGCAGGAACCGCACGGAAAAGCAATTTGAAGATTTCCAAAGTACCTGGACTGCGGTGGGCTTTTGGAGGAGGTCCTCTCTCGTATAGATTGCGAGCGTCGGTTAACTATCTGGGATGGTGCCAAGGTGGAGAATGAACCTTTCTCCAGCCCGCAAACTAACCTGCTAAAGTAGAGAATGCAGTGTTGGCAACTGGGACTGCCAGAAAAGAGCCATGTAGGTTTTCCTATCATTGAAAATATTTTATATCAGCTTATCACCAATGAAAACCAGCGTTAAGATATACATACAGTTGTGTACCTAGAACGTAATTGGTGGGAGCTTAAAGTCCCTCCAATTTATCTCTGTTGATGATAAATAAATCAATAAATTTGATCCATACTTTCTAAATAATAAACAATTAAGTTTATTCAATATTCCTGGACAGTAAGGCTAGGAGAATCACAAAATCCCTCGACAGCTAGACTTGTGGAGAATCACGAAGGCCAACATTCCTCGACAGATAGACTTGTGGAGAATCACGAAGGACAACATTCCTCGACAGATAAACTTGTGGAGAATCACGAAGGGCAACATTCCTCGACAGATATACTTGTGGAGAATCACGAAGGCCAACATTCCTCGACAGATAGACTTGTGGAGAATCACGAAGGCCAACATTCCTCGAAAGATAGACTTGTGGAGAATCACGAAGGCCAACATTCCTCGACAGATAGACTTGTGGAGAATCACGAAGGCCAACATTCCTCGACAGATAAGACTTGTGGAGAATCAAGAAGGCCAACATTCCTCGACAGATAGACTTGTGGAGAATCACGAAGGCCAACATTCCTCGACAGATATACTTGTGGAGAATCACGAAGGCCAACATTCCTCGACAGATAGACTTGTGGAGAATCACGAAGGCCAACATTCCTCGACAGATAGACTTGTGGAGAATCACGAAGGCCAACATTCCTCGACAGATAGACTTGTGGAGAATCACGAAGGCCAACATTCCTCGAAAGATAGACTTGTGGAGTATCACGATTGCCAACATTCCTCGACAGATAGACTTGTGGAGAATCAAGAAGGACAACATTCCTCGACAGATATACTTGTGGAGAATCACGAAGGCCAACATTCCTCGACAGATAGACTTGTGGAGAATCACGAAGGCCAACATTCCTCGACAGATATACTTGTGGAGAATCACGAAGGCCAACATTCCTCGACAGATAGACTTGTGGAGAATCACGAAGGCCAACATTCCTCGACAGATAGACTTGTGGAGAATCACGAAGGCCAACATTCCTCGACAGATAGACTTGTGGAGAATCACGAAGGCCAACATTCCTCGACAGATAGACTTGTGGAGAATCACGAATGCCAACATTCCTCGAAAGATAGACTTGTGGAGTATCACGAAGGCCAACATTCCTCGACAGATAGACTTGTGGAGAATCAAGAAGGACAACATTCCTCGACAGATATACTTGTGGAGAATCACGAAGGCCAACATTCCTCGACAGATAGACTTGTGGAGAATCACGAAGGCCAACATTCCTCGACAGATAAACTTGTGGAGAATCACGAAGGCCAACATTCCTCGACAGATAGACTTGTGGAGAATCACGAAGGCCAACATTCCTCGACAGATAGACTTGTGGAGAATCACGAAGGCCAACATTCCTCGACAGATAGACTTGTGGAGAATCACGAAGGCCAACATTCCTAGACAGCTAGAATTGTGGAAAATCACGAAGATTAACATTCCTCGACAGATAGACTTGTGGAGAGTCAGGAAGCTTCACATTTATCGACAAAGTTGCTAAAAATCAAACCATATCTCCCCTCTCAGCTTATAAAATGTCTGGATACGCTTCTGTGTACACAGACTATATCAAGTACATTAATAGCAACAACAATAAAACCAGCATTATGTGCTCTTCAACTGAGGTTCTTAAAAAAGGCAGGCAAAGCGACAGTAAGCTATGCAGTAAAAAAAATACCAAACTCTCTCTCCATGCAAGCATTTTAATGAACCGTATAAAAGTAGCCAGATCTGGTTCCAAAAATTCAAAGTTGGCAACTCTGGAAAGGACACACTTTGAACAGGTGGAAGCGCAAGGCATCCAGAGGCCTCTACCGGCACTGCCCCGTAACTAACTTATGGACATAGATGAACGGTTTCATTAGAAGCGGGCGTGAAGCGGCAACTTCCGGATTAAAAGGGAATCCGGGTAAAATGGGGGAGAGAAGGGGGTCGGTGCCCCCGCAGGATGACCCCTCTTAAGAGACGTCGCCGCGTCAAAGTGGCTCGGTAATCCGGGAGGGTGAGTTGGGGGCCACGCTAAGAGGTCTACCCTCTTTTCTCGCTTCTTAGTGGATTGGATCCAACATGGCGGACACATCGAGTGTAGATCCCTATGATGACCATCGCCAGGCTCCAGAGTACTTTTTACCCGTGTACGATGATCAACTTGCACTTAGACATTCATTCAGCCACTAGCAAACAAACAATCAATCCAAGGACAAGCTTGTGCAGTCTCTCTAAATCATCTTTCCTTGATTCACACATCTTCTGTTTACTTTTAGCTCGTGAATGACTTGAATTTAAAAATTTCACACCTAAATTCAGGGTTGTTGAAGTTCCAGGAACCAATAAATTCTAATGGGTTCTATTGGGTTCCGCTGCAGGACCGGAATCTTTTCTCTCGCACAATTTAAGTTCGGTCCAAGTTGCGTATTGTTACATTGGAAAAAGGTTCCTGGACCGAATCGAAATTCATTCTGGAAAAAAGGTTCCTGGACCGAATTTAAATTCATCCTGAAAAAAGGTTCCTGGACCGAATTTAAATTCATCCTGAAAAAAGGTTCCTGGACCGAATTTAAATTAATCCGGAAAAAGTTCCTGGACCGTATTTAAATCCATCCGGAAAAAAGGTTCGTGGACAGAATTGAAATGATTTAAATATGAAAAGGTTATACACACTGTCTAGAACTCATTTACGAAAGCTTGATTTTCTCTCCCAATCCGGGATTGAATTTATTTACAATTACAGACCAGGCTTGACCGATTAAAAGTTGCCTCCTAAAAATGTCCGCGAGGACGTTTTACATTGAAATGTCAGACTGCGGTTGTAGAAAACGTAGCGCAGGGATTAAATCAAAACGCTGTTGTTCTCTCGGGAGCCAGATAAAAAAAAAAACCTTGTCGAAGGGTTACTGTACATAACGCAGTGGACTATATGCCGTCACATTTGAGTTGAAACAAACCCGTCACGTGCTACTCCGGCATCCGATCCAGGAACCGCAGCCAATAGGAGCCGTCGATGAGGTAACGTGAGGCTGCTGTGTTCCCAGCAGATATTACTGAGGGAACGGCAGTGCTGCTACAACCAAGGGTGCGTTCCGATAGTCTTAACGAAACGAACGCTTTCAACGAAAATAACTGGGCTCTTGAATATGGTGAAACCAGTTATTTTACAGACTTATGGGACACACTAGGCGAAAGCGCAGGCGCAGCGTTTTGTTTAGAGAAAGTTTCCACATGGCGTCCAGCGGAAGGAATGTTCTTATGGCAAAAATATACTCCACTGTGGACACTGTTACTAATTTTAATCACATTCTAAGAACGGTTAAGGCATACTCATCTTGTGCATGTTGCTTCATATCGCTATCTGTTAAAATTATAATATATTTTCCGAACTAGTGCAGTTTGAATCCATCAGCACGCGCGTTGTCAGTAAGCAGCAGACGATTCTCACCCAACAAACCAGCCTCCTGGTCCGGGCGTTTGGTGAACCTCGTTCTTGCAAGAATCTCACGGAATGCGACTTTTGGGACAGCATAATGAAACTCACGAAACGCACGGACAGCCAGTAACTATAATTCGTTTAACGCGTTAAACTCGTGCGACTTTCGGAACGGGCCCCAAGTGAAGGAACGCGCGAGAGAGAATGGGGCTACATGTAGAATGGTAACGTGACTGCAGCGTTTGCGTTTCGCCCATTTCTACCTTGTAATTTAGATTCTCGAGACAGCCAGCACCTGGATCAGTGTCTCATGCTCACAAGTGGATAATTGTTTATCGTCAGGTCCGTAGTCGATCCAAGTTTCGTATTGTTTCATTTCAATACGGAACTTTGACCCTATTTAAACTGATTCGGAAAAAAGTTCCTGGACCGTATTTAAATTAATTCAGAAAAATGTTCCTGGACCGTATTTAAATTGATCGGGAAAATTGGTTCCTGGACCGAATTGAAACACTTTACAGACAAAAAGGTCCTTTACGGTCCAGAACCAATTTACGCTTGCTGATTTTCTCTCCTGGACCGGAATTGAATTTATTTAAAATTCCTGGACCTTTAACAATCCTGCCTAAATGAACTCATTTGCCAACTTCCCGTTACATAGTACACCTTTGACTGCATCCTTGTGGACTAACGAAGCTTTGATGTCTGGAACCACAACCAGAGTAATTCTCTGTGGAACTTTTGCGCTCTCCATGTGTGTGTTTCTGATTGTCCCTTCATTCACTTTACCTTATCACCATTCATCCTCATCTTCGCGATTATCTAAAAGTTGCAGAAAATACAAAGTAAAATAAATAAATCATACCATGCCTGAATGCGCAGCTCCTACAAAATGCTTGCAATATTATTGGAATCCACAATAATAATTTCCCTTATTTATTTCTTGTGTCGTACCCCATTGTGTGTTGTCGTGTGTGTGTGTATACAACATTACAAAGAATTATTACACAGAATTACAGTTACAGGTGCATGACTTGTGGCAAATGAAAGATAAACTGTTACAGTTTTTACACTTTGTTTCATGTAGAGGCTGAGCAGGTATAGGAAACGCTTCAGTAGCTGGAACTGAAAATGGCATCAGTGCAGGAATCATGACACAAAGTCAAAGATTGCTGTATAGCGAATTTTTTAATCATTTGGGGGTCGTCCATATTCCCTCCTAAAATTCCGCTGAACAGCAATCTGTTTATTTTTACTTTGCCACAGGCCATGCACCTGTAACTGTCATAGATTCTTTGTAATAGTCCTTTGCAATGTTGGAAATACTATTTTGCCAACCTGTATACAGGGTGAACACAAACTATAGGGACAAACTTCAGGAGGTGATTCCTGACAGGAAAAGGAACAAAAAAGTTCATATCAACATATGTCCGGAAACGCATATTTACCAAGTTAGATGGCACTGAAGAACGACATCATCCTCTCATAACAACACTCACAGTGTGCATTTTTGTGTTGTGTGATTGGAGCTACGTCGAAGCACCATGGTCCGTTATTCATACCAGGAACAAGCCAAGATGGTCTTCGTATACGGTCAAGCAGATGGAAACGGTCGAGAGGCCACACGGATTTATCGAACCACATACCCAGACAGACAGCACCACCCAAACCACAAAACTGCCTCTCGACAGTTTCCATCTGTTTGACCGTATACGAAGACCATCTTGGACATATGTTGATATGAACTTTTTTGTTCCTTTTCCTGTCAGGAATCACCTCCTGAAGTTTGTCCCTATAGTTTCTGTTCACCCTGTATATAACTAACTCTCTAGCCTTCTTAAACCCGGAAGTTTATGGCTGCAGAAACATAGGCCTTCCATCTGTCCTGAGCAAGATCTATCCACTCCTTTCCATAGCTACAGATTTCCTTTGGTCCCATCTCAACGTTATATCTGTATCTTCGTCTTGGCCTTCCTACTGGTCCCTTACCATCAGGCCTCCCAACAAGAATCCTGTAAACTCATCTTCCATTCGTGTCACATGGCCTGCCCACCCTGCTTACACACATAAAATTAGGCAATCGTACCCCCCTCAAGTCATACAAAGTCGGAACAACTGAAGAACATGTTATTTTACCAGCTGACTCAAACGTTTTAACAACTTCATTTATCCCAAACCTCTATCTTTACAACATATGGACGAAGAGACAGGCGCGTATGATGAGCCGTCCGCAATGCAGTGTGTGACCAGAAACCTGTATCATCTTCGTGACTCATCGCCTGTCAGGGTGAAGAGAAAAGAAGGAGAAAAAACAGTTAAAAAGAAAATGAACAATCGGAGATCATGATGATAATACTTACGACGTGATGAGGATGCGCGATGGCATTCAGGTTTACAGATTGGGGAGACGGGGATGCAGCGTTGAACCAGAAGAAAGATGGGGAAAACTCGAGAGGACGAGATGCTTGTGGCAGACCAATATTTCCCCAGATCTTATCGGTGGAGGTGTTCACATCATGGCACCCTATATGACACCAGGAGCCAAGAAGACAAGAATTAAAGCAATAAATGTCACAATTTTGGCCTGAGGGGCAGGGAAAAGAAGTTGAGAAAAGTCTCTCCGCTTTTCTCGAGATGGAGGTGTGAACAGAAAGGAAGATGAAATTCGAGACGTGAGAAATGAGATAACATTACATAGCTTGTTAGAAATGCGACGAGAAACATTTTTAAACATTTTAAGCGAAGCAGATGAGAAATGCTCTTGGAACTTTTTGCATGGGTTTGAAACGATGAAAATGACGTCAAAGTAACAGCCAAGCTCCTAGTGGTACCTCTGGCAACTTATCAGTTGAACAACTGCAACAAGTATGGCTGCTTCACTATCTTGTAGGGTCTTCGATAACTCGAGAACAAAGCAACCTATCGATTATATCGATATTTCTTTGGCTTGTTAATTTCAACGTCTACAACGTAATCAAAATAAAAGATTCCATACATGTTACAGTACGTAGTAATATATTCAATTCACAATATGTACTGAAACCTCCAAAATTCTATTACGTTTTACTCACACAGATTACTATTGGTCCTGCAGTTCACAGACTATATCCGCTCATATACGGTGCACGTAGTTCATCAGCACGAACACAAATAAAAGTCACATTGTAATCAAGGGTTCATTTACCAGCGCAGAAACTTTGCTCAGTGATTCAGACCCCACTCTAAACTGTGGGTCCAGTCTCAATTAGTCTCTTTCAGCTACATAAAGAGTGGTTACAAATGTAACGTCATGTTTTTTTTTTTCAGTCAGCTGTCATTTTTCATAGCCATTCATCTTAAAGTAGAGGGACGAAATGTCTCAGGTTTATCGATGAGTGTTACGTAAGTGATATAAATCAGGTTTGTAGTTTAAAGTCTTAGGAAGTTACATGTGATTTCTTTGGAAATTCTGTTACGTCAGTCCTACAGCAAATACAAGAGGATAACAATAAGCATGGATTTATTTTTCGTATCGTTTTAATGCTGAGTAAAGTAAGTTTTTTTTTTGGAAACATGAATATTGGAGAAAGCTGGAGAAAACGCGAAAAGTTAGAAAAAATTTGCAAGACAATTATAATAGACGCGAGAAATTCAGGTTCCTAGCATTCATACATTTCCCTGAGTGTGTGAGTAAACACAATACAAGCGAATATCTACTCTCACGCTGGGACTCGAACTCAGAACTTTCGATGGTAAGATCACGATTCGACAACCCATCTAGACTACAGCCGTTTCTGTGTGTTCGTCTCTCGGTTGGTTTTCATCATCAGATAATTCTCATGAATTTCACTTTTTAACATAAGTAGTGCAGGTGGGGGAGTTCACAAACCGAAAATGAGGCTCGGTGAGGCTTGCCTTAATGGATTTCTCTCGTAAGGCATGAGCCTTATTTTCTGGCAGTGTTGCCAGCTGCTTACTCGAAAAAATCACCAAGATTTTTTTGGGGTCTAACCTAGCCTAAAGCAAGGAGCTGGCAATCTTGCTTGAGGCTTGCCTTATGCAAGGTTGCCAACCTACTGGTACTTTTGCCATAGCTTTTTACAAAAAAAGAGAGGAGAGAGAGAGGGAAGAGTTAAACAACCGACAGCTTACCTACAGCTTTTCTTGGTCTAACCTAACCTAAAGCAAGGAGCTGGCAACCTTGCTTGAGGCTTGCCTTACAGTGCATAAAGCAAGGTTGCCAACCTACTGGTATTTTTGCCATAGCTTTTTACAAAAAAGAGAGAGAGAGAGAGGGAAGAGTTAAACAACCGACAGCTTACCTACAGCTTTTCTTGGTCTAACCTAACCTAAAGCAAGGAGCTGGCAATCTTGCTTGAGGCTTGCCTTACAGTGCATAAAGCAAGGTTGCCAACCTACTGGTACTTTTGCCATAGCTTTTTACAAAAAGGAGAGAGAGAGGGAAGAGTTAAACAACCGACAGCCTACCTACAGCTTTTCTTGGTCTAACCTAACCTAAAGCATGGAGCTGGCAACTTTGCTTGAGGCTTGCCTTACAGTGCATAAAGCAATTTTTGCCAACCTACACACACTGGGCAAGGAGAGCCGGCAACAAATATGTACTGCCGTAAAAGAGAGAGAGATGGGTGGATGGCAACACAGTATGTGTGTGCGTGTGTGTGTATAATATGTAGCATTATTAACTAGAGTGTGTTGGCAACCCACCTACAACTAGAAAAAATAGAGATACTAATATTGCTGTAAGATAAAGAGAGAGACCTAGAGCTGGCAACAGTGGTGAGCGAATACGCATTATTTCCAAGTCCCGGGCGCCAATGTATATCGTGACTTTTGCAAACCTCTCTCGCGAAACGATGTGCCACACACGCACACACACGTACGTACTTCTTATTATTTTCGTATTGTGATGCAAACAAACAAATAATAATTGTTTTTTTTTTAGGATTTCTGGCCCCCTATAACCTCGCCAGGGTGCGTGGGTGCTCAACACTAGTTCTAACGGTCATGGCTATCAAAAGCCCAATGCCTCTGTAGAGTTTTGTGAGTTATTATTTTTTTAATTTGCGCACCGAACTAACTTATATTGGATTTTGATCGTAGTGTGTAGTGTTAATTTGATCAGAGGTGTCTTATCGGCTGGATTGTTGTTATTCTGCAGCACCGTCGAGGTGAAATCCAAATTGTACATGTGCTTGTCGAAATGCTTTTGTATGCGTGGAAGGGTGTGCTTGGACCAGTGGGGAAATTTATTTTTCGCACCGAGGTCTGTCGCGGAAGTTTTTGTGCTCGAATTGTGCGAGGGGGTTGTCGTCGAAGATTTGTCCAATAGGAGTTGGCAACACTGACTAGTTGCTTCACAAACTTTTTGTTTTTTAAACATATGATATTTCACAGGCGAGGCTAACCTACAAGTTACAAGTTGATGGCGTAATCTTCTATAAGATGATAAGTATGCAATAAGATGAAGAAGACGCTAACTGGCAATAGCGGTGTTAATGTTTCCAGCTCTCTACCCCCTCTCACCGGGCCTCCTCCCCCTATGGTGCAGTGGTATTTAAGGATTTGATACTTGCACAAGTGGTTCTTGAAACTGTAGGTCCACCCCCGATTAGTCTTACTTACAGAGAGCTTTTGTATACTTCTGTTTTTCCACATGTATGTATGTATGTAATGTGATTTGTGTGGGGGTCAAAATTTTGAACTTATGGCTTAATTAATCTGCATGAATGCTTAATGTTTGATTTTTTTTATTTCTAGTTCGATATGAGATACATATAATTTTATTTTTTGAAGTACAGTTAATATTACCTAGTTTGGGTTAAGCTGTAACATACAACTAGCGATCGACACGACCACCTGACACACAGACAGAGAGAGTGTGAGCAAATTCAAAGTGTGATCTATTGTGAACTAAACTAACCTCACTCACCCACCCACATATAGTCTTACAGGTAACTCAAAAAGCAGAAAGTAGTATATAGCATAACAGGTCGATCTATTGTAAACTAAACTAACCTCACTCGCCCACCCACATATAGTCTTACAGGTAACTCAAAAAGCAGAAAGTAGTATATAGCATGACAGGTCGATCTATTGTAAACTAAACTAACCTCACTCGCCCACCCACATATAGCCTTACAGGTGACTCAAAGGCAGAAAGGCAGCTATATCACTTGTAAGGGCCAACACACAAGATCTATTGCAAACTAAATTAACCTACGACATAAGCCATGGACACATCTTCCAGATAGGGTATAAGCAACTCACCTCTTGCAATTGTATAACGGGGAAAATTAACCTACAGCTGGCAACACTGTTTGAGTTGCTTTCGACGAGCCAAACTTATATTTTGCAAATAGGCTCTACAGCTAGAAGCTTGAAACATATATTTTTGCAGAGTATGCCAACTTATCTTATGTAAAAATATTACCTAGTATAGTTAAGCTGTGACATACAACTAACGATCGACACGACTACCTGACACACATACGGAGAGAGTGAGACAGCTTATACGCAATATATTCCTACACATGTACTGGGTTTAAAAGGTAATTTGCAACAACTATTTCACTCACTTCCTATCAAAATCTTCTAACCACATGTTTTTGATACTTGCTGCCAGAACATGGTGGTTTTAGACTGTAAATTCAACCCGATTATTCTATTTGTGCATGATGCCTGTATTTGGAATATTTAATTTTTGGCATACGGTATTTTGCGTGCTCCAGTAACCTTGCGCTCGATTCACGGAAGCTATGACGTGTATTTCCTGTTTTGCGAACATGCGAGAATTTTTCACAATAGATAATATATTGCAAGAGCGAGTTGTTTGTGTATATAAATCTAGCTTTGGAAATGGACATGAATATAATGTCAAAAATTATTGCATAACTTAAAAATATTGATATTTATTGCACTAGCAAAGGTAAATGTGGAATGCCCCGGCCCCTCAGCTGTTAGGTTAAACAACATAAATATTTTATTACTGATAGCAAGCATTGTCATATGGACAAAACAGATCTAGTAATGAGCTGTCTTGCAAGTTTCTCGAGTGAAGGAATATGATGCCACTATAAACTGTAAACAAGATATACAACCTCTGGCATGAGATGCACGAGACTTATGAACCTCGACCTATAGAGTTGTACAATGGATGTTTTTTTTTTGTTAAGCATAGCGGTGTGTTTTTGTTTATTTCAATGTCATCGAGCGTGCATGTAAAGAAGGGGAGAGAAAAAAAAGAGGAGGGGGGTTATAACGGATAATTTATGTTTTGATTTCAATACTTTAGCTAGTCACGATTCACCTGCTATCTAGAAGGACACTGGACGATGGCTAAAAGCGAGGGAAGGAGAGAAATGTTATTTTTTATTTTTTTTGATGGTGTGTGATGAAATAGTTTTAGATAATAATAGTAGGCTAATAGAATTGTAGAAAACGGCTGTATTGTGATGCGAGGCTGAAAGCAATTTCGAAAGCAGTCTCGGGCATCTTCGCGTTCAGCCAACAAGAAAAATGCACATGGAGGGTGCAACGGTATTGTCCATGGATAGTTTTTCTGAATAAACATACATATCAGTTTTTGCAGTCTCCAGATGGGACCGGAGCTTTTTGTTTTGGTTGGACAAGAGGGTTCAGATAAATACATAGACATCAAAATAAAAGAAAAAAAAATTACTCCACTGCTCACATGTATTGAGTCTTCCAATAACACACCTCGCGGGGGCGTACCTACATGTATGCAAAATATAGTTAATGTCTTATTTCTCGAACCTGTGGTCTGTAGATTTGCTTTTGTTGGCAACAGAAACAGAAAAATGGCACCATGTTATTGTATACTGATAAGGGTGTACTGTAATCATAACAATTTTCTAGTTAAAAATCTATGTTGAAAAGCAATGTTGGGTGACTTGTTTGTGTTGGGTATTATTAACAACTTCACAGCTGTACCTGCACAACTCATCGACTACAAGCCAACAATGTTAGGAAATGTGTGCATGGCTCCGAGAATACAATTTAAAATCACTAATGTGGCATGAACCCCTCTTCACTTGTGTGTATTTGAATATGCGAAAATTAGATATTTTGAATAACCGAGGAGAACAATCACAAAAACAGCTTGCACCGGTATGACGTGTTCAAACTTCAGACGATTTTTGTTAATCTACAAAAGCCAATTGCGAAGGGAGATCACTACGAAAATTGTGGAAAAAAAAAGAAGCGAGGCTATTTTGGCTAATGGTAACGATGAGGATGAATAATGGTTGTTTTTGATAAAATTGACGAAGTGGGGCACGTTGAATATACCTAGCCTAAAATAAAATTCAACAATTAATGTTAAACATTTGCCACTCTGAAATGGCGACGGCTATCATCATAACATCACTTGTTTCTAACCTGTCCATATTGGCTTTTTCTCTACCCCTCCATAAATTCAATTCGAAAGGTACAATTATTCCAGTTTTTGAATAAGACTCGTATATGCCCTCAGAAAAAAAAAGAAATAAATAAATCAAGTCATGTATATTCTAAATCCCCGAATTTTTTTTTCACAACACCACACGAAGCCTCGAGTTTCGGATATGTTGTTGTGCGACAGGATATGATAGATGAACCGTATGTTTACCGAGGACCAGACGTAATCAAATATTTTTTTTGAAAAGATGGTTGAAGAGGTTGAGACTATTGGCAGCCTCTTACGCGAATCGAAACCAAATGCTTCTATTATCAAGCGATGAACTTCAATCTCACAATAACATTGAAACGTGTCCGGTGTGCGAAGGTTTCCACCGACGAGAACCGGAAAGTTATTTCATCATAATCACTTCACCGGAAACTACATCGGTGGAATCTGTAACATAATGTATTCATGTATGTGTTTGACAATCATATATCACTTATTAGAACAATTTTCATATTGTTTTCACTACGTGAGATGATATTTTATTTATATTTACGATAAAATAGAGGTTTGGGTGTAATAACAGTTTTTTATTAATTAATTTAGAGATGCATTTTTTTTATTTGTTGAGTTAATGATTAGGTTAATTTGTTATTTCTCGCGAAAAAGAGGGAACCACAGCTGAAAGAAAATACACAACTTGTATTATTGAGGTCAAGAGTTTGTTTTAACATTATTTTTTGCACACATAGGCTAATCACGACTCGGGATATGTTTAAAATGGAATCTGAAACATTATGCGACCTGACTGGAACTCGGAATAGGACACACTGATTACAAGACGTCGATACATTTACCACTTGGTCGGTTCGTATCTTATTTTAAACTGTAGGTCCACGCTCTATTAGCCTATCTGTGTATAACGTGGATTTAGAATTTAGTAGAAAATAACGTCGATCTAGCATTTTTTTTGGATTTTAGATGTGTTGAGACTACTAAAATTACCAATTCTTATAATAAAAAACTTTTCCTCATATTACTATTTTGAAAGAGAGAATTAATTGTATAATATTTCGTTGTTAATTTCAAAGAAGACTAATTCAAATAGTAACAACGGGAACGAATAAAGCTTACGAAAAGTTTTTGCCACCGTGAGAATTTGAACCTACGACTATTAGAGTGACAACCCAGTGCGATAACCACTAGCCCACGAGTTTGTTTCTTCTTACGGCATGATTATGAGTTAAGACCAATTTATTCAATATGCATTAGAAATATAATCCCCCACTCGCTTTTTATAAACAACGCACCCAAACGCTTCTTTGTAGCAAATGAAATAAAGGTGGTATGAATGTCACAAGATATTTAAGCAAAATCTACTATATTTACGTCGCAATTGTTTTACATGGAGAGGCTACATCTTCGATAATTGAGGTTGTGGTTTGACTGTAATTGTAGGATACCCCATAGGTATTGATAAGCCAAGGCTCTAGTGTGCACTAGATTTGTTTATTTGTAGTGACGTGCTCAGGAATTTTTGTAAAGAGGTATGTGAATATAAAAATTGTGTTAATGCTTATTTTTTTAAACAGTGAACTCATATTTTAATATCTCTCTGTCTATTTTATTATTCTACTTAGGAACTAATTAGTATTACAGAAGTTATATTGAAAAGAAATCTCACGTGACAATGACGAGAAATTAGATTTGTGGAATGAATAGTTTTCATATTTTAAAACCTCGAAGGGTTATGGGCTATCTCCCGATTCCCTCTTTCCACAATCCTACCTAGAGTTATCTTTAACTAGCAACGAGGTGACGTTTGGTCAGCACGACGAACCCTCAGCTGTTATAGAAGATATCTGAAACCAGCTTACACCAGTCACTTGTAGCTCCCCCAATTTTCTCTTGATGGTGGGTTGCTACCGGCCTTATACGTAGCCCGAATAAATTCCGACCAGAGCCGGATTCGAACCTATGCCGTCTCGCAGCGAACATTCTCAAGACGAGTGAACGCCGTAACTCGCTCAGCTACGGAGGAGGACTCTCTCTCTCTCTCTCTCTATTTTTTCTCTAATTTTCATCATCATAGTTAAAATTAATCCAAGAGAAAATATATATTTTGTGTTGACATAGGAAATATGCAATAAAAAAATGCATGATCAATAGTTAAGGTCAAAATCTGAATAAACAGTGAGGGTGATACACGCAAGCTTCCAGGCATGTGATTTGCACAGAATTAAATATAAAAAATGAGAGATGGAAGGTTTTTGTTACTATTAGAATTTAAGGACGGAAAATATGTACAGTGAATGAATACTACGTTTGACTAATCGTGAAGATGAGTATCACAGTACGTTTTTATCGTTCTTATATAAACGTTGAAACGTTTAAGAACGTATAAGAATGTTTACCGAAACGTTTCAACGCTGCGTGAAAACAACGTTGAAACGTTTCAACGTTGTTTTCACGCAGCGTTGAAACGTTTCGGTAAACATTCTTATACGTTCTTAAACGTTTCAACGTTTATATAAGAACGATAAAAACGTACTGTGATACTCATCTTCACGATTAGTCAAACGTAGTATTCATTCACTGTACATATTTTCCGTCCTTAAATTCTAATAGTAACAAAAACCTTCCATCTCTCATTTTTTATATTTAATTCTGTGCAAATCACATGCCTGGAAGCTTGCGTGTATCACCCTCACTGTTTATTCAGATTTTGACCTTAACTATTGATCATGCATTTTTTTATTGCATATTTCCTATGTCAACACAAAATATATATTTTCTCTTGGATTAATTTTAACTATGATGATGAAAATTAGAGAAAAAATAGAGAGAGAGAGAGAGAGAGTCCTCCTCCGTAGCTGAGCGAGTTACGGCGTTCACTCGTCTTGAGAATGTTCGCTGCGAGACGGCATAGGTTCGAATCCGGCTCTGGTCGGAATTTATTCGGGCTACGTATAAGGCCGGTAGCAACCCACCATCAAGAGAAAATTGGGGGAGCTACAAGTGACTGGTGTAAGCTGGTTTCAGATATCTTCTATAACAGCTGAGGGTTCGTCGTGCTGACCAAACGTCACCTCGTTGCTAGTTAAAGATAACTCTAGGTAGGATTGTGGAAAGAGGGAATCGGGAGATAGCCCATAACCCTTCGAGGTTTTAAAATATGAAAACTATTCATTCCACAAATCTAATTTCTCGTCATTGTCACGTGAGATTTCTTTTCAATATAACTTCTGTAATACTAATTAGTTCCTAAGTAGAATAATAAAATAGACAGAGAGATATTAAAATATGAGTTCACTGTTTAAAAAAATAAGCATTAACACAATTTTTATATTCACATACCTCTTTACAAAAATTCCTGAGCACGTCACTACAAATAAACAAATCTAGTGCACACTAGAGCCTTGGCTTATCAATACCTATGGGGTATCCTACAATTACAGTCAAACCACAACCTCAATTATCGAAGATGTAGCCTCTCCATGTAAAACAATTGCGACGTAAATATAGTAGATTTTGCTTAAATATCTTGTGACATTCATACCACCTTTATTTCATTTGCTACAAAGAAGCGTTTGGGTGCGTTGTTTATAAAAAGCGAGTGGGGGATTATATTTCTAATGCATATTGAATACATTGGTCTTAACTCATAATCATGCCGTAAGAAGAAACAAACTCGTGGGCTAGTGGTTATCGCACTGGGTTGTCACTCTAATAGTCGTAGGTTCAAATTCTCACGGTGGCAAAAACTTTTCGTAAGCTTTATTCGTTCCCGTTGTTACTATTTGAATTAGTCTTCTTTGAAATTAACAACGAAATATTATACAATTAATTCTCTCTTTCAAAATAGTAATATGAGGAAAAGTTTTTTATTATAAGAATTGGTAATTTTAGTAGTCTCAACACATCTAAAATCCAAAAAAAATGCTAGATCGACGTTATTTTCTACTAAATTCTAAATCCACGTTATACACAGATAGGCTAATAGAGCGTGGACCTACAGTTTAAAATAAGATACGAACCGACCAAGTGGTAAATATATCGACGTCTTGTAATCAGTGTGTCCTATTCCGAGTTCCAGTCAGGTCGCATAATGTTTCAGATTCCATTTTAAACATATCCCGAGTCGTGATTAGCCTATGTGTGCAAAAAGTAATGTTAAAACAAACTCTTGACCTCAATAATACAAGTTGTGTATTTTCTTTCAGCTGTGGTTCCCTCTTTTTCGCGAGAAATAACAAATTAACCTAATCATTAACTCAACAAATAAAAAAAATGCATCTCTAAATTAATTAATAAAAAACTGTTATTACACCCAAACCTCTATTTTATCGTAAATATAAATAAAATATCATCTCACGTAGTGAAAACAATATGAAAATTGTTCTAATAAGTGATATATGATTGTCAAACACATACATGAATACATTATGTTACAGATTCCACCGATGTAGTTTCCGGTGAAGTGATTATGATGAAATAACTTTCCGGTTCTCGTCGGTGGAAACCTTCGCACACCGGACACGTTTCAATGTTATTGTGAGATTGAAGTTCATCGCTTGATAATAGAAGCATTTGGTTTCGATTCGCGTAAGAGGCTGCCAATAGTCTCAACCTCTTCAACCATCTTTTCAAAAAAAATATTTGATTACGTCTGGTCCTCGGTAAACATACGGTTCATCTATCATATCCTGTCGCACAACAACATATCCGAAACTCGAGGCTTCGTGTGGTGTTGTGAAAAAAAAATTCGGGGATTTAGAATATACATGACTTGATTTATTTATTTCTTTTTTTTTCTGAGGGCATATACGAGTCTTATTCAAAAACTGGAATAATTGTACCTTTCGAATTGAATTTATGGAGGGGTAGAGAAAAAGCCAATATGGACAGGTTAGAAACAAGTGATGTTATGATGATAGCCGTCGCCATTTCAGAGTGGCAAATGTTTAACATTAATTGTTGAATTTTATTTTAGGCTAGGTATATTCAACGTGCCCCACTTCGTCAATTTTATCAAAAACAACCATTATTCATCCTCATCGTTACCATTAGCCAAAATAGCCTCGCTTCTTTTTTTTTCCACAATTTTCGTAGTGATCTCCCTTCGCAATTGGCTTTTGTAGATTAACAAAAATCGTCTGAAGTTTGAACACGTCATACCGGTGCAAGCTGTTTTTGTGATTGTTCTCCTCGGTTATTCAAAATATCTAATTTTCGCATATTCAAATACACACAAGTGAAGAGGGGTTCATGCCACATTAGTGATTTTAAATTGTATTCTCGGAGCCATGCACACATTTCCTAACATTGTTGGCTTGTAGTCGATGAGTTGTGCAGGTACAGCTGTGAAGTTGTTAATAATACCCAACACAAACAAGTCACCCAACATTGCTTTTCAACATAGATTTTTAACTAGAAAATTGTTATGATTACAGTACACCCTTATCAGTATACAATAACATGGTGCCATTTTTCTGTTTCTGTTGCCAACAAAAGCAAATCTACAGACCACAGGTTCGAGAAATAAGACATTAACTATATTTTGCATACATGTAGGTACGCCCCCGCGAGGTGTGTTATTGGAAGACTCAATACATGTGAGCAGTGGAGTAATTTTTTTTTCTTTTATTTTGATGTCTATGTATTTATCTGAACCCTCTTGTCCAACCAAAACAAAAAGCTCCGGTCCCATCTGGAGACTGCAAAAACTGATATGTATGTTTATTCAGAAAAACTATCCATGGACAATACCGTTGCACCCTCCATGTGCATTTTTCTTGTTGGCTGAACGCGAAGATGCCCGAGACTGCTTTCGAAATTGCTTTCAGCCTCGCATCACAATACAGCCGTTTTCTACAATTCTATTAGCCTACTATTATTATCTAAAACTATTTCATCACACACCATCAAAAAAAATAAAAAATAACATTTCTCTCCTTCCCTCGCTTTTAGCCATCGTCCAGTGTCCTTCTAGATAGCAGGTGAATCGTGACTAGCTAAAGTATTGAAATCAAAACATAAATTATCCGTTATAACCCCCCTCCTCTTTTTTTTCTCTCCCCTTCTTTACATGCACGCTCGATGACATTGAAATAAACAAAAACACACCGCTATGCTTAACAAAAAAAAAACATCCATTGTACAACTCTATAGGTCGAGGTTCATAAGTCTCGTGCATCTCATGCCAGAGGTTGTATATCTTGTTTACAGTTTATAGTGGCATCATATTCCTTCACTCGAGAAACTTGCAAGACAGCTCATTACTAGATCTGTTTTGTCCATATGACAATGCTTGCTATCAGTAATAAAATATTTATGTTGTTTAACCTAACAGCTGAGGGGCCGGGGCATTCCACATTTACCTTTGCTAGTGCAATAAATATCAATATTTTTAAGTTATGCAATAATTTTTGACATTATATTCATGTCCATTTCCAAAGCTAGATTTATATACACAAACAACTCGCTCTTGCAATATATTATCTATTGTGAAAAATTCTCGCATGTTCGCAAAACAGGAAATACACGTCATAGCTTCCGTGAATCGAGCGCAAGGTTACTGGAGCACGCAAAATACCGTATGCCAAAAATTAAATATTCCAAATACAGGCATCATGCACAAATAGAATAATCGGGTTGAATTTACAGTCTAAAACCACCATGTTCTGGCAGCAAGTATCAAAAACATGTGGTTAGAAGATTTTGATAGGAAGTGAGTGAAATAGTTGTTGCAAATTACCTTTTAAACCCAGTACATGTGTAGGAATATATTGCGTATAAGCTGTCTCACTCTCTCCGTATGTGTGTCAGGTAGTCGTGTCGATCGTTAGTTGTATGTCACAGCTTAACTATACTAGGTAATATTTTTACATAAGATAAGTTGGCATACTCTGCAAAAATATATGTTTCAAGCTTCTAGCTGTAGAGCCTATTTGCAAAATATAAGTTTGGCTCGTCGAAAGCAACTCAAACAGTGTTGCCAGCTGTAGGTTAATTTTCCCCGTTATACAATTGCAAGAGGTGAGTTGCTTATACCCTATCTGGAAGATGTGTCCATGGCTTATGTCGTAGGTTAATTTAGTTTGCAATAGATCTTGTGTGTTGGCCCTTACAAGTGATATAGCTGCCTTTCTGCCTTTGAGTCACCTGTAAGGCTATATGTGGGTGGGCGAGTGAGGTTAGTTTAGTTTACAATAGATCGACCTGTCATGCTATATACTACTTTCTGCTTTTTGAGTTACCTGTAAGACTATATGTGGGTGGGCGAGTGAGGTTAGTTTAGTTTACAATAGATCGACCTGTTATGCTATATACTACTTTCTGCTTTTTGAGTTACCTGTAAGACTATATGTGGGTGGGTGAGTGAGGTTAGTTTAGTTCACAATAGATCACACTTTGAATTTGCTCACACTCTCTCTGTCTGTGTGTCAGGTGGTCGTGTCGATCGCTAGTTGTATGTTACAGCTTAACCCAAACTAGGTAATATTAACTGTACTTCAAAAAATAAAATTATATGTATCTCATATCGAACTAGAAATAAAAAAAATCAAACATTAAGCATTCATGCAGATTAATTAAGCCATAAGTTCAAAATTTTGACCCCCACACAAATCACATTACATACATACATACATGTGGAAAAACAGAAGTATACAAAAGCTCTCTGTAAGTAAGACTAATCGGGGGTGGACCTACAGTTTCAAGAACCACTTGTGCAAGTATCAAATCCTTAAATACCACTGCACCATAGGGGGAGGAGGCCCGGTGAGAGGGGGTAGAGAGCTGGAAACATTAACACCGCTATTGCCAGTTAGCGTCTTCTTCATCTTATTGCATACTTATCATCTTATAGAAGATTACGCCATCAACTTGTAACTTGTAGGTTAGCCTCGCCTGTGAAATATCATATGTTTAAAAAACAAAAAGTTTGTGAAGCAACTAGTCAGTGTTGCCAACTCCTATTGGACAAATCTTCGACGACAACCCCCTCGCACAATTCGAGCACAAAAACTTCCGCGACAGACCTCGGTGCGAAAAATAAATTTCCCCACTGGTCCAAGCACACCCTTCCACGCATACAAAAGCATTTCGACAAGCACATGTACAATTTGGATTTCACCTCGACGGTGCTGCAGAATAACAACAATCCAGCCGATAAGACACCTCTGATCAAATTAACACTACACACTACGATCAAAATCCAATATAAGTTAGTTCGGTGCGCAAATTAAAAAAATAATAACTCACAAAACTCTACAGAGGCATTGGGCTTTTGATAGCCATGACCGTTAGAACTAGTGTTGAGCACCCACGCACCCTGGCGAGGTTATAGGGGGCCAGAAATCCTAAAAAAAAACAATTATTATTTGTTTGTTTGCATCACAATACGAAAATAATAAGAAGTACGTACGTGTGTGTGCGTGTGTGGCACATCGTTTCGCGAGAGAGGTTTGCAAAAGTCACGATATACATTGGCGCCCGGGACTTGGAAATAATGCGTATTCGCTCACCACTGTTGCCAGCTCTAGGTCTCTCTCTTTATCTTACAGCAATATTAGTATCTCTATTTTTTCTAGTTGTAGGTGGGTTGCCAACACACTCTAGTTAATAATGCTACATATTATACACACACACGCACACACATACTGTGTTGCCATCCACCCATCTCTCTCTCTTTTACGGCAGTACATATTTGTTGCCGGCTCTCCTTGCCCAGTGTGTGTAGGTTGGCAAAAATTGCTTTATGCACTGTAAGGCAAGCCTCAAGCAAAGTTGCCAGCTCCATGCTTTAGGTTAGGTTAGACCAAGAAAAGCTGTAGGTAGGCTGTCGGTTGTTTAACTCTTCCCTCTCTCTCTCCTTTTTGTAAAAAGCTATGGCAAAAGTACCAGTAGGTTGGCAACCTTGCTTTATGCACTGTAAGGCAAGCCTCAAGCAAGATTGCCAGCTCCTTGCTTTAGGTTAGGTTAGACCAAGAAAAGCTGTAGGTAAGCTGTCGGTTGTTTAACTCTTCCCTCTCTCTCTCTCTCTTTTTTGTAAAAAGCTATGGCAAAAATACCAGTAGGTTGGCAACCTTGCTTTATGCACTGTAAGGCAAGCCTCAAGCAAGGTTGCCAGCTCCTTGCTTTAGGTTAGGTTAGACCAAGAAAAGCTGTAGGTAAGCTGTCGGTTGTTTAACTCTTCCCTCTCTCTCTCCTCTCTTTTTTTGTAAAAGGCTATGGCAAAAGTACCAGTAGGTTGGCAACCTTGCATAAGGCAAGCCTCAAGCAAGATTGCCAGCTCCTTGCTTTAGGCTAGGTTAGACCCCAAAAAAATCTTGGTGATTTTTTCGAGTAAGCAGCTGGCAACACTGCCAGAAAATAAGGCTCATGCCTTACGAGAGAAATCCATTAAGGCAAGCCTCACCGAGCCTCATTTTCGGTTTGTGAACTCCCCCACCTGCACTACTAACATAGTCTACGTCAATTCCACACTGGGGTCTCAGGAACATATTCCGCCAAGGCTTTGTGTTTCCTTAAGGCATCCCGGTGATGTAGTGCTGGACAAAGTTACTACCTTAAAAACAAAGGACACATTAACGATTATAAATATAGGAGGACAAGCCTAGAAAATGCAGGATCAGGACAAAGATGGCTCTAAACCAGACAATAATGCAAATTATGTTTAGGGCATGCGTTCCCACCTTCCCCCAGATTTGGCCAGTAGACATAAAACATCCCTTGGCAGCGTTTCCGCGTGCGTGAAATACATGAACTGTATAATTTCCACATGTTTAGAAGCAACGGCATCGTCTTCTCAGCCCTCTTCTTGTATTTGTACTCCCTGGCGACCTCAGCCAATGGTCTTAATTGATGATTCCGAAGCCCTGCCCTCCCCCCCTTCACGAAAAACACCCTCTAACGGCATTTATATGCACTTTATTGCCCAAATCGACCGCCATATTTCTTACCAGAGACACAACGAACGCCAAATTAAATTCCAAACATCGTCCCACCTCACGTCAATAACGCTTTTTCAATGCGATTTATCGCCAGTATATTACCTGTTTGTCCCATAATGCCACGCTGCATTCCAATCCATCATTATTAAGGTATTTAGGTCATTAAAAACCTCCCCCAAAAGACACCCATCGCCGAATAGAAAATGGCGGGAGAAGATGTGTAACTTTGAGCGCGGACCTCGACGAAAGCGCACAACAGACCAATGAACGACGGCCAATAACACCGACGACCAACTTCTCTTTAAAACCCGTTTATGCGTGGCCGTTACGCTTGTTATACGCAGCAGTGCGTGATGTCGTTCCTCGACACTTTTCCTAATGCGGAATATCCATTATGTCATTGCTAATTTATGTCTGTGATGACTGTTATTGACTTTTACTTGGAGATGAAACAAGGCACTAAAAAAAGGTGGAACGTGGACAGCGGACCCAAGTTTACGGCGATCGTATACGTCCATGTTGCACGCAAAATTGTCGATGTACGGTGTGATATATGGTGATGTTAAATTTGAAGAGCACCCTGTCTCCATGCTGATATTGGTAACATAGGACTAAAATCAAGCTTTCCAATTCATTACGTTGGTCTTGGTTTTTGTATGTGTAAAATTTAGTTTCTATGCAAAAATCACAGCGGAATGAGGTAGTTTATCTTATTCTTGTCCCATATATGAACAGAGTATCTCGATATAACACAAAAATGCAAAAAATAATCTTACTAATTCCTATTAATTAAATCTTATTAATAATTACCTACTATTTGCGATTTCAGTGATTTAGTTCTTTTTCATTGTCCTTCGTTAACAATGAACTAAGATTCTTAAAAACAAAAAGACATGAATTAGGCAAAATTTTAATAAGGAGAAGTAACTGTCACAATCTGACGTGTGGGTGTGATAGAATCACGGTTGTGATTTTACGAATCAAGGTGATTAAAATCACAGATCTGCGTCAATCATGAATCACTGTGATTAAAATCACAGTTCTGCGTCAATCAGGAATCACCGTGATTAAAATCACAGTTCTGCGTCAATCAGGAATCACTGTGATTAAAATCACAGTTCTGCGTCAATCAGGAATCACTGTGATTAAAATCACAGTTCTGCGTCAAACATGTATCACTGTGATTAAAATCACAGTTCTGTGTCAGTCATGAATCACTGTGATTAAAACCAAAGGTGTGATTCATGAATTACCGTGGTCAAAATCACAGCCGAATGTTTTTCTTACCCTCACTAGCTGTTCGTACAAAACGGAAGCTTCTTGTTGTAGCCCCCACGTGTTGTGAATAGGAAAAAGGGCTCTGCCGAAATGGAAGCTCGACCTTGGCAAGGATACGCACAAGGGAAGTGTAACCCTCCATGTCGGAACGTGCCCTGAAGGCAAGATGGGACTCCGGTAGGAGGAATCCAAAGCAGCCGTTTCGTAGTTACTTCTCGCACGTTCCAGGGCACGAGGAAAAGGCCATCCATCACTGCTCCGTCAACGCCAGGAAACAATACGTCGCAACAATGTGACCTGGACAACAATGAAGCTGCAGGGTTCAGTGTCGAAGAGCGTTTTGGTTGCTAGAGTTACATGTAGTTCGCCATTTTTAGCATCAGAGTAAGATAAGAGATACTAAGCTAATCGGAACTAGAGCTACTGCTAGAGTGTATCTGAGATGTGTACCAGCACAGAATCTAACCTGTGGACCGTCGAATAAAACATTACTGAACAGGAAGGACTATAGATTCCAAAGTAAATTGCAGATCCAGTATCGGTTGGTTTCTGCTGTATGGAGCGAAGATAGTTTGCAGAGCATTCACGCACTAAACCAGAAGACATGGAGCTTGCAACAATTATTGCTGCTGTACAAGGATTGGAGACGAGAAATACTCCTTTATATGTTTCCCCTCTGGGAAAATATATCCTGTTCTTTCTTATTACATCAGGGAAGACAAGTAAAGCCATATGGATGCAAATTGACAGCCTATCCAAAAAATATCACCCAATTTACAGAGCCTGCAATATCTGCAATGCGAATAGACAGTCATATGTCACTGTTCTCAAGTTTCAAATCAATGGATGAGAAACGAATCCTAGTGAGAAATTAACAAATCCTAGTCTTGAAAGATCACGGCTGTTGAACAAAATCACGGCTATTGAACAAAACCACGTGATAAAATCACGGCTGTTGAATGAAACCATGTAATAAAATAGCGATAGGGGGAACAAAATCTCATGAAAAATAACAAGCGAGGGAACAAAACCGTGAGAAATCACAAGCGGGGAAAGAAAACCGTGAAAAATCACGACCGGCGGAACAAAGCCTCGGAAATAATCATGACCCAGAGAACAAAACCTCGTGAAGAATCACGTGGGGGGAGCAAAAACTCCTAAGCTCATGTGTGGTGAAGAACAGAAAAATCATGGACGACCAAACAAAAAATGGATGACGAAGAAAACTTTGGAAAAAATATGAATGAGAATAATGGCAAAATATGAATCACTATATGAGCAGTGATACAGAAGCATACCACTGCATTCCAATCTGGTAGAGAGGAGCGTTTACAACTGTACATCCATTTATAAAATGGTGGGCTTTTTTTATGGCTTTGAATATTTTTACACTGGGACACTTCGTTCGAGTAGAGGAATTTGGAACAATTGGGAAAATTGATAAAGTGTATCATGAGATCTGGAAAGTATGTAACGAACCTCGCGCTCATGGTTATTTTCTGGAAAAGACTGGGGGAAATAGAATTGGTCAAAGTTATGCACGAGGATCAAAAATCATCGAAACTTATGACAGATAAACAAAACGGAGCGAATAATGCATGAAGAACAAACTCTGATTAAATAACAAAACCTGGAGAAAAAACATGATTGAGAAAATACACTGAGTGGGGGAAAAAAGTGAAAAATCATGATTGATAAACAAAAGTTGGATGTAAACCTCGACTGAGGAAAAAGTCAGAGTGAAAAATCATGGCTGAATGAATGAAATTTCTTGTTTATTGGTGTAGAAGGGCGGTTTCCTTGACTTCTATTTGTTCTTTTCCCTTTCCATTGACGTTGTTGTTGTCTTGTTGTGGTTTCCTCTGCGACTGTCGCTCGAGGGGCATGGCTGAGGAACAAAACCAAGTTAAAAACAACAGAAAAGGAACAAAACCAAGTTAAAAACAACAGCCAAGGAACAAAACCAAGTTAAAAACAACAGCCAAGGAACAAAACCAAGTTAAAAACAACAGCCAAGGAACAAAATCGAGTGACAAACGATAGCTAGAACTAAAACTTAGCAAAAAATCATAGACGAGGAACAAATTTAGTAAAAAAACATGAAACACTGGAAAAAAAAATCTTGGACCAGAGATACACAACCGTACCTTACTGCCCTCTAGATTCCAGAAAGTCAATATCAGTTTATAAAATTATAGGTTTGCGACTTTTTCAAAGTTATTTTACATTGGGGCTTCTAATTTGAGGAGGAAGCGTGGGGGGACACCAGGAGGCAAAATCGTTAGAGGCCTCTCCCGTGTCATGAGCTTCGGAGAGAATCTATCAAACTTTCGATCCGCCGACTTGCCTCAGGACAAACCGACAGTCTCTTATTGGATCGGAGAAGGCGGGCAACTCTGTCGGAATTAAGTCACGTGATTTCGAGAATGTGCGGGGGGGGGGGGGGGAAGGCACGTAAAGATCCCTATTGCGTTGGGTTTCTTTGTTCCTAGTTAAGAGTAGCCGGTTCAAGTATTTCATCCAGTATAAAATTTAATTAATTAATCAGGAACATTAAACCACATTTAATATTCAGTACTCAAGAAGTACATCAGGGATTTTGATTACGTTGAGTAAATATTTTCGGCCAATATCACCAGTATGATTACTATTTACCGATTTAAGTCCGGGAAAGTGTCTGGTAAGAAAGTAAGTGATGAAAACTACGGATGAGGAACAAATGTTATGATGACCATGAAGGTAAAGGGAGCCAAAAACCATTGACACAGAAAATTGGTAAACATATTACGGAATGAATAAAACAAGGGCTATAACACGAAATGAGAAAAAAAAGAAATATCGCTGATGAACTAATGAGAGAAAGTAAAGAAAATAGGAACAAATGAGAGAATTATTAAATTAAGGGAAAAGATGAGTTAATGAACAACAAACTGGCTAACAAATGAGAGTAAATGATGAAATTATGAACAAAAGGGAATCACGGATGGGAAAAAAATAGATAAAAATACACAAGTAAGAGAAACTGATGAAAGTGAGATCAAGAAAAATGATTGGTGAACAAATTGGAGAAAATGAAGCAACACAAGAAACTGGATAAAAGTAATGAAGGTAGGAAACAGGAGAAAAATAATTGATGGGGAAACAAACGTTCAAACAGGCCTCAAAACAGAAATATGGAATGAATGAGAGAAAGTGATGAAACCAGAAACTAAGAGTAATCACTGATGAGGAGAAAACTATAGTAAATACAGAAATTAAGAACAGTTGGGAGAAATGATGAAACCAGAACCATTGAGTAATCACTAACGAGGAGCAAAGTAGAGTAAATGCAGAAATGAAGAACAGATGGGAAAATTAAGAAAGAAGCAAAGATTAATCACTGAGAAGGAGCAAACTAGAGAAAATGCTGAAATCAGGAATAAATGGGAGGAAGTGATGAAACCAGGAACAAAGAGTAATCATTGATGAGGAACAAACGAGAGAAAATGCTGAAACAAGGAACAAATGGGAGAAAATGATGAAACCAGAAACAAAGAGTAAGGAACAAAGATAAAATGTTGAAAATAAGGAACGAGCAGATTGGAAATCATGAAAGTCCTATGTATAATATTTACTAACCGTTTAGGATCAGAAATACTTTTATAAAGCACGGTATATGGTCAGGGGAGTTGGCAGTACTAGATCCTTACCCGGTGGTCGAGAATAATGAAGAAATATATGGACACGCGATACAGAAGGAGTACGACGTAATTCATGAACCGCCAGGGCACACAACGCCTCAGCGGGGATTTCTCGAAGTGGAAAAAGAAGACGACATAATTCGCGATATATCTTGCAGAAGATTTTCCACTCCCTTTCCTCCATTGCGGATCTTCAGGGAGGATATTTCGATTCTCGTTCCGCCGCGGGCATCAGCAGAAATCTCTCCTTCTCGCGTCTCTGCCTCTTCTTCCTCCTCCGGGAAGATTCACGATGTACATAACGCACAGAATAAGGTCCAAAATGAGGGTATATGAATGGCGGATCCATGGAGGAGAAGGAGTGTATTACAGAGAGCTGTGTCGCAGCTTTGCGGTGGCCAAGATTGTGTCAGTTTCTTTTCCTCCCCCCCCTTTTTCTCCTTCGGATTCCTTTCTCGTGCCAGATTCTTTGGTTACCAACAGCATCTTGCCAGCAAAATATTTGCACACGTCCTATTAAGCAAACCAGAAAAACAGCTGAAGAACGATACTGCACTTGAATCTGCAAAAGGCGTGTATTCCTCGCCCGGTAACTAGTCTCTGGCGCCTGTACACCGAGTCAGCAAATATTGCAAGTTCCTATATGATCACTGGCGTACGCAGGGAGGAGATGATGGGGCTATAGCCTCTCCTGAAATTGATTTCTCGCATCCCTCCAACCACCAACCTCTAACCTTCTGTATACCTACACGCTAATAAGATCACGACATCTTGCCTTTGTTTGTTCCAATCTTATTGAATTTTATTTTCAACCAGCGGTCTGACAGACGTACCATAATAATTACGTTTGTTTCTTTGTTACGTTGTCCTTCAAATGACTCTTAACTCACATTCAATTTGAGCAAAATATTGATTTTGATTTGGTTATTTTTGCTTCGCTTTTCAGCCACTTTCGGCTAATAGCAAAGACGGGGATGAGTGATGATATGATGAAATTGATGGACACTCAAAAACACCCATGCCGGGTTTCGAACCCGGGACCCATGGCGTCGTAACGCGATGTGCTAACCACTCTGCCACGGAGGCCGACGATGTAACCAAAACATTACATATTACTTTGAAGTACCTCTCTTCAGGTAACAAAAATGTAGAAATCTTAAGAATTCGGAATTTCAAAAAAATAAAGAAACTATTGTTGCAATTTTTTGATGAACCCTAACCTTGATGATCAGATTAGATTGCAGCAAAGCCGGCCCCCGTGGCGGAGTGGTTAACACGTCGCGCTACGACACCAGGGCTCTCGGGTTCGAATCCCGGCATGGGATGGGTGTTTGTGAGTGTCCATTCATCAATTTAAGCTTAACTCATTCTCATCTTCGCAAATTAGCCAAAAGTAGCACAAAGAGCGAAGTAAAATAAAGCAAATCAATCAATGGATTGGAGCAAAAGTTTTCAGACAAGGATAAGAGTTCAAAACAGAGCTCCAACGTGTTTGCTATGTGCTTTTAAATCATAGCATAATACCTACATATACGCCAAATTTCTTTACAGTTATCATGGTCTGGTAGTCAGGCCATGATAAATCAGTTATCTTTTTTCTACGCAGAAATTAACGATCCTCTATACAATTTACACGTCCCGCACTGCCATCTAGTAGAGGACGTCGGAACCTCGTTGCGACAGCACGTAACCATACCCAAATGGCACTTGATACTCTATTTCGGTCATGTACTCTCCCATATGATACCACTTACACATGGCGAAATCTCTTTCATAAATCACACGACGTGTAATGTGAAACAGTTATTGCACATACTTTAAGGCTATAAATAGATTTTAAATGTTAAAAATGTCAACAACTCACCTGTTCCTAACACCACGGTGACGATGAAGGATGAGTATGTAAAGTGCAGCCACATGTTGATGGCAGAAGACTTGGTCTTCGGATGCTGCGTCTGAAAAGAGGAATGGAGACGATATGAGCATCAATTGGCTTGTGCAGTGAGAAGCAAACTAGTAAATGTGCGAGGGAAATACAGCTAAAGGATACAAAATTTGTTAAAGAAAAACGGTTAAGTATTGTGTTTCAATGATATTTTTCTCTCAATTTCAGGGCCACAGTTTGAATATTTACTAAAATAAAACATAACATTCGCAAATAATAATAATATGCAACAAAGCCTGGTATTTCTGACGTCAGAGGGGGTAGAAAACCTAGGAAAGGGATTCATCGCGAAACGGATTAAGGAAGAACCACCAAAGAAAATTCGCGAAACGATTAAGCGCGAAACATAAATTCAGTACCGGAATAAACTGTAAAGAATCAATCCCGAAAGAGATTAAGCGCGAAATTACATTTCTATACCGGAAAAAGCGCGAGCGACAGAAATTAAGCGCAAGAACAAAATTCAGTACGGAATACACGCGAAAGAAACAACAAATGTGACAAAGATTAATCACGAAGCTAAAATTATAGACCGGACTAAACACTGGAAGACAATTACGCCAGAGATTAAGCTGGAAAAAATCCCTATAGGAATAAACGTTGGGGGAACAATTGTGACAGAGAATAAGTGTGAAAAATTCCCTATAGGAATAAACGTTGGAGGAACAATTGCGACAGAGGTTAAGTGTGAAAATTTCCCTATAGGAATAAACGTTGGAGGAACAATTGCGACAGAGATTAATTGTTAAAGGTACCCATAGGAATAAACGTTGGAGAAACAATTGCGACAGAGATTAAGTGTAAAAAATTCCCTATAGGAATAAACGTTGGAGGAATAATTGCGTCAGAGAGTAAGTCTAAAAAATTCCCTACTGGAATAAACGTTGGAGTAACAATTGCGACAGAGATTAAGTGTGAAAAATTCCCTATAGGAATAAACGTTGGAGGAACAATTGCGACAGAGAGTAAGTCTAAAAATTTCCCTACTGGAATAAACGGAGGAACAATTGCGACAGAGATTAAGTGTGAAAAATTCCCTATAGGAATAAACGTTGGAGGAACAACTGCAACAGAGATTAAGTGTGAAAAATTCCCTAGAGGAATAAACGAACGAGGAGCTTAATTGCGACAGATATTAAGTGTGAAAAATTCCCTATAGGAATAAACGTTGGAGGAACAATTGCGACAGACATTAAGTGTGAAAAATTCCATATATGAATAAACGTTTAAGGAACAATTGTAAGAAAGATTAAGTGAGAAACTAAAATTGGTAACTGGAATAAACACGAACGGAACAATCGCGACAGGGATAAAACGCGAAACTAAACTTCTGTAGCGGAATAAATGGAAAATAAAACGTCGAAAGTGATTTACCGCGAAAATTTCACTTACGCGCTTGTCTACCTAGTCCTGCTGCAGATAAAATGTCAGACTACTTTTTTTGGGCGCCAAAATACAATTTTAGCATATTTCTCCCTTGTGGACGTACACAGTAAGGCTAATATTGTGATGTTGCATGACGTATAACATGATCTAAGGACCCTTTCAAGAATGTTTGCGAATATCGTGATTGTGGCTAAGGAATTCGCGCAAAAGAAACTTTCCAAGGTCAAATGACATTCCTTATTGGCAGCCACGTGCTGTGGGTGACTGGCTTGATTGATCTTCCGTCGCTAGGTTGACGTCGATCCGAGGGAAGGAGCCGTGCGTGTTAGAGTAGTTTTGAGGTGGGTAGAATGAGATTAGGGGACTCCCCCTTCGCCTCATTAGTTTAATGTCAGCTGAGAATAGCAGGGGTCACTCGCATGCAACGTCTAGAAGAGGGCGGGGAGTCTGCGGACGATTAAGTACAACAGAGTAAGTTCAGGCGGTAGCTACTCGCAGGGTTGCCAGCTGATGGTATTCTTAGGGAAAGATATTTAAGGAAGAAGAGAAAAAGAGAAGGAAATTTTGGAATCGTTCACGTCCTACCTGCGATGAGAATGAAGAGGAAGACATGAAAGGAAGAGAAAGAAAAGGAGGAAATGAAGTGGAAGTGAGAGACGCAGAGAAGGAAGAGGAGAAAGAAGGAATTGAAGGGGAAGTGAGATGTAGAGAATGAAGAAGTGGAACAAAGAAACAACAAAGAAAAGTAGAAATGAGGAAATTCTGGGGAAGTGAAAGACGAAGTGGAGGAAGAGAAAAATAAACAAACAAAGAAACTGAGAAAATTAAGGAGGATTTAGATACGCAGAGGAGAAAGAAGAGGAGAGAAGAGAGAGAATCAATAACAAAACGAAATAGAGGGAAATGAAAATGAGACAAAGAAGAGAGAGAGAGAAATAAATGAAAGTAGACATGATAAAGCTAGAGGAACAGAACGGGAGATAAGTAGAAGAAAGCGATAAGGAGAAAGAAAAAGCAGAGAGAATGAAAAACAAAGGAAAGAAGCAGGGGAATAATAATATAATAAAAAGGAAAGAGAAGACAAGACAGAGAAAAAGAGATGACTTCCTCATAAGTACCTAAATGTCATCTTCTCTTCCACATAGTACACCTTGAATTGCATTCTTGCAGACTAACAAAACTATGGCGCGTAGACTTCCAGCCATTATGGGCCGTGCTATGTCCTGTCCATGCGTCTTCGTAATTATCCTCCCGTGCACTTCACCTCATCTCCTTTCATTCCCATCTTCGCAATTAGCCAACCAAACGTAGCTGAAAAGCGAAGTAAAACAAACGTTTGACTAATCGGGACGACGAGAATGAGGGATGATATGAAATTGATGAACTGACACTCGCATAGAACATCCATGCCCTCGCCGGGATTCGAACCTGGGATCCTTGTCGTCGTAGCGCACCATGCTAACCACTCCGCTACTTATCGTGGCTTATTTTCTGTCTGTTTAGTCTAATCGCGGCGATGAGTGATGATTGATGAGACAGACACCGATGCAGAGGCTCCAGCCACCTGTCAACTCGCTCGGTCACTAATGTGGCATTCTCTTAAACACTAACGAAAGTATCGCTTTCGAGAATCACGATACGTAATCTTCCCTTGCACATAATCAAATAAAGTACGATTTCAGTCCGGCGGAAACACTGTTTGGTATCAAGCCGCACATGGCTCTTCCTTCCTCTATGAAATTAACAAAACTGAGAGACGATTAAGAATTCAAATTCTTTCTCTTCTCTCTTGGATCTTCTTTTCTCCCCCCCCCATTCCATGATTCTCATTTTCCCTCAAAACAAAGCAAATTATGTCAGTCGCTAACTTTCCTCATTTGCACAACGGGAAGGATGTGGAAGGGAGAAAAAAAATCTTGGAGTAAGCAAACTTGGAGGCGGTTGGAGAAGAGCCTGCAAGGGTTGCCAGTGGGTGGAAAATTATGTGAACTTGTTAATTTTTTAAAAATGTTGTTTAAGGACAGCTTCTAGAGCAATGTTTTCACTGCAACGTCTATCTTAGTTTGTTTTAAATCCAATTTACGCACAGACGGGCTAATTGGGATTGGACCTACAGTTTTGTTATATATTAGTGGAAGTTAAGTTATGAAGCCATGGGCTGAAACAGCCATAAATTTCAAATGATATATATATTGTTGTTATAGTTACTTGTTGTTGATTTTTTATACATGTGTTATTGAAGTTAATATAAAAATGTTCGAACCAAAGTGTTTCATTGAATAAGTTCTTCGAATCAATACACGATAAGTTTAAAGTGGGATCTGAACCACTGTGTGCCTCCACAGACCCGGCACGGCGAGGGCGTTAGCATTACGCTTTCAAGAAGGCCCACTGCAACATCGTCTGGCTTGCAATATTCTGTGGTTCGAATCCTGAATGATGTAATGAATATTTTCAATATTCTAGCCATACGCCAGAACTTCTTGCATCTTAGTAGGCCAGAGTCGTTTCATTATCTACACAGGCTCATCTTTTTGCATCCGTGGCTGCATGAATAAGGATCTTCTTCTTTTATGGCATTACCTAACGTCATCATTTCACAGTGTCATGAATTATCGAGGTTTAGATATCATATGTTGACCAAACAGATCGATGATTGGTTTACAGATTATTAGATTCGATTATAGTATATCTTTTAACATAATTTTCGCATTTATCTCTAACAATTTACAATATGTACACATTGATTGTTTTGGAAAGTTTGGAAACCAGATCAACCAAGGTACAGTCACGGATAGTTCTGGGTTGTAACGAATCCATTGAACATCAATGGTGTAGTTACAAGCCACCAGTGCCCGTGACTGTACATATAAATCAAAGTTAGTGTAATCTTAAATACCAGTGTATACGGTTTTTTTATTTTATTGTAAATTGTAAAACAAAAATTAAATAAATTAGTACATAATAAACGGGGGAACCGAAATTCTGAGGAAATGACGTCCTGGTTTATTGCTTAAAGGCACCAGGACATAAGCGTATACCCTCTTAATGTATGCGGGTGGAGGGGGCTTCTTTAGAGGGTTCCCCCCCATTTACTTTTTCTAATTTTTAGTACCATGGAGTCACATTGAAGGTATTGAGGTAGTTCTCCGCACATTCTCGACCTCGGCCAAGCTGGAGGTAATGTGATCAGCATCATACTCTGGCCAATCCACCCCTCGCCCAAGTATGCCACAGAGCTTACTTGGAAAAATTCCAATCTGACCTCACCCATCCAACCCAGATCTCCCCTGTGGCAGTCAGACATCTTGTAGGCAAGGGCATCGCGGCTCTCATTTATACACAGAGTGTTCCAAAAGTCCGGTCTTATAGGAAAAAGCGAAGGAACGGAATCGAACATAAGTAGAATGTATTTGCTGCAATGTAAATATCCATCAGAAAGGGGCAGCAGATGTGTCATCCACAGCAAAACAATACTGCATAACATTAGCTAATTATGAATATTTTTCGCCAAACGTCCCATTCTGTTGGTTTACACCTGTAGTAAAGATTTTTAGACACCCTGTATTTAAGATGTCGCCGTCAAGCACGGACAAACTTTAAGAGCGAGTAAAGGACACAGTCGAACATTTCTTAGCAACGTTTCATCATTGATGCCTCGATTCTATGCTACTGTAGATGGTTAGGGATGCGGGTGCAGAACGTTTGGTTCCTGGTGTACTTCACATCCGGTTTCCTCCGACTTGCAGAAGAGAATTCCACAGAAAACGGAGGTTGCAAAGTACAGCGGAACTGGCTACTATATAAGCCCTGTTCTCCTTTTTAGTTACAAATATCTAAGTTCATCATTGAGAGTAACAGCCAGCGCCACTGACGGGAAGCAGGGGTAAGTGTTGTTGCACCACTCGGCCACCTACCTCTCCCCTCCTATTCTCTTTTTAATGTTAGTAAAGAGTTAAAGTGATTGTATGATGTAGTTTCCTTTACTGCCACTAGATGACAGCGTTAGTAAATTCTTCAATTCTCCTGCAAGTTGTGAAAGTCATAAGGCATCTTATACGGTTTGTAGTACACTTCTTTGTAAAAAAAAAAATAGTTATCCTCGAACACGTAAATATGTGTTTATTAGAATGAATAAATTCCGATTTACAGACGCATTACCGGTAATTCCCACAATCATTTAGAAGTGAGTTTTCAGTTAGGGTGTAGAAATTCCATTACCATAAGACAAATGTGGCACATCGAATGGATGTTCTTTTTGGAAGGAAGTTATTTGCTTGAGTCATCTCGGTGATTCTTTGCAGCTTCCTAAAAATCTAACTATGAAGGTATCATTAGAAGCAGGTAACTAGAGTTTAAGTGATCTGTCTTCTTATTATTACCCAAGTGCTCTAATTGCCATGGTTGGCTAGGATATTTAAGCTACGAACCGCTCCCTCTCAGAAAATGAAATGTAATCCTGTATGTATGCAACAACGCTGCTCGTATGCAACCACGCTTTTTGTCGGAAACCATAATAGAAATGTTGGCAGGGTGCGGAGACAGATTCATCTCGTATACCACCAACAGCTAGTGACGTTATGGTGAAGTCGAGGAGTTATACTCTATCCCAGGAATCTCTGGAGCAAGGTCGCGCATAAGTAGAGAAGGGAAGAAAGAGAATGGGCGGGGCGAAACAGTATACGATGCTGGAAAAGCCGGTAGCGACAGTCGCTTTTACGCCTCCACGCAATCCCGTTCCCTGACATGTGTTCAATAATCGAGCCCTCTCGAGTCTCTACTTGCGCAGAGACTTGCTTTCGCTCGCTCGCTCCATAGATTCCCGGGACAGAGTATAGCTCAAATTTCAATGTACAAATTCCGCTAATTCATCTATTGAAATTAACGCTGGACAATTGGCCTTGCATTGCGTTCAATGTCGTTTGTATAAAATTGAGACTTGAAACTCTGATTGAATAATTACACAGAGACGAACCAATCTAAAATTACAATTACGTTATGTGAAACGATCGCAACAGTTCGAAACTGTCTCGTGTGCAATGAGATAGCAGGGAAGCGCCAAAGATGCATTTTTAATTCAAACTAGTAAAAAGAAAATTATCGTGAGGAACAGATAAATACATTGCAGCTGGCAACCCTACTCCTCCGGCGCATAATTTCAATCACGTAGTTAAAATTTCAGAAAGGAAAAGCAAAGTTGGGAGAAAAGGTAGGAGGTGAAACTCAATTTCCACCTCGTTTCCCTAAGTGCAGGATGAGCGAAAGGAGTGAAGGAATGCGGAGATAAACGCCACGAGGTAAGATGAGGAAGTTAAAAATGAGGCATTCCAGAATTCACCGGTGTCAGGAAGAGTAACAAGGATCGATGACGGGAACAAAGTAGGCGTTGAAATATTAACGCGAGAAGTGTGCATGTGAAATTTGGAAGATGGTCTGTTCTCAGCAAATGAGATTTGGGATGAAGGTAATAGAAATATTGTATTGACGGTATGACAATAAAAATAATACATTGTCATAACAACATATGAAAATAGTTAGGCTAAGTCCAAAGTTCCACATTTGTGCAATATTAATAATAATTTAGTCATATGATTACTCAAAATTTATTCATATAATGCAATTAAATGTCTGAAATTATTATTTAAACTAATTTTATTAAATATGATGTTTAAAAAAGCCAATTTGTATATAATGACAAAATTATCAAATTGTGCAATATGTTGAATTCATATTCATAACAGTTATTTTTGACTGACAAAATGAAAAACAAATATTTTAAATCATATGTGTTCTTTCAGACAAGAAAGATATGATACATTCAAATTTATAATTAAATTTATTGAAATTATGTACATTTGCATTGGCATCAAGGTTTATATACAAAGGTCAACTCTTTAAAATTGTTCAATGTATAATATGATGTCATACTTGGTATTTTGTATCAACATTCAAAAAATGGTAATTGTAATCATTAGATAAGTATATTGTGATATACATAGTAAAATAGCTGTAACAGAGCAAATATGTACATTTACTACACAAACATTCAAGCTGTTAAGCACTTATGGACAAAAATATAAAACAAAAACAATTGAAGATAACTCATACTAAAAAATCTGGCTTGAACTAGTTGCTCTAATACTAGTTGTCTGTGACTTTAAAAAAAGATCTCTGGAGGGAAAAAAGATAAGCACAGATTGAGCAATATGGAATGGTGATATATTTGTACAATAATTGTTGCTTTTAAAGCATTAAACTGGGCAATGTTATAATAACTTGGATGTTTAAGTTATATAGAAGCCTTTTATGACTCGAATGAACTTTGAATATGATATAATCATATAAAGATTCGAAAGTTGTGGAATTACACTGATATGCATAATAGATGCCATGTTGAATTGGAAGCAGTGAATAGGTATCTGTTTTCATCTTCCTTAACGGGCAGGCTTGTAAAAGTTACAGTTTCTCCAATGACTGCTTTGAGGAAGGTCGCATAGAGTGACACTTATATGTTCTACGTTTGGAGGTGATTTGCTCAGATGATGAATTTCGAAAACTGAATCTCAGAATTGTAGATACAAAGACTGACTTTATCCTGGAAGGAGATAACAAAGATATATTTTTTTTATGTATAGCATTGGTATCTTATAAATGTTCTTGTGAACACATGCATGATTTGATGCTATTGTGATTTTTGTTGTTTCTAGTTTTTTTTTATTTTTGTCAATATAATAGTTGTAAAGTTGTCTGTGTATGTAAATTTAAATTTCCTTTTCAATGTAGCACCGTAGCTGCCTATTGTGCTGATGCTGAGTTTGAGTTATACTGACAAAGTCGTTATAAAGGTATAGCTAATTATTGTACAGTAACATGAAATTGTGGGTTGTAATGATTCCAGTGTATGTCAGTGAGGTTGTTACACCACAAAAGTGTTAGTGACTGTACAAGTAATGGTAATTTCAATATTGAAGGAGGAAATGACGTGCGGAATTCATGTGAAGGAAGGATTCAAGAAGAAAGAATGTCTGTGCTAAAGGAATAATTTACGCAGAAGGCAATGGAATTCCAGTGTTGAAGGAAGAAAATCACATGTACAAGGTAAGGACATTTCAATGCTGAAGGAACAAATCACACGTGGAAGGCAAGGAATTTCAATGCTGAGGAAAGAAATCACGAAGGCAAGGAAAATTCAATGCCGAAGGAATAAATGACGTGGGGAAAGCAAGGACATTTTTATTCCGAAAGAACAAATCACGCAAAAAAGCAAGAAAATTTCAATGCTGAAGAAAGAAGACGTGTGTACGTGGAAGGCCAGTCAATTTCAATGTTGAAGCAAGATATCACGTGGAAATTTCAATGCTGAACGAAGAAAGGAAACTTCAATGACGAATGAACGAATACTGTGGAAGGAAAGGAAATTTCAGTACTGAAAAATTGCTTGGACTCTACTTGGTTTAATATATATATATATATATATATATATACACACACACACCAACGTATCACAGACTACTTCTATCACCGTCTCCATGGTAGTGTATTGACTATCGGTAGTCATAGCTATGTAGTCCCCGAACACAGGATGTGGACATTTGAATACTGAATAAGCTGGGGAGATGAAACTTAGTGAGTTGGCTGCAATAGGGTATATACACGAAGGATAGGTGGACTTGCTTCGTTTCTAACGGTTCGTCAGTGACTGGGTCTACACGTGTAAGGGGACAATTCATGGAAGTTTCTAAAAAAGAATCGAACCAGCAAATATCCTCCCGTGTCCAACCCCCATTCACAGATGCCATGGAAAAAAATGCGATGGGCGAAATAAAAGCTTCCACGGCACCACCCAACAAAAAAAAGAGGTCACCGATGAATACAGCCAACATGTCCATTGTTGGGTCAGCATTGCTGTGCTCCAATATGGGAATGGGGTTAACGAAAAACGGGATGAAGCAGCTTAAAGGAAGGGAACAAAAGAAGGGATTGGAGGGTGGGGGATGCGCCAGGCGGTGCCTGTCGCAGAGGATGGCGGGAGAAGGGATGGAAGGGGGTCTTCTAGATGCAGGTGATATCGGAATTGGAAGGGCGTGTAGCTGTGGTAGAACCCAATTGATGCTTTCGTATATTAGTTCAGGTTGCTTTTCTATTTAAGTATACCTTGACCATGATGAATCGTGAGGTGAATTCATGATATACGAGGGGTGTTCAAATGTAAAGGAGAATTGATTTACAACAACGTAATGGCATATTTCTCTCAGATGGCTCTACTCTGGTAGCCATGTCTGCTAGATTCACCTTCATCTTCGTTTCTTTTTTTCTTCCTATGCCTATCTTTCAGTCTTACTTCTTTATCTCTTTTCGCTTTCGGTTTATCTATATCATCACCCTTGTTATTTTTCTTCTTCTTCTTTTATCTTTCTCCCTCGTTTTTCTTTTCTGTGTTAATTTATATCTTTACTTTCATTCTTTCTTTCTTCCTATGCCTTTCTTCATTTTCTTTCTCTGTTGACCCATATCTTCACCCTTGTTCTTACTTCCCTCCATACCTTTCTAAGTTTTCTCCCTTATTTTTCTCTTTTTATCTATACATTCACCGTACTTTTCTTCCTATGCCTTTCTAGCACTTCCTTCTTTCATGTTTATCAGTCTTCTTTCTCTATTTCCTTCCCCTTCTTTCTTTGTTCTTCTCTCTCTTTTGCACACATGTCTATTTTCTACTTTTACTTGTCTACATGTGATTCTTGCTCTTCTGTAAATTACCCTGAAAGTGAAAGGTGGGCCACGACCCACCCATTCCTGACGCCGCTAGAGCACCTTTATAGTTATTTCAACGAAAACCTGCAATATACTGTTCTTCAATGTACCGTTCTACTGCTATGCGCTGCGTCACAAACAAAAACGCAATATACGTATAATGTAACCAACATTTACTGAAAATCGTACATCAAAACTACTTACAATAATTCATGTTGCAATATTCTACAAAGGTTTTCTACTTCAATCTTATGTTTTTACGCAATGGTGTCTGTCGGCTGAGGAATGTCCCTGCCATTACATAATGCAGGAGGAGGGAATTTCATCTTGGGAACATTAGATAGAGTTCCCTTACCTCTGCTACAAAAACAAACATCATGAAAGACGACTTTCCTATCGATATCTGGCACTTCTCCCAGTATCCACTTCCAGTGAGGATGCCAGAAGGGAAGAGGAAATTTGACATCCACCCCCCCCCCATAACAGTTGGACACTTTTTACTGCCCTTGTACTCCTTTGATTATCATAATTACATTAATATTTCAAATAATGAATTAAAAATATTTGAATATAAATCACACAAGATTTATTATCCGGAGGGTTCTTCGCGATTGGTGCTAACATGATTGCTTTGTACTGAAAGGTTCGGCACCCTATTTCAGATCCTATTTTATCCTGTACGGCAAGTCTAGTCCAGATAGTTTCCAAAAGATAGTGTTTCAAAAGGTAAAAGGTAAACTAGACAGTGAAAAATGTACAAATTAAGTTTCCGTGTTAACGAAGAACCATTGTCGCTAGAATTCAGACAACAATGGGAATCTTTTTGTTCGTCAAACACTACTCAGAAAACAATGCAAGTGATTGCCAATCAGAATTGGAAAATGCACATTGAGACAGGCCAACTTTGACTTGAACTTCTCATTATTTTTTACCTGTTAACATACTACCTTTTATCCAAATTTCGACCAACTTCCTGAAGAACATTACCAGTGAGAAAATATGCTTTGTCTAAGCTGTGCAAGACGGAATAGAACAACGTAACAATAAAAATAATTCGCATAAATAAAGGGTACTAACGTTTCTAAATCCGCTATAAAATATGTATTAGGAATATTCTAAGCTGAATTGTTCAAGTAAATTGTTTCTTCAGTAATCACATTATTTACATTATACCCTCTCATGCGGAACAATCATATACATTTAACCATACCAATGTTCAGAAACCACAATGCACTGGAACCACGATATTCTGCCCCATAATGTAGAAAGTATTGAAAGCTCCATCCCTCTATCCTGAGGTTCGATACTCCACCCAACGTGCGTGCCTGGCAAGGCTGCAGCCCTGCCAGGATAAAATGAATGTTTCCGGATATTGCAGTCATCCTCCACCCTGTGCATAATATGGCCTTAGGGTTGAGAGAAGCTTCCCCGCTAACCCTGACTCTCCCCCTAGGGGTTAGCTTTCTCTCCTCAATTCCTTAAAGCCTCCCGCCCCTCCGGCACCAGACCCAACGGGAAAACCCATTTCGATTCGGCGTTATTTCGTGCTACACGAAACAGGTGTGTCCGGCGGTTTTAAGTATGGATTGAATTAAACCGGATCGTTTGCATCTGTGCCGGGACGTTTTGGGGATGTTACATTCTCTCCCCTCCTGTAACTTTTGTGTTGTTCGCTTTACGGTTATAATCTCGCAGGATACACAGGCTAGCGTTTTCTTTCTCTTTTTTTCGAAATTGCCCCTTTTCCACATTCAGTGGAGTTTTGTTTCCTCACTTTTCTCAGCGCATCTTCCCTCCTTTTCGCTACTTTACATTTTCTCCTACCTCGTTATGCTTTCTTTTGTAAAGGCAGAGCGTGGTTATGTCCTGGTTTTTTCTAGCCGATTTTTATAGTCACTTTTCTGCGCTCGTCTTAGGAGGAAATGTTTACGATGATCCTCGGGTTGAAAATTCTTTTTGTTCTCTGTTTATACCTCAACTGCTTTCTGCAACCCCTCCTTGAGTTCTCTTCATCGTTTCTCTCTTCTCTCGCTATGTCAATTTTTGTCTTTATCTTCACTACCTTGTTTTAATTCCCCATACGTTAATTGGTTTCCATTTTGTCTTTATTGTTGCAAAGTTTTCCAATTTAGTTTGATTCATTCTGATGTTCTTTACTGTCCTCAGTAGAACAAGGCACGTGCACATTTTTAAAATGTTCCTGTTTGTGTTTACCACTCTTCTTCATGCTACACCTCCTTGTTTCTCTGTTTGGGCTCGGAAGTTGAGGAAAAATCCTTTTTTTCCTAGTGTCGGAAGACGAGGCCCAACATAATATATGTTCATTTTGGGTCATTGTAGGCCAGAAAAAGGTGGGTTTTATTTGTCCTTGTTTTGCTTTTTTCGGATTTTTTTGACTTATTGGTCCTTTTTTAGCCTTTTTAGATCTTAACGGCTTCTTTTTGCAACTTTACCTCCTTTCGACTACGTTTTTACTGCCCATTTTCAATTCGAATCATCATCAGTTCATCACCTCTTAAACGTCCTTTCTGTAGTAAAGAAATAATGTTTGAGCCATCTCTGAAACTAAAGAAAAACATTTTTGGACGACTGAAGCAGGTACGGTGCAAGGTCCTTTAACCGTAACTTGTCTGGAAGGTCGCGCTGCAAGTGGCAACTTTCTCTTGTTTTGAAGCTTTCAGCACGGTGTGTACGACCAGACAGCACGTGCCGCGCAGAGGGAGGGGGTGGGGAGGTTAAAACTGAAGTTATTAATTAATTTGGATCACATTTATAAGCCTTTTTTTTCAGTTTTTAGGTCCTTTTTTATATTTTTAGGTCTTTTTATAGGTCTGAGCCCTAATGTTCGAATATTACCTATAGTTTCTACTTATTTATTACTTTCAGTCATTATTGCCCGCCCAATGACACTTCTTTATTTATTTATGGATTTTGGGGTGTGAGGGTTGACCCTTTCCAAAGACACTCAAATGTCATCAGCCCTTGAACGTAGCACATCATGAACTGCATTCCGCAGACTAGCGAGGTTCTGGCGTCTCGACTCGCATCCAGTAACTATAATGCACTCTATGTCTCGTGTATTGTGTCGTCTCTATATGTTCGTGACTGTCCCCTTCATCCATATCATCACCATGCATCCTCATCTTCCGGATTAGCCACAAAAACTATGTCAAATCAGAATCAAATTCATTTATAATTTTGCACTTTCCATCCGCTCAAAGGCGACCATTTTCCATGTGACTTCCTCCGTACTCTTTTACAACCGAGCCAGCACATGCTTAAAAAATGGCACACACTTTCTGATCAATTTCCTCGAAATTTCTATCTCATATTCAATTCTCTTTCCCAACGTCAGTCCTCACATATTTATTATCTTCCTTCGGGATGTTAACCTTCCTAGAACAGACAAAGGGCCAACGGACGAAACTGACGAACTTTGTGAAAGTGTAGCGACAAGTAAAAAAGACGATTCAGGTAAACTAAAAAAAGAGATTCACTTGCTAAATCCGTTCTTGCAATCACTGGTGTACCCAGGATTTTTTTTCGGGAGAGGCTGGAATTGTACAGGATGTTTCTTGGGGGGGGGGGGTGGCATACAGATATATTTCGTAATTTTGGAAATTTCCACTCTCAAAAATGGCAATGGTGGGTCATTTTAAGAGACGTATGCATTTAACCATCTGGTTTTCCCCTACTTCTTCGCTGCATTTATTTGAAAATGTTGATTTTAACAAAATTTCGGAGCGGGCTGTAGCCCCATCAGCCCCTTCTGCGTACGCCAGTGCTTGCAATAACAAATGACTGCCCCTGTGTAGTGGAAAGCAAGAGAAAGAATGGACGGAATCTCTTTTAGAGTGGAATAAAACTAAACGATTGAAAAGCATAGTGTTGAGTTGGTTTCGCGTCGTTGAAGAAGAGTCAGTATGTCCAAAAGAGCTTCTTCTTGTTAGATAACTAATAAATCCTGAAAAAAAAAGATGGCCACTTTGACATCCACTGCACCTATCGGGGGCGGAGAGAGCAACGTCATGGTCTTTTTATTCTGGTGATGTCCACATATTTGATGTTCAGTTATTTCATAGTTAACACCCATTCTAGATATTCCTCCCTTATTATCGATTTTCCATCCCTAATGCGAAAGAGGGGCCTCCCCCATGGCGCAGTGGTAGCGTCATTGCCTTGTAATCGAGGGGTCCCGGGTTCGATACCCGGTGGAGGCACAAGTGGTTCGGATCCCACTTTAAACTTTAGGTCCTGTCCCGATTAGCCTTAGTGTGCATAAAGTGGACTTAAAACACCAACTCAAACCAACCTAATGCGAAAGACTCGGGTTCGATCCTGGCGGGGAGAACAGAGATTTTTTCCACCTGTTCAAGCGGCTCATTTATGGCGAGGTTCAAAGCACATGGAAGGAATGCTCTCTAAATCGCGCTAAATGCTACACTATAGTTGATAAATGCTTAATTTTATTTTCCTATTTATCCAATTTGCACCATCTCGAAAAACAGCAATAAACCGCATTATCCGAAAGATATAAATAAAGTAGATCTTCTCCAAAAAGAGCGATAAAATACAACTTCTCCAAAAGCAACGATAAAATACACCTTCTCCAAAAACAGCGATGAAATACACCTTCTCCAAAAACAGCGATAAAATCCACCTTCTCCAAAAACAGCGATAAAATCCACCTTCTCCATAAACAGCAATAAAGTACACCTTCTCCAAAAACAGCGATAAAGTACACCTTCTCCAAAAACAGCGATAAAATCCACCTTCTCCAAAAACAGCAATAAAATGTACCGTCTGAAAACACAGCAATAAAATACACAGTCTGAAAACACAGCAATAAACTGTACCGTCTAAAAGACAGCAACCGTCCAATAAAACTGAAGTACTACTCCTTCTAAAAAAAAAAATACACCTTCTCCAAAAAAAAAAAAGCAATAAACCGCACTTTCTCCAAAAACAGCCTCACCTTCTCCAACTTCAGCAATAAACTGCACCTTCATGAAAATCGTTCTGAATTGAACTCTATCTTATTCCCCACAAGCCGACCCGTCAACCCAACCCTCTCTCTTTGACGTCCGCGCGAATGTTTGCACTGTATCGCGACACTGTAAATCTCCCCGTCCGTTTGCAGTGCGCTTGACACGTGCGAGCGCCTCTTCCGGATCATGTTTGAACTGCATGCGGCGTTGTACGCGGACGATCCAACACTCTATCCCACTTAATGTGTAATGACGGGTTATGCGTCAAGTTGAATTCTCCCAAACGCGGTGTACAAAATAGACGAATAGCTTTTGGCGAAGCAGGTGTACTTGTATACATACAGTACTCTGGGGGACGCTTAGCATAGGAGGCCGGAATGGTACTCTCGGCGGTATTTGAATAAAACGAGGAGGGGAAGTGATAAAATTATGCGTCGAGGGTCCCACTGGTGTGCGTGGAGTGCGTGTTGGGATGCCTGAGCACTTGAGCAATTAACTTGCAAAATGGGGATTGGCGGATTATATCCTTTGTGTTTTGTACAGACTTTTGTATATTCTAGATAGTCCTTTGTTTTTTTTTAAATTTTATGTTAATTTTCTGCCCCTCTGGCTTAATCATGACATTGAGGACGAAAAATGAATTTCTTAAAGAAATGAAATAAATGCCTCAACTAGGATTCGAACTTAAAAATCCTGTTTTGTAGCTGAAAATTCCTGCTTTCGACATAATCTTGGCTTACTGGATAGCTTGCTTGTAGATATTTATTGGTTCGAATCCTGCTTGTAGATATTTATTGGTTCGAATCCTGCTTGTAGATATTTATTGGTTCGAATCCTGCTTGTAGATATTTATTGGTTCGAATCCTGCTTGTAGATTTATTGGTTCGAATCCTGTTGGAGACTCCTTGATCGAAAAAGATTTTAGGTAGTTTTATGTGGAATGAAATTACGGACAGACAGAAATAATGAAAGAGAGGGAGAGAGAGCATGAATTATTGATTGATGAAGTTTACTCCCCTTTTCTGCCACTTTGGCCAATAGCGACGATGATGAGTGATGAATTTATGAGCAACACGCATGAAGAACACCATGACCAGGTGGTTCTGACTCAAACCCGGAAACCCTGTGCTAACCACACCGCTAGGATGGTCTGCAAGAGGGGAAAGATGAGAAAGATAAATGAAAGACGAAGGAGCGAGAGATTAAGGAGAGAGAGGTTTTCTTTCTATCTTCTCCTTTATCCTCGCTGAGAAGTAACGGACAATGAAAGGACAGAAGAGGCAGAATTGAAAGGAGTTTGATAGGAAAGAGTGCACTGACCAAGAAAGATAAGTAGGCTCTCACTCGCTCACTGTTTCGATTTGTCTCTGCAAAAGAGGTACACTTTGGATTCTTTGCCGATGGACACCCTATTTATATACAGGGTGTTTTGTAAATCACTCCCTATTTTCAAATTATAAGTTTTTATTTGCTATCCATTCTGTTCCAACTAGTGTTGCTACACAAGCCACTCCTTCAGGTTTTGTCTGGCACTATTCAAAGCTCCGAATAATGCAACATTCTCGACACATTTTCATAATCAAACAGGTGCAACACTTGTAAAAAATGAGGCACAGCACCATACTGTTATCTTCGGAGGTCCCTGTGCTTTCTCAACACACATATGAAGATGCTCAACCATCCAAATATTGATAACAAAACCCTCAACGTGAAATACGTCAACATACTATTGTCAAACAGTTTAGGCCATTCAACATGCCATGACAAAGTTTTCTGCAAATTCCATTCCCCTGTCACTTTCGGCAGGAAGAAATTGCTGGATGAAATGTGGCTTCTATGGTTTAAAAGAGGTATCTTTCACGAGAATTGCTGCAACTGCATAACGTGAGAGGCCACTTTCATGACAGCCTCGACACACTGTTTCTATGGATCGCTCTTGAACAAATTGTTAAGGATGACAACATTGTGGGCTTTAGTCAGGTCAAACAAAACCTGAATGAATGGAGTGTATAACAACACTAATTGCAACAGAATCGGATAGCGAATAAAGAAGTTACAATCACTTAAAAAATAGGGAGTGGTTTATCAGACACTCTGTATAGAGTGGATTTAAACATGGGACCTAACAAAGGGGATCAACAAAATGACACTATGTACACCCAACGGCAAAAGAAACAGTAGGCGCATTGTACACCACCATTTTCATTCGGTCTGTATTACACAATGTTATGACAATGAATCGAAATAAAGACGTCAAAAAGCAGAGAACAATGCATGCTTCGAACCAACATAGTTTCATTCCTTATAACAACACAGGATGTAGGTAGAATAAAAAGTAATGAAATAGCGGTGGACAATTTGCTTACCATTATCTTTGCCGTTGACTGTACCAAAACTACAAGCATGGCTTACTTGAACTCCCATCAGCTCACGACCACTTTCCACCTGATGTTATTCTTCACCATCAAAAGCCGGACTCTGTGGCCGAATAGGTGTAAACAAAATGGTCCGATTTCACACTGGCTAAATGAATGCATACGGACACGTAAAACATGGAAATATCTATGTGTGTTATTAGGAAAAATTTGTCGCATCCATCCCAATGCGTTTACTGTGCATAACATAATGTTACCTACGTTTTCGTATTTTCCATGTACTAAATTGCGTAGTGTACAATGGTTGTTTGGACATTATATATTGTTTGTCTGCATATATAAAGGTATAGATTTTCATGATCAATTTTTAATATATGTTAAACAGGAATATCATAAAGTGTCTCAAGATAAAAGAAAAAAAATATTCGCACATTTTTTAAAGGTGCTGATGGAATGTTAAAAGAACTATTGTTATCCAAAATCTGTAAAATTACTGTATGAAAGAAAAATTGTAAATAAATAAATTAAAAAAAAGTTGTTAGCACATCGCGCTGCTACGCCAAGGGTCCCGGGTTCGAATCCCGATGGGCTTGGTTGTTTGTGAATGTCCATTCATCAATTTCATTTCATCACTCATCTCCATCTTCGCAAATTACCCAAGAGGCACAAAACGCGAAGTAAAATAAACTAAATCAATCAATCTTCACCATCCAAGCCCATATGTTATTCTTCGTTGACACCTAAATATATGCACTGGAAGAAATGGCCCCAATGTGATATCGCATTATCAAAGGCATTCTAAGTAAAAAAAAAATACTTACGTTCTGATTTAACAGCTTGTTTTAATAGTTTGCATAATATATAATGAGCAATTACACATATATTGAACCTAAACGTGTAAAACTAGATGAAAAACATTTGAGAATATGCACTGGTTTATATGGACGGCTCTGACTGACAGACGAACGCAGGTATCCTGCTAATTCTTGCTATATTAACATAGCACTGTCGGTTCTAGCAGTACACAAAATATCACCTGGGTATCTTAAGTACTTTGAGAGATATCAATGAGACTATCAAAATCGCGCTGCCAGTTTCTAGCTATTCACAGAGACGGTTGATTTTGGCACACCCTGTTTTTCCCGCGCAAACGTTATCGTTCAGCCCGGCCGAAACCCGAGCGGAGAATTCCCGGTGCAGTTTAAACAAAGGGCCGTGTCTCGGGGGACCCGGATTGAAATAAAACCCGGAGCAAACCGGAAGCGGGTTTCGCCGCCATACGTCATTGAAACAAACCACCTGTTTGGCCTCTCTCGTCTAGAAGACCGCACGTTTCCAGAGGACCGTGTACTCCCAGGCGGTCTGCGGTTTGGCTGTCTCTTGCTGGCTTTCCGGGCGGATGGGTTAACAGCGCCTGGCGGTGACAGTGTTGCCGGGTTCGTTTCCCCAAAATTTCCCTCTGATGTAAACAATTCCCACTTTTATGAAAAAAAAATCCCTCCATTGGTAGTGTAAGTAACGATTTTCCAGAAACAAAAAAGCGTCCAGAGAAACTTTAGATTAAACACAAATTCCCACTTTAAAAAAAATCAGTTCTACGAACGTTATAACATGCAATGAAAAATATCATGGGGAAAACAAACCAAAAAACTTATTTATTATTTATCAAAATGGAAATGTAATCTAGCCGAAAGGAAAAAGAACACTTATCGAAGAGTAGGAAAGCGTCCTTAAATTTAAATTTTCCAGCGAATTTGCCATCACAGAGAAATAATTGTCTGTTCCGAATTAATTTTCCTTCTTTCATTAGTTCGAGAGAGAATCTTCAAATGTAGATATTCGGATGAAAAAATCCCTACTTGGATAAAAATGTTCTCCCGATAGAATAAATGTTCCCTCTCCGGTGGAAATATATTCAGTCTTCTGAAGAAAATTATTCCGGATTCTGGACAAAAAAATTCCGTCTTCTGGACAAAATTATTCCGTCTTCTGGACAAAAATATTCCGTCTTCTGGAGAAAAAAATATTCCCTCGCCAGACGTCAAATATTCCCTCGCCGGGCGTCAAATATTCCCTCGCCGGGCGTCAAATATTCCCTCGCCGGACGTCAAATATTCCCTCGCCGGACGTCAAATATTCCCTCGCCGGGCGTCAAATATTCCCTCGCCGGGCGTCAAATATACCCTCGCCGGGCGTCAAATATACCCTCGCCGGGCGTCAAATATACCCTCGCCGGACGTCAAATATTCCCTCGCCAGGCGTCAAATATTCCCTCGCCAGGCGTCAAATATTCCCTCGCCAGGCGTCAAATATTCCCTCAACGGGCGTCAAATATACCCTCGCCAGGCGTCAAATATTCCCTCAACGGGCGTCAAATATTCCCTCAACGGGCGTCAAATATACCCTCGCCAGGCGTCAAATATTCCCTCGCCAGACGTCAAATATACCCTCGCCAGACGTCAAATATACCCTCGCCAGACGTCAAATATTCCCTCGCCAGACGTCAAATATACCCTCGCCAGACGTCAAATATTCCCTCGCCAGACGTCAAATATTCCCTCGCCAGACGTCAAATATTCCCTCGCCAGACGTCAAATATTCCCTCGCCAGACGTCAAATATACCCTCGCCAGACGTCAAATATACCCTCGCCAGACGTCAAATATTCCCTCGCCAGACGTCAAATATTCCCTCGCCAGACGTCAAATATTCTCTCGCCAGACGTCAAATATTCCCCTCTAGTTTCTGCAGATAAAATATTCCGTCTCTATTTAATATATTCCCTCGCAGAATGTGGTTCTCTCTCGCTAGATGAGAATAATTCTTTTGATATTTGGCTATATGCTTTAGCTGAACATATTTCCTTATTACATGATAATGCGTTAACTTAATGGAGGCCTTTCTGCAGTGATTAACCATGTCTCTCTCATTGGAAAAAGGTGTCCCAAGTTCGATTCACAGCGTAGGCACATTGTACAGGCAATCCCTACCTCAGCATAAAGTCAATTAATACAATCTCTGTCCCTCTTTGGATGAAAAATATTTCCGCACAAAGTGAATAAACATTACCGGAGGGAAATTTCCCTCAACCATCACAGCGTGACCTTTGCCACACTGTGTTTGTGCCTGTGGTTCGCAACAGTCTCCCGCTAATTATATCTGGGCGTAGTTGCTTTTCATCCCAGGTCAATCCATAGGTCTTTGTTGTCTCTGGGAAATTTGAATACGGGGAACAAAAGTTTCCCGGCGTGATGTCAGGAGGGAACTTTCCTCCACTCGCTGGGCAACGCGCATCTCATTTCACCTACTCTCGCCGAATGCGAAATTCAAAGAGACCGACGCTGTAAATTAAAGTCGAACACGGACAATCTAAACGAGAAGCAGTCGGGAGGGCATTTACAGTATGTACATCTAGTTGTAAACACGGAAAGTGGATTTAGGGAATTATCAGATCTCGGATTACAACTCTCATCCCCCGACTCGGGCTTGTGAAACTCGTTATGTTTAATGTTTGCACGTGCTGGAGCCATCGCAACCAATGAACAGATCACATCGATACAGCAACAATCCTTTCTTTAAAAACGAAAATTGACATCTTCAGTCATCAAGTAATTTTTATTATCTATCTGTAATTTTGTGAAGATTTCAATCATTATTAAATTATCCATGACCTAGATTCAATTTCTTTCGGAATACCGATCGATACTAAATTCTTCATCGCATGGCTTCATTTTTGACAGAATTCTAATCAATAAAATATGTCATCGTCTAGCTTCCTTTTTGTCAAAATAACGACCGAAAACTTCAAACATCATGGAAAAAATAATTTCTTCATCTAGCTTCGAATTTGGCAGAATACCGATTACACTGTTCAACAAAGAAATTTTTACATAAAGGAAAATGCCCAATCTTTATAGATTTTGGTACGCTGAATTCGAAAATGACAATAGTTTTTGTTTTTTAGCTCCCGTTTTTTAAATAAAGTAAAAAAACAATCTTAGAGATTTTGGTACGCTTTCATACGTTTTCGTGCTATATGAAGTCTGTCACGTCCTTATTTCTGTTTTTTAGCTCTCGTTTTCTTGTTATTTCAAGAATGCCAATGAATGCTGTGTTTCACGCAGTTATAAGACACGCACATTGTATTGTGAGGCGACGACCTTGACCACATCCTCAGATATATCGATTGGTCAACACGTGCTCCGCATGATATTACGTCAGTGTTTTGTTTCTAGCTAACACAGTCTGAGATTGCTTGACTTCCGGAGTGCTCCATTGTGTATTGTGACGTGAGTTTCTGAGTTACTGTGTAGAATCAAAACTGCTGTTATAATGCCCCGCAGATGTGTTAATAACCCCAACAATTTTTGTTATATATGTGGAGATGCAATTTTTGGGCAAAGGAAGCGAACATTGTCAGAAGCAGTGATAAAAGCTTATATCCTATATTTCGGGTGCCGTGTTGGGGACCAATCAAAACCATGGGCTCCTCATGTTTGTTGTACGAAATGTTCATCAACTCTAAATGCATGGATGAAAGGAAAAAAAAGTTTCCATGCGTTTTCCAGTGCCGGCCATTTGGCGCGAACCTATAAACCACACAACAAATTGCTACTTCTGCTTGGTGCGTCCGCTAAGTAAAGGATTGAACAAGAAAAAGAAGAGCATCATACAGTATCCTAATATACCAAGTGCGATGCGACCAGTGCCTCATGGAGTGGGTCTTCCAGTGCCAGATCCTCCAATAGCCAAACAATAAACTTTTCTAGTGACAGGGAAGATGAAGACCAGTCAGATACATGCAATCCTACCACATCTAACGATCCCACCTTATACCAACATCATCTAGTGAAATGCACAAAATCACGCAAAGTGAACTCAATGATCTTGTTAGAGACTTGGACCTTCCAAAACATAAAGCCGAAGTATTAGCTTCTCGTTTAATGGAGTGGAATCTTCTGGAAGATAAAGCTCGAGGATGTACTTTTCGCCAACGTCAAAAGCCACTCGAAAGGTTTTTCAACGCAACAAACAAAATGACATACTGTACGGATGTTGAAGGTTTGATGCAAGAACTCAATATCTTATACAAACAGGACGATTGGAGACTTTTCATAGATGGTTCGAAAACTAGTTTGAAAGCCGTGCTATTACATAATGGCAATGTGCTTCCTTCCATCCCAGTGGCATATGCAGCCCTAGCAAAGAAAAGTTACACCATGATGAGAGGTATTTTAAACATCATCGACTATGATAAGCATCAATGGCTCATATGTGCTGATGTAAAAGCCATCGGTATGCTTATGGGCCTACAAGGTGGGTACACTAAGTACTGCTGCTACATTTGTGAGTGGGACAGTCGTGCTAAGGATTTACATTACAAACAGAAGGACTAGCCACGACAACAAGCTTTATTGCCTGGCAAGAAAATGTCTCATGGGAGCAACTTGTAAATCCCAGTAAAGTCCTGTTACCACCACTACATGTGAAGATAGGATTGATGAAGTCATTTGTCAAAGCAGTGAAACTTCAACACCCTGTATCCTAAAATCTAGAGCCATTCGAGAAAAACGAACTCCATATTTGTGATCAGTGCAGCGAATTAACCCCAAAACCACTGTCAATTATTTGGTAAGTAAATGTGTATTAGGCAGTGCTACGCTTGTTAGACTATGGCCCATTATAATATGTGAAGAACATAAAAGTTTTAATAACTTCCAAACCTGAGCTAATCTAGATTTTTAATTGTCATTTTCAACTTCAGCACACTCAAATCCATATAAATCAGCTATTTTGGCCTCTGTAAAAAACAAAACGTTAAAATTTGTTGTCTAGTGTTATCAACTTCAATCATAAAATTCTTCAATTTTTAGCTTAATTTTTGTCAGAATTCCGATCAACAATTTCAATCATCATAACATTTTTTAACGTCTAGTTTCATTATTTGTCAGAATTCCCATCAACCACTAAATCATAAAATTCGTCATCGTTTAGCTTTATTTTTGTCAATTTCGATCAACAATTTCAATCATCATAAAATTCTTTATACTCTAGCTAAATTCTTTGTCAGAATTTCGATCAACTACCTCAATCATAAAATTCTTAATCGCTTAGCTTTATTTTTGTCAGAATTCCGATCAACAATTTCAATCATCATAAAATTCTTTATACTCTAGCTTAATTTTTTGTCAGAATTCCGATCAACTACTTCAATCATAAAATTCTTAATCGCTTAGCTTTATTGTTGTCAGAATTCCTATCAACAATTTCAATCATCATAAAATTCTTTATACTCTAGCTTATTTTTTTGTCAGAATTCCGATCAACTACTTCAATCATAAAATTCTTAATCGCTTAGCTTTATTGTTGTCAGAATTCCTATCAACAATTTCAATCACCATAAAATTCTTTATACTCTAGCTTAATTTTTTGTCAGAATTCCGATCAACTACCTCAATCATAAAATTCTTCATCCTTTAGCTTTATTTTTGTCAGAATTCCTATCAACAATTTCAATCATCATAAAATTCTTTATACTCGAGCTAAATTCTTTGTCAGAATTCCGATCAACTACCTCAATCATAAAATTCTTCATCGATTAGCTTTTTTTTGTCAGAATTCAAATCAATAATTTCAATAATCATAAAATTATTTATACTCTAGCTTAATTGTTTGTCAGAAATTCTTAATCGTCTAGCTTTATTTTTGTTAGAATTCCTATCAACAATTTCAATCATCATAAAATTATTTATACTCTAGCTTAATTTTTTGTCAGAATTTCGGTCAACCACCTCAATCATAAAATTCTTCATCGTTTAGCTTTATTTTTGTCAGAATTCCTATCAAAAATTTCAATCATCATAAAATTCTTTATACTCTAGGTTAATTGTTTGTCAGAATTTCGGTCAACTACCTCAATCATAAAATTCTTCATCGTTTAGCTTTATTTTTTTCAGAATTCCTATCAACAATTTCAATCATCATAAAATTCGTTATACTCTTGCTTAATTTTTTGTCAGAATTCCGATCAACTACTTCAATCATAAAATTCTTAATCGCTTAGCTTTATTGTTGTCAGAATTCCTATCAACAATTTCAATCACCATAAAATTCTTTATACTCTAGCTTAATTTTTTGTCAGAATTCCGATCAACTACCTCAATCATAAAATTCTTCATCCTTTAGCTTTATTTTTGTCAGAATTCCTATCAACAATTTCAATCATCATAAAATTCTTTATACTCGAGCTAAATTCTTTGTCAGAATTCCGATCAACTACCTCAATCATAAAATTCTTCATCGATTAGCTTTTTTTTGTCAGAATTCAAATCAATAATTTCAATAATCATAAAATTATTTATACTCTAGCTTAATTGTTTGTCAGAAATTCTTAATCGTTTAGCTTTATTTTTGTTAGAATTCCTATCAACAATTTCAATCATCATAAAATTATTTATACTCTAGCTTAATTTTTTGTCAGAATTTCGGTCAACCACCTCAATCATAAAATTCTTCATCGTTTAGCTTTATTTTTGTCAGAATTCCTATCAAAAATTTCAATCATCATAAAATTCTTTATACTCTAGGTTAATTGTTTGTCAGAATTTCGGTCAACTACCTCAATCATAAAATTCTTCATCGTTTAGCTTTATTTTTTTCAGAATTCCTATCAACAATTTCAATCATCATAAAATTCGTTATACTCTAGCCTTAATTTTTTGTCAGAATTCCGATCAACTACCTCAATCATAAAATTCTTCATCGTTTAGCCTTATATTTGTCAGATTCTAATCAACAATTTCAATCATCATAAAATTATTTATACTCTAGCTTAATTTTTTGTCAGAATTCCGATCAACTACTTCAATAATAAAATTCTTCGTCGTTTAGTTTTTTTTTGTCAGAATTCCTATCAACAATTTCAATCATCATAAAATTCTTTATACTCTAGCTTAATTTTTTTCAGAATTAAGATCAACTACCTCAATTATAAAATTCTTCATCGTTTAGCTTTATTTTTGTCAGAATTCCTATCAACAATTTCAATCATCATAAAATTCTTTATACTCTAGTTTAATTTTTTGTCAGAATTCCGATCAACTACCTCAATCATAAAATTCTTCATCGTTTAGCCTTATATTTGTCAGATTCTAATCAACAATTTCAATCATCATAAAATTATTTATACTCTAGCTTAATTTTTTGTCAGAATTCCGATCAACTACTTCAATAATAAAATTCTTCATCGTTTAGCTTTATTTTTGTCAGGATTCCGATCGATAACTTCGATCGTCATTAAAATCTTTATCTAGTTTTATTTTCATCAGAACGAAGAACGTCAACTATCAGAAAATATATCGTTAGAATTCATCCAGATCAACACTTTATTATGAAATTCTTCATAGTCTAACTTCAACCAGGTCTGAGAATATCCACCAGCAAGTTCAGTCATGAAATTCACTGCCCTCAGCAGTGTCATAATATCGAATTGCTGCTGTTGGGCTCCAGCAATTCTCATATAAATGCCATGAGTCTACCCTGTGTATACACTACAGCAACTAACCTACAAAGACGTTTATGTGAACCTCCCAATCGTCTCGTCGTCAGTACCTTATCCGAAGCCCCTAAACTCGAGTCTTTCGCTGCAAAACCAACATCCCGCGAAACTTCTCCCAAAATTCTCTCGCGGCCGGGAGCCACCAGTTTCCCCCAGCACGACGCACAAAGACCACAGCATTCCATAAAGTTCTCCAGCAAACTTTTGGCAACTCTGCCGGATTCCTCCAAAAACCTACCTGGAAGATCCTGGAAGACTTCCTACGCCACCACACAAACTGTCCTTTCTCAGCTCTGACAAACTTCTGCTCTTTAAGACCTCGTATATCGTTCCGGTTTGAAAGGTTAACAGTGGATTTGCATCCTTCTTGTGATTGAGGTCGAGGATCTATCTGTTTCCGTTATGGCTGTGCATGTTTGCATCGGACTAGCACCATGAAAGTTTGCAAAGTATGGAGGAAACACATGCCATGGAGATTAAGGTTCCCTGTTAAGATGTCAGAGAGGACAGTTGGAATAGGACTTGCTTGAACCTTCTCTGCTATTCATTTCAACAGCAGTTCGCTCTCCTTTCTTCTTTTCTGATTCCATGGCAGGCTAATTCATGCCTTAACTTTCGTTTTCTTGCCGATAGGATGACAATGCTATACTAATTAACAGGGCGAACTCGTACCTAATTGCTGACGTATCTACCATTTCGACTGCACCTGTGGCAGAGCGGTTAATCTAACCCTGTACGAAGGTCCAAAGTTTGAACCCTAGTGAAAACATTGGCGTATCTTTGTTGCATCATCATTCTTCCCAGGAGGCTACAAAATAATCGAGAAAGTGAAAGTACTTTCTGTTTCACTTATCAGTTATCATTAAATGCAGAGTGTATGTCTCACACCTTCTGTCTCTGTTTCCTTCTCGATCTCTTGACTCTTTGTCTCTCTCTGGCTCTTTGTTTATCTCTCTCCCTATCTCTCTCTCTGGCCCTTTGTTTATCTTTCTCTTTGTCACTGACTATCTACCTCTTTGACTCATTGTCTACCTCGACTATACATCTCTCCCCCTCGTTTGACTCCTTATCTCTCTATTCCTTTGTACAAGTCTCTTTCTCATCCTATCATGTCTCTCCCCATTCCTTCTTTCGCTCTCTCCCCCTCTCCTCTCTCTCTGACTTTTCGTCTTTCTCTCCTCCTTCCTCACTGTTTCTGCTTCTATGCCTCATTGTGAATCTACTCTCTCTCTCTCTCCCGAGCGCCTCATTTTCTCCACGTTCACTCTCGGTTTGCACGGAGGTCAGATTCCCAGAATACAAATGAATCGCGGATCCAAATCGAGTTCCAAACTATTTCCCACCAATTTGGTTTCAATTCGAGCAAAACGGGAAGCTGCGGCCGACAATTCAAACGAGGAAATTATGATAATCGAAACAGGACTCGACAGGAATAAGCAGGTGTTATCGTAGGGACCGCACGACTAAAAATTCCGATGCGGAATATCGGATGAGGTCGCAGACTGTCGTTTCGAAATTACTTCTCTGTTTTGCAAACTAAAGGACATGTGCATTTTTTCGCTGCATCCAGAGCGTCCAGCATCTGTGCAAGGGCTGTGAAGCTTCAGGTAGCACAGACAAGTTTAGCTACTCAACTCTCTTGCTTTACTCCTGATATATTGCCAAAATATGCTAGCCAATGGACGCAAAGGCGTTTCTTTGAATCGACCAATAGGAATCACTCAGGCTTTCCTCTCATTTGATGCAGAACACGTTAGTTACACGTCCAGTACATGCTATGAGTTTCCTAACCATGTTCCAACAGTTGTGTGTCACTGGATGCAGACAAGTTGTCAGAATGCTAATGGGTGAAATTGCAGAGAAAGCCATACGAAGATTGTGTGAAGTCACGAGAAGAGGCCTTTACGCTTTGAGCTCCTGAAAACGCGAGCAAGCTTGTGGCGCTCATTCACGTGCACGCACAATCCCACAACATGTTGCAGTAGTAAAAATCAACCAGTCTTTCATATGGCCAATCCCGTCCACGTACAAGGAATGCAAGAACCTGAATGTGTGCTATCATCTTACCCATTTACATGCACAAGCTCGTGAGAGATATTTTCATGTAAGAGGATACATATAAATGCCGCTATTAACCAGAGCGTGGTTTCGTATTTTATACTACAGGAGGCCTTAGAAAGAGCGCTTCGCGGGCTAACAGCAGACGTCGCTCCAAGACTGTTGCCGATACTCTCGTGTCGTCTGCTCCTCAGCCGAACAAACAGGCCGAGGTAGCAACAGGCAGAGGTACTCACCCTTCCAGTAGGGTGCAGCGAGCTAGCTGTGGCAACCGGGCTCCCTCATTCGCGGACCTGATTGGTTCTCACAGACACACCCCCATATTGTAGTATGCAGCAAGCCCGCGAAGCGATCTTTTTAAGGGCTTATGGAGTATAGTCATTTGTCATATTTTATGTCTCTTTTCTGACACCTTTAACTAATCGAGATGGTAAGGACAATTAGTTACAGAGAAACACCAATTTCAAGGTCGAGAATCGAAACTGGAAGTTTAGGTGGCGACAACGTGAGTCAGCTGCTCAGGCAATGCGATGACCAGAGCGTGGTTTTGAACAAGGTCCCACCGGATTACAGACGCAGTCGGCTTGAAATTTCCTAATTTTCTTTTCAACGTGTTGCAAGTATGTAAATCTGCTTAAAATAGCCTCAGAGTTAGAATGTTACACACCCTCCCCTTCTCCTTTTCCCTTAGCGCAGAGGACATCAAGGAAGCGCCTACATTCCTGAGAGCATTTAATGTCCAATTAAACGAAGGAGAGGGACTGGCAACACTGCCGAGCCGCAGCCTTTAATGAAGCAGCGAATTAAGCCCGTTAAAGGGAAACCGACAGCTTTTACAGCCGCCATTAAGGGACGTCCCAGTCACTCAACACCAAGGGATCACAGCCGTTATTAGAAACTCGCCTGTAGGTGGCTCTGCTGCAGTTCCGTAATGACGTCATTACGATGCCGTATCCGCCGCTGGAACTCTTTCATTGGTCTTATGTTTCTGGAATCAATACTGGCTCATCCACCGCCATCTGAAACCATAGCAGCTTCTGCCTCGAAAGAGAGGGGTTAGGAAATAGCTGCTCTGGCGAAAGGTTTTGGAAGTAAACGCTAGATGTCTCTGTAAAAGTGTGGTTTTCATAGTTTTCATATATTGTACGGGAGATTACCCAGCACGTGTGGATGGTTCTCTGGAGAGTGGAGCTTCGAGATGCACACAGACAATTCTTTTTTAACGCAAGTTCAAGAAGACTTGTGGAGAACACTCACTTGATCGGAGTAGCTTGGAGATATACATTCACATTTCCTTCAACTTCTGGAGAATGGTTTCTGTTTGAGATGGTTCAGATATGCAATGATGTACGTTCTCTTTCAATGCTGGTGAAAATTCTTCTATAGAATAGTTACTGTTTGAGATACAATGAGGCACGTTTTGTCTCATCGGTGCTGTGAGAATTCTTGTGGAGAATGGTTAATGTTTGAGATACAATGAGGCACGTTTTGTCTCATCGGTGCTGTGAGAATTCTTGTGGAGAATGGTTACTGATCGAAGTGGATTACAGATACTATAGACATAATCTTTTAACTTGTGGTAATTAATTACTGCTGTAATTGGCGAAAAATTCAGACACTGTCTACGAGCTTCTGGAGAATGGTTACTTATGGGTTGGCTCCGAGATAGAATAGAACACATCCTTTTTCAATGGTGCTGCTAGAAGCCTTGTAGGCAATGACTACTGCCACAAGTGGCTTAGAGATACTACAGACATATTTTCCTTCTACTTGTGGAGAATAGTTAGAGAAAAAATCAGACACATTCCCATTCAACAGAGCTGTAAGAAGTCTTATGGAGAATTATTGCTGGTCGAAATGGCTTAGAGATACTATGGACACAATGTATCAATCTGTGGAAAATGGTTACTGCTGCAAGTAGCTTAAATATAAACAGACATATTCTTTGTAAACTTCTGGAGAATGGTTACTAATGGAAGTAGCTTAAAGATACAAGAACACGCATTCGCTTTCAGTGTTGAGTCTTGTAGAGAAGGTTACTGTTCGAAGTGACTTACAATCCAGATTACTAAAGCAAATTATTTTATTCCTCTACATCTAACAGCAGCACCCATTATTGCTCATGTTTCTTATATTTTTTATGTTTTGTTGACAGGATTAGAGAATTCAGGCTGGAAGTTTTATGTTTTGTTGACAGGATTAAAGAATTCAGGCTGGAAGTTTTATGTTTTGTTGACAGGATTAGAGAATTCAGGCTGGAAGTTTTATGTTTTGTTGACATGATTAGAGAATTCAGGCTGGAAGTTTTATGTTTTGTTGACATGATTAGAGAATTCAGGCTGGAAGTTTTATGTTTTGTTGACATGATTAGAGAATTCAGGCTGGAAGTTTTATGTTTTGTTGACATGATTAGAGAATTCAGGCTGGAAGTTTTATGTTTTGTTGACATGATTAGAGAATTCAGGCTGGAAGTTTTATGTTTTGTTGACAGGATTAGATAATTCAGGCTGGAAGTTTTATGTTTTGTTGACAGGATTAGATAATTCAGGCTGGAAGTTTTATGTTTTGTTGACAGGATTAGAGAATTCAGGCTGGAAGTTATCTGCAAAAAAATCCCTTAAATCTTTTGTAGCTATTATAAGTCTACACCTACAATTAAGCAACGTAAAAAGTGACCAACAGACGAAATCACATTTAATGAATATTCAGACAGTTAACACAAGGCAGGGGAAGAATTCAGTCCCATATTGAAACAATCAAGCATTCCACAGTGGAAATTCCACGGGACGACAGCAAACAAAAGCCGATCGCATGGCTCCCCTTTCTGGTAGTCAGAGAGCACAAATGGATTCTTGTGTAATCCGACGCTGTCATACGAGCAGACAGATCGTGTGTCAACTTTGTTTGCTCTGAACAAGGCAAAGCTTCATCGCCATAGAATCGCCCATTGTCCAACCTATCAGAACAATCGCCTGCTCTGGATTGTGACGTCAGGCAACAATTCCATTTGGGTGTCTATCTGATTGCCATCCATCTTCCTGGAAAGTTGGGGGAGGGGGGATTAAATTTGTTTTCTCTCTCCCCTGATTCATTCGACGCTCGTTGTAATTGCAGAACGTTTGAAATATGCGAAAGGCAGTGTGTATAGAGGTAACGACCAATGCATTAAGTTGGCATAGACGCCAACAGTGGGGTCATTCGATTACATGGCAATCAGTAATTGATCGCTTATTTCTCACCTCGGGTTAACTTGTAACATGGAAGGAGCATAGATTCAATGAAATTGAATTATTCAGAAATGCGACTTTGATCTGGAAAATATTGAGTAAAACTGTATCTGTTGTATAATTTTTCTGTCTATTACTTAAACAAAGACAATATGAAAAATTGCCATTCCTTTGTATCGTTTTGTTTAATCCAATAAGCCGAATAACTTGATGAAAAATTGTGCATATTTTTGTTCCATTCAATAAGCTCAAGAACTTGATGAAAAACTGTCAATCTCTTTGCATCGTTTTGATCCATCCAATAAGCCGAATAACTTAATGAAAATTTGTCAATCTCTTTGCATCGTTTTGTTTCATCAAATAAGCTTAATAACTTGGATGAACATTTACAATCTCTTTCCATAGTTTTGTTTCATTCAATAAGCCGAATAACTTGATGAAAAATTGTGCATAGTTTTGTTCCATTCAATAAGCTCAAGAACTTGATGAAAAATTTACAATCTCCTTGCATCGTTTTGTTTCATCCAATAAGCCGAAGAACTTGATGAGAAATTGTCAATCTGTTTGCATAGTTTTGTTTCATCCAATAAGCCGAAGAACTTGATAAAAAATTGTCAATCTCTTTCCACCGTTTTGTTCCATCCAATAAGTCGAAGAACTTGATGAAAAATTGTCAATCTCTTTGCATCGTTTCGATCCATCCAATAAGCCGAAGAACTTGATGAAAAATTGTCAAGTGTTGTTTATTGTTTTGTTGTAACCAATAAGCGAAAAGTTTTGTTGCAAAATTTCGATTTTCAAATTGTTTATGTCAACTAATTTGATGGGAAATTGTGACTGTTTTGCATTGATTTCTCTCAACTAATTAGACAATTGATCTTGGTGGAAAATTAATTTGAGGTGCGTTTTAAGTCAACTTTATGCACAGATAGTCATCAGGACTGGACCTAGAGTTTGAATTCTGATCTGTGCAATTCGGCTCCATCGGGTATTGAACCCGGGATCTCTTGGTTAAAAGGCGATGACGTGATGGAAACTTGCGAAATGTTGCTGCACTGATTTGTCCCAGCCCTTGAAATTAAACTTCACGCTGCAACAATCCCTAAGGTCCAGAACCTGCAAACGGCTTTTCACTGTTGGTCAGCATATCGAACCCCATTGTCGCTGTTTTCTGGCTTTTGAGACCAAAGCCCGCTACCTTTTTACAAGTAGTTTCCCAATTATGAAGTTTTGGAAGCTCCAACCTGGAATCGAATATAGGACCGCTCGACTCAAAGGCAAAAGCGCTAACTCCTTGGCTACGCGGGAGCATACTCCTACCAAATTATCGAAAGGATTTGATGAAAAATTGCAATTTATGTTGTAAATATTAATCCGAAAATGTTCATACAAGATTATAAATGTTTCTGCATCGTTTTGCACACAATTTCTGATAAAGGGTAACAATTTTCCAACCAGTAAATTGAGATGTGCCAACACATACAATAGTTATGAGTATATCTCTTGTGGGTTGATCGTAGGGCAAGTCCACGCAGTTTTCCTCCCCTGAATAATGTTTCAAACGCTTTTCCACATCTCCTCTTTATAAGACCGCTAACATTCTGCGAAAGATACGGGATGGGAGAGGTTGGGCCCCCAGCAGAGAGGAAGATTTCAAGGTTGGGTCGATCACCAGTCCCTGTGCCGACACTTCAGCCGTCGTGACACGCGTCCCGAGCACTCTGGCGTTAAACAGAGGCTCAGCGAGGAAGAAATGAAAAGAGGCGACAGGGGAAAAGAGGGATGGGGGGGGGGCGATGCTCCGAGTAAAGATCTCAGCACTCCGAGATTTTTTTTTTACGGCTTCGCTCTGGGCTGTTGGGAAGGCTTCAATTAAAGGAAATTGACTTCTTTTGAGGAAGAAGACATAGGGTGTATACTGTGGTCCACGATAGGATGAATGTTACAGTCTGGCCTTTTATAATTGTTGCAATTACGCTGGTTACTGGCATTAACATGATTTCTGAACTTTGTGTATTTCTTTTTTAATTTTGTAATTGTATATCGATCTATTCTCTTGTCACTGGGTGAAAACTGGGTTCACCCCCGTTGGAAAAACAGGACCTACCCACCAAAATACCCCACATAAGAAATTTTCGCATTCAATTATAGTAAGTGAAGAAGTACACCGTATAGAGGGTGAGAGAGAGACAAAAATATTCGGAAAAATGCAGAAAAGAAAAAAAGAAAAGGGAGATAAATGGAGGAAAGATGGAAATAAAGTAAGAAAGAGAAATGCAAAATAAACCGAAGAAACAAAGAATCAATGTAGCAACAATCACCACCAAAAGGAGCCAAACTGTAAGCATTCACCTTTGAACCAACCAAGACGAAATTCTACAATGTTACTGGTATATGGGCAGTGTGCAGAACATTTTGAATGACCCTCGTATATACACATGTTTCCTCTGTGTGTGTGTGTCTAAAAGAGACTTCGTTTTCAGATCTAATTGGAGATGGGATGTCGTTGATGACGGCAACATTTCCAATTCACTTGTAACGCAAAATCCTAAAGCTCCTTAGAAGCCAGGTCGCCAACAGGTCGCTTTCCTTCGCCCATCCTCCTCACGGGCGGCGAAACAAAAAAGCATCGCGGGGGCGGTAAAATGAGAAATTTATATGTAAATCTCGCAGCGCCTCGCTTCTAATCCCGCGGCGGCCATGCCGTATGGAGTGGCAACGGCGATCGGTTCCTCCTCCAACAATACGCCGAGGTCTCTCGGGGAAGATGCGCATTCTTATTCATGGCGCGGGGAAAGTGCGGGACTCCGTTCCGTGGCGCAATTCGCAATAAGGTCAAAGGTCGGCGGGAGGTGAACGGAATGATGGCAGATTTCGGTTTCTCAGACAAAGCCAAGCAGATGTTCCTACCAGAGAGATGAAGTATCGGTGCTTACAGATCCCCAGAGTTAGGGAATGTTAGTTACTGACAAAAACGCGTTGCCGTTACTGTAACCAAAAAAAGGACCCACTCACCCCACAACGTAACGCGTCGTATTTACTTTCCCCGCAAAACGTAACGCGTCGAAATTACTTTCCCCGCAAAACGTGACGCGTCGAAATTACTTTCCCCGCAAAACGTGACGCGCCGAAATTACTTTCCCCGCAAAACGTGACGCGTCGAAATTACGTTCCCCGCAAAACGTGACGCGTCGAAATTACGTTCCCCGCAAAACGTGACGCGTCGAATGTACGTTCCCCGCAAAACGTAACGCGTCGAAATTACTTTCCCCCGCAAAACTTAACGCGTCGAAATTACTTTCCCCGCAAAACGTGACGCGTCGAAATTACTTTCCCCGCAAAACGTGACGCGTCGAAATTACTTTCCCCGCAAAACGTGACGCGTCGAAATTACGTTCCCCGCAAAACGTGACGCGTCGAAATTACGTTCCCCGCAAAACGTGACGCGTCGAATGTACGTTCCCCGCAAAACGTAACGCGTCGAAATTACTTTCCCCGCAAAACGTAACACGTCGAAATTACTTTCCCCCGCAAAACTTAACGCGTCGAAATTACTTTCCCCGCAAAACGTGACGCGTCGAAATTACTTTCCCCGCAAAACGTGACGCGTCGAAATTACTTTCCCTTCAAAACGTGACGCGTCGAAATTACTTTCCCTTCAAAACGTAACGCGTCGAAATTACTTTCCCTTCAAAACGTAACGCGTCGAAATTACTTTCCCTGCAAAACGTAACGCGTGGAAATTACTTTCCCCGCAAAACGTGACGCGTCGAAATTACTATCCCCTCAAAACGTGACCCGTCGAAATTACTTTCCCTGCAAAACGTAACGCGTCAAATTTTACTTTTCCCCAAAACGTAACGCATCAAGTATACTTTCCTCCCAAAACGTAAGGCGTCAAATATATTATCCCCAAAACGTAACGCGTCAAATTTATTTCTCCCCCAAAAGCGTTCCAGATCGAAATTACTTGATCCACAAAGCGTTCCGAGTTGAAGTTACTTGACCTACAAAACTTTCTGGGTCGAAATTACTTGACCCACAAAACTTTCCGGGTCGAAATTATACTTGACCCACAAAACTTTCCGGGTCGAAATTATACTTGACCCACAAAACTTTCAGGGTCGAAATTATACTTGACCCACAAAACTTTCCGGGTCGAAGTTACTTGACCCCCAAAGCGTTCCGGGTCGAAGTTACTTGACCCCCAAAGCGTTCCGGGTCGATGTTACTTCATCCACAAAGCGTTTCGGGTCGATGTTACTTCATCCACAAAACGTTTCCGGTCGAGACTGCATTTAATATATTAAACTGTACCGCTAATTTTAATTATAATTAAAATTGATTCGCCCACAAAGCATTGTGGGTCATGTTACTTCATTCCCAAAGAGTGACGCGTCAAAGTTGCTTCATCCTCAAAGCGTCGCCATCGACGTTATTTTACCCGCAAAACCTCACACGTAAATATATTTACCCACAAAGCGTTACTCGTTACCATTACCGCAAAGCATTACTTGTTACTTGTATTTTACCCGAAAATGTTCGTGTTGCTGTTCCTTACACCAGTGGTAGCTAACATGTGCTACAGCGCCCCAGGCCTGGCTTACAGGGGCGCCGCAAAATGTTCCAATATTTTTACTGAAATGACATTCATTTCCAAATACTATGTGCTTATTTAGTACTTTCTACGCATACAGTGTTTCTGAATTTGAAATGTGTGTTTATTTTTTAACTTAAGACATGCAACGTAACCACACTAACTGAGCGTTGCAAATGTTAGATAGGCCTATATTCTAACTTGAGCGCCGAGGAAAACTCTTGAAATATGAATGGCGTCGTGAAACGAAAAACTTTAGGAACCCCTCCTCTATACAAAAGAGGATGTGATAAATTTAACGTGATATATTTACATTACCTTCTTTGAATACAAAATATGTAGAGCATTACTAACTAGTTGCTTTGTACTTCAGTACAGAAAAGAAATTTCATCTATAGTATGTAAACCGGAAAACACACCCCGAACACACGCATGTGTCACAACATTGATGGTTTCCGAGGAAACCAAAACCGCCATTATTCACTCTGGAGTTGAGGTTTCATTATTTGAACTGAAGGAGGAGATTATTTTAGTAGATGGGTGTGTAATGGAATATGTGTGCGGTACACATCAAAGAAACCTAAGAGAAAATACGTGTATTTCGACCTTTGCCACATATTGAGATGTGCAAGCTGCTTTGCTATGACCAAACTTATGACAACTGAAGCACAATCGTTGTATGGTCGTGTATTAATGCTGGTCTTTAACTAGTTAATGGAGCCTCTGAGTAACCGCTTCGGCAGGTTCTGGTCCAGTGCCCGGATGCTGGAACATCCTAGAGATAAAGATATTCAGCATCTGATATCTGTCAGAAAAGTTGACTGGAGACGGGGAGGCAAGATATTTCAGGAGGATGCTGGGAAGGGGTGAAAGGAATCTTGCACGACTCATCCCTCCACCCACCCTAGAGCTGTCCTCGGGGGTGTTCGAGATTCGAGAATCGAAGCCATAAATTCGGAGGCAAACGGGCCGGGAGGAATTGAATCACCCTGGCGAGAAATGTGTAAAATTCCTCCTTGCCTTTCTCATCATTTGTCGCCCGTCCTTTCCTCCGTCTTTCGCGGAGGAATTTGCTAGAAGCCGACGCAGTTAAGAGATCAATTGAAGAAAAAGAGCGGATGGATATTACGGAGAGAAGGAAAGATGGAGGAAGGGACAATAAAGAGGACAAAACAAATGGGCAAGATGGAAGAGATGTAAAGAATGTGATCAGAGGGTGGAGGAAGCTATATTTCACACGCCGAAGCGTGGTTCAATGGGGGAAGATTCTTGCACATCCACGAAAGGTATTGGGCAAGTCAAGGCGTGTGTCGGATGGATGAGATCGGTTCATTAATTTCTTAATTGAAGATTTTTTTTATTTAGACATGCATTCTGATGTGCATTGCAGATGTTCCTAGAAAAGACGTTTTTTATACATATTCACTAGGCTGTAGGGTGGTGCAAGTGAAGCAATTTTCTCTCTCTCTCTTTTCTGGTATTGCCCATGTGTTCCTTCACTCATAATTTGTTATCTTTCTATCTCATATTTAAGCCACAATCTTTCTAATTTGCTGTCTTAATTTTCTATTATCTCCATCTCTATTTCATCAACCTTCTTATATCTCTCTCTCTCCATATTTCTCCCATCTCACGCCCTCCCTATGTCTCCCATCTCTGTCTCACTATTTCTCTCTCTCCCATATCTATCTCTATATGTCTCCAATCAATCTCTATCACCATATCTCTCTCTCTCTCTCTCTCTCTCTCTCTCCCTCCCATATCTTCCTTTATGTCTCCCATATCTCTGTCTGTCCGTCTTCCCCATCTTTCTCTGTCTCTACGTCTCCCTAAGTCTCCCATCTTTTTCTATCTCTCTGCGTCTCCCATCTTTATTTATCTTTCTCTCTAAGACTCCCATCTTCATTTATCTTTCTCTATAAGACTTCAATCTTTGTTTATCTCTCTCTCTAAGACTCCCATCTTTATTTATCTGTCTCTCTACGACTCCCACCTTTCTTTGTCTCTCTGTCTCCCACCTTTCTCTGTCTCTCCACGTCTCCCATCTATCTCTGTCTCTCTACGTCTCCCATCTTTCTTTGTATCAATGTCTCCCACCTTTTTCTGTCTCTCTACGTCTCGCATCTTTCTTTGTATCTACGTTTCTCACCCTTTTCTGTCTCTCTACGTCTCTCATATTTCAATTTCTCCCATCCCTTTCTATTTTGCTGATACTATCTCGTTCCTCTCCCCTTCCTTTATCGATCTCTCATTCTTTCTCTCCCCTCTTCTAATTTCTCTCAGACTTTTCTTTAACTCTTTCAATGTACCACTCTTCCTCTTTTTTTTTTTTTTGGATTTAGTTTATTTTACTTCGCGTTTTGTGCCTCTTGGCTAATTTGCGAAGATGGGGATGAGTGATGAAATGATGAAATTGATGAATGGACATTCACAAACAACCAAGCCCGACCGGGATTCAAACCAGGGACCCTTGGCGTCGCAGCGCGATGTGCTAACCACTTGGCCACAGGGTCGGGCACTCTTCCTCTTTCCATTTGTCTAATTCTCTTTCGCTCGCTTGATGTTGGTGTGAACGTAGTAGTTTCGATAAAAAATATACACGAAGGGAATGACCGATAGTCGAAAAGAGAACGCTAGGATGAAATAAACACGAAAACCACTCGCTGTACATATTCAAAGCCATCTCAACGTCCAGACTCATTTCTCCCCTGCAGGTGTCCCCATCTATCGTTGGTAAACCGAAGCCGCTTCTCAATTTAAACTGAATTCCTCCGGGACCAGAGTTGAATAATTACCTTCGTATTTCCTGACCCGCCGGGAACCGCCCTCATCCCGCGGGAATCTTTGGAACTCCATGTCTTTAATTACGTGTACGAAATAACTACAACTGCGTGCAGAGACATCTGGTGGTGGGTTCGAAGCGTGACTTCCTCGCGGGAAGGCGTGAGTGTAGTAGCCGTAATTTTTCCTCCTCCTTTCCGGAATCCATGATTGATCGCCTGGGTGTTTGCGAATCGGGTGTGTAGGGTTGCCAGGTCGTGGACTGAAAGTAAGCTAGTTGGAGCTGTGGTTACGGTAGGAGGGGCGTAATAGGTCACCAGTTAATGTTGCCGACGTGATTTTTTTCGTATGATTAATGGTTGATATCCTAAGGTTGACGAGACATGTAGATTTTCGGAGTTTGGCAACTGCAAAATGACGAGAAATTGTGCATATTGTTAGAACAGGCAGACTGAAAATGGAGATGGACATTTTGCCTCCTCTTACTCTTGCCGTGGAGTGTTCAATGAAGTAGAGTAACAGGATAAAAATTGGTTAACATATTGAAATACTCACTCTCAACATTAAATATTTTTTTGGGGGGGGAAGTTTGACATAAACAACATTTTATATATATACACTGCTCCACAAAACTTAAGGAGCACCCAGGAAAAGAAGTAAACAAACACAAAAACGGGGTTCACCCTGTATACCATTTTGCTATGTTGCTGGTTATTTTCGTTGCATCTGTACCTTATTGGTGTTCATAAGCCCTGATCAAAAGCATCCCAAACATGCTCGATAGGATTGAGGTCCGGTAAGCATTCAGGCCACTCAATAGGGATGATGTCTTCCGTCTCCAGGCATTCCGACAATACGTGCGCGGTGCGGGTGAGCATTGTCATCCATAAACAGGAACTCCGGACCAAATGCTATACGCAGAATGTTGTTTTTCTCAATTTCGGATGAGGCTGAAGCCTCATCAGCCCCTCTCTGAGTACGCCAGTGTAGCGTGACAAAGTTTAAATAAACTTGGGACGATGATGTGCAGAAGGGATATTTCATTGTAATGTTATTCTCAACTTTTACAATATTCTCTAATACTCGACTTGCTCTCATAATTCCTTGGTGTTCCTTAAGATTTGTGGAGCAGTGTATATCTGTACCTCTACGTGAATTGGAGTGGGGGCAGAAAGTGCTTTGTCCCCTCCCGAAGTGCTCCTTGTATTGATTTAATTTGAATTTAAAATTTTGGGGGCGTTAGGACTATTTTGCACCCGTCACGTTATACGGGGACCAGCCCCTAACCATAACTAAAATAACATAACTGTAATGCCGTACAACAACAATCTTAAAATATTCTGACTTCGGATAAAAGCTGACGCTTGACACGTTCTTCAGTCAAAAGAACATGATTTAACAACCAGAGCAAATAATAAGTTCACATGAAAGACTCGAAAGTATTCGCATCATGCCTCTCAGGGTATGGGGTAATATCTCTCTGCTAGTTCGTCAAATAAAAATCAAAGTTAAGTTTGCACTAAGAAAAAGGAAGTCTATTTTACTTCTTTGCAAACTAAATACTTATATGCCTAACATATAATCCATGTCACTCAAAGAAATTAAACTTCTTATAATTCAACTTGATCACTCTATTCAAAAACCGAACCCGAACTCCAAAGTCAAGACAAAACACAATCGTAATTGCCATGGCAACAGCTCTTAACAAGATAAGTATATACAGGTTAGTCACTATCCTGACATTATCAGTGATAGGTAAATTACAGAAATTAAGATTAAAGAACAATAAACATTTGTACAAGACAAAAGGTAATTAATAACAATAAATATTAGTGCAATGGGAAAGGACGTGTCACGCTGTAAAAAGGCACACACGTAATGACAAAACACTGGACAACACACACCACACAGTCCTACGAAGATTGTACTTGCCGTAGATTCAGTCGCCAGAGCCTCGTTAGTGTGCAAAATGCAGTCCAGGTTGTACTACGTGGAAGGTTCACCCCTTACACACGCCTCCCTTGTATTGTGTTGCATAGCTATGGGATGGAAGAACTTTATATTCAAAAGCTTTTTTTTTTAATCTAAGGTGTTTTCTCAAATTGATCTGTACAGTTTTTAACTCTATACAGTGAAATGTTCAACAAATATAGAAAGTTGTCTCAATTCCACAGAATCTGTCTGTATGTTCATTTTAATAGACTCGATACCGCGACTCTTATGCATATTTTACACAAGGCTGCTGCCACTAATACAGGGCTAAAGTGTCTGGCTTTGCCTACGTAACAACTACGCTTTGTACGCCGTAAGCGCAGCTCGAACGTGTTGCACTCCTGTTGGAGAATTCGTGACCTCTCGGTCAATCCAATCCTGGCATTAGCACCGGAACGCCATTTGCTGGTACAGGGCGAATTGATTTTTTGAAAAAAATGATCAATAGATGTCGCCATGATCGCCGGAGCTTCATTTCCGGTTAATCCAGGTGTTCGCAGTTAACGCTGAAAAGTCGGACGCGTCATGCTTTGATTTCAATTGAAGGGAAATTCTGGGAGGAATGAGGGGGAGAGAACATGTAACTTTCGGCTTGCGTGTCAGCGTCGCTCCATGGCAATGCGCCACCCCACACTTTTAACCCCTTTTTTCCCCCCTGCGGGAGGTAGGCCGTTTCATTTTTAACGAGTCCCTTGTGCCGGGGGAAGGGGGGAGGCAAAAAAAGCATACGTCAACATGTTCGCCACGAGATCACGTTACGTCTGTCTCCAATGCGAATTAGCAATCTACAGAGAAAAAAAGCGAAATCGTACCGTCATTTAGTGATGCCATCTGTTGTTCGCTCGGCGAAGCATTGGCGCGATCGCTGCCAACTGTAATTTCATGCATTGGGCGCGGTACGGCGATTTCGACGTTTTGTTTTTCTGTACTTTCTTTTACGAATATCGGTTTTTAAATTATTTTTACTCTTTATTCAGCGGTACCATTATGGAAGTGGTTCTCTTTTGCATCCCCCTTGTGCAAAAGTACAATCGATGCCAACACAGGAGTGTACGAATGTATGTTGACATATCAAGCGTAGTGAAGCATATCGACCATAACATGTTGTTCAAGATGGTGCAATCAGAATATAGGATCTCTCTTTCTCTCGTTTTAACTCATTCTCTCAAATTCTCTCTCTCTCTCTCTCTCTCTCTCTCTCTCTCTCTCTTTCTTTCTCTCTCTCGTGTGTGTACATTTGCAACTCCTTAGTCCACTCTGTCTACCCACAAAATCACACGTGAACGTTTATGATTGAAATCAGGTGTAAGCACTGGCCATTTGTACGTACACGTTATGTCCCACCACCTAGAGGCGGTAAGATCACTGGTGCTGCTCTTGCATAGGCAATACATGGAAACACGTGCCTCTCTTTTCCCAACCACACAACACGCTCTATTCTGTTCCAGGAAACTCCGGAGCAAGCGAACGAAAACAAGTCCTCTGCGCAACTCGTGACGGCTTGACGAATGAACGCCTGAGATGAAGTGAGTGCATGGAGAAGAAAACACGGCTGCAGCTATAAGCCGTTTGCAGCAGTCCTGCTTTGCTCCGCGCAGTTGCTTTCACCCCTTCTCTTATGTTATCCGCCGCGCTGCTCTACAGACTCCTGAGACGGAGTATAGACGCGGATGTAAAGATAATCCTTCTTTCATTTGTAATATATCGAGACCACACACTACAGAAGAGCATTGCTACATGTTCCCCAATTGCTAAGTAATGAGAATCACGTGGAGAAACTGAACAAGAGCAATTTTGTTTCTGTTTAGAAACCTGGCCAGTAGTATTTAGAAAGGTTTGTGGAGTTCCAGAAACTGTGGAATCTTCTGTGAAAATTTCGCTAATTGTAACTGGAAACCAAGGAAAGAGCCTGCCATATGTGTCAATGAATTACACACAATACAATATTTGAACCACGCACTGGCCTTGAGCAAAGCGTGTACTATTAGCAGACAACAATTACTTCTTTTCATTGTTCGTGCTGGGATTCTATTGCAAACGTGATTTCAGCAAGAAAGTGCCACGCCTCATCCTAAGGGTGCGCTATGGTGACGTTTCTCTCTGCTTCTGTGATCCTCTTTTCGTGTTCCTCCTCTCTTTCTTTTGCGTCACACTTTCCATTACTTTTTTTAAATCACTTTTCCTTTGTGTCTTTCCATTTCTCGCTCGATCATTTGTCACGCCTCCTCTTCTCCAATGTCTTTGTGTCTCGAAGTGTTTTGTTTCCCTTTCTTTCTCCTTCGATTCCTTTATTAGTCTTAGTTGTTTACAGTCTCAATTAAATCTCTTCCTTATCTCTCGTTCCATTTTCGTTCTGTCTCTCACTTTAACCTGTGTTTCATTTCCTCTCATTCGTTTCGCATTTCTCCCTTTATTCTATTTGCACTGTATTATCTTTGTTTACACTTTAACGTATTATGTCTTCCTCTCAGGAGAAGCGATAAGGAGGATAACATTGCAGCAAGGCGAAGAAGGGAAAACGTTCTAGTAGGTGAGGAAGTAGAGAAAACTATTGGAAGATGCGAAGAAACGCATTCCGGCAAATCGAAGGAGTGGAGAGAAACATTGAAACAAAGCAAAGAAGCTGAAAGAAGCATTGCAGAAAAGCAAAAAAGAAATGGAGAACATTGCAACGAATCGAGGGAGTGGAGAAAAACATTGCAGCAAAGCGAAGTTTCGGAAAGAAACATTGCAGAAAAGCAAAAAAGAAAAGGAATACATTGCAGAAAATCGAAGGAGTGGAGAGAAACATTGCAACGAAGCGAAGAAGCGGAAAGAGACATTGCAGAAAAGCAAAGAAGAAAAGAAAAACATTGCAACAAATCGAAGGAGTGGAGAAAAACATTGCAACGAAGCGAAGAATCGGAAAGAAACATTGCAGAAAAGCAAAGAAGAAATGGAAAACATTACCCCAAATCGAAGGAGTGGAGAGAAAAACATTGCAGCAAAGCGAAGATGGGGAAATAAACATTGCAGGAAAGCAAGATAGAAAAGGAAAACATTGCAGAAAATGGAAGAGTGGAGAAAACATTGCGGAAAAACGAAGATGAGGAAAGAAACATTGCAGGAAAGCGAAGAAGCGGAAAGAGACATTGCAGAGAAGCAAGGAAGAAAAGGAAAACATTGCAGAAAATCGAAGGAGTGGAGAGAAACATTGCAACGAAGCGAAGCAGCGGAAAGAGACATTGCAGAAAAGCAAGGAAGAAAAGGAAAACATTGCAGAAAATCGAAGGAGTGGAGAGAAACATTGCAACGAAGCGAAGAAGCGGAAAGAGACATTGCAGAAAAGCAAAGAAGCGTCAGCGTCGCTCCATGGCAATGCGCCACCCCACACTTTTAACCCCTTTTTTCCCCCCTGCGGGAGGTAGGCCGTTTCATTTTTAACGAGTCCCTTGTGCCGGGGGAAGGGGGGAGGCAAAAAAAGCATACGTCAACATGTTCGCCACGAGATCACGTTACGTCTGTCTCCAATGCGAATTAGCAATCTACAGAGAAAAAAAGCGAAATCGTACCGTCATTTAGTGATGCCATCTGTTGTTCGCTCGGCGAAGCATTGGCGCGATCGCTGCCAACTGTAATTTCATGCATTGGGCGCGGTACGGCGATTTCGACGTTTTGTTTTTCTGTACTTTCTTTTACGAATATCGGTTTTTAAATTATTTTTACTCTTTATTCAGCGGTACCATTATGGAAGTGGTTCTCTTTTGCATCCCCCTTGTGCAAAAGTACAATCGATGCCAACACAGGAGTGTACGAATGTATGTTGACATATCAAGCGTAGTGAAGCATATCGACCATAACATGTTGTTCAAGATGGTGCAATCAGAATATAGGATCTCTCTTTCTCTCGTTTTAACTCATTCTCTCAAATTCTCTCTCTCTCTCTCTCTCTCTCTCTCTCTCTCTCTCTCTTTCTTTCTCTCTCTCGTGTGTGTACATTTGCAACTCCTTAGTCCACTCTGTCTACCCACAAAATCACACGTGAACGTTTATGATTGAAATCAGGTGTAAGCACTGGCCATTTGTACGTACACGTTATGTCCCACCACCTAGAGGCGGTAAGATCACTGGTGCTGCTCTTGCATAGGCAATACATGGAAACACGTGCCTCTCTTTTCCCAACCACACAACACGCTCTATTCTGTTCCAGGAAACTCCGGAGCAAGCGAACGAAAACAAGTCCTCTGCGCAACTCGTGACGGCTTGACGAATGAACGCCTGAGATGAAGTGAGTGCATGGAGAAGAAAACACGGCTGCAGCTATAAGCCGTTTGCAGCAGTCCTGCTTTGCTCCGCGCAGTTGCTTTCACCCCTTCTCTTATGTTATCCGCCGCGCTGCTCTACAGACTCCTGAGACGGAGTATAGACGCGGATGTAAAGATAATCCTTCTTTCATTTGTAATATATCGAGACCACACACTACAGAAGAGCATTGCTACATGTTCCCCAATTGCTAAGTAATGAGAATCACGTGGAGAAACTGAACAAGAGCAATTTTGTTTCTGTTTAGAAACCTGGCCAGTAGTATTTAGAAAGGTTTGTGGAGTTCCAGAAACTGTGGAATCTTCTGTGAAAATTTCGCTAATTGTAACTGGAAACCAAGGAAAGAGCCTGCCATATGTGTCAATGAATTACACACAATACAATATTTGAACCACGCACTGGCCTTGAGCAAAGCGTGTACTATTAGCAGACAACAATTACTTCTTTTCATTGTTCGTGCTGGGATTCTATTGCAAACGTGATTTCAGCAAGAAAGTGCCACGCCTCATCCTAAGGGTGCGCTATGGTGACGTTTCTCTCTGCTTCTGTGATCCTCTTTTCGTGTTCCTCCTCTCTTTCTTTTGCGTCACACTTTCCATTACTTTTTTTAAATCACTTTTCCTTTGTGTCTTTCCATTTCTCGCTCGATCATTTGTCACGCCTCCTCTTCTCCAATGTCTTTGTGTCTCGAAGTGTTTTGTTTCCCTTTCTTTCTCCTTCGATTCCTTTATTAGTCTTAGTTGTTTACAGTCTCAATTAAATCTCTTCCTTATCTCTCGTTCCATTTTCGTTCTGTCTCTCACTTTAACCTGTGTTTCATTTCCTCTCATTCGTTTCGCATTTCTCCCTTTATTCTATTTGCACTGTATTATCTTTGTTTACACTTTAACGTATTATGTCTTCCTCTCAGGAGAAGCGATAAGGAGGATAACATTGCAGCAAGGCGAAGAAGGGAAAACGTTCTAGTAGGTGAGGAAGTAGAGAAAACTATTGGAAGATGCGAAGAAACGCATTCCGGCAAATCGAAGGAGTGGAGAGAAACATTGAAACAAAGCAAAGAAGCTGAAAGAAGCATTGCAGAAAAGCAAAAAAGAAATGGAGAACATTGCAACGAATCGAGGGAGTGGAGAAAAACATTGCAGCAAAGCGAAGTTTCGGAAAGAAACATTGCAGAAAAGCAAAAAAGAAAAGGAATACATTGCAGAAAATCGAAGGAGTGGAGAGAAACATTGCAACGAAGCGAAGAAGCGGAAAGAGACATTGCAGAAAAGCAAAGAAGAAAAGAAAAACATTGCAACAAATCGAAGGAGTGGAGAAAAACATTGCAACGAAGCGAAGAATCGGAAAGAAACATTGCAGAAAAGCAAAGAAGAAATGGAAAACATTACCCCAAATCGAAGGAGTGGAGAGAAAAACATTGCAGCAAAGCGAAGATGGGGAAATAAACATTGCAGGAAAGCAAGATAGAAAAGGAAAACATTGCAGAAAATGGAAGAGTGGAGAAAACATTGCGGAAAAACGAAGATGAGGAAAGAAACATTGCAGGAAAGCGAAGAAGCGGAAAGAGACATTGCAGAGAAGCAAGGAAGAAAAGGAAAACATTGCAGAAAATCGAAGGAGTGGAGAGAAACATTGCAACGAAGCGAAGCAGCGGAAAGAGACATTGCAGAAAAGCAAGGAAGAAAAGGAAAACATTGCAGAAAATCGAAGGAGTGGAGAGAAACATTGCAACGAAGCGAAGAAGCGGAAAGAGACATTGCAGAAAAGCAAAGAAGAAAAGAAAAACATTGCAACAAATCGAAGGAGTTGAAAGAAACATTGGAACAAAGCGAAGCAGCGGAAAGAGACATTGCAGAAAAGCAAAGAAGAAAAGGAAAACATTGCAACAAATCGAAGGAGTGGAGAAAAACATTGCAGCAGAACGAAGTTTCGGAAAGAGACATTGCAGGAAAGCAAGGAAGAAAAGGAAAACATTGCAGAAAATCGAAAAGTGGAGAAAACATTGCGGCAAAACGAAGATGCGAAAAGAAACATTGCAGAAAAGCGAAGAAGCGGAGATAAATATTGCAGGAAAGCGATAGCAGCAAAACGAAGAAGTAGGGAAAAAAACATTGCAGCGCAAATTGCAGCAAAGCGAATAAGGTAAAGTAACAAAACATTCAAAGCAATGAAAAACAGAGAGATCTAAAACGTATAACAAATGGTCCGTGTAAATGCAGAAGACTAAAGAAGCAGAGAAAGAGAATAAACAAAAGAATAAAGCTTTGAAAAACAGAAACAGAAAATTCGCAGCAAAAACAAGGTAAGACCCGCATCCAGAAGATTTTCGTGTAATTGAATTTTTATTCCACGGGAGCGCGTATTTAAGGGAGAATTCGCGACCAAAAGCCCTCGAAACACACCTTGCGGATATAAAAGATTCACTCCTTAAAGCTTCGGTCGTCTTTTATGGCCCCCAGACGCTCGTATTTCACGGCCCGCTTTGCAAATACATCCTCATACAGTTTTTAACGCCGTCCAACACAACGGAGCGCCGTAAATTGCGAGATAAGATGCTCACAGGTATGTACAGATGAGGTGATTCTTTTGTACTTTTGTCGCGCGATCGTGGCGCTATCTCGCGTCGCTTTTCGCAATCTTCCGAAACTTTCGAGACTCGAGATGTTTGGTCCGTATTGAAAGAGTACGTTATTTGTTGAGTGTAGTATCATCAGAGTAAATGTGGCATGTCATGAAGCAAAACAAATTAAGCTTTAAAATACAGTCTTTATCACTTTGCTCATGTGGGAGCTTGGCCCCTTTAATGTGGATGTACGAGGTCGGTTCCCTAATTAGAAATGGTTCTCCATCAGTTATGGCAGATTCCAAGAAAGAGACTGGTTATGAACTTCCCTAAGGCTGCGCTGGACGTTTGGACATCGCGCTGCGACGTCAGGGTTCCCGGGTTCGAATCTTGTGTCTTCTTTGCGACTTTGATTTAATTTACATCGATTTTTTATGCCACTTTTGGCTAATCGCGAAGATGAGGATGAATGATAAGATGAAATGTATGAAACAGTGGCGTGCCCAAGGGGGGTTGCTGGCGGTTATACCCCCCCCTTTGGCCTAGTATTCCTAAAAAACGTCAAAGGTAGGAAAATATGACAAAATGAGGGCTGACTACCAAGAAAAAGTATACATAGTCCCTCCCTTTCGAAAATCATGGGACAAACACAAATATGGACGACAAGTTTACAAGTTCTGACAAATTAGAGCTGTTTAGAATGTCATCTGGGGCGTTCAAGGGAATTTTCGTATCATCTACTTCCACCGTTGTTTACATACCTCTGTGATGGCTTCGTGGCACCGTCCATCTATTCTTTATCAGACAACAGCGACAACAAATTGGATTCATTAGAATGAAAAAAATCCTTGCAAACTTACAATTCTATAAAATTTCCGATCTTCATGGCGGAGTGGTTAGCACAGCGCGTTACGCCCCTTCATCTTCATCCCCATTTTCGAGATTAGCCAAAAGTTGCCTAAAAGTGATGTGAACTACACCAAATCAATCAATCAATAGTCTATATTTAATAGCGCGCCAAAACTTTCACTGGGCGGTGCGAACTTTATTTTTTACCAAATTTCATTTTTCTCATTCGGCGCCCCTTTATACCTCGGCGCCTGGAAGACCCCCCCCCCCTCACTGCAGTTACGACCCTCGAAGGGTGTGAACAGGCATTTATAGAACTGCAGATTTAAACTGCATGCTATAAGTAATTCTCATTTCTACATCAAAATCGCTACCCCTTCAGGCTTGGAAAAGAGTTCAAACAATCCATTCGCTTCTATTTTTTATCCCCATCATCCCTCATCGTCGCGAAAGGGATCAAAACGCACCTCGAGCGCAACGAGGCGAATTAACCCTTCATTTCTCCCCCCCCCGTAACAAAGAATCCGGATTCCGGCACTCCCCCGGAATTATTCATACCTGGAAAATCCGGCTCCCGGATCGGGAAGATAATTCCTTAGCTCCCGGAGAAGGGATCCGTGGATGAAATGATTCAAAGTTCGATTCAAAGTTCGACTCGGAGCGGATTTCGGATCAAAAAGAACTTCTCTTACGATTCGGCGGCAAAGCCCTACTCTTGGTAACATCAAAGGGAATACCCCGACGGCTTATACAACAGGATCCAAAGGGTTGGAAATGTAAACATAAGCCCTTCTGGGTAGAACGGGAGGGACTTTATGTGGAAAGGGAATCTATTCTATGAAGGAAACGTTACATGTCCTCCCCCCGCGTAAGTGCAGTACGGAAATCGACATGATGTAAGTACGTGAATGTACATTTTTGGTTCTTGACGTGTGTTGCAAGATAAGGTTTAATGTCTTTCTTTCTTGGTTATTTCACATCATTTTTCTGCCGCTGGAGTTAATCGCGACGATGGTGATTTTGTAAGATTGTTTCGTGTCCACTCGGGCTAATCGAAGCTGTGCCTACAGTTCAAAGTAGGATCTGCACCACTCCACCAGGGACTGTGACCACCAGGCCATCGGTTTGATTGTTATTTAGCGTCGATTCCCTGCAACTTTTGGCTAATCGTCAAGCTGAGGATGAAATTGATGAAGGGACACTTCCAAAGTATACCCATGGCCAGGTCTGAATTCGAACCCGGGACGCCTGGAATACTAGCGCGGCGTGCTAACCACTCCGCCACGGAGGTCGCCAGTTCAAGTGGCGCCACTCTACCGGGAATCGATCCCAGGACCTCTTGTTTACAAGGCGACAGCGACGCTATCTGGATCCCCAATGAATGATGAAGTGATTAACCCGGGAGAACCGCACGTGGCGGGGATTTGACCGCAAATTTCTTCCTGCTTGCCTTTTTGCGCATGCGTGTTGGTTTGGCTCCTCCCCCACCTTATCCTGGCCAGCCAACAATTTTAACTGTGCACTTCTACCACTTATAAAGGCACAATTAATTTATTCTGCGGTGCTTTTGACATGTTATAGGTGTGTTTCACCTACGTCACAAACTGTTGCATTGTGGTAAAATGTGCCGAAAACATGGCGGCTGTGCGCATCCTGACGTCACATGAAACCAACCTATAGCTTTAACAATAGATCGTTATTGGACTTTTCCTGTATCATTATGAACCCCCAGTAGAAGAGAATCGAATTCATAAGCTTCTTGAAAGCGTCTAAGAGGAGGAGAACGTGATACAGAACTTTGAAGGCAATTTGAAAGAGTAAGACGACTCCTTTTTGGCGACGAAGAATGTGAATCAGAATAGGATAGGAAATGCATTCTTTCACTGTTCACTCTACATCTGCCGTGAACAGGTTTTTTAATGTATACAATGTGCAAATGGAAATCTTGATGATGCTGAACAGGATGTGAAGTAAAGAGGTGAAATAAATAATAGTAACTGGAGTAGTAATCGTAGTAAATATACTACAATTGTAAATACTTTTTAGTATCATAATTTTGTTCTCTCTAAAACCTTTCCATCGAACTTACGTAAAATTATGTTTGTTTCATAATTACTGTATATTGTATCCTAACCATAATGAAAGTGAATAAAAACAATTAACTATTAAAGTTTTGTAAAATCGTGTTTCTTTTGCCTATTATATTCTTACAAAAATAAACAACAAAACATTAAACAAAGTGTATTAAACTTTTGAAAACTCACACTAGCTTTATACGTGTATATTGTATTAAAAAATATAATATATACAGGGTGGGGCAAAATAATGTTACCACTTATATGGTGTTTCGGTGGGTCAAAAAAGAATGTTACCATCGAAAGGGAAACACGCACATTTAATATACCCCTTCAATCTGTGAAACAGAAATGTGGATACATTTGAGCATTCTGTCAACCATTGACTCCATGACCCTTGAACACATGTCTCGCTGTATAGAGCGTATCACTGTCGAAATTCTTTGTTTAAGGTCTTGTATGTCCCGCGGTTTTGTTGCGTAAACACACTCCTTTACCATCCCCCATAACCAGAAATCGCACGGGCTGAGGTCTGGTGATCTTGCCGCCCATGGTAGTGGACCACGACGAAAAGTGGTAATATTATTTTGCCCCACCCTGTATATATACAGAAGAAAAAGGAAACAAAAAAAATTAAAATATTGTGAAACAAGCCAAAGAGAGCTAATTATTCGAGCTGACCGCACGAGCCTCCTCACGTATGATGTAGCCGCGCGCGTTATCCGATTTAAATGGATGATGGGACGAACACACCAAGCCTCTGGTCCAGTTCTGCGACCATTTTGCCAACCGTCACGGATAATAGTGCCCTGTACTCTCTTGTTAACAATATTCATTCATTCATTGTTGTCTGCACAATGCGCAGGTTTTTCACTTGGGTGTCCAAGGTTTCCGCCTTATGCTTCGTAAGAATGCGTTTAGTTTTTCGATTCTTATACAAACTTTCACTCAACAATTTTTATAGAAGCTGGTACAGGACATTCTGAATGCCCCTCGTGCAAACTATCGTTTCATATAATACTTTTAACACATCATGTATTATTTATTGACATGGTGGTTTCAATACATGCGGCTTCCTTTGGTCTGAACCCAAGACGACTAAAGAATGTGACACTTGTTAGGCAACTCGACAAGGACTAGAACTTTGGTCTCTCTCTGGAACACCGTGTCTACCAACGTAGCTATCAAGCCAGCACTGGATTCGTCTGACTTTTTCTCATCCGCTGGTTTACCTGTGTGTAATTGTTTATGGGCTCTGTTGCCTTGAAGCTCTGATGATGATTCTGGGTCCCAACACGGGTGGCAGCACTTGAACTTAATGAACACCAAGGAATTATGAGGGCAAGTAGAGTATTAGATAATATTGTAAATGTTGAGAATAACATTTTGCTCCATTAGCAAAAATACACTAAAATGCTAGATATTGTATATTGAACTACCTAATCAATCAGGTTACATGATAACTATGTATATATATATATATATAAAACTCTTCTGCACATCATCGTCCCAAGTTTATTTAAGCTTTGTCACGCTACTCTGGCGTACTCAGAGAGGGGCTGATGAGGCTTTAGCCCCATCCGAAATTGAGAAAAACAACATTTTGCGTTCATACGTTCGCAATTTGCGTATAGCATTTGGTCCGGACTTCCTGTTTATGGATGACACCCGCACCGCACGTATTGTCGGAATGCCTGGAAACAGAAGACATCACCCCTATTGAGTGGCCTGAATGCTCACCGGACCTCAATCCTATCGAGCATGCTTGGGATGTTTTCGATCAGGGCTTATGAACACCAATAAGGTACAGATGCAACGAAAATAACCAGCAACATGGCAAAATTGTATACAGGGTGAACCCCGTTTTTGTGTTTGTTTCCTTCTGTTCCCTTGGTGCTCCTTAAGTTTTGTGGAGCAGTGTACGTTTCTATACACGGGAGTACTAGTCTTTGGTGCGAGTACTCTCTGGTTAGATACGCTGTGGAAGTTCCACGATTTCAGTAAGCGATAGTAGAAAACTCGAATACCTGAAGGAAAAAAAGCAGGAATTGTGTTAGATGAATGAAAGAAGTGAGAAGTTTTGTTATTCTCGCCCTCCGATTGGTCCTCTCGCTCCAAATAAAGTTTCAAAACCATAAAGCACAACTTTACTTCGATGGTCCTTCATTCTAAACGGAGAAAACAAGCTTTCTATTAGCTACAGGACTTTTTGAACGACCCTCGTACATATCTCGCCGTTCCGTTAACAGATGGCAGCAGTGAGGCGTTCCTTTCCTCATCACCGCTGGGACCAGGGATTCATCTCCAAAGCAGGGAAAAGAGATTGCACCTGCCTAAATTTGCTAATGTAATTGCTACGGTCAGGGGCGGGCCCGGGGCCTGTCACGGGGTGTATAATTGCCGCGAGGGGGAGATTTTCATAAAAGTCACTTTTTACTTTAATTTCCCCTTCCCCTCTTGAACTTTCGCCCGTTTTCCCCTCGCGCTCTAGCCTCCCCCATCCACTAGCGTTATAAACTGAATTAAAGATCTTGCGAAAAAAACACCGAGAGATGGCAGGACCAATCTTTACCTCAGAAAAACAAGATTGGAGCTTCGTTTATTGTATGACCATGAAATGTTCCATTAACAAAAATACACTAAAATGCTAGTTCTTGTATATTTAACTACCTAATCAATCAGGTTACATGATAAATATGTCGACATGCCATAAGTTGTCCAAGTATTTGGAACAGTTTTGAAAAAGTTTTGCATATAAGAAAATTTTTATTCTCTGCGTCACGGAAGTCATACATGTCGATACCTCCTACTAGGGCAATGAAAGTACGAAACACAAAACATAGTTAAAGAAAATTCTGAAAGATATAACCAAAGAAACAAAAGAAACAAAGTGGTTTTCCTAACCAAAGTAAGATGCAACAAAAAGACCACCAATTACCAAGGTGAGTAAACCTATCAGAAACTCCTCACCGTCTATTCAGTAACGTCTGTGGCCTCCACGAACACGTAGACATTTTCGAACACGACGGGGCATGCTGAAAACCAGGTTCTCCAATGCATGTTGTGGAAGATTGTCCCATTCCTGAATGGCAGCGTGTATCCGGGCTCCGCCCTTGGGGTAATTGACTTACCGCCCCCTACCGCTACCGCGGCCCCGCCTTTATCTATAGCGTCCCTTTTAAAGGCATGTTAGAAATTGGCCGAAGTCACCTGCCCCCAACACTATTTCTCACTGTTTTCCGCATTGACACATGAAGATACAAAAAATGAAGGCTAAAATTAAACCAAAGAAGGTAACTTACCTCTTTTTACCAAGGCCTGGTATTGACTTGTGAGTCGAAGTTCAATTTGTAATTCCAAAAATTAAGTAACTCCTACGTTGAAAGTCCTTGTTGTCCTTTTCCACAGAATACCAACCTCCACTCCCTTCCCATCATAAAAATTAGAAGTCGCAAATTATCACATCCCACAAGTCATTTAGAAAAAACAACCCTCCCCTTTACGGCATGCAGTTGCCAAAAAAAATATTATTATTTCCAATTTCTGAAATCCAATGTCTGAAATGTCCAATCCGCCAATATATCACACAAACAACATATCGCAATCGCAAATGTTCCTATTGCACAAGTCAATCATAAGAAGAAAAAGAAGAAAATCAGACGTGCGCCTGTGACATAAATCGATCATCCGAAATCTTCAGACTTGCGCCTGTGACATGAATGCATCATTCGGCATCATAAAGTTCTGAAAAACCTTTTTGACGTTACGCAAGGAATTTTAATTTCATAAAAAACGTAAGTTTAGTACCACGTAGATCTAAAAAAAAAATACTTTCCGCGCTATTTAGAAACATCGTTTATTATGAAGAACTAATTTTTGTAACGAGAATATTTGAAATGTGCGAAAAATCGAGTGTGTAGAAAAGGGTACCGGAGCCGGTCCGGTGAGGACGGGCATTATCGTCCACCAACGTGAATCCTGCACCAACATCCTGCGCAAATGTCCTAACGACGGGTCGAGGAACACTGTCCACGTATGTCTGTGCATCCATAGTATCCTGTATGTGAACTAATGGCGTCCGACGACCCAACATGATTCCTGCCCAGAACAGTGCCGAACCACCCTGTTGCTGGAAGCGTTCCACCATGAACGATTCATTGAACCGCTGCCCATTTGCTCTCCAGACACGTACAGTGTTGTCATCGGGGTGCAGACTAACCCGTACTTCATCTGTAAACAGAGTTTGTGACCACTGTTTCCGGGTCCAGTTTTCATGTTGTCTGGCCCATCTTACGCGAAGTGTCCTATGTCGTGCAGTGAGTCGGGGAACCTTCGAAGGTCGACGGGCATGAATCCCTATATCGTGCAGTCGGTTTTGCACCGTTTGGGTGGACACCATGATCCCTGAGGCCTCTGGGAGCCCCTTCTGGAGTTGGATTGCTGTGGACGTAGGACGTCTGCGCGCAGAAATACGGATATGCCTGTCTTGTGCAGCCGTTGTTTTGCGTGGTCTTCCTTCTCTGGGCCTATCTGCTATTGAATGGGTCTCTTGGAATTTCTTTCACACACTAGAAACGTCACTATGATTACAGTCTACCCGATGTGCTACGTTCACTTGGTCATATCTTCCTGTAGTAGAGTCACTATTCTGATTATATCCACTGCCGATAGTGTGTATCGTGGCACTTCTAAACTCACACCATGACAACAATTAGAACCTTCCTTGAGACGTCCAGTACTTCATACTCCCCCTTCTCACGAACTCCGAGACAATCGGTGGGTGAATCACGAGGTTAAAACGTGAAACATGCTTCAAAACCTGGCTACAGACATGTACCTGCTCTTTTGTGTGTTGAATTGGCCTTCGGTTGATGTGCGAGCTTCAAAGGTATGGAGATTTGTGGCGTCAGTGATGCAGAATATGAAAAACTTGCAGTATGCAAAACTCTTTTTGACCAGTATATATATTAGTTTATTAAATTTGACTTCGAATGGACTGACATATGTGCTTCATAAAATTTATGTTTACGTAGAGTTTGGTCATCTATGAGCCTTTCGCTTCCTAGAATGACAAATTTATAATATGTAGTTGTTCTTTAATATAACCAGGGTGGCTACTCGCCGGGAATTCTACGTGAATTATTGACTCCGGGAATTCTGCGTGAATTTTTCTCCGTAGACGTGAAAAATTGCTACTTTTATCGGAGCAAATACAGAATACCGGAAGTATCTTCACTTTCAAATTCGGCATACTCACTAATTTTGACCTCGTAATCACGAATCTGCAGTTAAAATTTGGCGGTCACTTCCAGAAATTGCGAAACAAGTCGAAAAAGTGGGTCCGTGAACGAAGTAAACACCATTGATTTATGAAGAAAACAACTATTTTTTGCAATGATTAGCGTTTCAAAACTATGTTTACGATCACCCTTAATTTTTACTATGCTTGCCTAACCTAACCTTACCGTGAATGGTTCGTGGGGTAAACATATTTTTCAACTTTACGCAAGACGCCATTTTCTCACGTGCAAATGAAAGCTCCATGCAATGGGACTCAATTATTGCACAACACTTGAGCAACGTTGTGTAATGACTACGGTAGCAAGACCGTTGTGCGGAAAGAAAGACGTGTTCATATCAGAAACATGGTTTCCATGTTATTGCATAGCGGTAATTGACAAGCTTATTTTGCAATTTCTACACGTGGCCGCCAATTTTTAACTGCCGATTCGTGATTACGAGGCCAAAATTAGTGAGTGTGCCGAATTTGAAAGAAATCGGAGATACTTCCGGTATTCTGAATATATACCCCTTTATTAATCCAAATTCCATTGAATATAGACATATTTATAAATGCCCTGAGGCAAGTTTTTCACAGTATACCCTTTATTTCTATCAAGGAAGGAAAAGAGAGCTGCGTGGAAAATAAAATAGAATTCTCCCAGTCCGTCTAGTTTAGTTTTTTAGTATCCTTTCGAGTCTGAATGTGTGAAATGGCAATTGTAAAATCAGCACCTTAGATGTTTTAAATATATATACCGTTTAATTGAATTGAATTAGAATTTTTGGATAGATTGGAATCACACAGTAACTTTGTATTGTTATAGTCTGACAAGTTAAGTCCCGATATGCGCAGATCACTGCGGAGCACTTCCTATTACGTCATCCTTCCCACCACTCTTCTACGTACTAGTCTGGCCTTGAGAGTACGAGTGTTGCCAACTCAGCAAAATTAAGCTAAAACAAATATGACAAACTATTTTTACTATGTAGATTGACGATGCCGGTTCATATCAGTTTATCAGTGGTTCATTTGATTTAATCCGGTTTTTGAAAATGCGTGCGATGTGCAGATCATAAACTGTAGAATTACGCACGCGCGTTAAGGTTTATACCGAAGAGAAACTACTGGGCTAATCACTTTATGTTCTGAATGCGACATCCAGCAGTGGCCGGGTTTTTTTTGAAGCCGAGTGGGGTGGGGGTTCTTTTGTTTATCGTACAACAATCACTACGAGAAGACAATCTGATAACACGCTTGCCTGTGTTCTTTTTTAAAGCATTGAAATTCTCACCGGGGCCCTTTTTACATGACCTATGTTTGACACTTAGTCCGGAGACCGAAGTCCCCTTCCTAGGTGCCGGGCCCAGCTAACGGTTTTGATTCCAGGGTACGTGTGACCGGATCGGTTTTTACCCCCGACGAATAGCCGACTCGTGCATAAAGTGACGTTGAATAATAATAATCATCAATAATAATAATAATTGATGTTAGCCAGCAGAAATGCTTTGCTGACTTAACGTTGAACTAAAATATAAATACCACCAGTTATGAGGATTAGTATACTATTTGTATGAACACAAATCATAGTCAAATCATAAATAACAAAAATGTATATTATATAACACACAAAAATAGACAGATTACACAACCCCTCACTATCATTCAAGCATTCACACACTCTCTCATACCGCAGGGGAATAATTACATTAAGATAAATACATTGGCCCTTTTTTAGACACCATGCAATATTTAGTTTTTTCTTATGAATATTAAACTGCGCCCGAAGACGTTAATTGGCTTAGAATTACAGATACTAAACTTTCATCTGCGCGTGCTCATTACATTCTGCCAACGGGCATGACACGTAAACTTTTTATTCTTGCAATTTACCAAAACATTTAAACAATTATTGTTTAAATTATTACTAATGCGCCTTGGAACTTCAGTAACGTTAGGCAGGGCACGCAACTCGTGCAACATAGATGTCAACTGCAAGGCATACATGTTTACAGAAAAAATGAAGACACTTATGTATGAATATATATTAAAAATAGCACGCAGTTAATTTACTTCCTCACTTAGCAAACTTGAGGGATGATTTCTGCAATAGATACACGATTTATGCCGTTTTAAACAAATATTTACCGAGTAAAGCATATAAGGTGACATAAATAAACATTATTACTCAACAGCTCGGCGCAGAGCGTGGAAAAACAACAGTATGCTGTGAATCGATCTTCCTAATTAGCAATTGTTTTGAAATTTAGATTATGTTGGCAAGAAATAATTATAATCAATACCTTCGCGACTTTTAACTTTAAATACTGGCATCCTTTCGTCCGACTGCCGGTCTTTGGAGGCTTGGGTAGATGATCACTCACACATATAGAAAATTAACAGTAGTATACTATACCATCTCGGCGTTCTAGGCGTTTCAGCGACGTTTACCGTAGTCCTCTAAACGGCGTGGTGACGTCAATCCGCGGTCCTTTTTGCCACACTAACACTTCCCCACGCTACTTCTTTGTAGCGGCACTTCGCAATCTTCTTTGACACACTTTCCTTCTATTCTTCTACATCACGGCGATCATAGACGAGGGAAAACAGCCTCTCTGTCATCTTGTCGGCCTCGTAATGGAGCGATTAATTGATTCGCATCGTCTCTCTCTCTACTCGGGGGACGGCGAAAAACGGGCGAAGTTCCTTTACCGGGGGTACTCGTGGATTCTCGCTGCTAATCTCACGCGGGACGTCGGCGTCGTCTCAAGACGCAGTAGGTGTCGCTTCATTATCTCAATCTTCTCTTCTAGACGGTAGATCTAAGTGTGGGCTGGTGTCGCTTCATCTTTCAATTTCTCTCTCTCTCTCTCCGTAGAATTCTCGTCGGGCGTCGGCGTCGGCGTCGAAGTACTCTAGGATGTTGATTCGGCTTCGGCTTTCGGCGGTATCATTTCATGGCTTCTAATCGGGCTGTGGGCGTTATTCGTGGCGATGTGGTGTTTGTGACGGCGTTTTAGTGGTGTGGCGTCGCGACGCTGAGCGATGATCTGCTGCGTTGTCGGCTTCATGCAGGCTAGGAAGACCCCAGGCCCTCCTTCTCTCGTGATTAGCCCGCCATAGTGGTATTAGTGTTCCTCGTCACAAAACGAATAACGCGAATCCAGTGAACAGGTCACCAATTAACACTGCGTATTCGTACAACTAGTCACTGTCACTCACTCACGCAGGATAAAATACACGGCGCGGTAGAAAAAGACAAAGTCCCGAATCTTTACTCCGACTGTCGCAGAGGTGTTGTCGGTTCGAAAACTGGCGCTAGACTGTACTTGTTTGTTCGTTCTGCCACTATATAAAGACAGCTTGAAACTTCGAATACAACGGACTGACTTTTAGGCGCGGGAATCTGAAGTTACGACGTTGGTGGTCAAGCGTCCATTTTTTGCCTGGTCCAGCTTCTTGGGGCACACGTGTTGCGTTAGAATGGGGTGAAAAGAATAGTTCTACCCTCATCCGGTACGTAACATGTTCCTTCCAGTAATTGGCCTCCCACGTTGACTTTCCTGTCGCCAAATGCACAAAAGTCGCTCAAAAACAGTGAAAGATTTATCACAGCACATCGTTGGTCCCGAGCTCCTACGACCGAAAGGGGGAAAAGTCAACAAAAGCAGAGAAACACAAAAGGTTCAGACACGTGGTGTTTTTCTACCGAAGCTTCAAGCGGATACGAAGTTACAGAAAAATATAAAATAACGAAAACCTAGGATATAAAAAGTAGGTGACAAAAACTGACTGTCATAAAATGTTCTTGCTCTTTACTCTTGGCTGCATATTTTTGAAATGCAAGAATCAAATCATGCCGGGTCCAACGAAATCCACAATCTGCTCTGGAAAACCCCTTAGGGAACAGGCCAGAGAAATTGTTTACAATGTTGCAACATATTTGCGAAATCAGAAGGAGTTACATAAACTTAAGTATAATGTTGTCGAGTCCACAAGCGCCGCCACGGGAGTATCTAAATGGATGATTTCTCAAGTTTTAGAAGAATTGGATTGTTGTTGAGTTGGTGTTTTAGTCCACTTTATGCACAGTAAGGCTAATCGGGACTGGACCTACAGTTTAAAGTGGGACCCGAACCACTATGTGCCTCCACCGGAAATCGAACCCGGGATCCCTTGATTACAAGGCGACGACGCTACCACTGCGCCATCGGGGAGGTCAAATATTAAAAGAAGGAAAAGAATCGTTGGCGAAAGGTGAGCTGAATTTCTGTATTCCGACAGGTAGAAAACAGCCCAGGAAAAAGCGAATACAAATTTCGTTGAAAATCCTCAGACCATTCCGCTCCCTCCAGGTTGCAACACTGCGAACCAACGTCGCTGCGAAGAATGGAGGGGGGAAATGTGGTGTGAGATGCGCAACAGCTATTTGCAGCGTCTTGTTTTTAAACTTGTCAAGTTATAATATATCTGTGTGTGTATGTGTGGTGAGTGGCGGTGATACGTAAGGTTGAAGCAGAGCAAATTTCTGCTAGTGTGCTTGAACTTTTAGAAAGTTCGCCTTAAAAACCGGGAATGATGCGTGAATTTTATCATTGTCCTAGAGTGGCAACCCTGATAAAGGAAATTAAGGTTTACTTAATGCTTGATAGTGAAATAATAAATTAAAAGTTTATCACATTCACATGACTCGGGACTAGATTTACTATACACTAAAGTAAGAAGTCACTGGAAATCGAATGCTGGACGTGTTGACGTAATCAAGGTCAATGCCGGTCAGTGTTTCCAAACACGTGTTTTTGTAACTGAAGAAGGTATGTTTCCGAAAATGGTTTGTGGGGCTATGTGTCAATGGTTCGTGGGGCTATGCGAGAATGGTGTGTCGGGGTACGCATTTTTTTCTAAACCAATTTTTAACTATTCTAACCTAAACGTGACCCAACCTAACCTTACCGGAAATGGTTCGTGGGGCTATGCGTCAATGGTTTGTGGGGCTACGTAGGTATTTTTGGGTGCAGTGGGGTGAAAACACTGCATGCCGAGTACGGTATTGAAACTGTGACCGCCATTTTGCGTGTTACCGAAGGCAAAAAGAAACGAAAAAAAATTACTCGACATGTCGCAAATAGAGCTTATTTCCGTAAAATAAGCGAAATGCCACCTTCAACAATGTTTCTCAATGCAGAATACGTAAGTACGAATATTCAAATTAAAGGAACTAGCAAATTTCAGCCGTCTTGCGGATATTAGAAATTTACCTATAAAAGTCTAGGAGTTAGCTTGAAAACCAAGTCTAAATTTGAGACATTACATGCCTAAAAAAAATGTTGATGGAAATTTTTGAACTAGCATCATAGGAACACTGGCAAAACAGCGTTTCAAGCACTTCATAGCAACCAAACATTCTATTGTTGTTGAGAACATTCGAGCAGACAACAGTTTATTGTTGAAGTTAGCTCACCTCGCGGGACGCGGGTTGTATTGTTGTGTATGTTCCATTATTTGTAGCGCGGTGAACAAGCATAGCGAAGAATCGTATATGTAGGTAGTTTCAATAAAGGCAACAAGAATTTAAATTCCTGCGTCTTGACCAGTGATGTGCGTCTGCGCGTAAACAATGATAGTCTACATTCTAGACGTAGACTATGTTATACACGTAGATTACGTAATCTATGTAAACAACAAGCCGAAAGGTGATAACTTAGCAAAGAGCGCCGTGGAATTAAAAGAAAATTATACTGTGTATCTCTTGCTGATGTGCGTGGAAAACTTTTCATACTCTTTCTTTCAAATTCGAACAATTTCTCACTTAGGAAGAAACCTAATATAGGAAATATTCTGGTGCTTTATGATGAAAAGACCACTCTTGCCTCACGACTGCCATCTGTTGTTGTTTTTTGCATACTATTTATCTTCTTCCATAGTTGACAATAGAAGAGAAGAGAAATTTTGTTGTAAATAGAGTTCTTTTCATTTCGTTAGGAACCAATATAGTTGAAAATGTCACTTTCATTTCATGAAACCCTTGAAAATTAATTTTAATGCACTTTAGATTGTCTACGTAGTCTATGTAAACTACAACCCAATGTAATCTACGCGTAGATTACGTGTAGACAACGCATGTAGACGTAAACTTATAGTCTACGGCACATCACTGGTCTTGACACAAACGTCGCGTTGTTTGTCAGACATGTAGAGTTTTATGAATGGTTGGTGACGGATAAAGCTGTTCTCAGGAAGATTGGTTCCTCTGATAAATATTTCCTCAACTTCAGAATAGGACTAACGTCAAAGGTTGATCAGAAGAGACCATAAACAAAATGTAAGTCATACAGAGATTATAATAATTAATACCTTCTGACATAGGAAGATCATATTTCGTTTATTGTTTGTAATGTGTCATTTATGTGATCCATACTTTAATAAATGAAGGGCTCTGGTGTAAAACATGGTGACATTTTGGTCTTTTCTGAGTTCATTAAGAAAAAAGATTAGAAGCTATACTGTAGATAAATTGTTTTCGTGTTGTGTTTACCAATTTCACAAGGCTTTACTGAATCCAATGCAAATTGTATGAGATGGCTGAAAATTGAAGGATGGTACATTTTACTTCGGAACTAAGAAATTACCAAAATGTCACCATGTTTTACACACGAGCCCTTCATATAATAATAATACGTTAAGAACACTAATTTTTAAATTACGTCTAACCAAGTTTCAAGAAATGGGGCAGGGGTGTGTAAATTGAGCTTGGGATGTCCCGTTTTGGTGTCAAAATACAGGGTGTCCGAATTGAAACGCCATAAATTCAAATGTCTGTAACTCCACATGTATTTGATGCATCCAAATGAATTATGCATTAATGCATATACATAGTCCTAAAGTTTCTGTGAGCAAAGTAGTACACTTAGAACATTTGGTACATTTCTGCATGCGCCTCACATTACCCCACTATACTTTTTTCTGTGGGGACATGTCAAGGACATGGTGTATTTAACCAAAGAGACAACTCTGGTACCGCTTCGTGATAGGATTACATGGGACAACCAACATGCTACAGGCAACCTGGTGGGAAATCGAGTATCGGCTGGACATCCTGCGTGCGACTCTTGGGCGCACGTAGAAATGTACTAAAAATGTACCAAATGTTCTAAATGTACTAATTACTACTTTGCTCACAGAAACTTTAGAAGTGTGTATATTTATTAATGTATATTTCATTTGGATGCATCAAACACATGTGGAGTTACAGACAGTTGAAATTAGGACGTTTCAATTCGGACACCCGGTATTATGGTCACCCATTGTAAGCCAATAATAATAATAATAATACATTTTCTTTATTAAGCGGGCGAGGTTCAGCCAAGGACTGCTCTGCCACCTAACCCTTGTCAATATGATAATACATGCAAGATGATATAAACTGCGTGTGGAACAGTAAGCTAAATGTAAAATAATACACAGATACAAAAAAAAATGAAAAAAGAAAAAATACATAGGAATTAGTTGCATACAAAAAAGTGAAACATGAAATACAAAAGACAATAGTAATAATAATACAATTCCATATAGTGAGTGACTTGATACCTTCAGTATGTGTCCATTGTTCCATTAACATCAGATTTTTTACTTTACCTTTGAAATTTAATGGGTTGTTTACACTGGCGATGTTCGCAGGCAATGCATTCCATGCTTTGTGTTGACTGATGGACACAAAGAACATACACACACACATAAACATACATACATAAGGGAAAGTGGGGTAATCCCGAACACAGAGGTAATAGCAAACACCAGGTTTTCTGCTTTGCTTCCTTGACAAGAGTTATCAAATTTATGCCGCCACCTAGCGCCAGTCACGGACAATGCGTTAAGTTCCTATCGTCGTCAATATTCTGTGGAAAATCGAAGCCAGCGGAGAAAGATTGTTTGTTTCAACGATGCTTGTAATTTATGTGCTGTGTTTACTTCGAATGTTATAATATTATTAACTTATGTCTTTATTCTTGTATATTGTATATTTCTATAGACAATTTTCAAACAAACAGGAATGCTGCTATGTTATACCATACAGCACGTGTGATTATAATGAAAACAACACACACCTCCCCCTTTGAAAACGAATGTCAACCTGAACGTATATATTTCACACGTATAATTTGATTTCAGTCATAGTAATTGTTATTATGTAATGGCGACGTTGGAATCTGATAATTTCAAATTGAAGTAGTGTTTTTTGAGGGGGCAACACTATTATTGGGTTAATATGCTCCTTGGAATAACACCTTGCTTGTCACTTCGTGACAAGTGTGGGGGGGACACTTGAAAAACACTCAGATTAGGACTCGAACCCACAACTTGCGGTGACGAGATCGTCATTCAACCTACACGGCCACCGATGTTAACCACACCACTAGAATTTTGCACACTTCCTTTTCACCCAGTTCGCAAAGCACAACGTAATTTCTTGTTGCAAGAATGTAAACTCTTCGTACAGTTTGTGTCCTTACACCGCCCCATCTCCGCCTAAAAATAAGAGTTCGCTTCAGAGCTCATAAATATTCAAAGTCATAAATAACACCCGCGCCGCATACAACGGTCAACAAATTCACTTGAATAAATGACTAGGAGAGAGTGCTGAAACACGTAGACGATAGGCCATATCTTCCACGCTCGAGAGAACATAGTTAGTTGAGCGTGTAGCATCATTCTTTATTCCATAGAAGTTCCGTACAACAGGCCTGTGAGGAGATTTATGCAGTCGCGTTTAGTATGCACTTAAGATTCGCTCAAAAGATGGCACTGGTGTAGCAAGTTTGATGCAGGAAACGTTACAACATCTTCCCGTGCAAAGTTTGGTCTATATTGAAGTTTCAAAGTTGCATGATTTGTGAAGGTTTAGCTAGTTTAAAGTTCAGCTGAGGCTGTATGTGTATTTCTGTATTTTGAGCGTTTGAAAGTTAGTTTACTATAGGCATAACTTCGACGAGATTCCTAAAATATAGACCAGTTAGTCGGCAAAAATAACAGTAGGCAAATATACTCCCATCACTTTTTATAATTCTTCTTCCTGTGTTGTTTTAAGGAATTGAATTCTGTTGATGCGAGCAGATGTTGTCTGTCCTCTGCTTATTGAAGTTTTTATCTTAAATCACGATCGTTACATTGCGAAAAACAGAAAGAATGAAAATGGTGATGGACAATTCGTCTACTGTTACTTTTGCCGTTGGTTGTACTATCAAATTTATAGGTCAAACGGAAACACTATCTCTTGTTCTCTATCTCTCCCCTATTGTTCCTCTTTGTCCCTACTGTCTCGTGTATGCAATTTCCATTCGTTCCATCCCGCAAACGGGAATCTGTGGGGTAGGGTTGCTCATAATGCTAGAGAAGGGAAGAAAGCGAATGGGCCGAGGAAAGTAGTGCGCGCTGCTGCAAACTTCTGGTAGCTGCAGCCGCGTTTTCCTCTCCATGCACTCAGTTCCCTCTCTCTTTTGTCATTGGCCGCGACCTCTTGCTCACAGAATTCTTTTCGTTCGATTGGTCCGGAGATTTCCGGGAATAACTTCCTTTTGGAACGTACCAAACAAAAACACGGACTTGCGGTAGAAGAACACTGAAACTAGCTGCACGTTGTGTACAGTCGTCAGCAAAAAAAATGGCCACCTAGATCCTGAAACACACTCTTCCCTGCAAGGCGTTTCCATTGAAAATTTGCTATTAAAATCCACTTCTCGCCTGAGAGTTAGGCAACACCCATGATACATGTAGGGAAACTAACATTTCAGTACATAGATGTCGTTTTATTGCCGGTGCGTGAGTAATGGGAACGGAAATTCCCTGTGATGTGTGTGGGTTAGTCTAAATCTAAAATGTGCGTCATAATTTTATCTCGTAATTTCTGAATTAAACATGACGCAATTCACCGCTTATATACTCACACAAGACCTCATTATTAAAGCACTGAAAAAACCCAGGATAAGTGGAAATACGTCTTACCTTACACTTGCCCGCCTAGATTCACATGTGTTGGTTATTTCAGCTGAGGGATACCAGATTAGAACTCGACGCGAATTAACCTAAAAAGATAGGAGAGGAAACATTACTTTCGATTCAGTTCAAGTAAGTTCGAAGCATATTACCTATGTGCATCAGATCTAAACTATGTACGCTCCTGTTCACATAAAGTTGGCACATTTTGTAAGGTTGGAAAGTTGAGCGATTTTCTTTCTTTATCTGAGCAGGAGTGTACAATGATCAAATTGAGCCAGATTTCAACTTGCCACAACTGTGTGCTTCGCCAACTTTTCGGTACTTGAAATTGTCCAATACAATGTACAAATTACCGGTACAATATTGTATTGCATTCTCATATATTTACATCGCTTTTGTACCTCTAAGGCAACTCGCCGGCCGGCCCCCGTGGCGGAGTGGTTAGCACATCGCGCTAAGACGACAGGGGTCCTGGGTTCGAATCCCGGCCTGTGCATGAATGTTTGTCCATTCATACATCATAGGTATAATGCTTCATACAGAGGAACCTAAAGTACGTGTATATCCAACGGCAAAGCGAGGAACATTTTTTAAAAGTTTACACACTTGTAACACGCATTATGGGTCTAATGCTTCATACAGAGGAACCTAAGTATATCCAACGGCAAAGCGAGGAACATTTTTTTTTAAAGTTTATACATTTGTAACACACATTATAGGTGTAATTCTTCATACAGAGGAACCTAAGTATATCCAAAGGCAAAGCGAGGAACATTTTTTTAAAGTTTACACACTTGTAACACACATTATAGGTGTAATGCTTCATACAGAGGAACCTAAGTATATCCAACTGCAAAGCAAGGAACATTTTTTACACACTTTAACACACATTATAGGTGTAATGCTTCATACAGAGGAACCTAAGTATATCCACTCATTCCCATCTTGGCAAATTACCCAAAAGTGCCACAAAAACCGAAGTAAAATCAATCAATCTAAGGAGACTCGATGGACTTCTGTCAAACACGGGATACCTGGATTCGATTCTCGGTGTGTCAGGAAATTTTCCCTACAGTCTCTCGGCATAAAGGGACTCTAGGGGCCGCCCAGCTTCTAATGAATGAGTAGAAGTGGCTATACTGGTTGCATTTCCAGCTGGAAACAACGAATCAGAGATCAGTTCAATTCTCTTCGACCGACATCGGGCATTTTCGACACGAAAGGAACCGAAAAGTTATGGCAGGGCGAAACAAATGAGCGTCAGGTACGCAAAATGTTGCCAAACGTACTGTAAAACGGGGGGAGGATCAAAAGCACGGAAAATTAGTACACAAAACACACATACAAGCTAATAAAATCAACTTACAAGAGCAGGCGGACGCGTGGCAACGTAACGGGAGAGCGATGTTGCCCCTACAACTTTTGCTTCGCAACTAAAGTTTTTTACACTCATCGAGGCGCACACCGCCGAGGACCATTGGTGGACAGATTGAGCGATGAAGTCAGCAGCCAGTCGGGCCTGAGATCAGAATAGGATCAGAATAGAACATGAGCTGATCACATTACCTCTTCACCAGAGATTGATTGATTGATTTATTTTATTTTACTTCGCGTTTTGTGCCTCGTGACTAATTTGCGAAGATGGGGATGAGTAGTGAAATTGATGAATGGACATTCACAAACAACCAAGCCCGAGCGGGATTCGAACCCGGGACCCCTGGCGTCGCAGCGCGATGTGCTAACCACTCGGCCACAGGGTCCGGCACCAGAGATCGAGAATGTGTGGGGCCATACATCCACACTCCATATGTGCACACACAACACAGTACATTGAGTATGTCTTTACTTTAGAACTTCTTTATGTGAATTGTGCTTATGAGGTGTTTCACCCATCTGGAATACTTTGGAGAGGAAACATGAGTTTGCAGTACCTAATGGTAAGAGAACTGCAATCACAAAAACGATTGAATGGGAATATTACGATGGACCTGAATGTGAAAGGCGTATGATGATGAATGTGTTGTGGGTAGGAACAGATGGAACACTTATATCGCTGATGCAATAAGTGGTCGTGTTTCGTTATACCAAAAGTTAGTTAAGAAGTTGATTTTGCATATTCAAGTACACTGTACATCACAACGAATCAGCATCCTTGCAGATAACAAATCTAAATTAAAAGCAGAATCGTGCATGACTGCATTGCTTCGAAGGTGTTGAACAAGCACTTTTGATGCTGAGTGTACAGTTGCAGGGTCGACACTCAACATTAAGGTGTAGGATTTTGGTCGATACTAAACTATAGGTTTTCCCCCCCTCTCTCTCTTTACCAGGATGTATGCGTATAAGTGTGTGTGTGTGTGTGGAGGGGGGCGCACACATTAAGAGAATCCTTGCGTCACCTGCGTTGGTCCGCTGTGTACACGGTCCGTTTCACATGTTTGTGGCTACCGCCGCTGCGAAATATGGACATGGAAGGAAAAATAACACCAGATGTGAAAGAAAAAATAAAAGAGGATCAAATGTACAAAAAATAAGATAGGGACAACACGAACATGTGTCGCGATTCTTGTAGGGAGTTTGGAGAAATGAACAGTTAACATCTGAGCCAGAAGTAATTCCTAGCTTGAACCTCCAGCTTGGAAATTACACGCATCAAGGATTCTTGAAGCATCCTTTACGCACAAACACACACACTTGTTTTCCTACCCGGCATTAAGAGGATCCTCACTTTTTGGACTTCAAAGCAAGGAACGTTTTTTAAAATTTACACACCTGTAACACACATCATAGGTATATTGCTTCATAGAGAAGAACCTAAGTATATCGAACAACAAAACGAGGAACTTAAAAAAAAGAAAAAAGAAGAAGTTTACACACCTATTAGCACACATCATAAATATAATGCTTCATACAGAGGAACCTAAAGCATGTCCAACGACAGAGCGAGGAACTTCTTTTAAAAGTTTACACACTTGTAACACACATTATAGGTATAATGCTTCATACAGAGGAACCTAAAGTATGTCAGACGACAAAGCGAGGAACTTTTTTTAAAAGTTTAAAAAAATAAGTTTACACATCTACTAGCACACACCATAAATATAATGCTTCATACAGAGATAACCTAAAGCATGTAATATGACAAACGGAGAAACTTTTTAAAGAGTTTAACACCCCTATAACCCAGAGGAACCTATAGTATATCCAACGACAAAGCGAGGAACTTTTTTTTTATTAAAGATTACACATCTGTTAGCACACAATACAGGTAAAATGCGTTACACCGAGGAACGTAAAACTTGCACAACTTAATACAGTTGTCACATACAATTCTTCTAGTATAAGATTGTAGATCTTGGCGTCCATTAGTTCACATCAACTAGTGTTCATTCACAAGTTAATATTTATTTCGTTCCAAGGAATCGTGGAAAATACCTCGGAGTGCTAGTGTCTAGACCGATTTAGTTCCTCTTGTGACGAGTAGATTAGCACACACATTTTTCAGACTAAATGAAACAGCTCACCTTAAGGGAGAGGAAGTAGTGGTTTTCTTATGGCCTAAAATCTAGGTTTGACGATACAATTGTTTCAGAAATCCTGGCATCTATCTGTACACTTTATAGGGGCACAAAGTAAATGCAAGATGATACTGATCATAAACCTTATGGGGTCACATTTCCCTCGCATTTTCTGTGGCTCTACATGTGGTCCTAACACAGGAGAGGAGCTTTTCTCTACACAAAACCTTAAGACAACCACATTTGGCGACCATGTTTAAAAAATGGATCTCAATTTTGAATGAGACCAAATCCGCGGTAGGCCTGTGGGCCAGGTACAGAAGTTTACCAAATTTTATACCGGTATGTTTCAAGCCACGTTTGGCCATATTTTGTCGCCTGTCTGCTGGACTATGACAACCTTGTCCAGCTTGTTAATATCGCATGACGGTTCGAATAGCCAACGTGCTGACTTGCACATAGTTTTAACATTAATGAATCAAACCCTGCCTTTCGAAAGGATCTGTGAAGTAGCACAGCGAATAACGATATAGAAGGGGAGAAGCGAGTGGGAGGAGCAATGCTGCAACTGCTGGTAGCTGCACTCACTCCCCTCTCACGAGTTCATTGTCGACCCTTTCGAGTCACTACTTGCGCAGAGGACTTGTTTTCGTTCGCTAGCTCCTGAGACTGAGTGTAGCAGTGCTTGAAGTTGACAAACTTGCAAATCTTTCCAGAAAGGACTCTCTACCGTAGTGCAGCAGAGGAGGAACCTGTTTCAATGGCCCAGCCGTAAATGTCCGCTCCTATTGCAGCAGCGGCTATGAAAGTCCAATGGCGATGGGTGCCATTTGAGTCTCAATAGAAGCTTCTTGTGAAGAAACGTTACAGACCCCTCCCCCCTTATTTTCTACATCATATTTCCTCCAGGTTCCGAGCCCGAGTCCTACAGGCAACAATGCAGAGAGAAATCTATGTTTTCATCCTTAGCATTTCAATATGCACGAGCTCATGCAGGCAGCTCTTTGCGAAAATCTCTCTCTCTCCGAAGTTCTTTCAGATGCGAGTCCTTCGTTCCAAAAAGGACTCGCAGAGAGCGCGTGACAGATGAATATGGACCAGGATTATTAGGGCGTAGCTTAACTGTAATGGGGGGAATCTGAGGGGGGAGGGATGAGTGACAATATTGCATTTTAGATCTTTCTTTTTGCCTTGAAACGTCAGCACAATCCTCTCTCTCTCTCTCCCCTTTTAGAGGGACGAAATGGATCAATATGAAACGCTGGTCGGTTTCTTTAGCTGAAGAGAACGATGAATGGTTTCCAGTGAATTGTATGGCACGTATTGATTGATTGATTTTAAAATTATGGACACGTCAGCACGAAAGCTATTTGCGCCCGTCACGTAGCTTGGGGATACGCCCTTTGAATTAACAGGAACCTAGCATGAAAGAATATGTCTAAGAAACTTCCTAAAACAAATGCTTCAACTGATATTGTCATAGACTACCGACAACTAAACCTATACTGTCTCTGAGGATAAAATCATCTTTGCTTCTTAAAATCCGAGGCTGCAAAGGGGCACTCAGCACAGACAAGGACAATCACAGGACAACACGACCCCACAGAGGATTATCCTGGCTGTGGGTCCAGGCGCCAGAGCTAAGTTGGCCTACAAAAAGCAGTTAACACGGTGTACTACTAAGAATGAGGTTTACTTTTGGATGCCTTATCAGAAGATTAGATCACCCCTTACACCGTGTGGAATATATTGAAAGTTTTGAATGATGTTGTTTATTTCACTTCGTTTTTCTAACAATTGCGCTTAATCGCGAAGATAAGAGTGAGTGATAATATAGATGAAGTGACTCTCACAAATGCCCTTGCCGGGATTGGAACCCGGAACTCCTGGCTTCGTAGCGTCCTGTGCTAACTACTCCTCCACAGAGGTCTGCTAGTGGAGAAGAGGTGGAGTTAAAGAAGCAGAGGAAATAGAATAAGGAGAGAGAGAGAGAGAGAGAGAGAGAGATACAGAAGCAGATACAGAGGGAGAGAGAGAGAGAAGAGACAAATGTGACAGATATAAAGTAGTACATGTGGGGTAAGACAAGCAGAAGAGTAGGGGACAGAAACTAGAAGAGAAAGAAATAATAGTAGGAAAAAGATAAAAGTAGAAAGAGAAAGAAAAGAAGGATAGAAAAAAAGAAGGATAGATAAAGGAGATGGATAGAACAACATAAGGATAGAAAAAGGGAATGGTAGAAAAAGGGAAAGGTAGAAAAAGGGAAACGTAGAAAAAGAAAGATAAAGAGATAAATAAAGAGAGAGAAAAAGAGAGAAAGAGAAAAAAGAGAGAAAGAGAAAAAGAGAGAGAGAGAAAAAGATCAAATATTAGGAAAAAGATAAAAGTAGAAAGAGAAAGATAAGAGAAGGATAGAAAAGAGAAGGATAGATAAAGGAGATGGATAGAACAACATAAGGATAGAAAAAGGGAAATGTAGAAAAAGGGAAACGTAGAAAAAGGGGAACATAGAAAAAGAAAGAGATAAAGAGAAAAATAAAAGAGAGAAAAATATCAAATATTAGGAAAAAGATAAAAGTAGAAAGAGAAAGATAAGAGAAGGATAGAAAAAGGATAGAAAAAGAGATGGATAGAACTAGAGATGGATAGAACAACATAAGGATAGAAAATCGAATGGTAGAAAAAGGGAATGGTAGTGAAAGACAGAAAAAGGGAAACGTAGAAAAGGGAAAGGTAGAAAACGGGAAAGACAGAAAAAGGGAATGGTAGAAAAAGGGAAACTTAGAAAAAGAGAAAGATAGAAAACGAAAGAGATAAAGAGAAAAATAAAGAAAAAGAGAAAGAGAGAAAAAGCTCAAATCCTCAATTGTCGACTTGCGTATCAGCGACACGCGAACGCATCAAAAAACCGCGGCTGCAAAAACACAAAGCTGCGACCTTTGCTAGCCCTGATGAGTTATTCTGTCAGGTTGCGTTGCTCACCCTTTCACCGATAGGTCAGCCGCCATTATGCAACGCAGAGTGCAGAAGAATGGAAGGTGAGCCCTCGGCAGAAGTCCACCCATCACGCAGCCGATAAGTTAGCTGGGAAACACCTCGGTGGACTTTCGCAACGGGAGACGCGCCGCAATCTCGTTAAACTGCCAGAACCTGCTGTTTCGTTTCGACTGTGTGTTTCCATTCCACCTCACTTATTTTATTTCCTGCTTTCTTCTTACTCTCTCTACTTCCAACTTTTTCTGTTTATCTCGTACTATGAAAAGAAAAGGATACAAGAAAGAGAAAGAAGAGAAAGATAGAAGAAGAGAAAGATCAAATCCTCAATTGTTTCATCACTCACTCACCCACTGTTTCTGGCTATTTCTCTCTCCCTTCTGTTGACTTTCCTGCTCTCTCTTTCATACTGTTTCTAACTCTCTCCATAATATATAAATCTCCTCTGTTTTTCTCTAAATGGGGTTTAGAGACCTGCACAAGACCCGGAAAAAACTCGTCTGCGAGGAGGCGCGCCTACAATAATATGCAACACGCACGTCAAGCCCAGGTGTTCGAAATCGCGCAAGCGAGCTTCACGTCACAGTTGTGCACAGGCATCAATGCCTGCCAGGTTTTTCTATTACCCGGGTCTTAAGAAGACCCGTGAGACTCGATGTAGTTCTTGCAGGTAGACGGCGAGCACTACTGTCAGTGTTTCCAACGACCATTATATTTCACTATGCATGGAAATATTTGAATTTCTGCTAGGCGCAGGTGCCTTGAGGTTGTATAACCATTGGCGTAGCAAGGGGTGAGCGAAGTGGGCGACCACCCTGGGCCTCGCGCATATAGGGGCCTCGCGTCCTATGAGGTTGATACGAAAAACGTAATAAATGGAAGTGAGAAAGATAGAAAAGGCTATTTTTTTTGGGCAATAAAATTAAAACTTTTTTTATCTGGCTTTATATTCTAGTTTAACATTATAATTTGAATGAATACGTCAAATCAGAGGCGGGCGGGAGCTCTAAGCCTAAGGGGTCCCAAAAAAGTCAAAACAATTCTCATTTCTCATGTGAAACATTAACGCAAAAATTGCTTGGACAATTTTATCCAATTATTATTTTCTTGAATAGAAAGCGCTTTGTCTTGGCTTTTCTTCTGTCTCGTGACCTTGCATAGCCTACACGATTTTAATACGTTAATGATAAAGCACCTCAAACTGCTACGGAGCAAAGTATGGGGCATTTAAATGCTTCTGGTGTTTTAAACTGAGGAAGGGTATGGATAATATTTGTAGTTCTTCCTTCCTTCCTACAGATGCAGCTATTGCCCTCTGTAACGGGCACGAAGATGATTTATCTTCAGAATATCCTGATAAAGTTTTACGTTTCAGGAATGTGCTTAAATCTGAAATCAAGTGCTTTGGCAAAGTTTCTTCTCCTGATAGCTCTACACTAGCTTCCAGTGTTCTCTGTATCCTGTACCGCCTTCTGTTTTTTTTTCCTACTCTTCAAGTAACAACCACGAAAAAGGAACTTTCTCAAAATTGAAACTTAGGAAAAACTTCTGGAAGGTAGTGTCGAATGGTATGATTCAGCCCAAATTTACCGGACTCAGTAATCTCACTCTTGAACGAGAAAGGACAAGATCTAATGTAAAAGTGTCATTCACTGCCCAGAAGCCAGCTTTCTGTTAAGCAAGGTGGTTTGATTTAAATCAAAATTTAAATTGGGGAATTCTATTTTTAAAAAAATCACTTATTGAAATCACTTTAAATAAAATTACAGAATAATGTACACAAGAAATTTGTAGATATCAGCATTGGCAAAATTACACCAGAGAGAAAATCTGTTTGATTGATTGATTCATTTATTTGGTCAATTTATGCACAATAAGGCTAATCGGGACTGGACCTATAGTTTAAAGTGGGATCCGAATCACCATGTGCCTCCACCGGGTATCAAACCCGGTACCCCTTGATTACAAGGCGACGACACTACCACTGCGCTATTGGGGAGCACCCCCCCCCCCCCCGCAAAAGTATAATGTAGAACAACCACTAGTAACACAAAGTCCAAAATATTTACGATGGCACTTTTTACAAAACTTGGTTCTTACTCTTTTACAGGTGTCAGCAGTGACGGTAATTAGGGGCGGGGCCGAAAAAATGCAGTTGACCTTCCCCCCGACTTTTTGAAACTTTTGCACCACGCTAACCTCATGTATCAAGGGAAATTAAACTGTCCTTGCCCCCCCCCCCACTTTTGCACCTTGGCCTCTTAGTTTTGGAACCCAATCGCCGCCACTGGGTGTGAGTGATACAAATGTTTTCTAGCAAGGAATAAATGTCTGCAATTTCAAATTGATAAAAGTGATGAACATTTTAAGTGCTCCTTGACCATTTTAGAATCTAAAAGTTGGCAACGGTGACTGCGTGACTCATGTATCTGGAGACGGTGCAAAACCGGAATGAGCGTTCGCTGAAGATAAGCGAGCTTCGTCTTGCAAGGCCTTCCAGTTACCCGTGGGCTTTCGATGCTTGACGGGTCAAAACTCAGGTCTATAGTTTTACTCGCCCGCCCGACCAGCCAGGCGGGCGTAGTAAGCGATTCTGACCGATATGCAGTCCTCTGATGGGGTTCCCGTTACCGGTTTCACCTTTCGTTGTTCTCTTCCATTAATTGCTTTTCTCTTATTTCTCTTCTTTCTCCAGGTGTCGCCCCTGTCAACACATGCTTTTTCAAGCACAAAACTGTTCAATCTGTATTATATTAACCTATGTTGCAATCTTTTCTTTAAAAATGTGTTATTGTTAATGTTACAATAGGTAATGAATTGTTTAACTTAAATCAGGAAAAAAATGTTGAAACTATGGAAATATAAAACAACTATGTAGTAACCATGGTAAATTGTAAAGAAAATTATGATATAAAAGAGCTAGACTTTTGTAAGCCTACGGGACATTCTGCTGGTTGCCGAAAGGCTGATGGTTCAGGGGACGTTGGGTAATATCTTGCTTCAATCTTCGGATTGGCTGGTGTACTTGTACTCCATTTGGCAGATATTCCACAAACCCAACTCTGAATAAGGCGTTCTCCTGCATCATCAAAAGACCAGGGTTATAAACTTCGGTATAACTAATAGGTTTAGGCCTACAAGTTATACCGGGTGACGTGTCTGCTTGAAAAAGTGTTTGTATTACATCGGAAGTATAAATAAATCTTCGAGTAAAAGATCTTAATGATCTTTCATTTCAAACCTACATAGGTGATAATTAAAAATAAATCCTGCACCACAGACCTCGCAAGGGCTTGGTCCTACTAACCCTTAGAAGCCCTTGAGAAGTCCTATAAAAGGGTTGTAACCGACTAACATAAAGCCCTAAAGGCAGAAGGTGCGTGTCAAGATTTGTATTATATCTTTGTTTTATTTTTACTCAATTTCTCTCAATCTCTTCTATCTTTAATTCTCTATTTCGCTCTTGTGTGAAGTTTCCCCATTCTCTCATGTGTCCACACTGTTGTTTTTCTGTCTTGACAGACTCATTTGGTTTATTTTACTTCGCTTTTCTGCTGATTTTGGCTAATGGCAAAACTGACGATGAGTGATGAAGAGACACTAGCAAAGAACCTGGAACCCCTGGCGTCGTAGTGCACTGTGCTAACCACTAAGCCACCGAGATCGGGGCGTTTGTCTTCTGTCCTTTAATTCCTTTCTCTGCCTAGTTGTTCGTCTGTCCTTACTGATTCATCTTTCCCGTATTTATCGATATTTGCCTATTCTTATTTATTCACCCCTCTCTCCCCACATATTCGTCACTATTTATTCATCCCTCTCCCCCTATTTATCCATCTCTCCCATTTCTTTCATTATCCAGAGAGAGAGAGACGAACAGAAGTGGACATCGTCAAACCAATTGCCATCAATGGAGCAATACATACGTAGCAGTCACAAACGTTGAAGATTAATTTATCATAATGAAATTCTGAAAAAAAGATTGAGGCAGCCGTAACATATTATTTGTGATAACTTAATAATCCATGCATGAAAAATAGGAGGACGACACACGTGTTTGTCAAATGGTACATGAATATAAATGAATGCTCTGAAGCGAAAACATTTTGTTGACCACCATGTCGGAACAAAAAATCGTTAGTTGATTATGCAAAACAAATGTCCATACATATTGTTGCGCATAACAATGTGACAGTTGAGAGGTCGGTTGGGGCTGACTGTGCAATATTGTACATCCATGTTTATTTGTATCGGGTATTTACGTTGTTCTGCGGAACGATAAATTGTTCGGCAGCTGTTTTCAAGTTAAAACGGCATCGAGTCATTTATCGTGCTCAAATGACAAATAATTTTGTGGAATTTTTGTTATTGCGCATACTTTTTCATTATCTGCAAGCTAAACGCGTTGGCGTGGCCAATGGTGGTTTAGTGGAAGGCTATGTCCTCGTTGACCCAGCTAATCTAAAAAAAGGAAAGAAGCGAACGCAGATTTGGTTAAAAGGCCACAGCGTTAGTCATTACATTATCGTGAAAGTTCAGGGAAACTAAGCGATAAGGATAACGTAAATTGCACTCAAAATATTAAACTTCATTTACAAACAGATCCCCTGAACTTTGATATATTCACTTCACATTGGTCGTGTAAATCAGCGAATACATTCGGTGGCGCCGCCAACGTCAAAATATGTAAGTAACAACTCCAGCAAGTCAACAAGAAAGGTCTCAATAGTTTGTACTGCCTAGGTCTAGTAAGTTAATATCTTGTGAATAACGTCGAAACTGTACGTTAAAATTAAGGTAGTGATTGCTGCTACAACTGTTTCAAGCATAGCCATTGGCTGGTAGCTTCTTGGGGTAGTAAATAATCTGTTGTGCTTAGGTTAGGCTAATGGGGATTGGTTCTCTTAGACGACGACGAAAAATTGTTGCAGCAGCAATACCGACCTAAAATAAATAAGATCGTTTTAGTGGATAAAGTTTTCATTTTAACGAAACAGTTTACATGATTATTCATCTCTATTGAGAACGTTCACCACAGGTTACAAAAGCTTCAGCATTATAGTTGTCTTTGTTTGCAAGCTGCAAATGCACAGACTCATCGCCATGCGTAATGCCACAAAAACAGCAATCAACACTTGGTCGTTAATTTCGCGTACGTTCAACTGTTGCAGAATATTCCGAGCTAACGCGTAAACCTTTTGCATATGCGAATTGTGCAAGCGCTCATTAGTGAAACGAGGATCTTTTATTCTCAAGCTTCTAATTGCACTACTTTGCAACTGTCAGCACGTTTTCCAACAGATGAATGCAGCACTAACAACGAATTTGCATTTTTTATACATCGCTCTGCTCTCGACCGGACTGTACTGCCTGTGAAAAGGTAGGAAGAACTGCAGTTACGTCGAAACCTGAGGAGAAGGGAATGCTAGTTGCATCATGAAAAGTTGAGAAGCGATATTTTCACAGATACGAAAAATCAAACGGCAACAAATTTTGTGAGGCAACAAACAATGAACATTTGGAAACATAAGCATCTACACACAAAGTGAAATATTGAACGAGTTATGTTAATTTTGAACGTCTATTTCTGATGTAGTGTACTCGTGGGCTCTTTCACTATAAGTCACTCCAGGCGAATGCTGAGTGCTTTAAAGTAATATCTTGGGGGGGGGGGGTACTAATTCCTTTCTTTCCATCCTTCACTCGTAACTCCACCGTTGCGGTTGACCTAAGAGAGGCGTAAAAGCAGTGAACAGAGCCATTTGGTTGGTTTATTTCCTAACGTAACCCAAAGTGAAGGTGATATGAGGAAGGAAGGAAGGATACTTAGAAAAAAGAATTGGTTATTTCAGATTGCAGAATATTTTCCGAAGAGTAAAAAGCAGAGCAGACAAGTGTCTGCTCATTTCCGCTCTGTGTTATCTTCCCGACCGATGATTTTCTCCTTCATTCACCGTCTCTCAATTTCCCCTCCTTTCACTATGTCTCTTACAACTTCGTTGGTTGTCGAACGCATTGAGTATTTTGACACCTCGGTGTGGAATGTCCTTGTCAGTATCCTTTCATCAATTCCATGTCATCATCAACAACTCCTCATCGTTGCTATTAACTGAAGATGGCCGAGAAGCGGTGAAAAATAAGAAAAGTACCTAGTCTCGAGAAGTTTGTGAGAGAGTTCCCAAAAATCAGAGATGCCACCAGCCCTCCTCAGTCATGGTTTGGGGGGGGGGAGGGGTTAGCTATGAGAGTTCCACCAGGCCTCATTTTTTGAGAAAAGGGCTAAAAGATGTGCGAAAGTGTATGTGGAAAGTGTCCTGGACCCTCTCGTGACACTGTTGAACCAAACAATGTTTCACAATGAATCCTGGATGTTCAAGATATATTCTGCCCAACTCATAAGGCAAGGATGACGCGACGGTGACTGGAGACCAGTGTACTCAATTTCATCTCCACTTTTGATTGGCCATCTGATAGCCATGATTTCAGTGCCTTGGACTACAAACTGTGCCCAGAGCTAGAGGGAACTGTCTGCAAGAAGGGGCACCCTATAACTAAGTTAAAAGCGCTCCTTGATAGCAGCAGGGGCGGAGTTTCCCATCAAGACCATCCGTGCTGCAACAGATGCCTGGCAAGGTAGACTTCAAGCCTCTGTCAGGGCGAAAAGTGTTCATTTTGAGAACTGATTGGTGCTATTTGTGTGTAAACATACTAAAGAACATTCAAAAATCTGAAACCATATTCAATTTATTCACAAAATAGTGTGTAACAGTATTTATGGCCAGACTAGGTATATCTCTCGTCTATTCCTCTTTCACCACCTCCCTAGTTTACTCCTAGTTCACCACCTCCCTCGTATACCCCTTGTTCACAGTCTCCCTCGTTTACCCTTCTTTCACAGTTTCCCTTGTTTGCCTCTCTTACACCGTCTTCTTCGTGTACCCCTCTTCTCCGGTCTCCCAAGTTTACCTCTCTTTTACCCTTTCCCTCGTTTACCCCTCTTTCACAATCCCCTTCGTTTACCCCTCTTTCACTATCTCTCATTTATCCCCTCTTTCACTATCTCTCATTTATCCTCTCTTTCACTATCTCTCATTTATCCCCTCTTTCACGATCTCATTTATCCCCTCTTTCACTATCTCATTTATCCCCTCTTATCTTTTATTGCCTAACTTTTTCAGTCTATATGCTCTCTTTCTGCTGTTTCTTGTATTCTCTACCTCTCTGTTATCCTTTCTTGATATATTTTTTCTTTCTATTCACATGATCTCATCACTGCTTTCAATTCTTTATTGGTTTTCTCTTTTCCATCTTTAGTTCTGTCTATTCCTCTTCATTCTCTGTCCTGACCCCCTCCCACCCTGGTGCTCTGCACGTGTGATGCTGTGTGTGTGTGTTCGTGTTGTGTAAGGATAATCTGCCAACCCACCGTGTCACGTGAACCGTACATTCCCTCAGCAACCGATCCCCTACGTGATCTTGTTTTGGGGAACTCGGCACGCATGACGCAACAATGCTGAGCGCGTAACATTGTTGCCGTCCGACTGACTCATTCCACCTTTTACCGAGAGGGACGGGAAAGGGAAGGGGGAATTGGCAAAATAAGGTCACGCGGCAAACGAGGAGACCGTGACCTCAAAAAAAGGAAGGAATACAAACAGAACAGCTGTCCGTGACGTCACCATTTTTTTCTACGTGTCATGTTAATAAACTGCCGTTGCGAGGATTTTCGCAGCTGATCACTGGCTCAGGTGAAAGGGTGACGGGTACGTTGATGTGTTTTCATTATTCTTTCGTCTGCGGGTCTCGTCCGACCATGTTAGGTCTTCAACTGTTCATATCTCGGAAACGACAAGATGTGGAAGTATAAAACTTCCTAGATGGACTTACTGAATCAGGCTTGTTATGCTGATCTCTAAGAGTGGTCGGCACCGGGTGAGCCAGGGTGGGCTCTAGCCCATCATAAAATTCCTTAATCTACCTTCCTGGCCACCCAAATAGCCTGGGATAAGGAATTTTAAGGATCAAGAAAGAATGAAAGACACAGAGAAAACGCGAAAAGAAGGGATGAAAATAAAAGATGTAAAAGGAGAAGAGATAATGATAGAAAAAGAGAGGAAGAAAAGAGATAGAAAAGAAGAGAAGAAGGAAATACAAATTGCAGAAAAACAGACAGACAAAAAAGAGAAAGAGAGAAATACAAAAGAAATGGAGAGAAAGAGAAAAGACAGAAAGAAATGGAGAGAAAGAGAAAAAGAAAAAGGAATGGAGAAAATTAGAAAAAAATTGAAATGGAGAAAGAAGAAAATCAAAAAGAAACTGATAGGACACGAAAGTAAATGGAGAAGAAGAGAAAGATAAATAGAATGAAGGAGAAAGAAAGAAAGAAAGAAAGAAGAAGAGGAACAAAAAGAAACGGAGGAAAAGAGGACAATATAAATGGAGAACAAGAGGAAGAAAGAAAAGGAGAAAACAAACAAACGGAGAAAAATAGAAATGAAAAAGAAACAAAGAGAAAAGGAGAGAAATAAAGGAAGAAAAGATAAAGAGAAAAGAAAAAAGACGGAGAAAAAGGTAAAGAAAAGGAGGAGAAAGAATTAGATAAAAGTAAAGAGAAAGAAGTAGATAAGTAGAGAGGCAGACGTACAGACAAAATGGAAGGAAAGAAGACAATATTAGCAGCCATGACCACGGAAGCAGAGTGAAATATTTCTTCCCCCCTTGAGTTCTCCTGAAGGAAATTCTCTGGTGACGTCACTTCGTTCTCCACACGTATCTCTGGACGGCTACTGTAAACGGTGATTTTGTCTCGGAATTATAACTTATGACTAATCTAAACAGTCATTATTACGACGACTGTAAATATTGACTTTAGCATAAAACTTTGTATGGCTAGTTTAAACAGTGATTCTTATCACATATTTAAATTATTCTCCGGTGACTTTAGTGCGGAACTAAAAATTTCAGCATTATATAGCAGTGACTTTGTGATATAGAGAATGTGATAAATATGGTACATCCTAGAAAGAATGCTAAGAGGAATAATAAAGGCACGAATAAGTGGACTATGATGGAAATAAAGATAAATGAGAGAGAGGTTATGGAAGAAATGAGAAAAGGTACAGACAGAAGCGGTCCAAGTGGCCATATATAATGATTATAATCTCGTTCTGGGACGATGAATATTGCATTAGAGAATGAAGTGGAAAATCTGGCCTAATGGCTCGGGAGAGTGATAATGGTTGTTAATGTGCGCATTTAAGAGAAGGGGAGGGGGTAACAAGTTGGCTTCCCCGCCCGGGTCGAATGACACTGCAGAGTTGCAAAACAAGAAGAGGGGGTGTGCAGTATCAGGCGTCAGTTCTCTACTGTGTGTGGGAGTTTCCCAAGTTCCACGTACTCTCTGTATTCCATATCTGTCTACTATCCCTTCCCTTGCTATTCTCTTCTCACCAGCTCCCTCGATTCTTTCGTTCCTTTTCCCCCCCTTCCGTGCCTTCCGTCTTATTCTCTTCACCCCTTCTCTTCCTGCATTTTCCCTGCATTATCTGCTCTCGATTTTTAAATTTTTTTGTCATTGTCTGTATTTAAGTCTTCCCTCTCTTTCGTTTTCTCCGTCCTGTTTCTTCTTCTTCTCGCCTTTCATCTCCTCTCTCTCTACCACCTTTCACATACATCCTCTTCTTGTCCATTAAGTCATTTCTCTGTGTGTCTCGGCAGTGTTTTCTTTATTCTCTGTAGTCTCATTATCCATCTTACCTCTCTCTCTGTTTTTTCTCAGTTACTTGTCTTGTTTCTTTTGCGTGATAGCTACGCTTTCTCTGACTTATTCTATCCTTCTTTCTTCCCATATATTTCATCTTTCTCCTATGCATCTTTCACTTTTATACCTTCTAACGTTTTTCTTCCTTCTGTCTTCTTTGTTATACTATTTTTCGCTCATCTTTCTCAGTCATTTCGGTCTTCTTTCTTTTGCTCACTTAGAAATATGTATATTTTCCTATGTCCGTCATCTAATTTATTTCTATTTTTATTTCTCTTTCCGTTTACGTATTTAGCGCTCATTTTCGCCCTAAATGCTGTCATTTCACTTAATTTACTGATCTCTCTTCTCTCGCTTATTCCCTCACTTTACTTTTATCCTCTTTCCAGAAATATTCCTAGTTATTTTCTATTTATGTCTCTCCAATCTCTCTTATCTTTTTCTTTATTTCTCTCTCTATTCTCTTACCTATTTCTGTCTTTTGAATTTATCGTTCTCTTCCATCGTCCGCTTATTCTTTCATCCCTTTTGTTCTCTCTCTCTCTCTCTCTCTCTCTCTCTCTCTCTCTCTCTCTCTCTCTCTCTCTCTCTCTCTCTCAATAACTTCAATGAGGTTGTTAGGGGTGACCTTCCAGAATACAACCAAATGTCAACGTCACTTCCACGTAGTACACCCTGGACTGCAGTTTCGCATACTAACGAGACTATGGCGTCTGAACCCACGGCCTGTATAATCCTCAGTGATGTCGTGTTGTATTGTCCATATGTATTTGCGACTGCCCCTTCACCCATCTCATCGTCATAAAATAACCTCATTTAATCAACAATAACCTCAAAGCAAGTCTTAACAGTACAGTGGTCGCGCGGATAACTATTGTGATCCACTGAAACGTGAGCTCTCTAACTAGTCAACAATGGATCTTTCTCAAATAAACCCTGAACAAATTACGTAGCTCCTGAAGTGTTTCAGGAAGGTGCACTGGGAGCAAAGGTCCACAGTGTTGCCAAACGCCAAGTAAAGTACCCAAACGAGCTTCCATCCGTGCAGCAACCGAGTTCCTAAGACGCCAACAAGTGCAGTGTTCCTGCGACGCAACACGCTGCTCGGGAGCCAGGACACACAGTGCTAATTGCGAGGAGGCCCCAGAGTGCTTGTACGTAATGACTCCGAAGCGGAGAGCGGGCTGTGACGTAATGGAAGTAAAATTACATGCAAAATGGCCTCGAAGCGAAGCTCCCTGCAATCTCGCGAGGCGATACGCATCTCAAGCGTAAGTTCACGCGCAACAGTCAAATGTATGGACGAGTTTGGGTTATCAATATCTCGGGAACTACTTAGGCTAAAACGATGAAATTTGGCGAACCGATAAAACTTCGATTATGCTAGACATCTCTCTATTTTAAGCTGTCTGTCTGCACGTACGGGTTAATTTGAATCACGTGACATATTGATTGTTTTAGTATACAGTAAAACCTCGTTAATCCGGACTAATTGGGGGATAAGTTGACCAGTTTAACGAAAGTCCGGATTAACTGAAATAACCTAAAAGAACAGTAGGAAGTGCATTAAAACTGCGTTTATAGCAACAAAACACGTTTGCTATGGTGTATTTAAAGGGCATAGGCCTAAATACACTATACAGTACAGTACAAAGTCTGCGGGAAACAGAATTGCATCAGTGGTTGACTGCCTTTTGTTTGGGAAGTTCTCTTGTTGATTTCTAGCCACATTTAAAACCTTGCATCCTGCTTTTTTTTGGGGGGGGGGGGGGGCTTTTGCCTGTTCGGATTAAGCGGGGTCCGGATTAACGAAGTTTTACTGTATTTTACTTCGCTTTTCTGCCAGTTCTGGAAAAGATTAGAATGAATGGTGATAAGATTAAAGGTGATGAGATGAAGGGACAATCACAAACACACGTGGACAAAGTCCCATACAGGATTACATCGATATCTCACGAACTGCTAGAGCGGCAAAGATGAAACTCGGACTGAAAACCGGGAAATACTAGTTTCTGACAGAACAAAGCAATCCAATTAGACTACTCCTTTTGCATGTAGACACTGGCGTACATTTGGGGGTGAGCTGTGGGGCTACAGCCCCTCTCGAAATTTTCAGAGAATCAAAAATTTATCTGGGGGAAAAAAGTGATAAATGCAAAACATCTTCAAAATGACCTCCGATTACAATTTCTGTCTAAACCTAAGTTTAAAAATGCTAATTGCAAATTATTTTATAGTTTATACCACCTTTATTCATAAAGCCCACTCCGAAAAAAAAATCCTGCATATGTAGAAGTCAGCACTGTGATTTCCATGTAACAGCACACATCAATGTTTCTTATAATTTCCTTTTAAACTTAATATCTATCATTGATATGTGTTGTTAAATCTCGAATGTTTATGCATTATGTTCTTTTCTTTATTGGTTGTAGACTTTATTTGTGCACCAGTTTAACAAATTAATGAAGTTAAAATTATATATGTAACGTTGATGTACAATATTCGACAATGATCTTTATCTACAATAAGTTATGTAACAATTGTGTATTTGGCAACAATGACGTTGTCATGACTGATAAAATCAACGTACTAAGACTTGGCTTGCTACATTTTCCTTTTTACATTACAAATTCCAGGTAAGTTCATAATGTATTAGCCAACAGAAAGTAATCTTCGCATTCATGTATTCCTAGAATAATGGGCCTCGATAAAACTTAAATGTAAACAATGGTTAACAGTAGTGCATGTATTGTGAAGTGGCAAAGTTCATACCGCAACCACGTGATTTACCAACATCTCTGCAACTACTAGAGCTACAAAAATGAAACTTAGAGACATGCAAATAGTAGTGTTAGACAGAAAAAGAACCTTAATTGGACTATCCCTCTGCATGTACAGGTCAACTATTTATAACGTGACCTTCCAATACCTTGGATTTCATTGATTGATTTCTTCTTTTTTCGCTTTTCTGCCACTTTTGGCTAATCGCGAATATAAGGATGAATGGTGCAGAGCCAGAATTTTGATGACATTTCATCTTTTAACTGGTGCAACGTAGACATTGCTAACTAGTACAGAAATCCTGAACACCCTCCTCAGGTTGAAGAAATGTAATTGTTTGGGTAATTTTTTGGTCATTTTTTTAAAACAATTTGTGTCATTGCATGCTGAAATATAAGAAGTTCAACAATTTCTGTTTTGTGTGAATGTTATCTTGCGGTACTTACTCTGTGTTTAACTACCAGCGCAACAAAGCCTGTCTGAAAATCGCGAAATGCAACATTGTCCAGTTTCTTATTCACAGTCCGTACAACACACCAAGATGAAGAAGCAATTGTTAAATTGTTTGTCCTGGAATATATATACTATTTTCAATAAGCAGATTGAGTTTTGTACGAATTTCTGGGTCATATTTCAAAGATTTTAGGTCATTTTACAGGATCTTTGTTGTCATTTTAAAGGTCATTTTTCAAAGATTTTTTGGTTATCAAAAACCGAGCCCTGGGATATGTATAGAGATAGGATTTGTATGTAATTACATATTCTATTCCTTTCTAGATACATACCTTGGACACGAAATGGCAACGAATTATGTAACTGACATCATGTTGCGTATAGTGTTGCCCACGGGACGAGACGGGACAGGTTTTTAAAAATTTGAGACGAGACGAGATTGACCATGTGTCATAAGACAAACGAATATTTTCGAGACGAGACAGCATTTCCACGAGACTCCACGAGACGAGACAGGCCAAAGTCTCGTCTCGTGGGCAACACTAGTTGCGTATGTTTTATGTTACATATTTTTACATATTTGCCAGGATATTACAAATTTTACATATTTGCTAATTTACTTTACATAAAACAATATATTTCGGCAATTTTTTAATATCTTTATCTTTTTCCCTATACTTTCGATCTCTGAAACATGATGAAGAAAATTTGTGTTATGTGATGTCATATTTTCTAATCAATGAGATATATAGTGTTAACAGTCACCTAAAATTGACTGCCAAGTCGAAAGACAGGCTGAAGAAAAAAATACTGGAACTGATATTTATGGAAAGATGCTGGAGTCCCCCCCCCCCCCCGTCCCTCCCTTTCTGGTTACATATTTTCGTTTCGGTTTTTGGTTTAGGCAAAGCACCTAGAAACGTGGCAAGAATGCTACTTTCCTGTACGTAGCGAGTTACACAATATGTTCCCTTGTACAAAGAGAAACAAAAGTAGCTATGTATTTTCATTCGATTGTTCTTTCAGTAGACGCTTTCTTTTACAATTTGTTTCGAAAGTTACCAACAGCTCTCGTACATATTTACATATTCTACAATAATTTGCGGTGTGAAAAGTGTAATTAATAGTCGACAAATTTTAATTTGATCAACTCCAGTCTTTAAAATTACGTTGAATATGTTCAAATAAAATAAATATCTAGCAGAATTCTTGAAACTGCTTGGATCCTCGATTATTATTAATATTACATATTCTATGATACTACATATTTAGCTACATATCCTTTTGATAATACATGTTTATGTACATATTATGTACTTTGATATTACATAAAAATCCCGTCCATAGTGATAAGATGAGATAGGGACGACACAACACGAACTCCACAGAGCATTATACTGGCGGCGAGTGCAGACGCCAGAGCATCGTTAGTCTGCAAACTGAAGCCTAGGGTGTATTACGTGGAAGGGAAGTTGACGCTTGGGTGCCTTCACGAAAGGCCGGCCACCCTTTACATCCCGTCAATATCTTCGAAACTATTGGAAGTAGTAACGTGAAACTTAGTAGACAAGAGACCACTAAGAGATGCGTTGAATCATTTGGTATATTTTACTTGGATATTTATGCCACTTTTGGCTAATCGCGAAGGTGGGGACGAGTGATGAAATTTATAAGCACCCGTCACACACAAAGAACACCAATGCCTAGGACGGGATTCGAACTCGGGACATAAACAGGCCTGTCTGGAAGAGAACATTTCTACTATAGATGACGCGTTTACTTGGTTAGCGCCCAAGATCTGAAGAGAGCTGCCGCCACGAACGTGTGTGGGGATAACAGCGGGCGAGTTGTTCTCGACCAATCACACTCAACCTTCAGCCAATGGGCGCAGCTGTCATTCTGCTCGTCTACTCCACGTGGAGTCTCGGTCACATGACTGCGGATACGCTGTTGCCGTACTTTGCAACTTCAATGTGGAGACCGTGGGAAGTAGATGTGTGGCAACACTGTGGGTTGAGAGTGTATGTTGCAGCTGGTGGGCGCGTTCCGTGGAGTTCAAAGCCAGCCGATGGTTAACGTAGCTAGCGCGTCGACAGGGAACAGTTTAAAGAAAGAAAATAATTTACTAAGGTAAAGCTTCAATTGTTGAATCTGTTAACCAAGCCAGCTGAGGAATTGTGGAATTTTTATTATGATTTCAATTAAAAGAATAACGTAGGAAGTAACTACAATCCTGGCTTGTAATCATCACTTAGTGCAGTCGGATTATATGTTCGAGGTGAGTATCGACTGAGCTTAGGAACTGCATATTGTCTCAATCGTCGAATCAGGAGGAGCTCTCCTGAACTTTGGGACTTGCAGCCCGAGCTGGCAAGCACACGGAAAGATTACCTTCGTTCAGGGTTCACCAGCCTCAAGAGGAAATTCATTGTAGACAGTGCTGGTGAGAATTCAAAGTCGCTGAGAGATGAATCAATCAAATCCAGGGGAGAAAAGCATTATTCACCAAAAACAGGCTCCTTCCTGCTGACGTTTCATTCACTGATTTGCTTTATTGTACTTCGCTTTTTGTGCCGCTCTTGGCTAATTTGCACTCACAAAGATCCAAGCCCAGGCCGGGATTCGAACCAGAGACCCCTGGCATTGCAGCACGATGTGCTAACCACTCCGCCACTTCCTGCTGACGTAGTTGTATCGTCGTCGCCTTGTAATCAAGGGGTTCTGGTACCTGGAGGAGGAACATGGCGCAGTGGTTCGCATCCCACTTTAAACTGTACGTCTAGTCCCGATTAACCTTTCTGTGCATAAAGTGGACTCAAAACAACAATTCAACTTCGCTTTACTGCCACTTTTGGCTAATCGCGAAAATAAGGAGTGATGGTATGACGAAATTCGTGAAGGTGCATTCACAATGAACACCAATGACCAGGCCAGGATCCGAACCTGGGACCTTCTCAAAGAAGGTCGTCTCTCTATATTACAATTATCAGTCTATATACAAATAACTTCCAATTACAGTGACTGGAATGAACTGACATGCGCGGTTATATAATTTGGCGCTGACATTCGTTTTCCAGAAGGGCCGTAGTCCCCCCTTGCCCCCGTCCAAACGCTCATGCCTCCAGATACGAAACCGCTGCTTGTTAACTCAATCACTTTCGAGCTCTGAGCGATGACCGGGTACATGTGCGTAGAGCTTAGCTTTCTTCCACGCCGCTTACTGCGTTCGCGTATTTTGTCCCTCCAGGATGGTGCGTGTACGCACAATATTTAACGGCTCGCATACTCTCACGCACGACCGGGCCGTGTTGGAATAGCAAATCCTCTCGTTTGGAAGTGTCTCGCTTCCTCTGGTGGACAGAAACTCGCAGGCATCGTTAATACGAACTGGCAACAAGACAGTGTTGTAGACTTACATGTCTTCCCACTAAACATTGATACATTTATTTCCAACAACATGTGATTCATCGGATATCAACGTATGTGCAGCTTATTCACAGCAACTGCTGCTTATATGTTACAGACACAGTAGCTGCAGAGAATTCTCATAGAAAATGCTATGGGTAATTGAAATGCATATTCGGGAAAGTCATGTATTTTTTTTATTGGCCCAAGTTTGCCCATTGTCGATATGATACTGCTATGTAGTTCAAAATTCGATAACATAGCATGCAGTAGTTGTTAGGCGTTGCTGAAATTTGTGAATACCCGCGCCCTTCCAAATATTTCAACCAACCAACAACAGCCCAGTTAAGATTCCAACCAAAGAAAACTGGCTCAAATTACTTTTGCAACCAAGCAACCGTGGATAAAGTACTTTTCCCAACAAAGCCGTCGTGGCCCAGGAACGTTTTCCAACTAAGCAGTCGTGGCGCAGGAACTTTTTCAACTAAGCAGTCGTGGCGCAGGAACTTTTTCCAACAAAGCAGTCGTGGCCCAGGAACTTTTTCCAACAAAGCAGTCGTGGAGCAGGAACTTTTTCCAACTAAGCAGTCGTGGCGCAGGAACTTTTTCCAACTAAGCAGTCGTGGCGCAGGAACTTTTTCCACTAAGCAGTCGTGGCGCAGGAACTTTTTCAACTAAGCAGTCGTGGCCCAGGAACTTTTTCCAACTAAGCAGTCGTGGCCCAGGAACTTTTTCCAACTAAGCAGTCGTGGCGCAGGAACTTTTTCCAACTAAGCAGTCGTGGCGCAGGAACTTTTTCCAACTAAGCAGTCGTGGCGCAGGAACTTTTTCCAACTAAGCAGTCGTGGCCCAGGAACTTTTTCCAACTAAGCAGTCGTGGCCCAGGAACTTTTTCCAACTAAGCAGTCGTGGCCCAGGAACTTTTTCCAACTAAGCAGGCGTGGCCAGTGAACTTGATCCAACGAAGCCGTCGTGGCCAGTGAACTTGATCCAACGAAGCCGTCGTGGCCAGGAACTTTTACCAACGCAGCTGTCGTGGCCCAGGAACTTTTCATAACGAAGCCATCGTGGCCTAGGAACGTTTCCCAACGAAGCCGTCGTGGCCCAGGAACTTTTCCCAACAAAGCCGTCGCGACCCAACCACTTTTTTTGTTCCACTTTTTCAACTAGACAACTATAGCTCCTCTACTTTCGTAACGAGGCTGCCTTGAGCCTTGTTTCCCGCCCAATACAACGCGTTATTCTCTTATCCATCTAGTGCTTCCCTAGTTCTTGAACGAAGAAGAACATCCCAGAAGTGGGAACAAGATGCGGTTGCAGTTCCATACCTGCGTCGAAATCACATTACCCCGAGTTTCCAAAGATGAAATCTCGTTACAATTCCTTCCCCCGGGTTTCCTTTTGTTTTTCCATGGTTCGGCAGGGAACTGTGGGGACTTCCGAGGAAATGTTGTTACGGGATTGGCCGCGGGGAGACGCCACGGTCGTTTCCTTCACTACTCTCGGCCAGTTGTCGGACGCGGCTCCTCGCGTTCAGTTCATTTGGTCCGGGTCTTCCGATGGTCCTTTCGCTCGATTGGATCCCAAAAGATGCGTCCGCGGAAGAAGGAAGGAGGGACCCACTTCACAAGGCAAGAAATCTTGTTAAGTTGCTCCCTGGCCAGCGGGCAATCAGTGTCCCCACTATCCAGTCATCTTCCTCCTTAGGAGCGGAGAAAGGAGCAGTGTTGCCACTCACTGGCAGGTAAAGACTCAAGAAAAGCTACCAATCTAATATCTTCAGATGATAGATGCTACATTTAATTAGAGCGAAACTAATGTATCTGCTATTTGGTTATATTAGGCAGGTTTGAGCAATGCTTGTTCTACTTCTTTCGATTGGAAAATTACTTTTTCCAATAACTAATTTTTCCCGAATAAAGAAGTTACGTCGAAACTTCTAGATTTGAAATTATATAGTGATATTTGTATTTTTTTCGTATTTCTCTAATTTTGCTAGCTGAATTTGTAGCTTTCTATTTCTCTATGTGAATTTTGTCTTTTCTCTTCTGCGCTGTTTGAAATTGTACTTTACTCGTTCTGCCCTGTTTAAATACGCCACCAGCAGCGTTTGAACTGTGTACTCAACCGTTCACAAAGCACCGACAGGACCTGCAGTATGCAGCCAACCGTTCGCGAGGCACCGTCAGGACTTGCAGTGTGCAGCCAACCGTTCACGAGGCACCGTCAGGACTTGCAGTGTGCAGCCAACCGTTCACGAGGCACCGTCAGGACTTGCAGTGTGCAGCCAACCGTTCACGAGGCACCGTCAGGACTTGCAGTGTGCAGCCAACCGTTCACGAGGCACCGTCAGGACTTGCAGTGTGCAGCCAACCGTTCACGAGGCACCGTCAGGACCCACAGTGTGCAGCCAACCGTTCACGAGACACCGCCAGAACCTGCAGTAGTAGCCAACCGTTCACAAAGCACAGCCAGGACCTGCAGCATTAGCCAACCGTTCACGAGGCACCGCCAGGACCTGCACCGTGTACACTAACCGTTCACGAGCCACTGACGACCCATGTTATGAAATTTCTAGGTCAAAATATATAAATTTATGGCAACTGGCGTGGTACACTCCCAAAAATCACTCGTCGTGTTTTCAGTCTTCATTTGTAAAAAAATGCAGCTTAGGTCATGCTTTAAAATTTTCGACAGTTCCGTATAGCGTTTCAAACGACCATGTTCAGTATCTGGAGTGCGGTGCATATCACCTGGACACAAGATTCCACATCGAATTCCATACACTTGAAACCTGACACGGGGATCAGGATTCCCCCTTCTCTTGTTACATGTTGCTGTGGGTGGCAATGAAAGTGCTTGGACAGCAGAAAAAAAGACGAGAAAGGGAAGGTTCGCAATACAGGGAGAGTCTGCCGACAAATATGGAAATTTTTGCGTGAGGTGCGGTTGAGGGGTGCGTGGAAAATATGTGTGCGGCTTGAGCTTTGCGGTCGTGACGGTGAGAGGAGGGACAAGTTCGCGCCTGGTACGCACATGCGTGTACACATGTGGGCGGAGATGGGGGGAAAAGGGAAAGTTGTCCGTGTATATTGTCTGCCTCGTTTCGTCATGCCGTGGATAGCAAGGGAACAGTTTTTATGTGACAAATGCTAAGATTACGTAACTGGTAGTCGTCGACAGGCTGTGTCTACGTAGAAGGGTGTTGATCACGCGGAAAAGGGACAAGAAGTTGGTTTATATAGTTGGTAAATCAGTAGAGAGTCAACTGTACTGCAAGTAAAGATACTATAGGAAACGTTTGGTACAATAATGGCCAGTGGCGTAGTGTGTAAGGGGCAGTCACCATCGGGAGGGTGATCCTCGTGAGAGAAGACCTCACTCAACCTCACCCTCCGAGAGCTACATGAAAGGAGGGTGTGTGAGAATGAAAAGGTGAGGGTAAGGCTGGAAGAGAACAGGGTCGAACCTTTACAACGAGGTGCATTCGAACCGCGAGGTGAATGTGTGTGGGGTGGGTGATGGTGACAAAGTCGATCCGTGAACGTAAGCGAAGTTGAACCAAAATGAGAATCTCTGCATGAAGGGAAAAAAGCTGGTTTCCTTTTGACAAAGATTGCCCTTGGAACACGTTTGGAATATTGTTACTCTTCTATCCCCTCAGCTGTTTCCCGGCAACGACAGTAGTTTGTTTCTTCATAAGAAGCACATAAAATCTATTCGTGGAAAGTCTTGGCATGGAAGAAATTTCTAACACAGAGCCTGAGAATGAGCTTGTAGCTGAAGGTGAAGATAGTAGGAATGGTGAATACCAAGAAGTCCAGAAGATAATGGTGCTGAAACCAATGCTTGAAGGGCAGGGGATGGTATGCAACATTTTCGCAAAGCATCCTTCCAGTTGCCTCAGTCACCATGTCAAATCATTGGAGCATCCCACAGCGAACCCCAAGGCTCGATGATGAAACCTATACTCTGTCCCAGATAACTCTGAAGCAAGAGAACGAAAACAAGTCTCTGCGCAAGTAGTGACGCGAGACGGCTCAACCAATGAACAGTGAGAGGGACAGAATTGCGTGGAGGGGAGGAAAGCGACTGCATTTACTAGCTTCGAGTAGCGTGTACTGCTTCGCTCTGCCCACTCGATTTCTGACGCAATGCGCGGCCTTGCTCCACAGTTAGCTGGGACGGGGTATAAGATGTAGATGATGATCTGCCTCCAACACCATAAACAACCTAGATGTACAGTCACGGACACTTCTGGGTTGTAGCAATTGAAAGCATATGGAGTTGTTACAACCCAGAAGTGTCCGTGAGTGCACAACAGGTGCCCGAGCTGACGAAAGGAAATTGATCTCTGTAAATAAGTCCCTTTCTAAACATCCATCCAAATTGTATGTACGTAAATCATGAATTAGTGAAGAATTATCCCATCCGACTTGATGTGATGAAGTGTCAATCCGTAGAGATTGTTAATTTAGAGCTTGACATCAGTAAATTAAGAGCAAGATCATTTCGATAACACGTCATGCAGAGCTGTATTTGCGGCTTAGGGACGAGTCTCATCTCAGCCACCAATCAGCAAGCGAGTCGATTACGCCATCTCAAAGTAGAACCAATCGCTAACCAAGTCGCTCACGCAGCCTGGTCGCGGGTTCTGACATCAACTGTATCCGCCCGAGAGAGGTTTTCCTGAAGTTTGAGACTTTCAGTCCGAGCTGCCAATCGAATAGAAAGGTGGGCTTTCGTTCGGGCTTCCACTGCGATTACAGGGTACATTATTAATTAACATATAAAGTTTAAAAAATAGTTACCTATATTTGAGAGTAAAATTATTGCTGTCAGGACATGGGTTTTAAGAAACGAAGTTACTGGGTCGCGGGTCACGAAGGTTGAGAACAGCTACTCTACATTAGCAAGACTCGCACGCTTGGCTGGAGATATTCCGAAACTAATCTGGCTACCAAGTATTTGTTACGGAAAATACGGACATAATAATAATAATAATAATAATAAAATGCTTGTAATCAATTTTTTTTATGCACAAAGTTACTACATAAGGGTCAGTTTCAACTGAAAAACCGTACTGTTCATTTGGCTAGGTTAGAACAGGCATTTATAGGTACTAGTAAAGCCGACCTCCGTGAAAGAGTGGTTACTGGTTACGACGCCAGGGGTCCCGGGTTCGAATCCCGGCTTGGGAATGAGTGTTCTTCGTGAGTCCATCTTTACAAATTTAATCATATCACACTCATCCTCATCTTCGTGATTAATCAAACGTGGCAAGAAAGCGATGTAAAATTAACCAAACCAATCAATCAATTTGTAGGCACTAGTAGCATGTCTTATTGGGTTCAAAGTAACCTCTTATACTATGAAAGAACGCAAATACGTAGACAAAAACACTTTACTGTTCAGTGTACAGTCACAAGCAAAATAACATGATATATTTGATCTGATTTAGTTTATTTAAGAGCCGCGGTTGCCTAGTCTGCCCTACCGGCATAGCTCGATTGGTAAGGTGTTGGCTTCACGACGGACAGTTCCGGGTTCAAATCTCCGCCGGAAAGCCGACCACGCAATTTGTGATTTGTGGCCAGCTCTTCAAGTTGGCCAAGAAGAAAGTCACAAGAATGAGTAAGGAAGACCGCGGACGGTTCATCGACCTGGACCTCCTCGGCGGAGTAGTTATCCCCACCCGGGTTCGAATCCCGGTTAGGACATGGGTGTTTGTGATTGTCGGGGGATACTACCGCATAGGGGTATTCCTTTAAAAAAAAAATAATTAAAAAATCGGTAGGGCGTCTGACTGCCGCGCCGGAGACCCGGGTTCGATTCCACGGGTTTTGTGATCTAAGGTCGTTTTCTGGCCTTTTCTCCGTATAAAGCGTCTCTTGCTCTCACCCAACCTCAAATCAACGGGCACCTGGAGGCAACCCTATAGGGTAAAGGCGGCCGGAGCGTGGTGCTGATCGCATCACCTCCAAATTGGCCGACACATATCCTAAATGCGCCTTCATGGCATGGTGATATATGCGCGGGGAACTATTCATTTACCTTACCTTAGTTTATTTTACTTTGCTTTACTTTGCCTACTCGCGACGATGAGGATGAATGATGATGATAAGATGAGAAGGATGAAAGAACAATCACAAGTCCCATAGAGTATCCATGAGTCCAATCGCCAGAGCCTCGTTACGAATGAGACATATGCATCACTCACTTCGCAACACACAATGCCACGCAGAGGAACTGAGTATTTGAGGAAACACACGTCCCATTGTTTTGCTGGTGACTACATTCACTGGCCATAATTCCCCCGTTCCGTACACGAAAACGAAGGCGTACTCAGGCAACGATGGAAAGGATAGGGGGCTGAAACCCCAAAAGGGGTGTGGGATGGTCCCAGACTCCCCCTCACAGCGACGCGGCATAAATCCTATTTTGTTTATTCGGAGTTTTCGCGCGACGATCTTTCTCGCAAACGTATTTTCTGCTTTCGTAAACTATCATCTCGTGTTTTCGGGTCCCGCGACACGGGAGTCGGCCTGAGCGAAAATCGAAATAACTCTCGTCGCAGGAGAGAGGAAAAAAAAGATGGCCTCCGAGCGGCTCCTGCTTAAAGCAGAGCTCTTGGAACGAGCAGGAGCTTCACCTTGGCCTCAAGCAGCATTGGAAAGTGGGCTAAATGTTTATGGCGGCCATATTTCACTCCAGTGCGCAGAGGGTGTCGGGTAATGCCTTGCGAAAACAGCTGTTATTGAATCAGATTGACAATCAGAAAAGAAGACATAAAAATAGAGACACGAAGAAAGAGAATGGAAATCAAGAAAAAGAAATTAAGAAAAGAAATAAAGTAAAGGAGGACAAAGATAAAAAGAAAACAGAATGAAAGTAAGAAAGAGAAAGGAAAGGAAAAGAGGGGCAGGGAGAGAGAAAAGTATGAAAAGAGAAAGGAACGAATAAAGAGAAAAATGAATAGAGAGAGAAAGAAAGGAATACAGAGAAAGAAAGGAATAGAGAAAATAAAGAGAAAAGTGAATAGAGAGAAAGGAATACATAGAGAAAAAGAGAAAGGAAGGAATAGAGAGAGATAGAAAGGAATAGAAAGAAAATAATTTATGTACAGAAAAGAATATAAAGAGAGAAAAGAATACGAAAAGCAAAAAGAATATGCATAGAGAAATTAATGTGCATAGATAAAAGAACAAAGAAAGAAACAGAGAGAAAGTAACAGAGAGAATGAGAGAGAAAAGAACAGAGAATGAGAAAGAAATAACTTCTGAGTCTACTATCTAGACATAAGGGCGTACCGAAAGAGTAAAGCTCACAAACGTACCGAACAAAAGCTAAAGTATTTGGAAAGCTAACCTATCAGGAACCATGTAAAGATCTGTGTCCCGCTTTCAAATTCCGGACTGAACATGAGTGTTCTTTGTGTTCATCAATTTCATCATATCATCACTCATCCTCATCTTTACGATTAGCCAAAAGTGAAAGAAAAGAGAAGTAAAATTAAACAAATCAACCAGCCAATCAATAAACCTAATATAAGAAGCAGTAGAACTTTACATTCATTGGTTTGGTACATCGCTTTTCTCCCACCTTTGGCTAATCGTCAAGATGAGTATGAGCGATGTTGCAAATGGGATTGGAACCTAGAACCTCTAGCGTCGCAGCACGATGTGCTAACCACTTCGCCACGAAAGTTGCCACTTACATTAGTAGCATGTGTTATGCCGTTAATCCGGTTGTGATTGAAATTATAGAGAAGCTACACGATTTAGTATCACAATATTGAATGTGATCAATGAATACTACACATTCTTGAACATATTCCGTTGCCTGGGTGAGACGTGACAAATGTTCAATATTTCAGGATACCAAAATAGAAGACATTTGAAGCAGGGACGTCGCCACCGGATGGGCGAGAGTGGTGCAATGTTCTTAGTCTACCCTTTTGCCAACAAAATTGATTGAATGGAATTTTAACTACGATTTTTTAGTAGAAATACAACAACAAGGTAATGGAAAGAGATAAAGAATTAGAGGAAATTAGGATAGGACAGAGATAGACTAAGAGAAAAGAAGGAAGGAAGAGTAAACAGAAAAAGGAAATAAAATGAAGAAAAGAGAACGAAATGAAGATGGAAAGGAAACGAAATAAAAATAGAAAAATACATAAAGAAATTAAAATAGAGAGAGGAAACAACAGAAGGAAATTGGATAAAGAAAAACAAAGAATGAAAGGAAGTAAGGATGAAATAGAGATAGAAAGACAAAATAAATAAGGAGACAAAGAAAAAGAGACAGAGGAAAGAGAGAGAAACAGATTGATTGATTTACTTCATTTTACTTCGCCTTTTGTTCCACTTTTGGCTAATTTGCGAAGATGAGGATGAGTGAAGATATGATGAAATTGATGAATGGACACTCACAAACATCCATACCCGGGCCAGGATTCGAACCCGGGACCCCCGGAGTCGTAGCGCGATTTGCTAACCACTCTGCCACGGGGGCCTGCAAGAGAGAAACAGAAAGGAAGACAGAACAAGCAAGAAAGGAAAAGAAAGATGAAAGAGGGTAGAAAAATAAAGAATGAGAAAGACAAAGGAATGGAGAAAGAAAAAGAAAGAAGAAATGAGAATGAACAGAAGAAATAAAGAACAGGAAAAAGACAGAAAAAGAGAATGTAAAGGAGAAAAATAAAGAAGGTACCGAGATTACGAAATAGAAATATGAAAGAAAGATTGAAAAGAGAGAAAGATGGGAATAGAGGAAGAGAATCTTAGAATTCACAAGCACTGAAGCAGAGCTCAACTGAAGAAACACTCTTACAGCTCCTGTGATTTGAGCAGTGTTCTTTTTTCTACGCTGGTAAAAAATTTACATTCCTGTTCTCTTCCAGAATGCTCTGAACGTGACGACAGAGGCAAGAAGCAGGGAGTACATTTCGTCTTCTGACGCACTCAGTAGATAACCAAAAAATATATTGAGATTAGTGAAATCTGTCGAGCACATACCAAATTACTACAACGCCAGGGGTCCTGGGTACGATTCCTTACCTGAGCATGGGTGTTTTTGTGAGTGCCCTTTCATCAATTTCATAATATCATGACTAATCCTCATATTAAGTCACTTAGTTTTTACTTTAACACTACCTTTACCAATATGACTATCCTTTATATACTATATCTTCGCGATTAGCCAAAACTGGCAGAAAAGCTAAGTAAAATAAACCAAATAAATTAATCACTCAAATAAAAAATTAAAACTTACAACACTATAAAAATACCCTAGTTCTGACAGTTGTGGGTATTGTTGCAATATTTTTTCATCCCTGTAGATCTGGCGGTAATTATGATAACAATAACATACTAGGAATAATAAGGTCCAGGATATTTGTTTAAATGATTCTTTCTTTACGTTGTCTCCAAACGAAATCAAGCGCCACAACAAAAAGTTACAATAACACACATATTAACAAAAACACCAATGTCGGTTCACGGCCCCCATTTGACGTCTAAAAGTAATCCATCATTTCTTGGGGCCCCAAAGTAAGCCAGTGCCAGGGGAGACAAAAACTAGTCTTGAGTCTGAAACTAATCAGAAATCTTTAATGGTCGTCGCGGATGACAACTAAGAGAAAGTCGCCAATATGCCACCACTAAATGCACTATTTGAAAGTTTTTTTTGTTCATTATGCATACTTTTTTCATACATCCACAGCTGAAAATGTATTAATTGAACATTCAAATCCCTCTAATATGAAGGTAAGAATACAAATATGTTCAATAATTACAACTTTAATTCACCTGCTAATATCTGCTAATATGTTAGTGTGGATATATTTAGTTGAATTTCTGCTTGTAGCTGGATTGAAACGAAAGCTTGGAACACGATAACGAGAAACAGCGAATTTATCTGTGTCAAGATGTGAATAATGTGCCCAGCACAGGTTCATGATAGTTCAGATTTCGCCACGTGCACACTAGCGACATCTATGAACGCACTGCGACAACTTGTCAGCGGACAGGAAAAAGAAATGTCAGAAGCAATTCATTCAGCGTTAGGACATCTAATTACTCTTTCAAGAGCCGTGTATAAAAAAATGAACCATCTGTGACGCTTCAAATTACCCAGCATGCATAGTCAAGCGAGATCTTGACTGGAGCCAATTTCGTTCGTCCGGCTGCCGCGATCCCAGGAGATGAAAAACGACTGGTGACGTCACAGATGGAAACAGTGAAACGGTTTTCTTTTTTTAGTTGTTCTTCTCGGATTTTTCTTCCCGGGGGAAGCGGCTAGAAGGAAAATGGAGCCTTAGTGGCGACTTCATCCGGATGATGCGCGGGGGCGGGGCATGGGTGGACTGAGAAGGAAAAACCCATCAGATATCGTATCTTCATTTCGTCTTCCTGCCACGCGACGGAATGGCGCTGTTGTTTCCAGGTAAATCTGAAATGGGATACGAACGCGTTTCAAATCCTGTACGTGACATGTCGTGGCATTTAATACAACTGTCTCAGAACCTTGAAGATGGCGTCACATTGCTAAATCATTCTGAAGCTTCAGTTCCATGTTTTTGCAATGCTCATATGGGCGTTTGGGGGGGGGGGCATATTATATTCATATTTCAAGTGATTATAGTATTACAGCAGAATTACCGAAGTAAAACTATTACATTTTTCTTGTTATAATAAATGTATATCTCGATACCAAATATCATGCAATATATTATGCACAAATTGGTCACCATTTCATTCTATCTTGGCTATTTGTTACATTGGAATTCGAGGTAATTTGGGAACCCACCTAGTTTTCACGAATAATCATATGAAAAGAACTAATATTTCCTCTCTAACCGTGATACCTGGTGGAAAAATAGCAAGTAAAAAGTCTTATTCGACACAGATATTAATATTCCCTATTCAGTTAATCCACCTTTAAATTTTTGTACATATTAAGTAATAAGGATAATTTGCTTCATCAACCGACCTGCCATCTAGCGAACTATTCTCAAGTTTTTCATCCATTGCTAATTCTGGAAGGTTATTTCAATGTCATTAACAGGGTTGCCAGCGCTTAATAATATACCGAGCAGTGGCGCAGCAAGGAGTGGGCAAAGTGGGCGACCGCCCCGGGCATCGCGCATGAAGGGGCCTCGCGTCCCGTGAGGTTGATACGATAAATGTAATAAATAGAAGTGAGAAAAATAGAAAAGGCTAATTTTTGTGGGCAATAAAATTAAAACATTCTGTTTTTGTCTGGCTTTAAATTCTAGTTTAACGTTTTGATTTGAATGAATACGTCAAATCAGAGGCGTAACATACAGGCGAGCGGGGCCCTACCGAAAAAAAGTAAAAATTATAGTCTTATTTCTCATGTGAAACATTTAAAGAAAAGGTCAGGATAACTTCCGTGAAAAAGTTCTGAAATTCAATATTAACTGGTGCAATCAATGTGCAACGAAGTCAAAATAGCTATATTAAAATAGTCAAATTTATTTATTTATATCGATTTTGAATACATGGCGAAGTTGAGGCTTTAATTAATGCCTTAACCATCTGCTTACAAATAAAGTACAAAAAGAAAGATTAGCTGTACCAATTGAATGTACCAAACATTCCACACGTAAGGAGCAAATGAGAATGGTTTCAAGATTTGTTTTTATTTAAACGAATTTTGTCGAAGAGCTAGATATTTTGGCGCCCTAGGAGGTCTAGCGCCTCTCTTCCCCCCGCTCTACCAAGCGCCAATTTTTGTGCGTCGTTCGATATTTTCATCCTATGCTATGCCATGGTTTGTGATATTTACATCGTAAATTTTGAAATGAGGAAACCAAGAAAAACTCATTAAAAATAACACAGGTTATATTTAACCTTTAAACAGCCAATGGGTCATATAGGGTAAAACGAGGAGAGACGCCGCAGGCGGAGAGATGCCGCACATGCTGTAGCTTGCCTAGTACACATCAGATGGTAGCAATATTCTGCAAGGATGTGTAACTGTCGTTCATTCCACCGCGCCAGTGCAGTAGAGACCAGTCAAGTGAAGTGGAAAAATTATAGTCTTATTTCTCATGTGAAACATTTAAAGAAAAGGTCAGGATAACTTCCGTGAAAAAGTTCTGAAATTCAATATTAACTGGTGCAATCAATGTGCAACGAAGTCAAAATAGCTATATTAAAATAGTCAAATTTATTTATTTATATCGATTTTGAATACATGGCGAAGTTGAGGCTTTAATTAATGCCTTAACCGCCTTCATATGAAAATTTCCTGGTGAATTGACCGTCGAAATTTTATGAAAGGTAAGTGTGATAGATCGTAATAGAGCGCACGCTAGTTTCTACGTGACAAATATTTTATGGAATACTTGTTAGAGTATTGCAATTACCTTTCGCACGATTTTGCACCGAAACTACAAAACCAGTAAAATGCAACTGGTGCGGCATCTCTCCTCGAGAAAAAGGATTGTTGCCGCAGTTACACAAAGGAGAGATGCCGCACATTTTTCTGTTAGGAGAGATGCCGCACTTTTCTCACCCTCATATTATAAGGTGTACAGTGTCATTTATTTCACCTTTTGACACATTGAATATTTTGAACACAGTGTTACATGTACTGTAGGCTATGTATTTTAACAAAGAATGAGAATAGAGTGTACTTAAATATTACATTGTCTCAAAGTTTCTAAGCACTCGTTTCTTATTCTTTTCAGAATTCAAGATGCCCAACACATACAGCAGATCTACAAAAGCTTCGTGGTCTGATGAAACCCTGAAAGAGGCATGTACCAGAGTGCAAGCCGGGGACATAGGGAAAGGAGAAGCTGAACGATATTACGGCATTCCAGCGAGAACCATATGTCGAAGGATTGAAGAAGGCGATTTCTCGAAGGAGAGTCTTGGACCTAAAGGGGTTTTCGGTGCACATAATGAAAATAAATTAGTTTCCCATATTCAACGTCTAGGTGCAGCAGGTTTTGCTCCAGACAGACAAGCAGTCAGGGTGTTGGCGTACACATTTGCTGAAAAATTAAATATTAAACACACTTTCTCGCATGAATCGCAGATGGCAGGAAACGTATGGTTAAATTCCTTCCTGAGGAGAAATCCTGAACTTTGTTTGCGGCATGTTCAAGGCCTCTCTATCAACGGAGCTCAAAGAATGAATCGTGAAGATGTGAAAAAACTATTTTACGTTGCTAAAAAAGGTTATGGAAGAACATGATCTAATGAATAAACCAGATAACATTTTTAACGTCAATGAAACAGGATTCCCACTCATTAACAGACTTGGAAAGGTTGTGACCTCCAAAGGTTCAAAGACTGTGCACATATTGACTCCAAAAGAAAGGGGAGAAAATGTGACCCTGATAGGGTGTTGCAGTGCAGAAGGAACATTTCTTCCTCCTGTTCTTATTATGAAAGGTGTGAATAAAAAACCTGAATTCGTTGATGGACTTCCGGCAGGATCCGATGTCTGCATGAACCCTAAATCGTCGTACATCATGCTGATCTGTTCATGAAATGGTTCAAAGAACACTTCGTTCCCAGGAAACATCCAGGCAAAACGCTTCTACTCCTAGATGGCAATTCATCACATGTCCATGCGTTAGAGCTTCTGGAGTATGCGGCTGAAGTTGGTGTTATCGTTTTGTGGTTGCCAAGTCACACTACACAAGCCCTTCAACCTTTGGACCGATCTGTATTTGGTCCAGTAAAATCATATTACAACAAGGAATCAGCACCCATACAGACAGGAATATCACAAGATACCAAGCAGGCTTTCTCATTGGTGCGGCGTGGAATAAAGTTGCTTCTGTTGGAAATGCCATTTCAGGTTTCCCAGCCTGTGGCATTTACCATTTGAGTTCAAATGCTATTCCCGACTACTACTTTTCCATTTCTGATGCTTGTCAGTCAGGTCCTAGTCCACACCAAAATATCTGACCATAATGATTCGCAGGATCTAGAGTCACCTACATCGAGTACCTCAGGAAGTCTCTCACATGTCACAGTTAAACCAACAACCTCGCAAGCAACAAAACTGACACCAAAAGTAACTTAACAACCTCCTTTTGTGCCCCAGAATCAATTACCAGGAATAAATTCAAACCCTTAAACATCTACCTGTACTTCCACACCCACGGAAAGCCCCGGTAAGTACCTCCGCCAGCTGAGTCCCATTCCAGAAGTTCCTCGCCAAGGTAAAAGGTTCAAACAGTCAGCCGAAGAGCTCAATTCCGCTTCCAGACTTGCAAATATGAAACCAAAAAACTCGCAATCAACTTCCATGATCAAGACAGGACAGAAAAAAAAAAACAACCGGCACAAAGCAACCTGCGCCAGATGCTACAGCGAGTGGATCTGAGCAAGACATCAACAATTGTGTGGAATGCTTGGAGAATTACTTCCTCACGGCTTCCAAATCTGACTGGATCCAGTGTGTTGTGTGTTCGAAATGGTTACACGAAACCTGCACTGTGTATGGAACAATGTGTGTGGACTGTGGAAGAAAGAATGTTCGTGAGAAGAACTTAAAGAGGCAGAAGTGAGTCAGTGCGGCATCTCTCCTCGTGTTTTTCATGACTCTCAAAATTCAATGCTTTTGTAATTTGAAAAAATATCCATTTAAATTCTTCCTAATGGATGCCAATTATTTTTTTTCTTAAAGTGCAAGGACTGTAGTTAAGTTTTCATGTCAATAAATTTCCACAAAAGCAGAGATGTTGTTTCTCTATTCAGTTATGAAAAGGTGCGGCGTCTCTCCTCGTTTTACCCTATGACCCATGGTTCCGATTACAACATTCACGTCCTTTTAGGACCTTCATACTTGTATGTGAGGTTGTAAGCGCTGACAGATGTTGAGATAAGACTTTGAAATGTCATGTGGAAGAAAACCCACCCCTCCCCCTTTTTAGCCAAAATGCAGGATTGTACATATTGCGTCATATTGCAGCCCGTATGAGAACTAGGGACTTGAAACAAGTTTCACTTTGTTGCAAAAGATCTACTCTTTGAAAACAATGCAAATGTTTGCGCCCTTTTTCCAAAATAACGGGAGAAGAGGGGGCGAACGCCAGATTCTTTTTATCATTGAAATTTGGGGACCTGCCCCTCCCAACCCCGTTTTTCTCACTTGAGCTTTCTGAATTGTACACGGTCGCGTGCTCAGATGTTTTTTCTTTCAAACAAAAGTTATCCGAAGTAGATCCCTCAAATTGTCTCCGAGATATACTAATTTATTCTCTAGTATGCAAATTAGCCATTTTTTTGCCAAAATGCAGGATTGTACATATTGCGTCATATTTCATTCTGTATGAAAACTAGGAACTTGAAACAAGTTTCACTTTGTTGCAAAAGGTCTATTCTTTGAAAACAATGCAAAAGTTTGCGCCCTTTTTCCAAAATAACGGGAGAAGAGGGGGCGAACGTTTTTTCTTTCATTGAAATTTGGGGACTTGGCGCCTCCCAACCCCGTTTTTCTCACTTGGGCTTTCCGAGTTGTACACGATCGCGTGCTCTGATGTTTTTGCTTTCGAACAAAAGTTATTCGAAGTAGATTGATGAAATAGTCTCAGAGATATAACGTTTTTCTGAAATAAGTGTAAAAATTTAAAAATCGCGCGCAAAGGCCGCGGCGAGAGAGGGGTTACTTTCGAAAACCGGCTCGGCTGTTTAAAGGTTAAAGATTCGTAGTTTCAATTTTTAAAAAATCAGAAATGGACACATTTAAGGATAGTTCAGTTACATCTTAGTGCCTGAAGAACATCTTTGAAAACGTACAATTAATATACCTCTGCCAAGTGTAAATTTCTCCGTCGCATTTTCGTCAATAATTTATTATTATTATTATTATTTAAATATGATAATTTGTTGACGTATCCTTGAAGATTTTCTATCGATTCACATTGAGATTTCAAATTTAAAGAACGGATGGGGACCTCGCACTGTGATCTCCCCCAGGGCCTCGCGATATGTTGCTACTCCACTGATGGCGAGTGTACATTTTTCGCAGTGACTGAAAGTGCTAAGCCCGTGGCTTTAGTTCCGGGTAGACCCGAATGTGGGATTACACGTACGACATATGCTTGCACTGCAATCCTGCTTAAATTGGACTGGAGGAAATGAATATTGGATGTAACATTCCCTGCGGTGGGAGAAGTTCTAATCGATTTGGCGGACAGGTGGCGCTTTTCTCAGGGTCCGGAAATGACCGGAATGTTTCTCCCCTCCACTGCACAACTTGGGAGTCAGAAGACGCGTAGCTGGAGGGGGGGATGAGAGTAATTTCCTTGGCCAGTCCAAACTCCGCCATTGTCCCCCGATCGTCATGGCCCCAAGGCATGAACTCGGCCCCCTCTTCCCAAACCGAGTAACATTCGCACAGGGTGATCCTAAAGTCTATCTACTCGTGAACCTTCACTGGCATCATGAAAAAAAATTGAATTTAAGTGTTCTATGAGAGTGAAGTAGGCTCTCCAGAACACGTTTCTGCTTCCTGGGCGTTTCCTGGATTCAGCCCGCGGTATTCCCTAACTCTATGTTTCAATTGCTCCATATTTAGTCACCGATACATTAAACATTTGGTATCTTAGATGTAGAAAACAATGGAAAATGAAATTCGTAAACACACACAAGGGAACAATCGATAATAGTAATACATTTAGTAGAAATTAAAACAAAATTACAGAAAAAAACTGATTAGGAGCAAGGGTTGGGAACAAAAATGTGATAGTCATTAACGAATGACAAATATTCAGAAATCATAATAGGTGAAAATTACAAATCTGCTACAACCTGGTGAAAATCATAAACGAGAAAGAGCAAACTAATGGAAATCACAAACTAGCAACAAAAAAGCTGTACAAATTCAAAGAAATTAGTGAGAATCATGGACAAAAAGAACCACGGGGTGAAGAATTATATACATGCAAGAAACAGGTAAAAATCATGAATGAAAAATAGAAAACTTGGTGAAAAAATATGGTTGTGAGAAGCAGTAGTGAAAAAACACGAACGAGGAAGAGAAAGGAGTGAAAAATCACGAACGGGGAAGAGGAACGAGTGAAAAATCTCGAACGGGGAAGAGCAACGAGGGAAAAATCACGAACGGGGAAGAGCAACGAGGGAAAAATCACGAACGGGGAAGAGGAACGAGTGAAAAATCACGAACGGGGAAGAGAAACGAGTGAAAAATCACGAACGTGGAAGAGGAACGAGTGAAAAATCTCGAACGGGGAAGAGGAACGAGTGAAACATCACGAACGGGGAAGAGGAACGAGTGAAAAATCACGAACGGGGAAGAGGAACGAGTGAAAAATCACGAACGGGGAAGAGGAACGAGTGAAAAATCAGTAACGGGGAAGAGGAACGAGTGAAAAATCACGAACGGGGAAGAGGAACGAGTGAAAAATCACGAACGGGGAAGAGGAACGAGTGAAAAATCTCGAACGGGGAAGAGGAACGAGTGAAAAATCACGAACGGGGAAGAGGAACGAGGGAAAAATCACGAACGGGGAAGAGGAACGAGTGAAAAATCATGAACGAGGAAGAGCAAAGAATCTTAAATGAGGAACAACATTTGCGAGAAAAATGCATTTTATGCGAAACTTTCCGTCAGTATCCAAAGAAGTTGCGCGTCTGCCTCTATTCTGGGTGCACACTGCCATCTAGTATTATCAGTAGAGAAAGACAATTGCCTCGTTGGAGCCGAAATGAAGATGAAATCAAATCAGAGCTTCCACCTGTTATAATCGTGTTCCCTCGAGTATCCTCGCGGGGCAAACCGCTCGGAAAATAAGGAAGGAAACCGAGGGAAGGAAATAAAAACTATTCAATTATACGGATAGGGATCGGATCTAATCCCTTCCGAAGGGCCTTATAATAAAGCCTTGCCTTAAGATCGGCGAGTTGGGATTATGCGACGCCGGGGTTTTATGCACGGGGGGAGGGAATCATACCATCATTCGGTTTGAATTAATTTTCTTTTACGGCCGCCAGAGTGGGTGAGCGGAGCCACGATGGCGTTTGCTCAAACGGCCATGATGGCGAGAGTGTAATATTATGCTGACGACTTGATCATTTTGACTCCATCTTGAGAGAAAGTGTGACGGCGTCTTTTTTGAAAAAAAAAAAAAAAACGGATTTAGGAACACTGAGTGAGTGTGTTGGATTCAATAGCCATGACTGAATAGTTGCTATTATTATTGCTAGGTTGAAGGCCGTAAATATACAGGCATAATAGGTGGGATTCGAAGTTGCAGCCTACAGGTGTTTTATTAGTTAGAGTTTAATTGTTACTATTAATTTATTAAATAAATATTCTTGAAATATAACCAATAAAGAAAATTCTCTTAATAATTTGGACCTAAATAACGAACGAGGAAGAGGAACGAGTGAAAAATCACGAACGGGAAAGAGGAACGAGTGAAAAATCACGAACGGGAAAGAGGAACGAGGGGAAAATCACGAACGGGGAAGAGGAACGAGTGAAAAATAACGAACGGGAAAGAGGAACGAGTGAAAAATAACGAACGGGAAAGAGGAACGAGTGAAAAATCAAGAACGGGGAAGAGAAACGAGGGAAAAATCACGAACGGGGAAGAGGAACGAGGGAAAAATCACGAACGGGGAAGAGGAACGAGTGAAAAATCACGAACGGGAGAGAGGAACGAGTGAAAAATCACGAACGGGGAAGAGGAACGAGTGAAAAATCACGAACGGGGAAGAGGAACGAGTAAAAAATCACGAACGGGGAAGAGGAACGAGGGGAAAATCACGAACGGGGAAGAGGAACGAGTGAAAAATCAGTAACGGGGAAGAGGAACGAGTGAAAAATCACGAACGGGGAAGAGGAACGAGTGAAAAATCACGAACGGGGAAGAGGAACGAGTGAAAAATCACGAACGGGGAAGAGGAACGAGTGAAAAATCTCGAACGGGGAAGAGGAACGAGTGAAAAATCACGAACGGGGAAGAGGAACGAGTGAAAAATCTCGAACGGGGAAGAGGAACGAGTGAAAAATCACGAACGGGGAAGAGGAACGAGTGAAAAATCACGAACGGGGAAGAGGAACGAGTGAAAAATCACGAACGGGGAAGAGGAACGAGTGAAAAATCACGAACGGGGAAGAGGAACGAGTGAAAAATCTCGAACGGGGAAGAGGAACGAGTGAAAAATCACGAACGGGGAAGAGGAACGAGGGAAAAATCACGAACGGGGAAGAGGAACGAGTGAAAAATCACGAACGGGGAAGAGGAACGAGGGAAAAATCACGAACGGGGAAGAGAAACGAGTGAAAAATCACGAAAGGGGAAGAGGAACGAGTGAAAAATCACGAACGGGGAAGAGGAACGAGTGAAAAATCACGAACGGGGAAGAGAAACGAGTGAAAAATCACGAACGGGGAAGAGGAACGAGTGAAAAATCACGAACGGGGAAGAGGAACGAGTGAAAAATCACGAACGGGGAAGAGGAACGAGGGAAAAATCACGAACGGGGAAGAGGAACGAGTGAAAAATCACGAACGGGGAAGAGGAACGAGTGAAAAATAACGAACGGGAAAGAGGAACGAGTGAAAAATCAAGAACGGGGAAGAGAAACGAGGGAAAAATCACGAACGGGGAAGAGGAACGAGTGAAAAATCACGAACGGGGAAGAGGAACGAGTGAAAAATAACGAACGGGAAAGAGGAACGAGTTAAAAATCACGAACGGGGAAGAGGAACGAGTGAAAAATCACGAACGGGGAAGAGGAACGAGTGAAAAATCACGAACGGGGAAGAGGAACGAGTGAAAAATCACGAACGGGGAAGAGGAACGAGTGAAAAATCACGAACGGGGAAGAGAAACGAGTGAAAAATCACGAACGGGGAAGAGGAACGAGTGAAAAATCACGAACGGGGAAGAGGAACGAGTGAAAAATAACGAACGGGAAAGAGGAACGAGTGAGAAATCAAGAACGGGGAAGAGAAACGAGGAAAAAATCACGAACGGGGAAGAGGAACGAGGAAAAAATCACGAACGGGGAAGAGGAACGAGTGAAAAATCACGAACGGGAAAGAGGAACGAGTGAAAAATCACGAACGGGGAAGAGGAACGAGTGAAAAATCACGAACGGGAAAGAGGAACGAGTGAAAAATCACGAACGGGGAAGAGGAACGAGGGGAAAATCACGAACGGGGAAGAGGAACGAGTGAAAAATTACGAACGGGGAAGAGGAACGCGTGAAAAATCACGAACGGGAAAGAGGAACGAGTGAAAAATCACGAACGGGGAAGAGGAACGAGGGAAAAATCACGAACGGGGAAAGAGGAACGAGGGGAAAATCACGAACGGGGAAAGAGGAACGAGGGGAAAATCACGAACGGGGAAAGAGGAATGAGGGAAAAATCACGAACGGGGAAGAGAAACGAGTGAAAAATCACGAACGGGGAAGAGAAACGAGTGAAAAATCACGAACGGGGAAGAGGAACGAGTGAAAAATTACGAACGGGGAAGAGGAACGCGTGAAAAATCACGAACGGGGAAGAGGAACGAGTGAAAAATCACGAACGGGGAAGAGGAACGAGTGAAAAATCACGAACGGGGAAGAGGAACGAGTGAAAAATCACGAACGGGGAAGAGAAACGAGTGAAAAATCACGAACGGGGAAGAGGAACGAGTGAAAAATTACGAACGGGGAAGAGGAACGCGTGAAAAATCACGAACGGGGAAGAGGAACGAGTGAAAAATCACGAACGGGGAAGAGGAACGAGTGAAAAATCAGTAACGGGGAAGAGGAACGAGTGAAAAATCAGTAACGGGGAAGAGGAACGAGTGAAAAATCACGAACGGGGAAGAGGAACGAGTGAAAAATCACGAACGGGGAAGAGGAACGAGTGAAAAATCTCGAACGGGGAAGAGGAACGAGTGAAAAATCTCGAACGGGGAAGAGGAACGAGTGAAAAATCTCGAACGGGGAAGAGGAACGAGTGAAAAATCACGAACGGGGAAGAGGAACGAGTGAAAAATCACGAACGGGGAAGAGGAACGAGTGAAAAATCACGAACGGGGAAGAGGAACGAGTGAAAAATCACGAACGGGGAAGAGGAACGAGTGAAAAATCTCGAACGGGGAAGAGGAACGAGTGAAAAATCACGAACGGGGAAGAGGAACGAGGGAAAAATCACGAACGGGGAAGAGGAACGAGTGAAAAATCACGAACGGGGAAGAGGAACGAGGGAAAAATCACGAACGGGGAAGAGAAACGAGTGAAAAATCACGAACGGGGAAGAGGAACGAGTGAAAAATCACGAACGGGGAAGAGGAACGAGTGAAAAATCACGAACGGGGAAGAGAAACGAGTGAAAAATCACGAACGGGGAAGAGGAACGAGTGAAAAATCACGAACGGGGAAGAGGAACGAGTGAAAAATTACGAACGGGGAAGAGGAACGCGTGAAAAATCACGAACGGGGAAGAGGAACGAGTGAAAAATCACGAACGGGGAAGAGGAACGAGTGAAAAATCACGAACGGGGAAGAGGAACGAGTGAAAAATCAGTAACGGGGAAGAGGAACGAGTGAAAAATCACGAACGGGGAAGAGGAACGAGTGAAAAATCACGAACGGGGAAGAGGAACGAGTGAAAAATCTCGAACGGGGAAGAGGAACGAGTGAAAAATCACGAACGGGGAAGAGGAACGAGGGAAAAATCACGAACGGGGAAGAGGAACGAGTGAAAAATCATGAACGAGGAAGAGCAAAGAATCTTAAATGAGGAACAACATTTGCGAGAAAAATGCATTTTATGCGAAACTTTCCGTCAGTATCCAAAGAAGTTGCGCGTCTGCCTCTATTCTGGGTGCACACTGCCATCTAGTATTATCAGTAGAGAAAGACAATTGCCTCGTTGGAGCCGAAATGAAGATGAAATCAAATCAGAGCTTCCACCTGTTATAATCGTGTTCCCTCGAGTATCCTCGCGGGGCAAACCGCTCGGAAAATAAGGAAGGAAACCGAGGGAAGGAAATAAAAACTATTCAATTATACGGATAGGGATCGGATCTAATCCCTTCCGAAGGGCCTTATAATAAAGCCTTGCCTTAAGATCGGCGAGTTGGGATTATGCGACGCCGGGGTTTTATGCACGGGGGGAGGGAATCATACCATCATTCGGTTTGAATTAATTTTCTTTTACGGCCGCCAGAGTGGGTGAGCGGAGCCACGATGGCGTTTGCTCAAACGGCCATGATGGCGAGAGTGTAATATTATGCTGACGACTTGATCATTTTGACTCCATCTTGAGAGAAAGTGTGACGGCGTCTTTTTTGAAAAAAAAAAAAAAAACGGATTTAGGAACACTGAGTGAGTGTGTTGGATTCAATAGCCATGACTGAATAGTTGCTATTATTATTGCTAGGTTGAAGGCCGTAAATATACAGGCATAATAGGTGGGATTCGAAGTTGCAGCCTACAGGTGTTTTATTAGTTAGAGTTTAATTGTTACTATTAATTTATTAAATAAATATTCTTGAAATATAACCAATAAAGAAAATTCTCTTAATAATTTGGACCTAAATAACGAACGAGGAAGAGGAACGAGTGAAAAATCACGAACGGGAAAGAGGAACGAGTGAAAAATCACGAACGGGAAAGAGGAACGAGGGGAAAATCACGAACGGGAAAGAGGAACGAGGGGAGAATCACGAACGGGGAAGAGGAACGAGTGAAAAATAACGAACGGGAAAGAGGAACGAGTGAAAAATCAAGAACGGGGAAGAGAAACGAGGGAAAAATCACGAACGGGGAAGAGGAACGAGGGAAAAATCACGAACGGGGAAGAGGAACGAGTGAAAAATCACGAACGGGAAAGAGGAACGAGTGAAAAATCACGAACGGGGAAGAGGAACGAGTGAAAAATCACGAACGGGAAAGAGGAACGAGTGAAAAATCACGAACGGGGAAGAGGAACGAGGGGAAAATCACGAACGGGGAAGAGGAACGAGTAAAAAATTACGAACGGGGAAGAGGAACGCGTGAAAAATCACGAACGGGAAAGAGGAACGAGTGAAAAATCACGAACGGGGAAGAGGAACGAGGGAAAAATCACGAACGGGGAAGAGGAACGAAGGGAAAATCACGAACGGGGAAAGAGGAATGAGGGAAAAATCACGAACGGGGAAGAGAAACGAGTGAAAAATCACGAACGGGGAAGAGGAACGAGTGAAAAATTACGAACGGGGAAGAGGAACGCGTGAAAAATCACGAACGGGGAAGAGGAACGAGTGAAAAATCACGAACGGGGAAGAGGAACGAGTGAAAAATCACGAACGGGGAAGAGGAACGAGTGAAAAATCACGAACGGGGAAGAGAAACGAGTGAAAAATCACGAACGTGGAAGAGAAACGAGTGAAAAATCTCGAACGGGGAAGAGGAACGAGTGAAACATCACGAACGGGGAAGAGGAACGAGTGAAAAATCTCGAACGGGGAAGAGGAACGAGTGAAAAATCTCGAACGGGGAAGAGGAACGAGTGAAAAATCACGAACGGGGAAGAGGAACGAGTGAAAAATCACGAACGGGGAAGAGGAACAAGGGAAAAATCACGAACGGGGAAGAGGAACGAGGGGAAAATCACGAACGGGGAAGAGGAACGAGTGAAAAATCACGAACGGGAAAGAGGAACGAGTGAAAAATCACGAACGGGGAAGAGGAACGTACAGTTACCCGCAATAAAAATGAGACATCTCGAACCGGAAATACTCTCTTCCATGCAAGGCGTTATGTGTGTTGTCTGTGGTAAAAGATGCCAATGAAAATTTGCTACTGAAATCCACGTAATGCCTTGCAGAAAAAGCTATCATTTCAAGATCTATACTCTGTCCTGGGAAACTGTGGAGCAAAACCGCATATAACGGCACAGGAGGAGAGGAAGCTAGTGGGAATCTCTACAGAACACTGTGGAAGCACAGACAAGGTAATAGGCAAACATTGATCTCAGGCAGCAAACTGGTGCGTTTTTAAAAGAGCGCCTGCAAGAAGTTCGTATATCCTCCGCTTGGAGGCGCCCGTTTTGACTTCTCCAGAATCTATTCTTTTCATTGATGTACGATACGCGTCATCCCTTTGTTTCCCAACTGCTGGCCCTGTAATCATAGTCACCCTTTAGCGATGAGTTTATTTCTTCAATGCCATGGCCCGTGTGACAGCTTCTTTGCAAGCACACGTCTCGCGCACCTGCCTCCCGTGACGTCACGTTCCCCAGTTGCTTGAAATTTACCAGCACCACCTGTTGTTTGCGACTTTGACCAGAAGTGAAAGCGGGCGCCTCCAAGCGGTGGATCCTCTGAACTTCTTGCAGACACCACAATAGGTTTGCTGCCTGAACTCAATGTCTGTCTATTACCTTTGTCTGTGGTGGAAGGTAATCTCTATTTTACGCTGAAATTTGACTGAGTGGTTTTACTTCGTTTTTCTATCACTTTTGGCGAAGAAGGGTATGAAAAGGGATAAGATGAAATTGATGAAGGGACAACAACAGACATACACAGGCAGGACAAAATTTCATAGAGGATTATACTGGCCGAGTCTCCTGAACCCCCCCCCCCTTTACCAAGAAACGAACCCCCGGGGGCAGGGTCCAGTTTAAATTTACAGATTTTATATTGTTAAAAAGCAATTGTACAGTCACCAGCAATAAAATATGGAATACGTAAGTCCTGAAAAACTCACTTCTTTGCAATGTGTCGTGTATTACGTTCCAGCGCCGTAGTGTTACGCAACACACACACACACAATGCATTGCAGGAAATCAGTATTTCAGGATATATGTGTCCTATTATCTATTGCTGCTGACTGTACCTTCAAAAATGGATGTTTCGCTAATGCAAATTTAAACAATTCTTATTTTGTTTTCAAAATGACAAAAAATAGATTTCACCTGACAAATAGCAAAACTAATTGGGTCGCAACGATCGAGCGGTACATGAAACGTATCTTTTTTTAACAAAAAAAAAGTGATGGAATTTCGAGGAAGCAAGTTACCAACATGCTTGATAAAAGTTAATTAATTAAATAAAGTCTTTATTGTAACTAGATAATTAACTGGACCTAATTAACCAGGTGTGTTGTTGATTACCTTTCCAGCAGGCTTACGAGAAACAGTACAAGGAGGGGGGGGGTCGAGGTCGCTAATAATTATTGCCTCATCTTCCTAGTTGTTAAAAACAGGAGTATCTCAATAATTCCAATGTACATCAGCAAGTGCACTTTTAAGCGGCCTACTTGCTATATTACCAGTCAGCTTTCGTGCATAACGTCGACCTCTATGAAACAATAGACCTTATTGCCGAAATCCGTTGAAAAATTGTTTAGCACAGCATGCTATGATGCCTGGGGTACTGATTTAAGAACCAGGGTTGAATAGAAGTGTTATTTTGAGTGCTCCTTCAATTTCATCAACCATCCTTATCTTTGACGTTAGCCAAAGTGACAGAAAATATATTGCAACCCCTTTTCTGCATTCTGGTTTGTCTCCTTCTTTCTGTATCTATATATTAATTCCCCAATTCCTATTATGCATCTCTATTCCTGCGTTTCTCTTTTGTCTCCCTTTATATCATGTTCTTACTTCTCACTCATTCTAACTTCCTTTCTCGCTCTGCTGTGTCTTCAATTCTTTATACTCTTTCTTTCTATCTCTTTCAAGAAACCATTAACAGATCTACACCAATAACAACACATGCACAATAAAAATAAAACAATTGTGTAATACATTGACATTTTTAACCAGCTGAAATATTAACCGGCTTAAATATTTAGTAATTCACTTTTATATGTAATGACATAATAAATGCACCCTGATTGCAGCACCACAGCTGTTGCCTTGCTTGAAAGAAATACCCTGCATGTCGGAGGAAACGTTTCAATTGCATGGTAAGCTGTTGTGATTCCCTCCAGATTGTGGTCCCTACTTCACTTTCGGCAGACGATTTCCATCATCCGGAGATTGCTCAGAATCCATCAACGGAATATCCGCTTGGCCTGCTCCTAAATCGACTGTTATGGAAAGGATAAGAGGTAGATTGAACTCCGCTTGCCTTGAGGAAAAATAGGGCAGCCTCCCAACTTTAGCCCTGGATGATCCAATTTGGGGGGAAATTTCAACGCTACTTTCTTCAAAACTATGAAGGATGCGCTATTCCATCCCGTCTAACTTCTTCCTCAAACTGGGCAATAAATTATATAGCATTATATGTGGACATCCAGAATGAGATAGTTCCTTTGGACAGTCCCTCAGTGTCGACATAGACATTTGCACCATCGATGTTGAGCCTCCACAATATAGTCCAACAGAGCAAAATCTGTCTAGTAATTTCTCTATTTTGTAAGTGAAAAACTTCCAACTTCCTAAAGGAGGTACTATTGCGCATCCAGTTCTCTCAGAGAGTAAGTTTTTTTTAGCAACTTCTAGCAATTCCCATCAAGCAATGATGCATCACTTTACCCAGACCATCTACGCAGGTTGTGAAGGAAATGAGGGACATCAGATCCATCAAGTACCCCACCAAGGCACGCCACTACAACCGTTCCAAACGTCATCCCTTTAATAGAGCTACCAAAGATCTATTACGAAAAGGTAAAAAGGTAAAGTGTTCCCCTGTGCATAGCACCACGCCATGAAGGCGTATAGGGGGTGTGGGGGTAACGCCCCACACTTTCTTGATCCGGTCGTGAGTGGGGGTGATGTGATCAGCATCACGCCCCTGACCGCCTTTACCCCCCAGGGTTTCCCCCAGGTACCCATGTTATTCGACGCTGGGTGGGCGCCGGGGCCGCTTCCACCGTTAGAAAAGTTCCCGGATTTGAACCGGCCGGGGATCGAACCCGGGACCTTGAGCATGGTAGTCAGACGCGTTACCGACTGAGCCACCGCGGCCAATAAAGATCTATTACGAGTGTGAGTTTTCTAAACGATTGTAGCAACTGACAGCTTACTGCAAAAGGAAATTATATTTCCATATATTGCAAAAAGAACTTGGTGAACCTCCAAAAAATACCATCCAACAATATCCTATTTGCCAATGAAACATTACCATTAATTACTTTCTTGTTCAGGATATTAAATACCTGTAAGTTGTGGGAAGCCCTCCTAAATGTATAATCTACTGCAAAACACAATTAGATCAGCATATAAAGCTTTAGCAGCGGCATCTGTTGTAAGTTATGAATACTAAAATATCTACGTTCAGCTAATGAGGCCCATAGTTGGGTGTCGAAATAGGATTTTATATTAAAATCTATATAGTTGTCAATCAAGTTCCATTGTGGAGATACTAATGTGTTATTCGTATGACAATTAACCGCAAGGAAAAAGTCTATGGTATCGGACAATGTTTGAAGTTATACAGGAAAAATCTAAGAAATTTTAAATAAGGCTGAAAATGAACGGTATGAAATGTGGGAAGAAGAACTGTTTATCCATCTGGTTTTTCTGACCACAACCACATAGACAGATGGCAGGTTTGAAATCTCTTCCTTTAATACTTTGCTTTCAAGGCTTCACGTATCTATTACGCATGATGTCAGGGTGGAGTATATAAGTGATCAGTCACAACGTATCAGGCACATGATGCAAGATTACTAATAGGTTGTTCCGAATGCCAGATGGCCATTGAAAGCAAATGATTCAGTTGATAGCCACAAAGAAATGGACAGGTGGTATTGTGGAAGGGATGTTGACATACCCGAAACACAATGCATAGTCGATATTTTTATGTATCACTCCAGGAAACAGTGAACCTAGTCACTGCAGAGTGTTCCCGTAAATCGACAATTGAATGACGTACGATTGGAGTAAGGTGTTAGGTAGTACTTAAATGAGGTCACGCCGGAATAATCGCAAAGGGAAATGTTTGTGATAAAATCCCGTTCGAGGTTCTTCTCTCCGTGCTTAGTCTTGTTCGCTTTCCCCCTTCCTCGCTTGGTCCCTTTCGCTTTTCCTTCTTCCGCTTTTCCCCCTTCAGCGCTTCGTCCTTTTCGCTCTTCCCCCTTCCGCGCTTCGTCCTTTCCGCCCTTCCCCCTTCCGCGCTTCGTTCTTTCCGCTCTTCCCCCTTCCGCGCTTCGTCCTTTTCGCCCTTCCGCGCATAGTCTTGTTCGCTTCCTCCTTCCGCAGATAGTCTTGTTCGCTCATCCTCCTTCCGTGCATATTCTTGTTCGCTCATCCTCCTTCCGTGCATATTCTTGTTCGCTCATCGTCCTTCCGTGCATATTCCTGTTCGCTCATCCTCCTTCCGTGCATATTCTTGTTCGCTCATCCTCCTTCCGTGCATATTCTTGTTCGCTCATCCTCCTTCCGTGCATATTCTTGTTCGCTCATCCTCCTTCCGTGCATATTCCTGTTCGCTCATCCTCCTTCCGTGCATATTCTTGTTCGCTCATCCTCCTTCCGTGCATATTCTTGTTCGCTCATCCTCCTTCCGTGCATATTCTTGTTCGCTCATCCTCCTTCCGTGCATATTCTTGTTCGCTCATCCTCCTTCCGTGCATATTCTTGTTCGCTCTTCCTCCTTCCGCGCTTGATCCATTTCGATCTTCTCCTTTCCGCGCTTGATCCATTTTGCTCTTCCTCCTTCCGCGCTTGATCCTTTTCGCTCTTCTCCCATCCGCACTTGATCCTTTCCGCTCTTCTCCCTTCCGCACTTGATCCTTTCCGCTCTTCGCCCTTCCGCACTTGATCCTTTTCGCTCTTCGCCCTTCCGCGCTTGATCCTTCTCGCTCTTCCCACTTCCGCGCTTGGTACTTTTCGATCTTCCTCGCTGTTTCCTTTGCTCTTCCCCTTCCGCGCTTAATTCCGTTCACTCTTCCCCTTTCTGCGCTTAGACTTGTGTTTGCTTACGTGATTGTTTCATTTTCTGATTACTCAGTTCTTCGAATTATCCTTTTCGCACAAGGTAACAAGAAGGTAACAAATCCCCCAACAATTACTTTTGGCATCATCTTTAATCTATTGGAATCTCCGCTCAAGTTCTTGTCTCAAATTTCGAATTATCCAGTCACGTTATCCATTGCTTTCTAACTGAGTCTTGCTCTCACTACAGTACCACCAACTAATGAATACTGTTTTGTTCGTGATTTTTTACCGTTCACAATGTTTAATTGCTAAAACATTCAAGATTCCTCAAGATCTAACTTCGCTCACCGATAGTACTTTCTGTTCAGACAGACTACCTCCCAAATAAACATCTGTTTATCTTGTTTCTGGATCGGCGCGGCACGGCTCACTCCGCACTCTCTTTAGAAAAAAAAACATGACAAAACCTCCCCCCTCTTTCTCTGAAAGCCGAACCCATCATCTTGGACATCCGGCTCTTCCCATCATCCTGTTCGCTCTTGTCTTGTTTGTTTGTTCATCGAAGTGAAGGATCACAATACAAGCTCACGGTTCCTCCTCCTCTGTCTTACTTCCGAGGCACCGATTCGCGTGGTCTTGTCATTCACTCGTGCCTCACCCGGTCTTCCTCACGAGAATAACGCAGTTGGTAAACTTGCGGAACAATGTGGGGACGACAGAAAAAAAAAAGTTGTTAGGTTGACTTGCGCGGCACCGGAGAGGAAATGGAGAGAGCGCCCTCACTTCCGGGCTCCGGGAATCCGGGCATATTCCTTTCTTCGTCCTCCTTTGTTCGTCCTGAGAGGAGAAATAACTGCATGAAAACTTAATCATGGTTCTCTGGGCAGACTTCGATTTCCTGAGAATGTCTGCAGCGATTTCAATGTGGGGTCTCGTCAGCCAGGCACAGCTCAACCGTAGAGTCTTGACAAAGGAAAGAATGACCTTGGCAGGTTATGCAACGTTTCCGCTAAAGAGCTCGAACTTATGTCTATCTTCTTCTCTTTTCGGTTCTGCAGAATTTCCGCTGAAAGAGCTTCAGAACGAGTGAGATTTCAAGTCTGGAAAATCTTGGAGAATCGGTAATATTTCACTTTGGAGGACGGAACTCGGAATCTGAAACAAGCCAAATGTCAGTCTGAAACCCTGACAACTTTCTCTTGCACAACCAGCAACATTTCAGTTCCCAGGGGGAAAAAAACTCATCTATTCAAAATCAACAATTTTTTTTTAAAAAAAAACATGAAATTCTTGTCTCCTGTTTTCAACTATAGAAGCTGTTGTTTGCTGCATATACTAACATCATCGAAATATTGATTAACTAACTAGAACTCTTATCCTTTCCAAATCAGCAAAATCTATGTCAAGAATGAGTTTACAATCTGTTTCAACTTGTTACAAATGAAGAAAGAGTAAGAACGTAGTGAAGCACTTACAAACAATGCAAATACGTATGAACAACAACTTTTACACGTCATGATGACCGTGAGTAACGAACAAAACAAACAAATGGCAAATGTTTCTCGACTCGATGTTTCAGATCTGGACAGAAGGTTAGTCAGTATATCGTTACCAATACGACACCGTCTCCTTAAAATCAGAAATATTTGACAGTTAAGAACAATGTTGTTTTGATTCGTGGATGATTGTTAAAAATCATGATGACTGCTTTAGTATTTCTTCCATTTTCCCCTTTCTCTGGTACGAGGACATGAGCAAAAAAAAATATAAGAACAAATATTTGGATGTGGGCTCCTGATCAAAGCGCAAGCTAAAACATCCCACAGAGGATCATACTGGTTGTATACGTTCTTATATTTTCACGTTATCAAATACAAATGTATTACTGTTTTCAGTTACTACTAAGAATGAGGGGTTGACTTTTCAATGCCTACGACAACATTATCCCTTACACCAAGTTATGACCCGTGTATTCAGTGGAAAGAGAGAATGAGTTTCATTCATATCATCCACTTGGTATTTTTCGTAAATCGATGTCACGTTTCTACCGTTACTCTCGGCGATGAGGATGAATAATGGACCCAATGGAGATGTTAACAGTCCAGAAGTGTCTCAGTGACTGTACGATGACGGAGGTCTGTCTCTACCTTGAACCTTCAGTGGTGAGTAGAACACTCGACCCCCTCGGCCAATCCACGGGAAAGTGTTAAAGGCACACTCACGTGTAAGTTACGTAACACCACCAGTAACCATCACTAATGGTGTTATGATGCTTTCACGTTCGTGTGCCTTTATCACTTGCCTGCGGAAGAATTCGTTCGGAATATTTCAGAAAATCCCTAACGAGGAACTGAAAGAGATCAAGAACACATTCGAATTGCAGGCAACTAAATGATTGCCCAATTTATTTTTATCTGTGCACATTAACCTGGCGTCAAGCAATCTTATTCCTAATATTCTTGTTTGAGAAAAACAATTTTGTCGCAAGAAAAATCAAGTTTTTTATCATTTCTAATGTGCTGCCATCTACTGGCGCGATCGAAACTATAGCTGTTGGGCATTTGGAGTCACGAAAAAGTTCCTGCCGCTAGTCAGAAGTTTACGTTGCACATTTTCTTACATATCTACCAACAATACCTCAGATTTTGCCTCTAGATGTCAGGAAATATCGAGTTGTCGGCAATCCGTGAAGAACATTAAAGTAGAAGTCATACACTTTGTAAATTTGGGGGCAGTAGCAGCTGATTTTATTTTGCAGCGGAGGGTCTTTCTATGTCGAATGAAGAGGGGGATAGCTTCCACAGATTCACTGCCCGTTATTGTGTTACTAGTACAAAAGAGATATTGCTTGACATGTGTCTCTTGTGGAAAAAGAACCAGAGATAAATTTTATGTCTAAAAATTGTGAAGTCGTATGCAAGTTATGGTGCAGGTACAAATTCTGGGGGACATGACAGTATTTAGCTTGTTATCCATAAAAAATCACAAAACAGTTGTTCTACTACAGTATAACACTGATACTACGTGAAAAGGAGAAGAAATTTGTACGTACGACCAGTCCACATCGTTCCTTACCTGCAAAAGAAAAATATGAAAGTATTAAGACTTAATTTATCTTTTTAAAAGCATTACATACTACTAAACCTCTAAAACTAAATTAATATAAAGAATATAGTTTGTGCATATTGATGTTAGTAGAGCTTTCGTCTGCACATTGCAACAAGGTATAGAGGCATACGGGGGGATGTAGGTAGGGTTCCACGCATTCACGATCTTAGTCGCCCTACCAACGGAAGCACGTGGCACGATAAGTGTTAGTGAATGTACTAAAATGAAGCTAAGATAAGATAACAGCTCCTTTCTCGATCAAATACAATTTCATATAAGAAAAAATAATTTGGGCAATATAAATATTCTGACTTCGAAGATTTCAAAAAGCCAGAAATATGAACACTCACTAATAAATAGAATGTGTCAGTTATAATATCCTTGTTCCAATCCACCAGTATAAAGATTTTTCAATTCCACTTGACAGATATAAAAGAATAATAAACTAAGTATTACAAGAAAGGTAGTAATGATAGGATGTACAGTCATGGACACTTCTGGGTTGTAATGATTTATTGAAAAGTCAGTGGTGTTGTTACAACCCAGAAGTGTCCATGACTGTACATTGTTAAGTATTCTTGTGTTTCATTTAGAGTGTGCAGTACTTATGAATTACCTATAAACGTTTTGCCTAAATGTATGTATATAAGTGTACGTATGTTCTCATGTATTATTGTGTGACGTTGCGTGTGTATGAATGTGTGTTTGTATTTCCATGTATATTTGTACTGTATTAACTACACACAGTCTACGCCTTCTGTAATTAGAGGTTTAATCCTCTGTATAAGAACTGCATTCAATGATAAGACTGGTTGTGGTTTTTATGACCAGAGTCTGTTGCAACTTGAGAAGGATGGATTTGGAGAAGTTAGCTTAACCCTTCTTTATGCTCGCATTAGCCATTCAGAACTTTATTTACAGTTTAAAGTAGGAGGCAATATAGATCTACTGGGAATTGAATCAGGAACCTCTTAGGCACAAAGCAATGGCGCAAGCTAGTAGGGAGAGCTATACACTCTCTGGAATGCCTACATTGATTCACGTCAAAAAACCCAACGTCGAGAATTTTTTTTTTAGAATTAGATGTATCCTTTGGTGTATGCAGCCAACAAAGTTTGCATGTTTGGCAGGTTTCAGCGTATCTTAGGATGCGTGATCGATATCGTGACAAGGGAACCCGACTGAGGCTTGAAAGTTACAGCTGCGAATCCGGTCTCTAGGTAAAATCTTAATCTTCAGAAATTCTATGCATCCTTGCTATTTGTATTTGTGGATATTAGTCTTCTACCTCTCTGGATGAATGGTGACGATGAGGATGACTGGCGAATTGATTAAATAGATTCAAAGTTTATTTCACTTAACGTTGTTGCCACTTTTGGCTAATCGCGAAGATAAAGATGATTGTTACCAGAGGGACGACACAACACTGGCTCCACAGAGGTTCATGCTGACGTCAGACGCCAGAGCCTCGCTATCCTGCAAAATGCAGTCCAAGATGTACCAGGTGGAAGGGACGTTGACATTTGGGTGTCCTTGGAAAGGGTCACCCCTTTGCTTTACCCAGGATTCGAACCTTGAAGATATTCAGATACTCTGAATTAAACAACACATTGGCCAATGACAGTTTAGGATTTCCAACCGTAATTGTTTTGGACATGGTTTCGAAATTAGAATGTATATAATTGGAGTTGAATGTGTAGTTGCCCTTACCGTTATCAGTTTGTTATAGTTGGCTGCACCCATAAAGTTGTTAGCTTTCTAGCATGAGTAATCTGATACATATATGAACACATGCTGTACAAGTACCTTGGGCTGTCAGACCAAGGTACGCACAGAGTTTAATTTTTCTATTTACTGCTGACAATGACGTGAATTGCGCCGACAGAGAGAATGGGGAGGGATTGCAAACGAACAAGCTACAATGACCTGTTCTGTTAATTTAGTATTCATAGATTTGTTAATTAATAATTCGTGTTTAATTAGACTACCAACAGACGTAATTAATCTTGTCGGTTTGGCTGATATGTTTAATTTTATTTCCATGCAAATTATTTATCAGTTCCGTGTTTATTTGACATTTGTAAAATTCGTCGCCAAACGAATTTGAATCTCTACGAACTAATGGCGTTGAAACGTTCAATCTTACCTGTATGAAGTTGAACAGTTGAAACGTTCAATCTTACCTGTAAGAAGTTGAACAGTTCTAAAAATCTATCTGTAGATGTGACTAAAAGGCAGTCACAAACAGACACAAGGCAATTCCTGAATGAAGAATCGCCTCCCCGAAAGCGCAGTGGAAGCGTCGTCGCCTTGTAATCAAGGGGTCCCGGGTTCGATACCCGGTCGAGGCACATAGTTGTTCGGATCCCACTTTAAACTGTAGGTCCAGTCCCGATTAGCCTTACTGTGCATAAAGTGGACTTAAAACACCAACTCAATGACGAATCATCTACCCTGATGATGCAATTGTTCAAAGTGTTCTTTCACTGAACGGAAAACTACTAAAGGTATTTTCTATTGTTACGGCGGGCGTCCTACATGCTGGCAAGGGAAGTGGGGAAGCGACCAATTCAGTGCGATAAGAAACCCAGCAGCCTGTAGAACGAGGTGCGCCCCGCACCTCCTCCCCTCGACGTCGTAACTCTCTGCGCAACCGCTTTTCACTGGTTGGTCTGTAGTGTCATTCCCGCTCCCCACTTCCCTTGCCAGCATGAGGACCGGCAGCCGTAAGAGTAGAAATACATACTAATATTTACACGAAATTTAGAAACATTATGTTTATATTCTAAGAAACCCAAGCTCATACACAAAAAGAGCTATCGAAGTAAATTCACCGAAACCTTGACCGAATTTCTATTTCCAAGTTCAAACTTAACTTCCACCTAACCTGCCTACAAGTTTCTGGTGAACACTTTAATATATGTAAGAGATGAGCAACATGTCATGAAAATTTATGTGGAAAACACAGGACGACTGCCAACTAAAGCTTTCGCCACGAAAACAGTCCAGCCAAGGTCACGCCACTCACCTACAGTGTTGCCAATGAGCAACAATACAACAGACGAAATCACAGGCATACACACAACGCGCGAAGTGTCGACCGAGCAGCTTAGAATAAGTGTGGCAACCTTGGAGGGCCAGGGGTATGGAAGAGGCAAGGGTAAGCTTCGACCTTGAATAGACTGTTTTCGTGGCGAGAGCTATACCTCCAGTGAGATGTTCAGTTTCAGAATGGCGTCTATCTACAAGGCTGCATACTTTTCGCCAGGGAAATCTTTGATGATTGGACCATTAATGGACACGGAATGATTTCTCAATTGCGTTTGTTACATACAGTAGAGTCTCGCTTATCCGACACAAACGGGCTGGCAGAACGTCGGATAAGCGAAAATGTCGGATAATAGGGAGGTGTTAAGAAAAAGCCTATTAAACGTCAAACTAATGTTATAATTTTACACATTACGAACCTAATACAATAATCATGTTTTACAACAATACAGAAAAAAATAACTTTTAAAATTAAAATTAAAATCCACACGGTAGAGTCGGGAGAAACTAAAAATAGACTACGCTCACAACTTCATGTTCTTGTTGCTGATTGATGATTTTCTTTACTTAAGAAATAGTATACTACATGCTTGAAATTTCATTTTCTTTGAGAGGGATAAAAACATACCTGTCAAGAATAAAAATAATTTTATATTGCCGGGAATATTTCATTGTTCGGGGTAAATCCCCCACCCCGTTAATTTGCACACTGCGACGAGCTACCTGTTATAGTCGATACGCTAGCTACGATAACGACCGGCTGGCTTTGAAGTCAACGGAGCGCGCCCACCAGCTGCAACAATCACATTCAACGCACAGTGTTGCCACACATCTACTCTACGCCACCTTGTCCCTCCGCCTTCCCTCGGTCTCCACATTGAAGTTGCAACGTACGGCAACGGCGTATCCGCAGTCACGTGACTGAGACTCCACGTGGAGTAGACGAGCAGAATGACAGCTGCGCCCATTGGCTGAAAGTTGAGTGTGATTGGACGAAAACAACTCCCCCGCTGTTTATCCCCACCCACGTTCGTGGCGGCAGCTCTCTTTAGATCTTGGACGTTAACCAAGTAAACGCGTCATCTATACCCGACGAGCTACTTGTTCGCTTACAAAACACCATTTCATTGAACTGAAATCTAGCTACAAGGCAACGAACTAGTTCGCTGACGAAGTAGCTGTTCTTCAACGAGTGATTCTTTCGTTTAAGTTAAATCTGCTACTCTAACAATTTCGCTCGCCCAACCGGGCTACTTGAAGATAAATCTATTAATTCCAAAGTGTATTCTAGTTACACACTGCCTCGGGATCTGTGGATCAAGGACGCGCATAACGGTAGAGAAGGGAAGGAAGCAAGTGGGCGGAGCAGAGCAGTGCTTTGTTCCTTCCTTCTCCTCTCACGAGTTTACTGGATGAGACCTCTCCAGTCACGAGTTGCGTAGAGACTTGTTTTCGTTCGCTTGCTACAGATATTACAGGGACAGGGTGTAAAATATGTATTTGTTTCTAGTGGATAACGTATCAAGTTGGATACACTTGCCCCTAGTTCGAGACTTTCCCCCTCGTCTACGCTAGCGTCGTCCGAGCTTTTATAAGGGCGAGATCTTGGCCGTGCAGCTTAGTCACACTCCGGCTACCGGAGTGTACGGAAGTTTGCGCAGAAAGACAGTGACGTTGCAAGCCGCTGAACTGAAAATTGCAAATCAAGGGCTACCTTTTCGCTGACGAAAGCGATACTTACGGCGTATCGCAGTCTTCAGGGCTACTTGTTGTGAGTTTGGAACATATGATAGTCGCATGTGAATTCATATGAACAGGGAGAGCAGTATCGTATCCGCCAAAATTTAAGGCCATCTATCTTTTGATGGATCAAGAGTCAAAGGGAACATCGTAAAACGCCAATTAAGTTTGGCAACCCTGCGTAGGAATGAATTGACTGCGGAAGGCGATTCAGAGGGAGTTCCCTGGCAACCCGTCGGCGGCCCCTGATGATGAGGCGGCAGGTGGGAGGAACCTAATGCACGTCCAGACCGCATGTTCGAAACCGATCGGTCGTAGACGAACGTGCCGGGGGTACCGAGAGGCCGCGAAATATCACCGGTTTCCTGATCCCCGTGGGATTCCCTACTTAATCGGATACAGAGGGGGAGGAGGTGCCAGAAAAGCTTTCTCCCCCACCCCCATGGACCGCAGGGTGGAGAGGATGAATTTCTAGAGAGGAGAGATGTTCCAGGGTCATTAGTTTGGTAGAGAGTTTTGGCATTAGGGTGGTAATGAGCCTGGCTGGAGGCCGGGACCGGTGTAGAAACATCGTGTTCCGTCTTGCGTCCTTTATCGGGAAATAATATAGCTGTAGAGTTGGAACTGGTTCGAAATATGCTTCACGAAAGCACATCTCAGGAACTGTGAAGCTAGAAAAATATTGAACTTATCGGGCTAAAAGCAAAAAATAAATATTTAATGCTAAGTGTAGAAGTCTTAACTAGATTCAAAATAGCAATTCATTAAGGGTGAAAAGTGCTTATGGCAACATTGAGTATTGAGTTCACTCATAGTTAGTAAGTGATTTGTAGAATAATCCATTTACCTTCCCTACAAAAGCAACCACAAGCAAGTTACTTTCCCCACAAAGGCAATGGCGGCGTCCTGTAACTTTCCCGAAGAGGCAACCGCGGCGCCCTGTAACTTTCCAGAAGAGACAACCTTGCCGCCCTGTAACTTTCCCGAAGAGGCAACCGCGGCGCCCTGTAACTTTCCCGAAGAGGCAACCCCGGCGCCCTGTAACTTTCCCGAAGGGCAACCGCGGCGCCCTGTAACTTTCCCGAAGAGTCAACCGCGGCGCCCTGTAACTTTCCCGAAGAGTCAACCGCGGCGCCCTGTAACTTTCCCGAAGAGGCAACCGCGGCGGCCTGTAACTTTCCCGAAGAGGCAACCGCGGCGGCCTGTAACTTTCCCGAAGAGGCAACCGCTGCACCCTGTAACTTTCCCGAAGGTCAACCGCGGCGCCCTGTAACTTTCCCGAAGGTCAACCGCGGCGCCCTGTAACTTTCCCGAAGAGGCAACCGCTGCACCCTGTAACTTTCCCGAAGGTCAACCGCGGCGCCCTGTAACTTTCACCGCAAAGGCAACCCTAACCAAGTTACTTCTACGACGATGTATAGTTGAAGTCCTGATTCGAACGCCACTTTACTTCAAAGTAAGTTCCGAAAGATCAGTTTCTCTCTTGTCAACCACTTGTCAAGTCCATGTGGAGTCCAGTACATCCTCCCCTCAAACCTATCCCACCAATAGCGCCGTTTTAGGAACTGACAGTACTTGTCAAGTCCACGTGGAGTAAATGAAATGTTGCCAGTTCAGTTTCTTTAGAGATTTCATAACGTGAGGTTGCGGATATCTTTGCTAGGTTCTGTTATTGTGTTGTGCTTTATATATATGCGTATATACAATGTGGAGACCTTAGAGGTGAAACGTCGTCGCAGTTCGTGTGGTATGTCTAAACACTGCAGGTTGCAACAGCTCTTCTCAGAAAGACAGCTGCTTGTTCGAATCCCGTCGGCTTCCTCTCGAGCCCTGTCAAAGATATGCAACTGGCGTTCGAATCAGGACTTCAACTATAACTGGCGTTCGAATAAGGACTTCAACTATAACTCGTTTCTAGCCAAGAGATTCTGTCTGGAGCGTGAGGTCAACGCTGACACAGCGAAAACGTCGGCACCTTCACCGCTCCTGTAGGGGGCAGCAGTGGGCACCAAGGATATCGTCACACGCCAACAAATGACTATCGCTGACCTTGATCGTGAGATCACACCCAGAACGAATGCAGCCCCACCTAGGCACATGCCAAAAGAGCAGGAAGAAACAAAACTGCAGTCTACGAGTTAACAGTTCTTGGCTCCCCGACCAGAACACCAAAAGTCATTAGAATCTGCAAAACCGCATGCATTATGGGAAGTTAAGGAACAGGATCACGTGGTGATTTTATGCCTCTGAGGTAATGTTTCCACTTACGTATTCCGAACGGGTCGTCCTGGAGCCCATAGATTACAAATTGTTGGATTTTGGAAAGAGGCCAAAACTGCAGCATTAAACCCCATCTTTCTCCAATTTAATGCAATTTTACAGCTAGCATCTGTATTATGACAAACTGCACGTGCGAAAACCACGCTTCAGTTGCGATAGAGCTGTAAAATTGCACTGGTCAATCATGCTCTATAAGTAGCTCATCTTGCACGAAGTTTAGCTCACGGTTAATTAGTCTTACCAAACTAGGTAAGTAATAACACAAAAATCTAGCACGTTTCATAAAATATATAAGTTATAAACATGTACAAATGGCAGATTGTTGCTTTCCGACGTGGTTGGCATTTCTTTCCACGTTTCGTATGAATGTTGTTGTTGACAACGTACGTGTATTCCATGGCCATAATTATGTCAATGTGGTTCTTTTATAGCCATATGTGGAAATAAACGTGTGTAATATAATGTAATATATATGATCTCTTTCATTCATTCCTGGTGGTGAATGTATTTATTCCTAGTGAAAGAGAAATGAAGAAACTGAAGAAAAAGGGTTCAATCCGCGTACTAATTTCTGTCCCTTCTGTTCTTGAATTATATTTATTTGTTATTTCTCTCTCTCAATTTTTCTCTCTTAATTTTCCTCTTCCCTAATCTCCCTCTCTCTTTTCCCCTTATTTTTCTCTCCCTTAATATATATATCTCTCTCTCTCTCCGTCTCTCCCTCTCTCTCTTTCTCTCTCTCTCTCCCTCTCTCTCTCTTTCTCTCTCTCCCCTCTCTCTCTCTATATCTCTCTCCCTCTCTCTCTCTTTCTCTCTCTCCCCCTCTCTCTCTCCATATCTCTCTCCCTCTCTTTCTCTCTCCCTCTCTTTTTCTCTCTCTCCCTCCCCCTCTCTTTCTCTCTCTCCCTCTCTCTTCGTCTCTTTATCTCCCTCTCTCTCTCTCTCTCTCTATCTCTCTCTCCCCCTCTCTTTCTCTCTGTCCCTCTCTCTTCGTTTCTTTCTTTTTCTCCCTCTATCTCTCTCCCTCTTTCTCTCTATCTCCCTCTCTCTCTCTCTCTCTCTCTCTCTCAACCTTAATTTCACTCCCATCAGTCCTAATTTATCTATTTCTTCCTTATACAGGGTGTTTCAGAAATAATTGAGGGGTTACGAAAATTTACTGCAAGTAAACTATTGAACTTACATTAATGAGACCAGTCTAGAACGATCGAGGAAGTCAACCAGGTTTTTTTTTACACCTACAAATGTTCAATATGTGCACCACGGGTGACACGGCACACATAGACACGACAATCTAGTTCTTGCCACACTCGCATGAATAGAAATAAATTTACCAACTCATAAGAAATCAGGTTGCCAACTCATAAGAAATCAGGTTGCCAACTCATAAGAAATCAGGTTGCCAACTCATAAGAAATCAGGTTGCCAACTCCAGAATCAGCATCATCATCTCACTGATATGAATAATATTATTTACACTTTCTGATCGATTTTTCTCCTGTATTTTATTCTCTAGACTTCAGGCTTCGCACATAGCCTAGGTAGCCTAGAATATAGGCTCCTGCGAAGGGTTGAAAGCGGAGGCACTTTTCGGTGCCGCTGATTTCTCTGTAAACTACGATTCGCTCCTATCTGTGCGTACAGTTGGAATAACATTTTGACTTAACATGACATTTCGCAACGACAAATAATTAATGAGCACTGGCGTTTTATCAGCTGACAAAAATAAACTCAAATTATCACCCCTTCCAGAAAGTAGCTAATCCGCCACCGATTGATTCACGAGGAAAGGGCCTTCAAAGTATCTCCCCAGAAATGTTCTGCAACGAGAAAAGAGTCTAAGAGGTAGGGGGGGAAGAGGAGTCGTGCGTGGGTGGATGCGATACATGCACAAAGAGTGTGCGCTTCCAGTCACGTCCTGTGTCATAGAGACGAGGGGTCACGTTGAACGTGATAGATTTCCGCGATGGCGTCCAAACTGTGGGAGGAGCCGGCACATGCAAAAAAGACTCGTGCAAGGTCAGGGCGGGACTCGAACCAGAAAGACACGTCCTTTTGTTTACGGAAGACATCTTCGTGGATACCGCACGGTGAAGTTTTGGTTGCGACAGTCGCCAAAAGCCATTGAAAGTATCCAGTCCAAGATAATCCCAATACCGTGGATTGATAGTGCAAACAGTGCAACTAGAATCTCTGGCCTGTACATGTTCATTCGAGTGATTGATTGATTTCGTTTATTTTACTTCGAGTTTCTGCCGCTTTTGGCTAATCGCGAAGTTGGGAATGAAGGGACACTCATAAAGAATACCCATGTCCATGCCGGATTCGAACCCGGGACCCCTGCGCCACGGAGGACAACTTATGTTCATTCGAATTCTTCCTGAAAAATTTTGGATTCTGCAGGTGAAACTGTACCCGCACTCTCCTATAATATGCACTTAAAAGAGTACGGACATTACTGCACCCAGCACTTTCTATCAAATGAGAGCCAATGTATAAGAACTAAGAAAATCAAAGGGACATAACATCAAAGGGACATAACATCAGCCTTGAAATTATAATCAAGATTTGAGAACACTGCATAAGAGGGTGTGAGTGGCGAGAGATGGTTGGAGGATTGTTCCTGTCCCCCAGCGTCTGAATTGTGAAGGTGTAACTGTCACCCGAACAATGAGGGACAGGGGGATGCTAACCCCCAGTTAAGAGGTGTTTCATGAAGAACCCCCCTTCCCAGGATAATTTGCACAAGTATCCCTCCACCTATTGTCTCTATGTTAATCCATGCAAGCTTCCTCCCAACATACCCCGAAATCCACAGCTAGGAATTCCCACTTCTAATACTACACCAGAATATTGAGCTTGGGTGTTCTGCAGGTGATGCGGTAATCCTAATGTCGGACTTCGTTGGATCCTGCAGGTGAAACAGTCACTCGAATGTCGAGCGTTTGTGGATTCTGCAGGTGAAACAGTCACTCGAATGTCGAGCGTTTGTGGATTCTGCAGGTGAAACAGTCAGTCGAATGTCGAGCGTTTGAGGATTCTACAGGTGAAACAGTCACTAGAATGTCGAGCGTTTGTAGATTCTGCAGGTGAAACAGTCACTCGAATGTCGAGCGTTTGTGGATTCTGCAGGTGAAACAGTCACTCGAATGTCGAGCGTTTGTGGATTCTGCAGGTGAAACAGTCACTCGAATGTCGAGCGTTTGTGGATCCTGCAAGTGTAAAACAGTCACCCTAGTGTCCACCGTCTTTGGAATTTGCTGGTCGATTGATTGACATTAAAATTTTGAGTGTATCAGCACTTGGGCTATTTGCACTCGTCACATTATGCACGAGGTTAATCCCTTTAGCATTCCTAAAGTCAACAGATGTCTCTAAGGATTAAAATCTCCCTAGAAAGGTTAAAAGCTGAAGGCGTAGAAAGGTGCAAAAGATAAAGATACAATACAGGACAACACACAAGACCTACGAGGACTATCCTGACTGTAGATCCAGACGCCAGAGCCTTGTTAGCCTGCAACATTGGGTGTACCGTATACGTGGAAGTGGTTTTTGAGTCCCTTCTCATAAGGTCACCCCCATACACCCCACATTCTTCTGGTGAAAGTCACCCAAGTGTCAAGCGTCTGTGGATTCTCCAGGTGAAGTGGTTATCCAAATAGCGAATATCTGGATTCATCAGGTGAAACAGTCACCCAAATGTGGAGCGTCTGTGGATTCTCCAGGTGAAGTGGTTATCCAAATAGCGAATATCTGGATTCTGCAGGTGAAACAGTCAAACAAATGTGGAGCGTCTGTGGATTCTCCAGGTGAAGTGGTTATCCAAATGACGAATATCTGGATTCTGCAGGTGAACCAGCACCCAAATGTGGAGCGTCTGTGGATTCTCCAGGTGAAGTGGGTATCCAAATCGCGAATATCTGGATTCTGCAGGTGAAACAGTCACCCAAATGTGGAGCGTTTGTGGATTCTCCAGGTGAAGTGGTTATCCAAATGACGAATATCTGGATTCTGCAGGTGAAACAGCACCCAAATGTGGAGCGTCTGTGGATTCTCCAGGTGAAGTGGTTATCCAAATCGCGAATATCTGGATTCTGCAGGTGAAACAGTCACCCAAATGTGGAGCGTTTGTGGATTCTCCAGGTGAAGTGGTTATCCAAATGACGAATATCTGGATTCTGCAGGTGAAACAGCACCCAAATGTGGAGCGTCTGTGGATTCTCCAGGTGAAGTGGTTATCCAAATCGCGAATATCTGGATTCTGCAGGTGAAACAGTCACCCAAATGTGGAGCGTTTGTGGATTCTCCAGGTGAAGTGGTTATCCAAATGACGAATATCTGGATTCTGCAGGTGAAACAGCACCCAAATGTGGAGCGTCTGTGGATTCTCCAGGTGAAGTGGTTATCCAAATCGCGAATATCTGGATTCTGCAGGTGAAACAGTCACCCAAATGTGGAGCGTTTGTGGATTCTCCAGGTGAAGTGGTTATCCAAATGACGAATATCTGGATTCTGCAGGTGAAACAGCACCCAAATGTGGAGCGTCTGTGGATTCTCCAGGTGAAGTGGTTATCCAAATCGCGAATATCTGGATTCTGCAGGTGAAACAGCACCCAAATGTGGAGTGTCTGTGGATTCTCCAGGTAAAGTGGTTATCCAAAAGGCAAATATATGGATTCTGCAGGTGAAACAGTAACTCGAATGTCGACAGTCTGCTTTCTACAGGCAACAAAATAGTGCGTAGATCAAATAAGTGTACATAATTTACATCAGATCCATATTTTGGCAGATCCTTGTCCCGATATAATAACCCGGTCATTCTGCCACCCCCGTGAGAATAATTTCACCGTCCGCCCCCGCAGTTCCATCAAACGTTTCCGCCAAAAGCGACCAATCGAAAGCCGAGGAAAAGGACACGCTTGCAAAATCAATTAAAAGCACTCCAAACCCTTTCTCCGGCGCTACGTATATTTCAATTACAGAGCCGGGGGACTCCCCCTGCTAAAAGGACGGCCCGTTCACGCGCTCTGAATTCGTTATGTCCTTCCATTTACTCCAGGGGGGCTATCATTGTTTCGTCGGGGCAGGCCGTCTCTAACGAACCGCCTCTTTCAAAAGCACGAGGCTCTATGGGGCTACATTACATTGTTCCTTAAATATTTGAACTAAAACGGCCGTGCCCTTTTTTCCAAGGGTCACCTGGACGTTAATAGTTGTTTTACCGGAGTTTTACAAAAGCTGAGAGCGCACAACTTTCTGGAGAAATGGATTTTGAATTGAAATGGTGAAGTTGCCATTGAGCGTTCGCAGAATATGCTCTAACGAGCAGCAATAGGAAAATGTGTTGTGAAGTGTAATAGTGACCCCTGTAACGTACTGCTTACGATTGTAGTAAAATGCGTTTTGTGAGAGTCAGGAGAAGAGAAAGAGGAGAAATATAAGAACGAGAAAAAGATGGAGAGAGAGATAAACCAGAAAACAAAGAGAAAACAGAAAACAGAAAGAGAGAAAGGACAAAGAGAACAAAAGAGAAGGAACGGTAAAGAGAGGGAAAAAGAAACTCTAGAAGAATGTAGTGACCGAAGAAATAGCTGGAGAGAGAGAGAGAAAACGAGACAGAGAGAGGAAGAGAGTGAAGCAAAAAAGCTGGAGATAGAGATAGAGGAAGTTGGAGATAAATATTGAATGTTGTTATTTAGCGTCGCTTTTCTGCTACTTTTGGCTAATCGCGACGATGATTATGATGAAGTTGATGAAGAGACGCTCACAAAGATCATACAGGGACCGGGAAAAAGAAAGTAAAACTAGAGAGAAGATAGGAAAACCGCTGTGCTAACCATTCCGCCACAAGTCGGCACACTGATCGAGTTACACGGCTTTCCTCATAGAGTTGTCGTTAGCGGTCTGGTAACACTGTCACCTTATACTCTTGAGATTCCAGGTTCTATTCTCGGTTGGTGAACATATTGGTTCGGTTCCTGCTGATTAGTTTTGGATCTCCACTAGCCTATCTAATTTTTCTTTAGGGTTTGTTGATGGCAGAGGGTATTTTGGAAACCTGTGAAACCTGTCTTCAGCACGAGATGGCTTTGTAACGGAGCACGCGTCTAAATCGATGACAGGGATGGATGAGAGATGATGTATTCGCTCGAAGACGTCCATGGCATGTGTAACAAGCTGTTTGCCTGCCCCTCTCCCTTTGACAGCCTTGACCTTTTGGGAGAATGTGCAGCAGGCTCGTGCGCTACACACACATCCACACACTGGCAGGAAATATGCCAACCTTCAGAGGTCGCCAGGGTGAAGGACGATCGACACATGTAATCCAAACGCGTGTGCGACTGATTCTGCAAGCTCTCTCTCTAACGTCTGACGAACTCAACACTGAAAATACAGAGTTCGAATCTTAGCCTGGTTATTGCTTTTAAGAGTGTCCATTCTTCAATTTACATAACATCTGGTTCTTTCATTATCTCAGTATCTTCCATCTTCAATTTCTCATTTTCAATCAGTCCCGGTGGTTCAACCTGCAAGGCGTCTGACTGTCACGCAGGAGACATTGGTTCGATTCTTGGGATGGGTGCTCAGGCTGGGATCTCTCCCACATTGCTATTGCATAAAGTAGCTCTGCAGATGAGCCAGCCTCTAATGAATGGGTACTTAGGAACAAAGTCGGGTGGAGCGTGATGTTACCACATCAGCTCCAAAATGGGCCTTACCTCCACATTCTCCTAACATCCCTTCATGGCACGGTGCAATGACAAAAGAAAAAGTTTATTTTACCTGGCCACCAATTTCAATACTTCTTCCTTGGAATTTGACACAAAAACAATTGCTACAGCGTAATAAATCACATCCTAACTTGTATGAATATACTTTACAATCTCTCAAGTGTACTAGGGAAAAAAAATTCAAATAATTCTAAACATTGCTGCAAATACCAATGAGGTGAATGGAAATTTTGCCGAATCCAAAGGAAGGAAAACTGGCGCATCTCTAATTAAATAAATTTTCATGTAAGTTCGTATAAACTACATTTTGCCATTATTAATGCAATGGTGCCATCTAGTGACGTAAAAGGAAACTACGGTTGTTTTCAACCGGAAGTGATGCAAATGTATAAAAATACACCCAAACTTCAGAAACATAAACAGAGGCGTTAGAAAATCAATTTCTTTCCTTTTCCCAGAACTTCAAAATCTTTTTCCAAATACAGAGTCCATTTCTGCATTATTTGACGACGGGTAAAGGCAACAAAAAGAATTCTGGAACAGATCGGAAGGGTCTCTTTGTGAGGAAAAAAAAAGAGTAAAGGCAGTTAATTTTTCTGAAAGGGTGTCCCCACCCCCGTAATCTTTCCGTGAACGCACAAAAAACAAAAAAGAAATCCTCCATTAGAAGCAGGACCAAAATGGGAAAAGAAAATGGCGGAAGGTAAACAAAAAACAGACTGAAATGCAAATCTGAATTCTCTGAAGTCACTTAGGCAGTTCTTTCATGTCAAACGGCGAAGAAACGTAAACAGTATTGACTTGTGCCTAATGGGAATTCTGTTCAGCCCCTGATAGACCCGAAGCAGTGTTTTAACTCTTGCCTCTCCCCTGCCATTGGCAAGCTTCCCCCCCACCATCTCTTTTTCGGAGGATCGGAAAGAAGACAATTATACGGAATTCGCTGCGGAATAAAACGGCAAGAAGGTTTTGGCAACATTGCAAAGATAACCGACTGCCAATGGATGTTTTCTTTTATCATTTGGGTCCGTCCGAAACGCCTCCCTTTCCTCCCCCTATTTTAAGAAATGTCTGCATTGAATTGCAAAAGAGAGGAAAATCAAATGCAAAGGATAAAAAAACACTGTTGCCAAGTCCTAGGGACTTAATGAGGTTTCTGCAGCGAAGGAAATCGAACATGAATTTTTACAGGTTGATAGAAGATAGAGAGAAGGGGAGGGGAGCTTTTTCATTTTCTCGATTTGTTTGTTAATTGAAATAGTTCGGAAGTTCCTCGTCAGATGGTGCAGGTTATTTGCTATGAGTTTACATCGAAACGGTAACCTGCCACAGGTGCTAAGTATTAGCGTGTCCTCGGAAAATTCAGAAATAAGGTAACGAGTTAGAATATAAGCAGAGAAGCGGAAAGTCTAACATCAGCGCCACATGCGGGAGAAGTTGGAAAGGTTCTCTACGTGTTTCATGCAAAAATCTGTAAATAAATACCGAATCCCAGACGGTGCTGTAGTTGCTGCTTTCTAAGGCAATATACAACAGCTAGAATGGAATAGAAAACGGAACATAAGAATGAATGTAGAAAAAGAGGTCACAAGGAAAGTTAATGAGGAGGAGAGAGAGAGAGAAAGCAGAATGGGACACGGTGAAAGGTGCAAAGAAAGCGACGGAGAGGAAGATAAGAGACGAAGGTTGCTACAACAGACAAGGAGATAGGTAAGAGCGAACACGAATAAAGATAGATTATAGTAAATGCAAAGAGTGAGACACAAGATGTAGGAAAGAAAAGACACAGAAGGTTGGGGAGAGAGCAACCGATAAAGATAAAAACACAAGGAGAGGAACACATACAGATAGAGAGAGAGAGAAGACCTACAAGAAAGAGAAACACAAAGCACATAGATGAAGATAAATCGACAGAAAGAGAGACCAGAGTGAAGAACACAAGAAGAGAATTAAGGGAGGAAAAAAATAATAATCCACGCATGCGCAAAATGATACAGCGCATTTTCATTGCGCAGCCTCGCAAGTATCCACAAGAATTTCATCTCTTGACTTCTCTGACAAAACCCAAATTCATCCTGAACGAACTCTGGCTTTCGTAAAAGATAAAATACGAGTTCGTCCAACTTTATCCGCCCCCCTAGTCTTAACCATGATGACAATCTGTCAACTGCAGGAAATCATCGCCTCCTGTCGCCTGTTCTCAAAGTAGTTCTCCAACTTCACGCGTCATCAATGATGTTGCCAACCTCTTCTCGGAGAAATCTCCAAATGGGACCATCTTAATTTTAGTTTCCCGACACCCTGACGCTCTTCTTGTCAGAGTAGACATCTCCTGTCTGGGGGAACGAAGACATTGCGAGAATTCATTGGCTTCAACCCGCGACGAAAGAACGAAGCGTTCGGAGAACTTTCCAACAATGAAACAGCCGTCACTTTCAGCATTGTTATCTTCCGGGCTACCACAAGCAACATCTGTTGAGGTTGAGAAAGATATCACTGTCCTTCACAACTTTGAAGCTTCGGCCTCGACAAGAAAAGTTATAAACTGAGTTTCTTCGGCATTTCTTCTGCTCATATCTCAAGAACTATCAAGGCTAGAGAGATGAAACTTGGTAGGTAGATTCGGTTCTATGAGACTCGTTGAGGATGCAGTGAGGAGCTACAATAACTGGAAAGTTGGTGGGTAGATAGGATGCACAGAGCTACTTCAGAGAATATCATGGCTCAACTTGTATCAAGCAATTACCTCAGAAAACGTAGTAACTAGGAAGATGAAACTTGGTGAGTAGGTGCAGGGCATAGAGAAGCCAAAGTTAATTAGCTCATGTCAACTATTAAAATTTCGGAACTATAGGAGACGGAAACACGAAACTTTGGTAAATAGAGAACCATTAGGGAAATATAGGTGTGTCTGTGACGATAATTATATCCCAGTAAATATAGAAGCTAGAAAGTTGAAACTCTGAGAGAAAAGTAGCTGAGATTGATTGAGTGAATGAATGAATTAAAAAGTGCGGGTGCGTCAGCACTTAGGCTATTTTGTTCCCGTCACAGCCCCTTACCATAACTAAAATAAACGTGTCTGAGGACTGAAATATTATTCTTACCTAGGTTAAAACCTGAGGCTGTAAAGGATCACTGAGCACATATAAGGACAAACCACACATACAAACCTACGGAGGATTATACTGGCCGTAGGTTCAGACGCCAGAGCCTCGTTGGCCTAAAAAAGGCAGTTACCGGGGTGTACTACGTGGGAGTGGGGTTGACATTTCGGTGTCTTAGCAAAACATCATCCCTTACACGCCCAAGTAAATGAGATACCTCTATCAGTCTGTTTGAAATCAGATATCGGGAACCATAATACCTAGAAATATGGAACTGGGTGGTTAGAAAGATTTTAGAGAAGGAGAAAATAACCTCTCTCTCTCTCTCTCTCTCTCTCTGCCTCTCTCTTACGTTCTCTCTCTCTCTCTCTGCCTCTCTCTTTCGTTCTCTCTCTCTCTCTCTCTCTGCTGAAAGGGAAAGATAGATAGATAGAGAGAGAGAGAAAGATATTTCTTTTCCCCTCTCTTCCTTTCTTCTTAGGAGAGAGAGAGAAGGCATGTCTCTCTCTTAGAGAGAGAGAGAGAACGAAGGGGAAGGGGGGTACCGAGAGAGAAGGGGGAGAGGGACAGAGAGAGAAAGAAAGACTCTCTCTCTTTTTCTTTCTTTCTGTACCCCTCTTTTCACCTTCTTCTTCACGAGAGAAAGAGAAAGACCTCCTCTGTCCTCTCCCCCCTTCCCCCGCGTGAAGGAAAAGAAAAAGGAAAGAAAGAACCCTTTCTCTCTCTCTCCAGAGAGAGAGGGAGAGATAGAGAGAGAGAGAGAAAGAGAAGAGACAGAAGGGAACTCTTCTCCGGAAAGAGAGAAGGAAAGAAAGAGAGAAAAACGGAGAGAGAGACGTTATTGAGAGAGAGAGAGAGAGAGAGAAGGTGAGAAAGAGAGAAGGAAGAAAGAGAAATAATATTTCTTCCTTCCTTTCTCTCTCTCTCTCTCTCTATCTCTCTCTCTCTCTTTCTTTCCCTTTCTTCTCTTCTCTTCCTTCTTTTCTCTATCATCCTTTTCTTCTCTTTTTCTCTCTCTCTTGGTGGAGAGGAGAGGGGAGAGAGAGAGAGAGAGAGTGAGAGTCTCCTCTCCTTTCTTCCCTTCCGACCTTCCCTCTCCCTCCCTCCCCCTTTCCGAGGGATAGAGAGAGGGGGGGCGAAAAGAAAGAGAAGGAAAGAAAGGAAGAACTTCCTTTCTCTCTCTCTCTCTCTCCGACAGATAAAGAAGAAGAAAGAAAGCGGAAAAGTAAGAGGAAGAATAAGAAGAAAGGAAAGGAGATGCGTTTTGAAAAGCAAGAGAAGTCATCTCTTTCTCTCTCTCTCTCTCTCTCTCTTTCTCTCTCGCAGAAGAGAGAGAGAAAGATTCTCTTTTTCTCTCCCTCTCTCTCTCGATATCAATTTATTTATTTTACTTCGCTCTACTGCCACTGTTGACTATCGTTGAGATGAGTACTGCTAAGATTAGGACAATCACAAACACATGGACGACACAACGGAGAAATATACTAGCCGAGAGTCCAAACAGCAGAGCCTGTTCGAGTATTTCAAAGACCGTATCAGGACCTGCAAAAATGATAAAGGTGAACCTTTGTGGATACAGAGGACTTCCAGATACTAAAGGGTGTCTCAAATATTTTCGTTTTTGAATCCGCCCTCTGGGGCAATTCGCACATTACGGAGAAATGAGATAGATCGCAAACGCTTGGCAACATTGGCAGCAACGTGCTTTTTGTGTTCGTGCGTTTTATAAAAATAATGATTCTTTTGTTGTTGTGCGTCGTTTGTACCGGCATCATTATAACGTGGCAGGAATGAGAGGCGTCCCAAGCGCAAATTTAATTAAATATTGGGTGAGAAAGTTTGAAAACACTGGAAGAACTATGACGAAGAAACCGCCGGGACGTCCAAAGCCATCAAGATCGAACAGAAACGTTGACCGTGTGCGCCAGTCTGTTAGTGAGGATCCTCGCCAATCTGTAACTTCTGAGCGCTACTGCCAAATGATTAGGACTCTTTAAACTCCTGCAATTCAGAACTATGATGGCTACAACAGAAACATGGTCACTTCTCACGTCACCAATGAATCACTGAATGCTCTTCATCAGCTATTCCCAGAAAGGGTCATCGGTCGCAGAGAGGACATTAACTGGCCACCGAGATGTCCCGATTTCAACCAGCAGATTTTTTCTTATGGGTTTACCTTAAGAATACGGTATACACCCCAATGCCACAAAATTTGAGAGAATTGAAGCAAAGAATTTCAGAAGAAATCAATGCTATTCATCGTGCAATGATTCGGCGAGTGATCGAAAACTTTACTTCAAGAATAATTGAATGTGAAAACATGAACGGTCACCATTTGTCCAATACTCTTTTCCACAAATAAAAATTTAATGTTTAAGCTTTCTTTTGGCAATAAATTTATCTTCATACAAAAAATTTAAGTATTTTTTATAATAGTTTTAAAAACGATATTTCTGAGACACCCTTTACTTGAGGGAACCCTGTACAAAATTACAATATCTCGCGAACTGTAGCAGCAACGAAGATGAAACTGGGCAAGGTACAGGGTGACAATTAATGAACTATAGGTATATGAAATAAAACGGAAATTAGTGACAAACCACGTAGTACACAAACTGTATTGCACATGTAAACGGCACTACAGACATTCGGATTTAGGTTATGACATGTTCGATATGTCTGCCATCTCTGGCGATGATGTGGGGCAGACGAACAGCAAATTTCTGCATGACCCGCTGAAGCGTCGAAACATCGATGACCTCCTGAATGGCAGTTTTCAGCTCGGCAATGGTTTTGGGGTTATTTTTGTACACCTTGTCCTTAACATAGCCCCCTTCCAGTGGCCTTTGGGTACCAGAGCCAGAATGCGGTCCCCAAAATACTCCTCCAGGACATTTTCACTTGCAAATGGCCGACATCAACACGTTGCGTGCGCATACGCATACGAATTCCCATCATGCCCTGTGGCCAGCCACGCAGTTTGGACGTCATCACGCGAACCGTTCAGAAATTATGACGGTTTTATTTCATATAGTTCATTAATTGTCACCCTGTAGATGGCGTGGCATTCTCCATCTCGGAAATGCATAGATCATATTCAGAAGACTATTTGTAGAATCAAAAGCAGAACAGAATCTCGGCTCAGCATCTAGAGACAGCTGACACGTTCCCAGCTCTTGCAACGCCGTCTTCAACGTGAGTGGCCATTGTTATCCCCGTCAGACACCTCGCCGTAAAATCCGCATTGAATATTTTCAAGCGCTCATCCGTTCCAGGGCGCCCGACCGTCAAAATTAATTCCGTTTTGTTTCCAAAGAGTGACAACGAGAGGGTGCTGACGCTTTGTGTGTTACGTCACGATTTGCGAAATGTCTTCTGGCGTGTTATATCATCTGCCATTGTTGCCAGAGACAATTATATCCTCGTGGACGTCAAAGGAGCGAGAGGGAATTCCAAGCTGACGTACAATCCGGTAAAATGCGTACGTAATTCAGGCTTTAGCTTAATCCGTCTTTTCGCTTTGCTTTATTGTCAACCTTGCTTGTGGGAAAACGATAAAGCTGGCTGAGAACGTAAAAAAAATGACGTGCTTAAATCAGTGTTGCCAGCAGGTGCAAAACAAATTCCCTGACTTTTTCCAGACAATTTTGCAATCAGAACGGAACACACATTAATTTCTCCACAACGTGACACTAGGTCAATGGTTCACAACCTGCGGCCCCGCAAATTTGTTTTTCTATGAGTCGACACCTCGACCCCAACAATTTTACTCGTAAATAGTTTTGTATTTCTTTTAACTTGGATCGTTTTGATCGCACAAGGATTTTTTGTTATCAAACTCAAAGGCCCAACCGTTAATATTCAAAATTTGGAGGCTGCACGGGCGACAGTCCTTCCTCAGCGGGTTTGAGGGAAATGCATCTTTACAGGTTGTTACCAGTTCGGGCTGCACGCAGTGTTGCACATGAAGGGAAATTTCCCTTTATGAAGGAAAATTCGAACAGAATTTTAAGCGAAATGGAATGAAAAAAACAGAATTCCATGGAAAATTTAATACATCAAACTCAATATTAGTAGATTATGTATTATTTATTATTACTATTATGCGATTTTTAGTGAAGGGTAAAACTGAGTGCCAAACGGGAATTTTTCCCCTTGGAAAGGGAAATTGTGCCCTCAGATTTTGGCAACACTGGCTGCACGTCGCAAACTTCAGCAGAGCCTCTCGCGACCAGGTATAATTGACGCCAGGACCCTGTACCATTTCGCGGCCCGCCGGTTGAGAAACACTACCTTAGGCTACCCGAGGAGTCTTTTTCTAGACGAAAAGACAGCTGACACGAAATAGCACGAGAGCTAACGTCGATAGCCGAACAGTTTCAAAAAATACGTGGAAAACATCACACAGAACCGGTCATTATCAGCATACTCTCTCCTACGAGTGACCGTTGAAAAGAAAAATAAACTTGAAATCTGAATAAAGTATCATGCGAGCTCTGTTTGAAAACACATGCAATACTAGAGTGCGCGTCAAATCTCCTGCATATGGCCTTGAACGGCTGAACAGCACCAGCGAATCACAGACGTGCGACGTTGCCTAGTTCCGTGAAAAGGCGTTTCGCTCAACCACGCTGTCTGTTTTCCGTGTGAGATTTCGACATGGCACCGCTGCAGTGCGCTGCTATTGGCTATCGCCATATGCAGGAGATTTGACGCGCACTCTACTCTCGTATCATTTACAGCCGGATTGAGAACTGGCGCGAAGTAGCACGAGCACTGACGGAAATACCCGAAGAGCTCCTTTTACAATCACGTGCACAGTATAGGCACAGGAGCAGCAATATCGCATTCACCACACTCACACATGCATTCTCGTATCATTTCCAGCCCGCCGACCCTCTAGAGATCTCTAGGGCTCTAGAATTGATTATGCAAAGTAGAAAGGGTCTCGAGTGGATAAAATACGGTGCCGCGATTTCCAGCGGGCATCCGGACCGGATTTCGAAGTTCAGAGACAGGAGGGGGGGAAAAAAAAGAGGAAGTATCCTAAAATCGCATTCCAATATGTCCCGCTTGTCCCGTGTCTCGAATCAAACGAGGGAATTCTTTAGAGGTTCTGAAAAGAGCAGCGAAGTGGCCTCTGATAAAAATCCAATGTTGCGGACGAAGGAGGAGACCAAGATATTACCAGATCATTCTCTTTTCTCCTCTTCCTCTTTTCAATAATCCCGCTGGAGAAGAAGAGTACGAAGCTGGAATTTTACGCTATGTAGATTCCAGACTTCTTCCTGGGAACGGTCCTCCCTTGTGCCTGGCTCAGCACTTACGAAGGGGACGGTTCGTCTTTTGTAGAGAATGGTGCCTACACCGGGATTAAGAAGCTTCATATACCCAAAAGAACATTTAAGGAATTCCAGAGATTTTTCTGAGAAAAATGAAGCTTTGGAACTAGACGCACAGCATTTTGGTTTCCAATTTTATTGTGTTTTGTTTCGAGTCCACTTTTATACACAGTAGACTAATTGGGACTGGACCTACAGTTTAACACTTACGTACTATGGACGTTGATAAGGGTGTTGATGGGTGTTATAACTCTCCCCAGGTTTCATAAAGAAAAAAACGTCAAAGGCAGGAAAATATGGCAAATGAGAGCTGACTACTATAAAAAGTACTCAGTGGCGGCGATTGGGGGGGGGGCTAAGAGTCAGTCCCCCACTTTTCGCCACTTTTGCCCCGGCGCTATGCAAAACCTTATCTAGGAAGGGAAATATACTGTATTTCCCTCCTCCCAGTCTTGGCACCTAGCCACCGGGTTTTTGGAACCCAATCGCCGTCATTGAGTACACTCATCCTCTTGAAAATCCTGGGCACGCCACTACACACAATTACTATAGAGGGGTGTGTCAGACAGCTCTCTTGATTTTGAGCTGTGAACCAGCTCTCTTGATTTTGAGCTGTTAACCAATTCTCTTGATTTTGAGCTGTGAACCACATCGTTTGATTTTGAGCTGTGAACCACATCGTTTGATTTTGAGCTGTGAACCACCTCTTTTGATTTTGAGCTGTGAACCACCTCTTTTGATTTTGAGCTGTGAACCACATCGTTTGATTTTGAGCTGTGAACCACATCGTTTGATTTTGAGCTGTGAACCACATCGTTTGATTTTGAGCTGTGAACCACATCGTTTGATTTTGAGCTGTGAACCACCTCTTTTGATTTTGAGCTGTGAACCACCTCGTTTGATTTTGAGCTGTGAACCACATCGTTTGATTTTGAGCTGTGAACCACATCGTTTGATTTTGAGCTGTGAACCACCTCTTTTGATTTTGAGGTGTGAACCACCTCTTTTGATTTTGAGCTGTGAACCACCTCTTTTGATTTTGAGCTGTGAACCACCTCTTTTGATTTTGAGCTGTGAACCACATCGTTTGATTTTGAGCTGTGAACCACATCGTTTGATTTTGAGCTGTGAACCACCTCTTTTGATTTTGAGCTGTGAACCACCTCGTTTGATTTTGAGCTGTGAACCACCTCTTTTGATTTTGAGCTGTGAACCACCTCGTTTGATTTTGAGCTGTGAACCACCTCTTTTGATTTTGAGCTGTTAACCACCTCGTTTGATTTTGAGCTGTGAACCAGCTCTTTTGCTATTTACCATTTCTGATGTGTTACACGTGGCTTGACATGGCTGCAGAGGAATACTGTAAAGCAGTTCTTAACTGTTAGTGCATTGTTAAAGAAATGTAACGTAATTTATGCAAACAAGAAAAAAATTGCAACAATGGCTCCTTTATTTTTTTGAAATTCCAAATTCTTAAAATTTCTACATTTTTGTGTTGTGAGAAGAGAAAGTTCAAAGTAATTACGATACATAACGAAACGAAAATTCAAGAATCGTCGCGCCGGGACAGAAAACAAACAAGTGTGCGTGTTCCCCTACCAATCAGGAAATACTTCCACAATAAACGAAACAAGCTCAACAGCCAATCAGAAAGCAGGATCTAAAATACATCACACATACAGATGTTAAACATAATTATTGATCATTAAAAGTCTAAAACACTCGCTATGTTCACAGTAAAGTAAAAAATCAGGCATATTTGTTAATACTACCTGATCCTATAGCAATAATTGTAAATGCAAATGTATAGTGTATTCAAGATTTATACGCCCAAGTACCACAATAGCAGTGCCAAAAGGGGTGCTAAGACTAGAACAAGAAATACAACCCAAGGCATGAAAATAAAGGCCAAAAACTTCAACTAGTAGGCAAGGCAACGAAGTTGTCGAAACTTCGATTTACTGAAAAACCGACAAGATAATGGTCACTGATAAAGAAAAGGCAGGAAGGAAAACAGAAATAGGCTAATAGAGATGACATAAGAAAGAAGCGCGCGATAGATAAATTATTCAGAATAGAACAATTTCTTTACAAAAATGACTAACTCTAGCAATCTCAACCCTAAGGTTTATGTATGCAGCAACACAAGCCTTCCAACTGTCCCTATCCTCAGCAAGATCAATCCAATCTTATCCATCTTTACCGATATCTTTAAGGTCCATCTCAACGTTATTCCTCCATCCCCGTCTTGGCCTTCCTACAGGTCTCTTACCATCAGGTTTCCCAACAAGAATCCTGTAAATCTTCTTTCCTCTCCCAATCGTGCCACATGGCCTGCCTAAGTCTTCTTAATTTAATTATTCTAATAATATGTGGACAGATATACAAATTATGCAGTTCTAAATTATGTAACCTTCTCCACTCACCTGTCTCCTCATCCCTTTTTGGTTCAAATATTTTTCTAGATTCGTTATAAAATTGATCGATTACAATTTGTTTGAACGAACGTAAGAAAAGCAAGGTTCTGTTACAAACTTTTCTTACACATGTATGACACAGGAAGTTACTTAATTTAAATTTTGCTTATTTCTAGCTAATCCGATGAATGATAAGATGAAAGAGCGCCGAGTCCAGGAGTCGAACAAGGAACCTTCGAGGACCACATCGTGCATTGAATGTTTCAATCCCGTTGATACAATCGCCTCGGCTTTGAATACCTGCGCGCTGCTTTGTTGTCTAGCCAAGGCCCAACATGCGAACTTGTCATGCCTCACTTTCGGCACGACTGATGGTGTCGTTTATTAATAAGCAGTGCCCCAAGGCCAAGCGGTGATCCGCCCCTGTGCATCAAGGTTGCTCTCTCTTATGCAATCTCTCTCCTAGGCGAGAACAATGCCGCGTCACGTGATGGCTTAGCAACAAAGAAGGGAGTAAACCAAAACAAACAACAATCAAGAGCTCTAAGAATTGGTGAATAAACCAATACAGGCAACAGTCAAATTCTCAGAGAACTGGTGAATAAACCAATACAGGCAACAGTCAAATTCTCTGAGAATTGGTGAATAAAACAATACAGGCAACAGTCAAATGCTCTGAGAAATGGTGAATAAAACAATACAGGCAACAGTCAAATTCTTTGAGAATTGGTGAATAAACGAAGACAGGCAACAGTCAAATTCTCTGAGAATTGGTGAATAAACCAATACAGGCAACAGTCAAATTCTCTGAGAATTGGTGAATAAACTAATAGAGGCAACAGTCAAATTCTCAGAGAACTGGTGAATAAACCAATACAGGCAACAGTCAAATTCTCTGAGAATTGGTGAATAAAACAATACAGGCAACAGTCAAATGCTCTGAGAAATAGTGAATAAACCAATACAGGCAACAGTCAAATTCTTTGAGAATTGGTGAATAAACGAAGACAGGCAACAGTCAAATTCTCTGAGAATTGGTGAATAAAACAATACAGGCAACAGTCAAATTCTCTGAGAATTGGTGAATAAACCAATACAGGCAACAGTCAAATGCTCTGAGAATTTGCGAATAAACCAATACAGGCAACAGTCAAATTCTCTGAGAATTCGTGAATAAACCAATACAGGCAAAAATCAAATGCTGTGAAATTGGTAAATAAACCAATACAGGCAACAGTCAAATTCACTGAAAAATGGTGAATAAAACAATACAGGCAACAGTCAAATTCTCTGAGAAATGGTGAATAAAATACAGGCAACAGTCAAATTCTCTTAGAAATGGTGAATAAACCAATACATGCAACAATCAACTGCTTTGAGAATTTGTGAATAAACCAATACAGGCAACAGTCAAATTCTCTGAGAATTGGTGATTAAACCAATACATGCAACAGTCAAATGCTGCGAAATTGGTGAATAAACCAATACAGGCAATAATCAAATTCTCTTAGAATTGGTGAATAAACCAATACAGGCAATAATCAAATTCTCTGAGAATTGGTGAATAAACCAGTACAGGCAACAGTCAAATGCTCTGAGAATTAATGAATAAACCAAAACAAACAAGAAACAATCAAATGCTCTTCCCACTGCGGTACACGTAAACCAAAATGAACAACAATGAAATGTTCTCAGAATTAAAACACAATTCCAAGGCGAATAAATGAGAGACACGAGAGGAGGAAAAACTGAGAATCGCGTTTATCGTTCGAAAACAAGAATCATATTATTTCTCAGCAACATTCAAGCCGTGCTCTATTGTTACCGACAGCTTTGCCACAAGAATTTCATTTCTTTTTCATCCTATTTCATTTAAAGATTAACAATAGGAGGATGATCTTCTGCACTGATGAGGAAATGCTATGGTGTATTGCTTTTAGAGAACCAATCGGAAAAGCTGAACAATTATCCGTATGTTGTGGTGGTCTGTTGATAACTCAGGAACAACTACAGCTACTAAAAAATTGGTACACTGATATATAAATCCCCATCGCTAGACGTTCTTGTAGTGGATGGATATCACATGTTCAGTAGCATAAATAATAATAATAAGTAATAATAATAACCAAATTATTAGTAAAAATAATTATTTTTACCATTGTTGTTATTTTATTGAATCTGCACATAAGCCCGGACAAATTCAGTTACTGTTACTTGCAAATGTTACAAGTAAAAAGAAAGCCTGCACTAAATGATGATGTACAGACGATATTGTCTTCACAAGTAAATAGTGAATATTCCTTAAGTAAAAGGTTATAAAATGCCCCAATGGAACACTACAAATAAATTCTGGCTTCCTTGTTTAGTGTTAGACGTCTAGTTTTCAAGAATATAACGCAAAATTGAAATATAATTCAATATAAATACATGGTGTAGTGATAACGTAGCCGCCTTTTCATCAATGGGTCCCGAGTTCGATACCCGGTGGAGACACATTACACAGTTGTTTGGATTCCACTTTAAACCACAGGATCAGTCTCGATTAGCCTTTCTGTGCATGAAGTGGACTTAAAACAATTTAAATTCAAATACATGGCTCTGATGCTATTTCACACCTTGCATGTCTCACCTGTATCCTGTACCATTCACTTGAATTAGTATTGTATCTGGGTTTATACTATGCGCAGAAAAATGACTATTACTTCTGTTTAATTTCATTCTATTCATAGGGAGGCTAACCTGGACTGGACCTACAGTGCACTTCGAACAATTATGTGTTTTCCAGGTAGACTACGTTAACCATTACGCCATCAGGAAGGCCTAAGGTACAAGAAACCGTTAAAAGCTCTGACAATTGGTGCACAAACCAAAACAGGAAACCGTCAAATGCTCTTAGAATTGGTGAATAAAATAAAACAATAAACCGTCAAATGTTCTGAGAATTGGTGAATACAAGAAACAGTCAAATGCTCTGAGAATTGGTGCTGAAGAAACAGTCAAGTGTTCTGAGAATTTGTGCACAAACTAAAAGAAGAAACAGTCAAGTGTTCTGAGAATTGGTGCACAAACCAAATGAAGAAACAGTCAAGTGTTCTGAGAATTGGTGCACAAACCAAATGAAGAAACAGTCAAGTGTTCTGAGAATTGGTGCACAAACCAAATGAAGAAACAGTCAAGTGTTCTGAGAATTGGTGCACAAACCAAATGAAGAAACAGTCAAGTGTTCTGAGAATTGGTGCTGAAGAAACAGTCAAGTGTTCTGAGAATTTGTGCACAAAATAAAAGAAGAAACAGTCAAGTGTTCTGAGAATTGGTGCACAACCCAAAAGAAGAAACAGTCAAGTGTTCTGAGAATTGGTGCACAAACTAAATGAAGAAACAGTCAAGTGTTCTGAGAATCTGTGAACAAACCAAAAGGAGAAACCGTCAAATGATCTGAGAATTGGTGAATAAACGAAAACAGGCAACAGTCAAATGCCTACAACTAAACCAGTGCGCAATGTGCTTTCATCGAGGATCAAATCCAGGACTGCTTGATTACAAAACAACTGCGTTACTACTACTTCATTATGGAGGTATTATTATTATTATTAATAATATCATTATTATTATTACATCCTTGGTTTGATTGAATTGCATTATTTTACTTCGCTTCTTGTGCCACTTTTGGCTAATTTGCGAACATGAGGATGAGTGATATGATGAAATTGATGAATGTATACTCACAAATATCCATGCCCACGTCAGGATTCGAACCCGGGACCCCTGGCGTCGTAGCGCAATGTGTTAACTACTCTGCCACGGGGGCCGGCTATTACATCGTTGGAAGAGACTTCTATTTGATATACGGTACCAGATGAGTGACTATTGATTCAGCAAAACTATTTTTCTTTATTCAAACTTTAATCGAGAGATCGGAGATCGAAAATTTGACCTAATGGCATGGCGCAATGCACAGGGGATAGTTTTACCTTTTTGCACCGTGGTCTGATATAAAATGAGATATGCCTCCTCCGTGCCATGGCTTGCCAACAGTGTAGGCGATGCAATGATTACGTCACTTCCTATAATTGCCTTCTATTTGAAGACGAGGTTGGGCCCTAACCTTGTTTCCTGCCGGCCAACATCATTGTCTCCCGCGGCCTGAGGGAGGGGAGGCTGCGATCAAAACAAAGGATGATTAAAAGCGGGTTTATGAGCCGTGTAACAAGAGACCCGTAGCCCGAGGTATTGGTTGGGTGTTCTCTGGAATGTAACATATTTATCACGGGTGGTTAACGTGTTGCTTTCCTACTGTCGGGATGGCTGTTGTGGCACGCCAGAACGGGGGTTTTCCCTAGATCATCCTTGCACAACATCAGTTCATAATCGGTATATGTAAAGTTGTCCTTTCTTCCTGCGATACTTCAAATAGAGACACATCACAGCGTTCCGTCTAAGAACGTGTGCTCTTGCGAAGAAAATACTGATGCCAAACAAGTGCCCCGGGCGTAGAATGGTTCCCAAAAAGTGCCCCGGACAACTGCGATACCGAAAGTGTGTCTCAAACGCAGTGATACCGGACTTGTGTCCCGGACACACAACGATACCGGACAGGTGTCGAAAAAGTCCCTCGGATACAGAATGAATCCGAAAAAGTCCCCCGGATACAGAATGAATCCAAAAAAGTCCCCCGGATACAGAATGAATCCGAAAAAGTCCCCCGGGCACAGAATGAATCCGAAAAAGTCCCCCGGGCACAGAATGAATCCGAAAAAGTCCCCCGGATACAGAATGAATCCGAAAAAGTCCCCCGGATACAGAATGAATCCGAAAAAGTCCCCCGGATACAGAATGAATCCGAAAAAGTCCCATGGATACAGAATGAATCCGAAAAAGTCCCCCGGATACAGAATGAATCCGAAAAATTCCCCCGGATACAGAATGAATCCGAAAAAGTCCCCCGGGCACACAATGAATCAGAAAAAGTCCCCCGGGCACACAATGAATCCGAAAAAGTCCCCCGGACACAGAATGATACCGAAAAAGTCCCCCGGACATAGAATGTTACCGAAAAAGTCCCCCGGACACAAAATGATACCGAAAAAGTCCCCCGGACACAAAATGATACCGAAAAAGTCCCCCGGACACAAAATGATACCGAAAAAGTCCCCCGGACACACAATGATACCGAAAAAGTCCCCGGACACAGAATGATACCGAAAAAGCCCCCGGACACAGAATGATACCGAAAAAGCCCCCGGACACAGAATGATACCGAAAAAGTCCCCGGACACAGAATGATACCGAAAAAGTCCCCGGACACAGAATGATACCGAGAAAGTCCCCCGGACACAGAATGATACCGAAAAAGTCCCCCGGACACACAATGATACCGAAAAAGTCCCCGGACACACAATGATACCGAAAAAGTCCCCGGACACACAATGATACCGAAAAAGTGCCCCTGGACCAGGGCGATGCCGAAAAAGTGTATCGGATCCAAGGCAAAGCCGAAAAACGGTCTAGGACAGGATAACAAAACGTAACTCTTCTTAAATAAATGCGAAACACTGTGGAATAAAATAGCGAAAAACTAGATTTAACGGCTGTCTTTTTGACATTTCGTTTCGCAGACGACATACTTGCACAGTACTTACACGAACAAGATTATGAAAGGCTGGAAAAAAGAGCAAACTGCATCTTTCATTGCGAAGAGATACCCACCCCCCTCTTTTGTCCTGCGATTTTCTTTGTTTCACATTCCCCTGCAAGGTGTGTTCCTATCACGACCAACCTGTCATTTTGTCGACCGCCAAACCGACCACATAATAACAGGCGCGGGACCATCACTTTCGGCCTTGAACACCAATGCATTCTAACACACACATACACAAGAACCTCTGCTTGCTCATAATGACACCAGGTGTCGCCAGTGTAGTAACATGCGAGTGCTTCTTGTTACGTAAGAAAGAAGACTAAAATGGCCTCGCTTGATTGGCTGGAAGACGTGTATTTACCTTACAATCACTGTATGTGGCTATCTTGTTACAGCGCCTGCAGAAAGGACAACAATGACGAGAGCATCTTGTGTGAAGAATCTCCTGTGTGACGTCATATCAGTAGTGTGTGAAATGTTTCCAAACAGAACATGCAAACATTTATAACAAAACATTGCCTCAGTGTTCTCTTGTTTGCATTACGGGTGTACTAAGCAATGTCGAAAGACATTTATTGAATCCAGGCGTGATGCTCAGACTTAGTACTTTTAGCGACTATTTGGCCATTGGAGAACAAATTTAAAGACCATGTTAATTTTTGACATCTTTGAAACAGCTGCCAGTATTACGCAGTTCCTTCCATAAAGCATTTTTCAGCAATCAATTGTGTCACACTTTCTTTTATCAGGTGATCATCGAAGTAATTTTGGTAGAGACTGGCATTCATAGAATTTTCTGGTAAGCTCTGAATTGTCGAAATTTCTTCCTGAAAAAAACTAACTGCGGTTTGGCACCATCGGCAATGCCAGAGTCGTCTGGCACCGTCGACACCGCCAGAGTCGACTGGCACCGTCGACACCGCCAGAGTCGTCTGGCACCGTCGACATCGCCAGAGTCGTCTGGCACCGTCGACATCGCCAGAGTCGTCTGGCACCACCAAAGTCGCCTGGCACCGTCGACACCGCTCGAGTCGCCTGGCACCACCAGATATGTCTTGCACTAGCAAAGTCGCCTTACACCGCCGGGATCAGCAAATTCCGTTGTGACACGCATTCTCCGACAGTGTTGCTACCTGCAAGATTTTCGGAAAAGTTTCGTTTGACCTCAAGGTTAAAAGCGAACTTCCAGACTTCGCAATTCGAAGCCCTACAGCCCTATTTTCTTTTTTAATAAAAAGAAGGGAAAGTAAATTGGGAGGGCAAGAATCTTTGCAATATTTGCAAGTATAATGACGCCAAAGAGAACGAGAAAAGAAACGAAGGCTCTTCTTAACCAAATTTTCTAGACTCCTTCGCTTAACAAAAGAGCGAAAGCAGAGGCGAGGGAATGAGAAGATGAAGATGGAAAGGGGGAGGAAGGGGAGAGACGAAAACGTTTTTTTCTACAGCGTTTCAGTCCAAAAAAAGGAAGGGGTGCTTCAGAGAGCTTGTTTCAGACGTACCTCTGAATCTCCATCTCCATCGATCCGCCAGCACTTCAAGAAATGAAGGAACGGCCCTCAAGGTATCGTCCAGACCATCAGATGGACTGAAAAAAGTGTTGCCATCCTCAGGAATAAATTGAAGAAACTTGGGAATTATTTCAAGTGGTCAAATGTGAACGAATTTGGGGTGTAACACAGTGTTAGAGGGTGAGCAAAATGTTCGAGTAGGCAGGTCTATTTACTGTAAGTTTTAGGGAGGGGGGATGAAGATAGCAAATTTATACCCTGTGAAGAAAGTACATTTATTACAGCGTATATAGAATCGTTAATAGTAGTTTCAATACTACAACTTTGCAACAATTATATATATATATACACACACACACTAGGAATACATTTCCTCCCTAAATGCAAGTATAGTATACAGCTTCATGCTCACTTCATTGAAGCGCCAAACACGTGTCTCCTGAGTCCTTCCTGGTGGTGTAATGGTTAACGTCGTAGCCCTGTAATCAAGGTCTCCCTGCTTCCATACCCGGTGGAAGCACATAGCGGTTCGAAGTACACTTTGAACTGTAGGACCAGTACAGATTAACCCATCGTCTGCGGATTTTAAAACACCCCTGCGCGCACATAATTCGTGAACAAACCATAACCTATTCAATATCCCTTTTTAAGCAAGAAGTATAAATTCGATGCGACTCTTACAAAAATGGTTGTATTGCAAGCGAAGGGAGCAAGAACAAATATTTCTAGGTCTGTTTCTCTGGAAACTGGCAATAATTAACTCTCTGGCATTCTTAAGCACGAAGGTTTATTGCCGTAACAACATGTTTTCTACCTGTCCCTACCCTGGACAAGATAGTCATCCTTACCAATTTCCCTAGGAAAAATCTTAGGCCTGATTTTCCCGCAGATCTCTTTGCCACCAGGAAGTTAACTTCATTTATCTGTTGTAATAATATCAGGGGATGAATACGGGTTATGCTTTTATGTTTAAATATTTAAGATTTTATTTTCAAAAATGCGTAATTTAACTTCCCTTTTTAGTGTAAAGGACCACACGAAATGACAATGTTAGTCTAATAGAACGCGAAAACGTTCCTAGGAGTCGGGACGTTGACTTCATCAAAAGTTTCTATTCTTACTCGTACAATTCCCTCTTTGTCTTGCCGAAGACGAGACGGGGGTTTGCAACCTGAGACGACCACAAGAAAGGGGTTTGCAACCCGAGACGGCCACAAGACAGGGGTTTGCAACCCGAGACGGCCACAAGACATAGGGTTGCAACCCGAGACGGCCACAAGACATAGGGTTGCAACCCGAGACGGCCACAAGACATAGGGTTGCAACCCGAGACGGTCACAAGGCAGGGGTTTGCAACCCGAGACGGTCACAAGGCAGGGGTTTGCAACCCGAGACGAGCACAAGGCAGGGGTTTGCAACCCGAGACGAGCACAAGGCAGGGGGTTTGCAACCCGAGACGAGCACAAGGCAGGGGGTTTGCAACCCGAGACGAGCATAAGGCAGGAGTTTGCAACCAGAGACGAGCACAAGGCAGGAGCTTGCAACCCGAGACGAGCACAAGGCAGAAGTTTGCAACCAGAGACGAGCACAAGGCAGGAGTTTGCAACCAGAGACGAGCACAAGGCAGGAGTTTGCAATCAGAGACGAGCACAAGGCAGGAGTTTGCAACCAGAGACGAGCACAAGGCAGGAGTTTGCAACCAGAGACGAGCACAAGGCAGGAGTTTGCAACCAGAGACGAAGCACAAGGCAGGAGTTTGAAACCCGAGACGAGCACAAGACATAGGGTTGCAACCCGAGACGGTCACAAGGCAGGGGTTTGCAACCCGAGACGAGCACAAGGCAGGGGTTTGCAACCAGAGACGAGCACAAGGCAGGGGTTTGCAACCAGAGACGAGCACAAGGCAGGAGTTTGCAACCAGAGACGAGCACAAGGCAGGAGTTTGCAACCAGAGACGAGCACAAGGCAGGGGTTTGCAACCAGAGACGAGCACAAGGCAGGGGTTTGCAACCCGAGACGAGCACAAGGCAGGAGTTTGCAACCAGAGACGAGCACAAGGCAGGAGTTTGCAACCCGAGACGAGCACAAGGCAGGAGTTTGCAACCAGAGACGATATCGACAACAAAACATGCATCCTCATTCACAAGATGACAACGTTCGAAACTCCCCCCCTTCTCGCCAGCGTCCCTATCCACCAGAACGTCAACCAACAGATCAAAGCGAAAACCGTCCTTGAAACACATTGGAAGATGCGCCCTACAGGTGTTTGAGCACCTTGGCCCCGAAGAGACCTGCTCCCCAAACAACAGAGAGAGAGAAACCTGTTTGCAGATCGCTTCCATACGAGCGAAGGTGAGGAGGCCGTTACGTCACCACCAAGTGACGTCGTGTTTATTGACCGTAAGCCTCCGGGCGATTACGTAAATGTGGGTGGTCGTTGTTATCATAATGCCAGGCCTCATCTTCGCCTCACTCCAAGGCCGAGGATGACCGTCCGCGAGGTGCGAATGCCTCTAAACGCAGTTTACGACTGCTGACTCCTTAATGCGGCTTCTGGAGAATCGGAGCCAAGGGTACGGGGATGGCCTTATTCTGTTTGGGATCTTACCTGCGTCGATCTTAAAGTGGCCTTCGTTGCATTGCTGTTTCTGAGTTTTAAACGTATGAACCTGAAGAGAGGCCATGAAAGGACAATGGTGAGTGAGGACGTCTCCACCGCATTTTGCCCAGTCAATAAAGGTCTCATGTGTGGAATTATTCCGTCAAAGCTGAATTTTGGGCACTTGTTAGAAAGCTACAATTAGTGCAAAATCCCAAAAGAGCTTTACCCCGAGCGCTCAGCCAAACATCAATTTCGCAGACTCTCAGTTATTGACCTATATCTCCGTAACCAATGGTCGCAGACAGATAATCTTTTTTTATTATTAATTCCCATTAAATTGGCTACAAAAAAGGTTCTGTTTAATTTTTCGATAATGTCAGAAGTTTTGCCGTAATTTAAAAAGTAATTTTTTTCTGGTACTTGTTAAAGGTTTTGCATTGTAAATGCATTTAAAATAACATTGTAAATGGAAAAACTTTAACAAGAACCAGAAAAATTTTACTTTTTAAATGTGTTTTTTTTTAATTACGGAAAAGCTACCGACATTATCGAAAAATTAAACAGAACCTTTTTTGTAGCCAATTTAATGAGAATTAATAATAAAAAAAGATTATCTGTCTGTGAGCATTGGTTACGGAGATATAGGTCAATAACTGAGAGTCTGCGAAATTGATGTTTGGGTGAGCGCTCGGGAGGAAGCACTTTTGGGATTTTGCACTAATAGTAGCTTTCTAACAAGTGCGCAAAATTCAGCAAATTAAATGACAGGAAATCGTTCAAATTAAAAGTTGTAGCCTAATTTATAAGGTTTAAAACGTTATAAATTTTAAGGTTTTTTATTGAAAGATACACCTTAAATGTGTCTCCAAATGGAGGAAGTACCAAACAATTGTGTCTTTATCATAGCCCGGCGGCGAAGTCCCGAATCATTGCTTTTTTTTTCTTCATAAAAGCAAGGGACTTGGTAGAATTAATTGCTATACCATTTAAGATAAATTGAGTCGAATATCCACTTGACATTTGCGTGCAGACGGCCGCCATCTTGAAAGAGTCCACCATATTGGATATTTTTTTATTTAGTATATCTCGAAAACTATGGTACCTATCAACTTCCGGTTTTCTTTAAATGTTCTAAGTAGTGTAAACTTTCATAATAAATCTATCTCTGAAAAATGAAAATAGTAGTTTTGAAGAAAAACTCACCATGTATGTATAACATTTTATGTGAATAACTGTAAGTTGAAAGTCTTCATTAATTCTAGAACCAAACAATAGTATTAAATATTTTGTAAGGTTACGAAATGTTTGTTTGAAGACTTTATACGAACTGAACCCTTAAAGAACTATTTTTTTTATATTTATAAGAGAAATACAGAAACAATCTTCGCCACTTTTGTCAATTGTTTCAGGTTTGATTCTCATACGTTGCTGCCAGCTTTCGGCCTGCATTCGGAATTTCCAATCCAAAATTATCAAAGTCCGAATGCATTAGGATTTGAGACAGGCACGTAGCCAGGATTTTTTTCAGTTGGGGGGGGGGGGGCAAGCACGTAACCATTGTTTTATATATCAAAATGCACATTTATAACTTATATATAAACAATTCAATTTGCTACATTTATAAACTATCAAATTAATTCCTTTACCAACTGGTTCAAAATGTCGAAGAAATTAGACGATAGGTGAAATGTTTTTAGTAAGTGTTAGATTTTATTTAATTATTGCTCTTTATTAATAATGATAATAATACTTTCTTGTGTTTTGTTTCTATAATGGTGTAAATCTATTAATGGTCTCATGAAAGGAAATATTTCCTGATCAGGGTTGTAGCTAGAGATTTTAGCGCCCAGGACGAGCATAGTTTTTTCGCACCCCCTGCACCGAATTTGCACCTACCTCCTATATAGATGTAGCTGGCATAATTAGGCATTGTAGAAATTTTATGTACCAACTCTTTTCCGTTGAATCTGAAGAAAAGAAAACTTAGCATTCAAGAAATGTGGCTAATAAGTGGACGTGCACCCCACATCATCTTCACGCAAGCATTGTATGGTATTGTTCAAATCTGCAAATTCGATGCAAATTAAATATAACTAGGTGGAGGGGCAAAATATAAAGCCCGCATCACACGGAACTGGATTTCCAGTATGTAGGCCCTAGTTGGCGCTGGACTGGCTACTAATTGGCTAGTTTTCGCCTCACACGATACTTATCAGCGTACTTGTCGATAGACTTTTGTTCCCATACGAGGGAAGTTGTAATGGCGGCCGCGTGAGATGTAAACAATGTATCACTTCACATTTTTAAAAGCAGATAACTATTCAACCGAGAGAAATAACGTTTCGTATAAAACGTTATTAGGTACAAAACAATGGCGCTGCTTAAATACATACTCAATGTTTACTGTGCACGTATGGAAGAATATTTTAGTTGTTTCAAATGTAAACACCGTGCACTCAGCATACATGGTGATGCTGTATACATTATACATTGCTGGAGTAACACTCGGAAACCACAGACAAAATCGCTCCTTTGCACACCAACAGATTATCTTCACATGGCGAAACTTTGCTGTGACTGGCTGTTACACAGAATCCAGTCGAGGAAAGCAAGTAGCAATTAGAACATGTCCTATTCCTCCAAACCAGTCAAGCAGTCAACCAGGCGGCCATGATTGCTACCTAGAAAGTTAGTTCAGCGCCAACTAGGGCATTCCTACTAGAAATCCAGTTCCGTGTGATATGGGCTTAAGAGACTTTAAGACGACATTAGTTTCCTATGTAAGTACTATGTTCTATTTCAGACAAATGGATGTGAGAAATGGAAGAGAAATAACAGACCGGGTTATTTCTGTGCTCCAGGGTCCTAGGGTAACAATGACAACCCCCATTGCAGCTACGGCTCCATTCCTTACTAGTCCAATTTGATATAATTTTAAAACCTTATCTAAGACTGTAGAAGTTACCAGCCCTAAAGAGAGAGAGAGAACATATGTATGCAACATTCACACACAGGCAGACATCACTCTTTGTTCTTTCATCTTTGTATTTGTTTAAGATATTATTCTTAGTAAAGTATGTCAAAGTCAAGAAAAGAAAAAAATTATTGCTTATCTTTGTTGTTATAACACAAACTCTCACCCTCGGAAAATTTTGATGGGAGGAAAATTTCAATAAAACAAGTTCGTTGGTGGGAAGATGAGAGATTCCCCTTCTGCCATGGGAATTCATACCCTATATGTGACCACCAACGCTATGGAATGATCCTTATAATAAAGAATATGTGTAAATGTGAATTAACCAAAGAATAGGACATTTTCTCATCAAGACTGCAGTTCGAAAAAGTCAGGACAGAGAGTAAAAATGGTGAACTGTCCCGACCAAATTGGAACATTTAGTAGCTTCGCATAAATGGTTATAAAACTAAAATTACTAAATATAGTAGACTACAGACTTCTGGAGTCTGCCTCTCTCCAGAAACAATACATACATTTATGAAAGAAGAAAATGGAAATTCTTGCAAAATCGTTCATATTATTTTTACAGGTTTGTATTAAAATATTTCATGGCTTGGGTACGGGCCTGACTTGAGATATTCAAATCGGTCCTTCCATAATCCGGTCAGTTAACAAAAATCAGCTGGAGAGAAGGTTATGAAGCTGGTTTCATGTTAGGTGCCTAGTTCAGCAATGTAAGCGCGAAATCTAGTTCCGAAAGCAACTGAATTCACACTCTCCTGCGCAGGGCGATTTCCCGCTGTACAGATATGAAGGTTGGGGTTGCGTACGCAAAGGATAAACGAATTAACATCAGCGAAATGTTTCGACGCTTGTTTTCGACCACCCACACGGACGCCACGAAAGCAGACAAAGCTGAATTTATTCCGAGGCTCGCTATATGATGCCCGACTGTTGTGCAGGGCCACAGAGAATAGAGTCCCTTTGATATTGAAGCAACAATGGTCGCTCAAACAAAACTCAGCTTTTATCCGCGCAGATGGTTCTGTTCGATTTCCTCCTCCCCCACACAACAGAGACATCTCTTTATGGGGAAACCGAGGCTCAATCGATGGTGTTTGTGCTTTCGGACTTGTCATAGAGATTTCACGGCAAACTAGCATGGAGCGCGACAGCGTCTATGCGAAACTTGAGAATGGGCAGATGATAACGTCTCTATGAGGAATACTATGGAACTCGCTACTGAATAGTACAGTGGAATGCATAAATATTACCAGGCTGACACTATCGCCCTTTCTTTACCAGGACTCCGAATGTATGAATGATGCATCAACTGGAACGTGTAACTTTGGTTTCTTTCAAATGATCTAAATTGATGCATTTTAATGCATCATCTACAGCGCAGAAGGAATAACTTGGCAGTGACGTCATCTCCCACCTTCACTTCTTCTTCCAGAAGCGAAGTCTTATTCGCTAGAGCGGACGACAAGGTGACGTGCAAACCAATCGAAATCATTCCGAGAGGGGTGATGCAGGCGTGCAAACCCCCACACTGCTACATTAGTGTTTCGAAATAAACCGGTGGTGAAAGTGGATTGGTGAAGGGGCGAAGTTAGTGTTCCTTTCAAAATCAACTTCTGGGGACTATCATGGGGAGATGAACACTAACAATTTTATGTTGTGGTTCGAAGAACAGCTTCCTCCCAATCTGCCCCCAAACTCTGTTATTGTGTGTAACAATGCTCCTTACCACAACAAGTTAATAGAAAAAATCCCAACATCAAACAGCAGGAAGGATGAAATGAAGTCGTGGCTGTCATCTCGCAATATTCCGCATGCAGAAGGTTTGCTGAAAGCCGAATTATATGAAATAATTAAAATAAAGAAACATAAAATAAACATCTAGCAGTGCTAACATTAAATTGAAGATTGGTAGTTTGCACCGCGATCTTTATTGCTCGTACTCTTACTCGTGCCATGATTCCTTTCATAGTAGTTGGCAACGCTGACTTAGCAGGGAATGACGTCACTGCCAGGTTATTCCTTCCTGGCTGTAGTGTCTTGTATTTTGTACATTTGTTATTGTACGACGTTCTTCTGCCACTTTTGGCAAATCGCGACGATGAAGAGTGGTAATTAGATGAAACCGATCAAGAGAATAACGAATAATATGCATGCCAAGGCCGGGATTTGAGTACCGGAGGCGATCTCCGTGGCGGGAGTGGTTAGCACAGGAGTCGCGGGTTCGAATCCCAGCCTGACCATGCTAACCACTTCGCCACGGAAATCGGCTATTTGTTTTTACGGAATGGAAATGCACCGACGCTGGTTACGGAGCTTTTCAACAGCTTCAATGACATGTTGTTTAACTACTGAATCTCACATTACGTAAAACAAAGTGAATGAGAGGGACACTTTGCCTGGTAATATTTATGCATCGCAATGTAGTCTCATCCTTATAGTTTCTAGTAACTGTAACACCTAATTGTACCATACCATGAAGGGGTATGGTAATACTACAATGCTCATTATAGATGTGGGAATTATAGAATTGTCTCAAATTAACGCGCCTCTCATCAACATGCCTCTTGTGTCTTACGTACGCTTAACTCTTTCTCTACAAAATATGTGACCTTATTTTGAGTAAAATACAATTCCCCTACAAAGTATATAGTAGTAATTCATTACTGTCTCAAAGAGGAGAGAAAAATTGGGAAAGAGTAGAAACAGTGATTAAGGAAGAAGAGAAAGATATTAAGGAAGAAGAGAAAGATATTAAGGAAGAAGAGAAAGATATTAAGGAAGAAGATAAAGATATTAAGGAAGAAGATAAAGATATTAAGGAAGAAGATAAAGAAATTAAGGATAAGGATGTTTTTGATAGTCTATCAGTAGTTTTCCTATTTCCCTGGATTTTCCCTGCGTACTGCCCTTGACTTCAACCTCTCGTGCAAGCCGAGTTACAGTAAGGAAATCGCAGGACTGTAACGCAATTATCCTCAATTGCTTCCTGTCATTGTTGCGTAATGCGTAATAATGCAAGACGACTTACAAATGTTTTCGAAAGACTCCTTTTCAAATGCATTACTATGAATAGGTAATGTATTACCTCTGTGCGGAAATGTTGACAAATGCTACAACCAGTGGCGTAGCATGGGCATTTCGAGTGGGAACGCCAGTCCGAAGGAAGGGTCGGCCCTTTTTTGCTTAATAATTTACTTATGGTATTAGTCGCCACAGGTATTGTTTATTTGCCTGAAGTCAGCTGGGTTTTCAATAAAACATCATCTATGCATGTTTTAGCTAGAAAATGAGATGCCTCACTATGCAACAAATGTTTTTAACTCTAGTGTTTTATACCCTTTTTTATACCTTTTGGCATGATGCAAGTCATTGAGAAACCTACCTGAAACACAAGCGCCTCTGAACAACAGTAGACGTCATTGTTGTGGATGATCCAACTACTGATTGATTTGGTTTATTTTACTTCGCTTTTCTACCACTTTTGGTTAATCGCGAATATGAATATGAGTGATGATATTGAAGAAGGGACACTCACAAAGAACACGCGTGCTACCGCCGGGATTCGAACCAGGGACCTCTGTCGTCTTGGCGTGCTGTGCAAAACGCACTGACACGGAGGTGGGCGGATGATCCAACTATCGTACACTCTACTGACGTAACAGTGCTGATTAGTAATTCAGAAAACTGTTTATTGCATCTTGAGAATGCTGATAAACATTTTAAAATAATTTTGTCCAGAGACCATTCGATGTTAAAGAGTTTTCAAATGAATGCTAAACATTTCCATTGACACAATATTAAGCAGTTAGATAATAACGATATAATAAGTGGTAGAGCAGCCACAGGCTGAACTTCTACCACGAGGACTTCACCAACTTATTTGACAAAACCTGTGTTGATCTTTTAGTTTTTAATGCACATCGCTGTTCGTGCGATAAATTAAGCTTATACAATGCAGTGGCCATTAAGAAGTGGTATATTTGAGATTGGTAAAGTTACGTCAATCAATATTGCGTATTGTAGCATCACCTAGCACGAGTGGCACGAGCGCGAAGAACCGGGTAGGAATTCTACCGCTGTCGTCTGCTTCAGAAGGCAGGAAGGGTCACATGAACCAATCACGTTGCCCTCTGCTCCATACGCTGGCGTAAGAGAGAGAGCATTTACGCGCGTGCTGTAGAGATCCAAGCTTTCCCTCCAGATAGAAAGCAAGGAATATAGAGTCCTTTACGCCGAACCTGTCCGGCGTCCGGCCAGGAAAGGCATTGAAAAAAAAATGCTGGAGCGAGTGTTGTTAGTGGAGCGTTGCAAGCGGATCGCGAAAAATAGCTATTATAATGCCATGAAGGTCAAACATATATGAAATTAGTCAAGTTTTACTTGATATTTACAGCATTTACGCACTTTTTAAAATTTTAAATCAGGGAACGCCGGGCGTATGGGCGTACTATAACACTACGCTACTGGCTACAACTATTGATTGTACAAAAGGAGTAATAAATTAAGGATTTAGTGTGTTTTGAGATATTTTCACATGCTACGACCTCCATGATGTAATGGTAACAGTCACTGGATAGGATTCTTTTCGGGGGAGGGGCTGTGGATAGTGCATACCTGCTTTCTAGGGGAGCGACATATGCAAGAAGATATTTCTTACTTTTAGAACCTGCCATTCTCAAATATGGCAATTAGGGCCCATTTACCACTCTGATTTTTCTAGAGTTCTTCGTTTTTTTGTTGTTTTTTTTAAATGTTTGTACCTTCAAAATTTCGGAGGTGCCTGCAGCCCCATCAGCCCCCCCCCCCCCCTACATACGCCACTGCTTACCGTAACATGAAGCTATGAACCAAAAAATTTCCGGTTAAGTCTGCGTAAGACCGCCTTTTTGTTGCTCCGTTGACCTAATTTGTATTCTCATCGCAATTTAGATCGGGTTCCGGGTTCCAGTCCCGCTCTGTTCCCAGTGTCCATCAATAAACTCTAATATTTTACACGCGACTGTAAATTTTCTTGCACCTGGCAACACTGCTAATATTATGCTGTTCAACAAGATTACTCACGTGATACCAGTGTAGCTACAATGGACCGTGGGATCAGGATAGCCAGATATAACTAGGAATCCCTTCGGAAGAGAAATATGAGGATAAAATTGAGATATTTTTTTTTAACTCGGTTGTATAGGCAACACTTGGGTACAACTTGTCTGCATCTGCCAGTGTTGCTTGCCTCTCAAATGTAACATTTTCACTTCGTCCATAGCTATCTCTACGGTAAAACCATTAAGTGCTATACTTTCCTATTAACCGAAAAATAGATTAGAATGGATATAGGCACGAAGTTCTGAATTATGAAACTGTGACAAACCTTTTCCCTTTTCTAGTCACGGATTTGGCATTTTGGAAAAGAAAATCACTGACGAGAGTCATTAAATTATAAAATTTACTGTATGGAGTAAAGCGGTAAAAAAAACAATTGACGAGAGGCATTAAATGCTAAAATTTACCGTATGGTGTAAAGCAATCAAATGCATTGGCAATATCTCCATATATAATGCAGGAAACTATGTGTATATTTTCCAGTTCTCATGTTAAAAGTTATCAAAATGGTTCGGATCCCACTTTAAACTGTCGGCCGAGTCTCTATCAGCCTTTCTGTGCATAAAGTAGACTTTACATAAAAACTCATATAAACTCACTCCTGTAATTCTATTCCTCTTTGACATACAAGCCAGATAACAGTACAGTCACGGATACAGTCACGGACACTTCTGGGTTGTATCGATGCCATTGGCTTTCATAATCATAAGACAAAGCAATCTATCAGAATAGGGGATAAGTTGTAGGAACTTTAGCAAGTTTTTCAGTAAGTCTCTAACACAATTACCTCCGGATTGTGTATTGACACATGCCGGGTTGGTTACGCTAACCACTGCACAAGGGGGAGTTATTGCCAGTACAATATAACCGAGAAGAACTCGAAAGTTGATGGTTCGTCAGTTCTGACAAAAGAAGAAAGCCTATTTTACCGAAAGTTAGGTCTAAAACAGCCATTTTTTCATTAAAATGATTTCTTTTAGTTCGGAGTTTTGGTCTAAAACTGCCACTGCTAACCGGGAAATACTCGACTATATGCGGACGACATCTCAGCTAGTCTTCCTCTTTACGTGCAGTCTTGCCCCTCCTCAGACACTTGTCAGCCTTCCCCCAGTCACATAAATAACGCAGACACCTTCTCAGGTCCATTAAGGAAATCTCTATGTGGATTAGAGAATCTTTCCACCCTCTTCAAAGTAGCAGAGGGGGTGCAAAGTGAGCCTCCCGCTTGCCCTTACCGGATCAGATCTTGGCGGGGTACATTTCTACTTATGTCCCTCCACTGCCTTACCCCTCTTTATTCTATTTTCCCCCTCGCAGGGTTTGATCTTGAGAAGGGCTGGGTGCTCGTGGTTAATGTATTCTGTGGGAAACATCGGGATGATTTTTTTTAAAGATGTTAGGAATTCAATTTCAACATTTGTTCCAATCCTTTTTTTACTGTACATACATTGTAGTTTTCTATTTATATTGAATTCGAGATTGAATATCGAATTCGAATAATAATCATGGATAAACTTCGAATTGCGTGAATACAGAATGAAATAAATCCTAGATTCGATACCTGAATCTACCCGAAGGTTGGAACCGATTTCCCAATCTCTCCAATGCTGGATCCGATGTCCCAATCTCTACAATGCTGGAACCGATGTTCCCATCTCTACAATGCTGGAACCGATGTTCCCATCTCTACAATTCTGGAAGCGATGTTCCCATCTCTACAATGCTGGAACCGATGTTCCCATCTCTCCAATGCTGGAACCGATGTTCCCATGTCTCCAATGCTGGATCCGATGTCCCAATCTCTCCAATGCTGGATCCGATGTCCCAATCTCTCCAATGCTGGATCCGATGTCCCAATCTCTCCAATGCTGGATCCGATGTCCCAATCTCTCCAATGCTGGATCCGAAGTCCCAATCTCTAGAATGCTGGAACCGATGTCCCAATCTCTCCAATGCTGGATCCGATGTCCCAATCTCTCCAATGCTGGATCCGATGTCCCCATCTCTACAATGATGGATCCGATGTCCCCATCTCTCCAATGCTGGATCCGATGTTACAATCTCTCCAATGCTGGAACCGATGTCCCAATCTCTCCAATGCTGGAACCGATGTCCCAATCTCTACAATGCTGGAACCGATGGCCCAATCTCTACAATGCTGGAACCGATGTCCCAATCTCTACAATGTTGGAACCGATGTCCCAATCTCTACAATGCTGGAACCGATGTCCCAATCTCTACAATGCTGGAACCGATGTCCCAATCTCTACAATGCTGGAACCGATGTCCCAATCTCTACAATGCTGGAACCGATGTCCCAATCTCTACAATTCTGGATCCGATGTCCCAATCTCTACAAGAATGGATCCGATGTCCCAATCTCTACAAGAATGGATCCGATGTCCCAATCTCTACAATGCTGGAAGCAATGTCCCAATCTCTACAATGCTGGAACCGATGTCCCAATCTCTACAATGCTGGAACCAATGTCCCAATCTCTACAATGCTGGAACCAATGTCCCAATCTCTACAATGCTGGAACCGATGTCCCAATCTCTACAATGCTGGATCCGATGTCCCAATCTCTACAATGCTGGATCCGATGTCCCAATCTCTACAATGCTGGATCCGATGTCCCAATCTCTCCAATGCTGGAACCGATGTCCCAGTCTCTCCAATGCTGGAACCGATGTCCCAATCTGTACAATGCTGGAACCGATGTCCCAATCCTCCAATGCTGGAACCGATGACCCAATCCTCCAATGATGAAACAGATTTGATTCATATCTATTGGCGTCCACTGGGAGGGTCAAGGGGGATGACTGTCTCTCGCCCCTGGGATAAGGATGATTTGTCTACCTATTTTTCGTTTCTCTTTCATTTACATATTTCTCCTGTATCCTTTTTCCTATCTTCTCCGTCCTAGTACCGCTTTCTTCATGCTTACTTCTTCCTTCTTGATCGTTTCTTTTTCCATATTTTCCTTCCCCTTTTACCTTCTTTCTTCATTTCCCCGCTTCTCACGTCCTTCTCTTTCCATTATCTTCTTCTTTGCCGCAATTCCTTATTTCTCTTCTCTTCCCCCTCTCTGTATCTCGCTTCCCTACCCACTTTTCCTTTCTCTCATTCTCAGTCGTTTCTTTCTTTTCTCTCTCCTTTAAAAAATTTCCATATCCTCCTAATGATCCAATCATGACCCTGGAAAATGTTCAGACAGGTCTTTGTTTAACTCTGGGAAATGACTTCAAAAACAAATTATACAAATATGAAGGAAAATGATCAGTATTGCCCAAACTAAAAGAACAGAAGATATTAAGACACCTGAAATCTGTGGAAAACCTCAACCAAAGAAGAAGAATTACAACATGCAATGCTTCACAAAATACATGTACCGTACAAACCCCCGGTTGTTTCCATTGCATACCGCAGATACAATACTGTATAAGAGTAATTAATAATTACAGTTTCGTAAACCATACATGGATCAATCGGAGCGTCAGGTAGCAGACCCACATTCCCACCATAAATCACGAGTGCCATTCAAGAATACAGACGGTTTGCCTTGTTGTTACCACATTTTCACACGCTCTGTCATATTTGCCAGGTCCTACGCATAAAAAAATCCAGTGTCGAGATTAAATCATGGGAAAGGAGTGGGTGTATGCAAAGAAGCCTTTTTATATATGTAGGAACTGGATCCTTCAGTTTCCCTGCCTTGGTAAGGACGCTGTATGAAAACACTTCTTTTTCTCGACCTGACCGAATTAAGCATAACTTAGCAAACAAGCGCCTCGGTTAGGCATGACGTCCTTTCTCTTTTTTTTCACAACGTTAAAGCACCCTCCCCTTCTTGCCTTCTTCGCATACGGATCAGAGTTGCCAACTCTGATGACCCTACGCTACAACTGGTAACAAGAATCTGTTCATTTCTGGGCGAGCATGATCCTGATACATTATTATATATATAATATATAATTATAATATATATAATTATATATAATAAAGGATGTCATAACACGGGTCACTCGTAGCTTACAGTATGCTTTACATTTTTTCAAGTTATCACATTTTAAATGAGTAAGTTTGATAATTTTCTGAGATTTTGCTGCAAGCTTCCTTTTATGTTCACTGTATGTTCAGATAGGCTAATCGGGACTGGACCTACAGTTTAAAGTCGGCTCTGAAACACCGTGAAATGTACCTCTACTCACGATCGAACCTGGGATGCCTTGACGTTTCGATAAGCCATGTCTTTGTTGTTGCTTTTCAGTGGCGGCGATTAGGCGTTCCCCACTTTTTACCCCGGCACTATGGCCTCTTAATGGTAAACCTTGTATACCAAGAGAAAGTAGACTGTCCTTGCCCCCCAGTTCTAGCGCCTAATCGCCACTACTATTGCTTTCTCCCACTCGGAGGGGGATCTATCATTGATTTTTTTTCCACTGTGATAGTATTTATCTGATCTTTTAGTCTGCAAATTTTATATTTCTACCTCTAGGAGCTTCGGAGTTACCTTAGTAGGATTTTTCATCTTCAGATTATGTATACGCTGATTCAGACTTAGTGACTTTTTTTATGGGAATTTATCGCCATACGTTGGAAACACTGTTTCAGTGAATCTGGTCCCGAAACGGGCAGAGTGCTTAACTTGGCTATGACCTACAAACTGCAAGGTCCCCTGCGAGCACTCGAGCGTATCTGGTTATCACCCACATAATACATCGGGAGAAATGCAGGTTGCGTACTGGCAACAGTGAGAGGGGGGAAGAGAGCGTAACTGCATTTTGTAGCCAGACGAGATTATCCAATGGATGTCGTGACGAGCGGGTATGGAAGATTCCATTGTCTTTCACCTTTGTTCTGGGAGAATTCGCTCGATCCGTTGCATCAACAGGAAGTTAGTTCTTATAGAATGCACAGTCAAGGTCGACTTTTGTGCCTTCCCAGGATTTGGAAATGAATAATTTTGATGGATCGTGGCGGTAATATGTAAATACGGCATTTGAAGGATTTCGCTGCAGATTTTTGATCAAGATTTGACTGGCAGATCAACTCTGGCAACTACAATAATAGAAATCGCACAAGTTTGACTGTTCCACTCTATCTCGAAGTATTTTCGATAACTCTATCAATTTGTATAATATTCAGAAGAGGAGGAAAAGGTTTGTTATACACATACAGGGTGATCCAAAATTATGTCACGCTTTTGTTTCAATGTAGTGGTTGGTACGAGGGGGTGCTGAAAAGTTCGTAGCCCAACCCAGAAGGAGTGCACGTGGAATGATGAAACTTTACAGTTTTAAAGAACATATCTTGGTATGTACACATGCAAATTTTCATATTAATAACGGAATTGGTATTGTGGTTTTCAGGCCCCGGAAGTGATCATGTGTGCCCAGTCAGCGATTTTCACAAACATCGAGATCAGAGCAGTCATCAAATTTTTGTTCCACCAAGGAAAGTCGTCAAAACAAATTCATGAGGAAATCAGTGGAACACTACGGGTCTCTCTTCCATCATATGCAGTTGTGAAGAAGTGGGTGGCACATTTTAAACGTAGCGATTTTTCAACAGATGATGCTTCACGTGCAGGAAGATCAAAAACAGTGACTGTCCACAAAATCGTGGATGAAATTCATGACCTTATTCTTAAAAATCGCAGAATCTCAGCAAAACGTGTGGCAGAGATTATGGGCATTTCTCGGGAACGCGTTGGTACCATAATTCATAATGACTTGGACATGCGCAAGCTCTCGGGAAAATGGGTTCCCAAAAATCTGCCAGCAGATCAAAAACGTGAAAGAGTGAGGACATCAAGGTTAGTCATTGCCCATTTTGAACGCAATGCCGACCAATTTCTGTCACGGATATTAACCATGGATGAACCATGGTTTTACCACTACGATCCTGAAACGAAACAACAGTCAATGGAGTGGCGGCACTCAGGTTCCCCTTGCCCCAAGAAGTTCAAGATGAATAAGTCGGCTGGGAAAGTGTTTGCAACATTCTTGTGGGATAAGGATGGAGTCGTACTCATAGACTACCTGCCCAAGGGTCAGACATTTAATGCAGAGTATTACTCTGCATTACTCACAAAATTGAAAGACAAATTGAAAGTGCAACACCGCGGAAAAATGAAAAAAGGAATTCTGTTCCTGCAGGACAATGACCCTGTCCATCGAGCACTGCAAACAAAACTGACGTTGCATGATCTAGGGTTTCAATGTCTAGATCATCCCCCTTATTCCCCAGATCTAGCTCCGTCAGACTATTTCCTATTCCCCAAACTCAAACAACACTTGAAAGGACGCCATTTTGGATCTGATAAGGAGGTGATAAGCGCTACGGAACAGTGGTGTGTGGAACAACCTTCAGAATTTTTTTTCACTGGTCCGCAAAAATTGGAGCACCATGCAAGGAAGTGTATTGCACTTCGGGGGGAGTATGTAGAATAACTGTAAAATTTCATCATTCCACGTGCACTCCTTCTGGGTTGGGCTACGAACTTTTCAGCACCCCCTCGTATATGTGGTTCGCTTTCAGGACTAGTTCTACTGCTGAAATGTACTGTGCACATGGTGCCCTTTCCCCAAAGGGCGCCCCCCTCAGATCATGTCACATAAATTACGACAATGTGATTACTACTATATTACTGAAAGCGACTAAGTTTTACTGAACACATTACTTGATATAAATTTCCATTAACACTTCCTTTTCTACATCTAACGGATTAAATATGGTGCAACTAGTAGCAAAAGTGACTTGGAACCAGCGAAAGTACGAGTTACTATTTTAGAAACATCTAGTCTGGCAACAAGACACTATTTTTGAGTCAGTATCCAAGACAACAGAACTAAGACAGAGGAGACGATTGTGAGTTCATGAAAGAGATTGTTGTATTGAGATTGTGTTACTGTTGTACATGACAATAGTGACATTATATTGTAGTTCATAGTGATAAGGCTTCAATAAGGGTCCATGTCAAATCAAACAATAAAAATTATTTTGGAGCCTTTAGGATTCAGATTCTTTAGATTTCTTTGTTTATACATTGTACCTATCAAGAGGGCAAAAACTGCACAATTTCAGATTTTTTCGGGTCTTAGTTTCTGAGTTACGAGGGTCACTATTTATATTTTGAGCCTTGGCAACACTGATTGAAGTTAGACGCGATTTGACGTTTGCACGGAATCGTCTGGCATTATTGACCATAAAAAGTAAAGTTCTCCCCTGTGCATAGCACCACGCCATGAAGGCGTATAGGGGGTGTGGGGGTAACGCCCCACACTTTCTTGATCCGGTCGTGAGTGGGGGTGATGTGATCAGCATCACGCCCCTGACCGCCTTTACCCCACAGGGTTTCCCCCAGGTACCCATGTTATTCGACGCTGGGTGGGCGGCGGGGCCGCTTCCAAAGTTAGAAAAGTTCCCGGATTTGAACCGGCCGGGGATCGAACCCGGGACCTTTAGCATGGTAGTCAGACGCGTTACCGACTGAGCCACCGCGGCTCACGTTATTGACCATAACGTACTTCAAATGTTTTGTCAATAGCTTCATTTGTGTTGTTTATGTTGCCTTGGAGATTGCGCGACAACAATAAAATGGAATTAACTCGTGAACATTTTCGTGCGATGATTTTTACAATTTTCGACGTAGATTATCAAGACAAGAGTGCATCGATCAACTTACTTCCACATTTGGCGATGAAGCCCCATCCTTTGCCACTGTGAAACGCTGGTATAACGAATTTAATCGTGGCCGCCATTCGCTCACCGACGAGATTCGCGAAGGTCGTCCAAAATCAGTTGTTGTTCAAGAAAACATTGATGCTGTGCAAAACCTAAACTCAAAAAGACGCTCGCGTCAATTGGTGCAAACAAATGCTCAATAAATACAATCGTGGTGCTTCAAAAGACGTATATATATAAGATTGTAACAGGTGACGAATCATGGATATATGCATATGAGCCGGAACGTAAACAGCAGTCGACTCTATGGGTGTTTCAAGATGAACCCATTCCAACAAAAGTTGTTCGCGCTCGAAGCACATCGAAACAAATGGTCGCCTGTTTTTCGGGAAAACTGGTCATGTGGCAACTGTGCCTTTAGAGGAACGTAGAACGGTCAACTCTGAATGGTACACAACAATTTGTTTGCCAGAGGTCTTCGGTCAAATACGGAAAACAAACAAACGCCGTCGGATCATTCTTCATCAAGACAATGCCAGCTGTCACACATCTCGTCTAACAACAGACTTTAGAACAGTCAAAAAATCGAATTGATGGGTCATCGGCCGTACAGTCCTGATTTGGCACCCAATGACTTCTTCTTGTTCCCGAATGTCAAGAATAAATTGCGTGGACAATTTCGTCGGCGGAAGACGCCGTTGATGCGTTCAAAAACCATATTATGGAGGTGTCTCAAGAAGATTGGAAAAACTGTTTTGACAAATGGTTCGAACGAATGCACAACTGTATTGACCATAAAGGAGAATACTTCGAAAAACAATAAAGCAGTTTTCAATGCCAAATTCCTGTTTTTTCATTGTTAGGCTCAAAATATAAATAGTGACCCTCGTATTGACTTTCAAAAAAGCAAAAATCTCAAACTTTGACATTTTGAAATATGTAAACAGCTGTAGGTTTAAAACCATTTTACCTAGAGAACTCAAATTGGTATCATTCTCTTCTGCTTTTAATGAGCTTTAATTTGAAATGCAGCATGACTGCGGTATTTGAATGTTGTAATTTTTCAACAACTTGCAAAAAAGTTTTAAAAATCTCAAAAACACCATTTTAACTTTTTTTGAAAAAAAAAATGTTTTGAAGACATCAATTGACTTCGTGTGTGCAAAATTTCATAATGGCACGGCAATGGGTTCCCATGGATTTTTTTTGTATTGAAATGTGTGCAAAATTTGCGAAATTTGTTGACTTCCATGTTAAAACCATAACTAAAGTTTAGTGGTTGATGTTGAAGTCTTCGCATTAGCCTATTTTATAATATTTGTAGTTTTTTTATACATAGTTGTTTAGATTCCAAAATGTTTTCATATTTTGGGATTTTTGCTTCTTTTTAAACCAATAACTGAAAAACTAAGAGCCGAAAAATCTGAAATTTGGCAGTTTTCGTCAACTTTACTGGTAGTACCACTGCACCAAAAATTATCTATTTCTGAGATGTCAAGGTTCACACCTTGATTCATTTGACATGGAATGACCCATAAACCCCGGGCATAAGATATAAGACATTAAGATTTCATTTTTGTCATGTCCTGAGAAGCGCTCAGTGCAGCCACAATTTAAGGAGTCTCATCATAACCATACCGTGCAAGGTGATTGGGCAGGATAAGGTGACATAGTAATATAAACTCAAGACTGAAAGGAACGTCATAAAGGTAACGCAAATCCCTGTTAGAAAAAAACGACGTATTTAGGGTGGTCCAGGGTCTGGATCCTCCAAAAGATTTACCAAGTATTAAAATTAAATAGTGAAAATGTACAGGGACGGCGTTAGAGGGGACCAAGCCACGCCTCAGTCCCCCCTGTAGCCCCTAGATTTTTGAAGTACGACCGAAAACTTAAAAAGTAAAATTTACATTTTCCATTATGAAACTTCCATTGGGTCAAGTACAATGTTCAAGTACATTTTCTAGTTTGGGTAGATCGTAATTACTTTATTACGATGTGTTCTGAAATCAATGGGCCAGTGGTCATTTGATACTAACAAGTAATTTGCCAATCATGAGTCGCCAAAATTGCTACGAAATCTGCTGCCTGCCTAAAAAAAATGGACGTATTCAGTGGCTGTGAGATTCTTCTTTGATTGTCGTTGGCAGCCTTTGTAAATCTAATCACTATATTCTGAAAGGTCTAACAAGTGTGACAAATGAATTTTTAAAAGTAGGACGACATTCAAAATCTAAAGAAGCGCTATGTTTCCTTTCTGTTTGTTAGTTCCTCATTGGAGTTCCGAAAATTGTATGGCAGTTAGAGATCTTCTCTCATTGGTTTCATCATTATATCTATTCCTAAGCAACTAATTCTCCAGCATTCTTAACCCCGAAGGTTTATGGCTGCAGTAACACAAGCCTTCCTATCCTTATCGCTGCAAATCTTCGAGAGGGAGAAATACGAAGTTAAAGAATCAAATAGTACACAAACTACCTAATTCCTAAATGCTAAACATTGGAAAGATTAAAATTGGCCTCAGCCCCCATAGTCTAGCGATATAATTGCTGCCTTGATATCAAGGAGTCCCAGGTTCGATCCCAGTAGAGGCAACATTTCATTAAGTCATTCAGATTCCACTAAGAGCTTCCTATATGGCGTAATGGCAACGTCGTCGACTGTAATCAAGGGGTCCCGAGTTCGATATTCGGTGAAGGTAAATTGAACAGTGGTTCGGATCCAACTTGAAATTGTAGGTCTAGTCCTGATTAACCTATCTGTGCATATAGTGGACTTAAAAAAAGAATTCAATTCAATTCCACTAGAAGCTGTAGCTCTCGTCCCAATTAGCCTCTGTGCATATAATAGACCTTAATACAAATTCAATCAAGTAATCATTGAAATACGGTGCGAATATCAGGAGGCTTGGGCAATTTTCTTGTTCGTAGTCCTAGTCCTACATGTTAAATAATTATAATTTGTTAGGTTAGGAAATAATTGCTGCAATACCACCATAGTGGCCAAACTTGATTCTGTGCAGAAGGATCAATCTTTGAAGTACATCTAAAACTATTGATCCAATTCTGTTCAGTATTTACGCATAATATATTCTGAAATTTAATTAAAATCTTCAGCAGTTATTTTTACTAATAAAAATGCCCAATACAAGAGTTGCAACTATACTCATTGCTTTTATGTCAATGTATTTATCTCCTAGAAGAGTGTAGTGAAAATATGTTTGTTCATTGAGAGTGGCGCCCCCTGAGTAGACGGTATTTCTCGCATCCTCCCCATTTTTAGCCCTAAGTTCTGAATTTCGGTTGTTGAACAAGAAAAAGTAAGATATTTCATCACGGCAGAGAAAATGGTACGATTAACATAGCCTACTTTCTATTGAAGGGTGGCATGGTTTATTTGATGCCTAATCTTTCCTCAACTCACCTGGTCGATAGCCCGAGAGAATCTTCTCATCACTACTTTATTAAGTTAGTGCCGCTTTTCTGAAGCACGAAAAGCTACAATCTTTCGCCGCTCCCTACTGTTGTGATTTGAACAGTTTAGAGTTATGGCACACTGAGGCAGAAAGGAACTCAAAATAAAGACCCTTCAGCAGCTGCTTGCAATGGTTGAAATATTTAACATTACCTTTTACAAACTTTGAAAGCTTTGTGTTATTGAAATGTGCACACCCCCATCAAAGGCTGCTTACGGCAAATCAAGTGTTGCCCTCATAATCGAAATTGTAATAGGAGGTTGAGTGCCATATCTATTCTGTCCTTTGAGAAAGAGCTTGCAAAATCTTTGGGTTGAAATTATGTTGTAGGTGCTCATAAAAACAGACGTACCTTCTCGTAGTTTCTTGCTGTGGTTATTTTCTTATCTTATCAAAAAAGTACTCACATTCTTTACATAGAAAGAGTGTTACGTGTAGTATTTATACATTATATCCAGCGAGTTGATAATGAGTGCATTTTTTATAGTGTATTTTGTTTACTGTTCATACGAATACTAAGTATGTGATATTATTTCTCTCGATAATGGCTTAAGAAAATAAAACAATACAATTATTACATTTTTTTATATAAAAGATTCGTGCCTGTGTAACAAAATGCAACATAACATCTCAGTGATTTATCTTTGGATCCGACTGTAAAGCATTTCACTGGTAAAATTATACCATAGTAAAGTATTACGTAATTACCTTTTAGCCGATATTAGTTAACCCTCAGAGAATTTGACTCCGAAATACGTAGGTCCCCCACTTAGTTTAGGCTGGCGCCGTCACTGAAAATATACTTGTTTAGCATTTGTTGAAAAATCTAGGAATATTTATTTTCGCCAAACTTAATGGAAGATAAGAATTAGATTAGAACACAGTACGTTAATCAGGAACTTTACTTTTCGTCAACTGGATCTAACATCCTTGTTATTCAATAAATATTCAATTCGTTATCTTTTTGACAATTTCCTTGCCAGGACAGTTGTTTTTATACAAGTGTGGTGATCATAACTACACGTAAGCTAGATAATGAGTTGACGTGTTGTCATATATCTATACCAATGCTATCATTTTAGCTATTCATGTAATAATAATAATTAATAGAATTGTCATCATTATTATTATTATTATTTCTGAGACACTTGGTTCGGCCTCCCCCCCCCCCTCCGAAATATATTTATAGATACGTGACTGTTTACAATTGCTCTTCAAATTTTTGAAATACGTCATTGACGCAAGTAACGAAACAGCCACGTGTTGTTGAACTCCGTCCAGAGAAAATTTGTGTAGTAAAATGCGACACGCGTACAAGATCTGCAGATGAAGTGGAGTGAGCAAAGGGGTCAAATAACGCATTGATTCTCCCAAAACAGGTTCCACATATGGATTCCCCTCAGCATGGATATCCACGACGGCAGGTGGTTATGGGGGAATGGCATATTTCCCTCTTGTTAACAAGATGCCAGACATGCCTGATGAAAATTTCCGTCCCGCTGGAAAATCTGGTTCTGCAACCTCTGGGTTCCTTGGCTTCGCAACATCTTTCGCAGTGTTTCCAACCTCGGAGCATAATTTCCCTCCCAGCGCCGTTAACATTTTCCCACCACCTGGACGCGAAGGGGTTATCTATGTGCTAAAATTCCCTTCGAGCATGAACCTGATTTTAGAAATGGGGATGGTTTTAAGACGAGTCGAGACTTGGCATAGCTCGTCTTGTATGTTACGTATAGAGAATTTCGCAGACTGGCGAGGCTCTGGCGTCGACTCTCGTGTTGTGTCGTCCTGTCTGCGATTGCCCCTTCATCCATCTCATCATCATTCATCATCTTCGCGATTAGCTAAAAGTATCAGAAGAACGAAGTAAAATAAATCCAAATTAATCAATCAATCTTACGTAAGGAGGAGAGGTCTATCTCAATCTCATATTGACTGATTGAATTGATTTCTTTTACATCATGAAGAGTGATGAGAGGAAGTAGATGAAGTGACAGTTACAAACACATATGGACGGCAGACAAGTCTCATAGACGATTGTACTGGCCATGGGCCCAGACGCCAAAGCCTCGTCAGTCTGCAGTCCAGGGTGTACTATAGTCGACGCGCTAGCTACGATAACGACCGGCTGGCTTTGAAGTCCACGGAGCGCGCCCAACAGGTGCAACAATCACATTCAACGCAACAGTGTTGCCACACATCTACTCTACGCCACATTATCCTTCCGCGCACAAGCACCTTCCCACGGTCTCCACATTGAAGTTGCAAAGTACGGCAACAGCGTAGTCGCAGTCATGTGACTGAGACTCCACGTGGAGTAGACGAGCAGAATGACATCTGCGCCCAATGGCTGAAGGTTGAGTGTAATTGGCCGACCCACGCTTATTATTCCCACCCACGTTCGTGGCGGCGGCTTTCTTCAGTTCTTCGACGTTAACGAAGTAAACACGTGGACTTTACGTGGAAGTGAGGTTGACAGTTGGGTGTACTACGTCACCCTTTGCACCCCTCAATCTCAATATTGGGAGCGTCTTTGCCTTGTAACTGAGTGGTCCCAAGTTCGATACAGGATCGAGGCACATGGTGGTTCGGATCCCACTTTAAGCCGTAGATCCAGTCTCGATTAACCTACCTGTGCATAAAAATGGACTAAACTCTATCTCATATCGTGTCTCTAAATAAACGGTATGACCAAAATACACAGCTCGTTTGTGCGTATAGCGTAAAAGGTTATTGAGGCAAACAGCTTTTATCAACAACGTTCTCCTGTTTGAAGCATTGTTTCGAACCCCCGAAAAACAGGATTTTATCAAAAGTGAGATAAAGTGACCTTCCTCAGGGCTAGGGTAACAGGGTCGAAGAGAGCATTCAAATTACAGCTCGGGTGACGTAGATGACATTACAGCAATATTCTTACGTGCGTTCACACGGTTGTCACTAATAGGTCACTAGTAATTACGAAGGAAGGACAGAAAGCTGGCCTACGAAACCTCGCAGCCTATCCAGTGCTGTAAACCCAAAATTTTCAGAAAGTATACCCCAAGCTTCGTGAAACGTTAAGGGGACTTCATCCATTAATTACATGGATGAAGTCTTGTAGCTGCTACAAGAAATAAGCCATTGATGGTATAGAATGCTACTGATGATATTCTAGGCATACATGAGGCGTATTACAATAGAGAATAGGAGTGCAAAGGGTGACCCACATTGTACACCCTACACTTTATTTTGCAGGCAAGTGAGGCACTGGCGTCTGAACGTATGGCCAGTATAATCCTGTAGAGCTGTGGGTTGTCCTGTGTTTTGTCGTTGTGTGTACTGAGTGCCCTTTTACAGCTTCAGCTCTTTAACCCAGGTAAGAATATTTAAGTCCCGACATTACAGTTACGAGGTAAGAGGCTGGACCCCGTATAATTTGACGGGTGCAGAATAGCCTAAGTGCTGACACACCCAAAATTTCGAATCCATTCATTCATCCTTACAATAGATTGGTTGGTTGGTTGGTTGGTTGATTTGGTGTTTCTAAGTCCACTTTATGCACAGTGAGGCTAATCGGGACTGGACCTACAGTTTAAAGTGGGATCCCAACCACTATGTGCCTCTATCGGGTATCGAATCCGGGACCCCTTGATTACACGGCGACGACGCTACCACTGCGCCATCGAGAGGCCCTCCTCACAATAGAGAATGCATTTTTAATATATGAAGCACATATTTTAATGGTTGCATTTGAACGTAAGGAATGTACATTACATCACGTTATTGCATTTTATATTCTTGTCACTTTGTACACTGCTAATAACTTTAATACGAGGGTTGGGGAGTAAGTCATGGCAACCCAGTAATAATTCGACAATCGAAGGATGTATTAAAAATTTGTTATATACAACTGAAAGAATATCCATTATGGATATTTTGTTGGTAGGAATCATGAAAGAAAACTCAAGCAACCCTGTGCCATACACATGTATTAATGTACAAGTTACAAAAACCTGTCTGACCCTGTGACATACACATGTGCACATGTTACAAAAACTTGTCTGATTACGAGTATGATAAACCTTCGAAATAATCTCCCTAATTGTCCATTGCATTATCGTGGAGTATGATTGCATTATGCAGTAGATCTGGACGCTTCTCCCTGATGGCACGTCGTAGATCACAAACTTCAGGTTTGTCATAATCAGACAAGTTTTAGTAACATGTGCATGTCACAGAGTCAGACAGGTTTTTGTAACTTGTACATAAATGCATGTGCATGTCACAGGGTTGCTTGAGTTTTCTTTCATGATTCCTACCAACAAAATATCCATAATGGATACTCTTTCAGTTGTATATAACAAATTTTTAATACATCCTTCGATTGTCGAATTATTACTGGGTTGACATGACTTACTCCCCAATCCCCGTAATTCTGCATTATAACACCAAAAGTGAAAAACGTGCTCTGAATTGTGCATTACTTAAATCGGGCAATAAAGTCTTCTTGTGGAACTGTTTCTACATCCAAAGTGTGACAAGTGGTTTTGCAGCCTTGTATTTCTGAGGGTTAACAGGTGGGCCTTCTAGACCAGTGGTTCCCAAAGTGTGTGTCACGGCGCTCTGGGACTGAAGACACTTACTTGTTAGTCTACATAAGGTTTTAGATATGATCGTTTCAAATATGTTGTTATTTAGTACTTTATACAATTCAAATTGTTCTGATGTGTTTATTTTTTAACTTAAGGCAAGCAACCTAACGACACTAACTGAGCGTTGCAAGTGCTGGACAGGTTTACATTATGACTTGGGCGCCTTGGAAAGATTTTGAAACAATAAGAGCGTCGTTGAAACGAAACAGTTTGAGAACACCTGTTCGAGATACTAAGTTCCCGATGACTCGAAACCAGAAGTATCTTACAGTAATCAGCTCACTGGAGTAAGGGCCAAATTACATAAATAACATAAAAAATATAAACGAAACTTACGTAGAAAATGTATAGTGGAACCACAAGCAAAAAAAACCTGAGCAGACCCTCGACTCCTGTGCACTGTGCTCCCGCGTGGAGCATGCTTCTTTATGGTCCCAGTTTAACGGAAGGAAAAGCTGCGCGGAGACTTGTGGTCGCTCTATATCAGAAGATATACTCCAATGAGTAAGGTTCAGCATGCAGCCTCGATCTCTCCTAGTATTAGGAAAGGAAGGTGACGGCCTTAACCTCAGCATTAGCCGCAGTCGACTATGTATTTAACTTTGTCTAACAACTATATCGACGTGTGGTATTGGAAGACTAATTGCCCTCGTAGATTTTGTAAAGGTGCTGGTCTAAAGTTTACCTCAAATTCATTGTCCTCTAAAATAATACCAACTTGCCAGTCTGCATTTTAACGACCAGATGTTCAATTTTTCATTTATTCAGCGTGCAATGGATTAAACACTATCAACGCCATCTATTGAGCTAGTGTTAATTTACAAGACATGGCTACACTGTCCGGATGGCGGGTAGCTCAAGGGGCGAATGTGCTGCCGCCACGCGGAAAGAGTGAAGTGCAATGAACCGGCGGACATATTGCAGACCCGATTCGACTGGCAAAAACACCAAAAAGCGACTTCGATGACGCTTGGCACCTTGCGCACTTCGCAAAGTGCTTCAGTGCACTTTTTAAGTGCGCGTCCTTCCCTTCCTACTAGAGCACCTCGGCCTTCCACGGTTATCAGAGAACAGCCCGAAGGACGACCTTGTCTCGAGTTGAGGAGATCCAATTCGCCTCCACAGACTCGCACTGATTGAAGAGCTTCTCATTACAGCCGGAAGGGAAAAAACTACTTAATTATGCCTCTCCCTTGCTCTTCAAGAAGCTGGCTGGCTAATATTAATTTCAATTAACGTGCAAGAAACAGGTTTTTCTTTACTCTGCGTCATCAATTAGCCCTTTGCTGAAGTGGTCCTGGTTTGCGAGCCTGCAAACACTTTGTACGATCTTCCTGTCGAATAATTTGTAGGAATAAAACTAACACATGGTCACTTCTGAAGGTTTGGGAGCACACACTCCATTTAGTATGAATAAAACTAACCACGTGCTCAAGTCTGAAGTTAACCCCATTAAGAATAAAACTAAGCACCTGCTCACTTCTGAAGATTTTGAGGCATACACTGCATTTAGTATGAATAGAACTGAGTACTTGATCACTTCTGAAGTTTTAGTGACATACTGGGTGTCCCGAAGTCTTTCCCTGATTACAAACTTTATTCATATCCGCTATAGGTAAGGTAGAGATGTGAAAGTGGTGCCAAAATGTTGGAAAACTAACCAAGTTTTTTTTGTTCCAGGTTTCAGTAACGTGTCTGTAGTGTAGCAGTGTCAGTGCCCAGGAAACCGGAAATGTTCACAAATCAGGAAAAAGCTCAGTGTGTCCCCTGGTATCATTAGGCAACAAAGCCTGTACAATTTGCACTTCCTATGCACGAAAAAATAAACGTTTGTGTAAGATATCATAAAGATAACTTTTTGGCTGATGTTTTACGTGGTTTGAAATCGCTGAGGTTGATGGTTCGGCCACTTCTCGGTAAGTCAGCAACAGATTCTGTGGTCTTGAACTTGTCATACCACGATTAAATGCTCTCGACATCGGGCGGCATCTTTCCATAAGTTGTTTGAAAGTTCCTCTGCATTGTTATTGGTGACCGGGTCTCATGACACACTGAGATTTTTCCTGATTTGTGAACATTTCCGGTTTCCTGGGCATTGACACTGCTACACCACAGCCACGTTATTGAAAACTGGAACAAAAAAACTTGGTTAGTTTTCCAACATTTTGGCACCACTTTCACATCTCTACATTGCATATAGCGGATATGAATAAAGTTTGTAATCAGGGAAAGAGTTCTGGGACACCCGGTATATAATGCATTTGGCATGAATAAAACTGGGCGCTTGTTTATTGAAGATTCTTCTGACATGATCTCTTTGTTGCATGAGAACCAATAAGACAGTAACAATTAATAACTTGCAGATGAGAGTGAAGTTAGCACCCGAAAACGCTTGTTCTATTTCAGATCTCAGTGGTTAAACCAAGAAACCGTCACTGCCAGAATAAAGTCTCAACGCGTACCCTTTTATTTCTTCTTAGTCAGATCATAGGACCTGACAAATCGAATCCTACTGGGAAAATTTGAGGAAAGTTCGTCCAGTGCATTTTAGCGCAATAAACAATGGGAAAGTGGCCTTGCTGAAGGCAACAGAGCAGCTTGGGTTACAAGGACCGAAGCGACCGTGAGAAATTGCAATTCGAGCGACGTGGAGTATCTTTAAGTTCAAACATGCGAGGTTTGGCGTTCGGCCATTACAACCGCATGCTTGTTGTCAAGGATATCGGGTTGCTAAACCTATCCTGTTATTTGGAAATCGGCCAATGGAGAGTAAAGGTTTCAGATTGCTTTGTTAGGCAGGCCAATTGAAAACCAAGTCTGGAGACGAATGCAGAAACGTTCAGTTAGTGACGGAGGGTTACCAAAATGCTTTCGGAGCTATGTCAATCCCATCCCAATCCTCAAGTTTGGTTGGAGGGTTCTACGATTTAGAGTGGGTTCTGGACGGCGGTGTGGACTGCGAATGGTTAACTGGGCAACTAAGCCCCGCGACAGGTTAACTTTGCAGCAGGTTTTATGTATCAATCCACTCTAGAGCGGCACTCAGCATCCCTGTTCCAGTCTCACCTTAACCGCTGAGCTGTTCATATCACAGACAGTGAGAAAATCCGCAGTATTGCAGCGGAACTATTTTCTGTGCGCACGTTTGGGTCTATATATGCGAAAAGTTGCTGCAAGGTTAACCTGTCGCGGGGCGGTGTGTTCGAGTGGGCCCTAGAGCGCCGTGAAACAGTCCTAGCTTACCCAAAGAGTTATAAGAAGCATTTTCAAAGACCAATAAATATCTTAAGACTGTTCGTTTAATCGATTGCACTAAAGCAGAGAGGGCGAGAGACGAAACTAGTGAGAAAGAAGAGAAATACAGAGAAAAAGAGGAGGAAATAAGGGGACAGGAAATACAGAGAGAAGAAAGCACAGAAAGGTAGAGAGAAAGGGGGAAAGAGGTATACAGAGGAAAAAGAGGAAGAAATTGAAACAGGAAAAGAAAGAAGGGACAAGAAATTCAGAGAAGAAAGGACAGAAAAGTAGAGAGAAAAAGAAAGAGGGGAGAAAGAGAGAAGTAAACATAACGAGGGAGAGAAGAAAGAGATTAAGAAATATGAAGAAAAAGATAATGAGTAGATACAAAACGACAGACGAGAAGGGAAGAAAACAAAAGGGAAAAAACTAAAGAGACAGAGAAATAGAAGACACAAGAATGAATGACGAGGGAAAGAGAAAGATGAAAAAAGATTAAAAACCCTAAAAATGTCTATTAACGCCGCTGATGCTACCCTTCCTGTGGCATCAAACAAAGCATTTGAACACAGGAATTGCTCGGGCTGATTTCTTTGGGGAAAATTATTCAGAAAGTAACAATAATTTAAAATTACGTATTTCTTACCCAAAATTACAGCCCTCTGAGAAATATCCATGCTGACTCACCTGTAAAGAAAAAGGAAGGGAATTTTAGTTTTCACAATACAAATATTATTCTGTGGACATGGTTGCTAACTCTAGATACATAACTCGAAATTGGGTACATTTGTAATGTCAAATGAAGGTGCTATTGAACGTATGTTTATCTGTGGCAGTAGTAACCTCTGCCACCATGGTGGATGTGCAGCGTTACGCGTTGAGAAGAGACAGTTTCCAGGTTCGACCCGTGGTCAGCCATGAGTCACTAGTTGCTTTATCCTTGCGATTAATCGAAGAGGTAAGATAGCCATGTAAAATAACCGAGATGGAAATAAAGATACAGTAAAGGTTGCAACGAATAGAGCAAGCCAAGATTCACATACACATTTTAATTTCACGCAGTGTGTAAACCTATCCTCTGTCCTGTGTAAGAACGAAGTTAATATCAACAAATAAACGAGGCTTCTGAGAAATCATATTGGTTGCTTGAATGAGCGTAGGAATACAGTGCACGTGATAAAGCCATCCATATATGACACAACGTAGCTGATGTACAAAAGTTGTGAGACCTTATATTACGATCTGTACATCTTCGGCAAAATAACATGTGCTTTTGATTACGTTAACTTCTTAGTAACAGTGGATGGAGATTAGGGCCTTGGATTTGTCTTAACCCCTCCGCTGCGGAGACTGGCTTTCAATCTTAATCATGTGACCCAATAGCATTAAACAACCTTTCACTCTGATTCATTTGTCCCAATAGCATTAAGTAACCTTTCATTCTTATTCATTTGTCCCAATAGCATTAAGTAACCTTTCATTCTTATTCATATGTATCAATAGCATTAAGTAACCTTTCATTCTTATTCATATGTATCAATAGCATTAAGTAACATTTCATTCTTATTCATATGTATCAATAGCATCAAGTAACGTTTCACTCATTCATTTGTCCCAATAGCATTAAATAACCTTTCATTCGTATTCATATGTCTGAATAGCATTTATTATCTATGCGATACAAACACACATGTTAACAAGATTAACTGCATTTATTAAGAAACTCGCAAACAACATAACATTTTACATTATATCGAAACTACGTTATCCATTCCACGTTTGGTTTGCACAGATTATTGCCCGGCAACAGTATCTGGCTTCTTCTTCTTCTAGGAGGTAGCACTACATTCATATGTCCCAATAGCATTAAATAACCATTCAATCTTATTCATATGTCCGAATAGCATTAAGTAACCTTTCAATCTCATTCATATATCCTAATAGCATTAAGTAACCGCTAAGGCTGCTAGGACTTACTGGATTATTTTTCACACTAGAAACTTACTTCTAAACAGAGAAAGTCAGTAATATTTTTTTTTATTGATTGATTTTGTTTATTATATTTTGCTTTTCTGTCACTTTTAGCTAATCGCGAAGATGAGGATGAGTGATGATATTGTGAAATTGATGACACTCACTATGAACTTCCATGTCCAGGCCGGGATTCAAACCCGGGACCCCTGTCACGGAGGTCGGTGAATTCAGTAATTGCTGTAGAAGATGACGGGCGAGAGTGCTTTCATAATGTATCATTCAGAACAGAGACGCAGAGGATGTGGGTGATGAGGGGCGAGCAGTGTGCGACCAACCCATACATCACAGGAGGCATCTGGATGGCCTGGCTTGACCTCCCGGAGTGGCATGTCCGAGTAACGGGGGAAGCGTGTGTTTGTAGGGGAGAGAGAGGAGGTTCGACAGCCGAATGTTAATTCTGGACTCGTGGTTTATTCATGATACGCACGGGTGATAAGCGGTTCTCACGCTGGTTGGGTGCGTTACGCATGTGTACACTTATTTCCTACTTTCGCCTTCCCTGTTTCCCTTAATCTGTTTCAATATCTTTCAATATGTCCTTGAACTTATATCTTCATCTTCGTTTTCTTCTCTTTTTCTTGTTCTTGCTTCTTACTCTCCTCCTTCGTTTGTTTTTCTGCCATCTGTTTTACTCTTTCCCTTTCCCTCGATATTATACTTCTCTGCCTTCTCTCTTTCTGTCTTGCTTCCTTATTACACTCTCTCTCTCATTTATTTCTCTTTCGTTCTCTCTCTTCTGGCTCTCACTTCTTTGTCTTTTTTCTTTCTATACCGTCTAGCTGTCAATTCTCTATCCTTTCCCCTGTTTTCCTTATGCACGTTTAGTTCTATTTTTTTCCTCTGGTTCTTCATTTTTCTTACCCTCTTGTTCTTTGGCTTTATAGTTAGATTTATCTTCTTTATCCTCTGTTTGACTCTTGAGTCCTCTTTCTACTTTACCTTTCTATCTCCAGTATATTTACTTTTCTTTTTTCTCTACTCTCTGCTTCTTATTTCTTCACTTTCCTCTCTATCTCGCTGCTTACCTCTCTTGCTTACTCACCCTTCTGTCGTTTCACTTTTATATTTTTTCTTTAATCTCTGGCTTTCATTTCTTATATTTTTTTCTCTCTCTCTCTCGCTTCTGGAGCACCGGTTCTTCATTTTAGTTTCATCTTCTCTCTCTACGTTTTGCCACTTGCTTTGTATTTATCTGCTTTCCCCTTTCTATTTTTCGCTTCTTTAATTTTTTGCCTTCTTTCTCCAATTTCTATATTTCTCATTTCTCTCGCTTCTTCAGTCTCTCTCTTCCTCATCCTTCTGTCTCAGTCTTTTATTTATTTCTTCTCTTTCTACTTTCCTGCCTTCGCTTCTTTATCTTGTCTCTCTCTGACTTACTTCTCTTCTTTCCTATCATTCTCTCTCGGTTATGTCCTGCCCCTTCTTTCCTCCTCTCCCCCTTAAAACGTTTTTACATAACGATAGCACGTAACTGGGATATCAATATATCTACTAATTAAGAATTCAATTTTTTTACACAATTGAATTGGGTTGAATTTTTGTTATGCACAGGGACTGAGCCTACAGTTTAAAGTGGGATCTGCACCAGTATGTATGACTTCCACCGGGTATCGAATCCAAGGACCCTAGATTACAAGGCGATTACTTTACCACTATGCCATCGGGGAGGTCGTATATACTTTAACACTCAAAATAGTTTTAAAATAACTTAAAATACTAAAACTCTTGAACCAGCGAACTTCAGGGCTTCCTCTATTTCTACGCCAGTGTTGCAAACTTGCTGGCAAACATAAATCCCATTTCTGGATGGGGAACCCTTTGTCAGCGACATTGAAAAGTGACCACACTAGGTTGCGTGGTGGGCGATTGAAGAGCGAATCATGCAACAGGACCATAAACATTTTTATGAATGGCATTACACAGTGACGTCACAGCAATATGACCTCATAAACTCGTTACGGCGGTGGCAAATACGTAACAATGCAGACGTAACAAAGCAGAACATCACCTTGGAAAAGGAAAGAAAAGAGTTCCCTTTGTCCTTGCGGCAATGGAGGGATTCCCATCCTTGAGACCACGTGACTAAGGAAGAAAGAGGTTTCCTTACTTATTTAAGAACCAAGGAGTTTTTCTTCCTCGCTATAGAGATCCGAAACAACAATGCCTGTCATTCAACATTCATAGCGACCAATCAATTACTTAGGTTCGCAGATTCCCCTGGGGAGTTGAAATCGAAGTTGAGGATCGATCTTCGGAGGGGAAGAAGCCCCCTTTGTTTCTCCTCTGGCGACGCGATTTGGTTAAAGCTGAATGACTCATTTGCATGAAACGGGCTTGTGAACCACCTGAGAAACGTTGAAGGCCTCCGATCAGATAAAATCATTATTAGGTTCAGAACACGAGGTGAGCCTGTTTTTACTTCCTCTCACTATCAGCTGTTTCTATGTTTTCAAGGGGCGTGCTGTCCAAAAGCTTCACACTATGTCAGCAGAGCTACTAAAGCTTAACGCACACTGAGACGCCGGAAATGCGTCTGCTGCGTTGTTGCCGCGTTTCTCGCGTCTCAGTGGGCGTTAAGCTTAAAGTTCTTACCAGACGCTTCACACTATGTCAGCAGAGCTAGAGTCCAACACAGATATTTCTGCCGTGCGATGCGCGACACAACTAAAGAAGCAGTGTTGCTAATGGAGTAAAAAAGGTAAAAAAAAGTAAAGTGCTCCCCTGTGCATAGCACCACGCCATGAAGGCGTGTAGGGGGTGTGGGGGTAACGCCCCACACTTTCTTGATCCGGTCGTGAGTGGGGTGATGTGATCAGCATCACGCCCCTGACCGCCATGTTATTCGACGCTGGGTGGGCGCCGGGGTCGCTTCCACCGTTAGAAAAGTACCCGGATTTCAGCCGGCCGGGGATCGAACACGGGACCTTTAGCATGGTAGTCAGACGCGTTACCGACTGAGCCACCGCGGCCACCTAATGGAGTAGATAGAAAGTGCGCCGATGCACAGCTGTTACGTACAACAAGAAAATTAGAGAATTCAGGTCTACCTAACGTTGAGTTTTAAACGTTATGCATTATACCAGGACTAGGATTAATATGTACTAACAAGTGGCTTTGTATGTAGCTACATACATATGGACTAAAAATTCGCAAAATATGAACTAACACATACGTAAAATTACCAATCCCAAAACCCGTATACACTGGTACGGAACTGCAACGGCAGATAATAACATGCCAATGTGTTAAACCGCGACAATTGGACCACAACACTCCTCAAGCAGTATTATTATTTCCTCTCTGTGATCGGCGACAGTCGGTTGCCTTTGTTGTACATTTATAAACGATGCCGGCTTCCAAAACAATAACAACATATACTGCCACTAGACGATAAACTGCGCGGCTTTTTCTTTTGCTATGAACCAGGGCCGGCGCTAGTCATTTTGCCTCCCTGGGCGGTGGCGATCGCCCCCCCCCCCCCCCCCCCCCGTCATTACGCAGCAACGGGAAATTGAAAATCAATATATTCCTAAGTAAAACATCAAAATATAAAATAAATAATGAGACTTCTTATGCTATTTCAATACTATTAAGCGCAAAAGAATATCTCGCTCCACCACAGTTTTCAATAGGCTTATTTTTTCTTCTCTTCAAATTTTGCTGCCCTGAAAATTTGTCGCTCTGGGCGGTGGCACGGTTCGCCCTCCCCTTCCGCCGGCCCTGCTATGAAAACAATACGCATCGCATTAAGCAGCAAAAATAACAGCCTCCTCTATGCAATTTCTACAAGAACTCCAGGACTTCAGGAATTCCAGTCGCAGCCGCTGCTCTCTTGCCAAAATTCTTTATTGGGATGCTAACACCTTGACTGGCTTCCTCCTTCATGAACTCGTGCCCGTTGCTTAGAATTTCCCGAGCTTGGCTATGCAAGGTTTTTGATTTCAACTTTAACAGAACTGGAGGCATTATGGAATTTAATGTTAATTAACAAACACACACTTTCACATACTCACACGCAATACACGCACACAACGTCAAACCGGTCAAATACTTAGTATAAAATAAAAATATGGTGCTTCCAATCCAACAAAACTCACCGTCACTTTACCTGGCTTTCTCCTTCCGTGACAGAAATAGTGCTTCATTATTACAGTTGGCAACACTAGTTACTAGCTAGCCAATGAACATGCACTGCATAAAAGAAGCAACCACTACGCCGTGCTATATTGCCACATTACCGTCCCTGCCGAACGGTGTAAACCGCGAGCTGGAGCGCTATTCAATTGTTTTCAATGATGTTTGCGCGAGTGTGTCCAGGAATGGAATGACAATATGGCAACAATCGCGAAGATTGGCGAGCAGGGTAGAACACGTGATGCTAAGTGAGAGGGAGACGAAACGAAAATTGGTATCTACGCAACGGCAAAGATATGTTTGTTGTGGTCTACTAAAACTCTTCCCAGACGCTTCACACTATGTCAGCAGGGCTACTAAAGGGTTTCACATTATGTTGGCGGGGCTATTAAATGGCTTCCCAGACTCTTCACACTCTCTTAACAGAGCTAGTAAACCGATCCATAGGCTCCTCACAACGTGTTAGCAGGACTACTAGAGAGCTCTTTAGAAGCTCTCAAGTATACAGGGTGTATCTAAATTCCCATTACAGACTTTGAGGGCTTGTAGTGGGGACCAAAACGGTTACGTTTTGCATAGGAACTCATGTCCGGAAACGTACAGTTTCCCCGCTACAAGCAAAACACCACAACACACATTGAACACTCCCACTTTTGCTGCTTACTGTACGTTGTTTTTGCATAGTTGCAGCGTCCACTTACAAGAAGGGCTCGATGTGGCGACCATTGACTTCAACACACGTATTGTGTTCTGGTACACACGTTCACCAACACCTGCTAGTCCAACATCCGCTGCTGCCATAACCCGCACTAGAAGGTCTTCCTCTGATTCCACCTGGGTCTCGTAAATCAGGCTCTTCATGTGGCCCCACATGAAATAATGGAGCGGAGTCAAGTCCAGCGAACGCGCAGGCCAACATACTTATACCCTGGCCATTGGGACCGAAAACGCGGGAGAGTTCAACGTCTGTTGTGGTGGTGTTTTACTTGTTGCGGGAAAACTGTACGTTTCCGGACATGAGTTCCTATGCAAAACTTAACCGTTCTGGTCCCCACTACAAGCCCTCAAAGTCTGTAATGGGAATTTAGATACACCCTGTATTAGCAGAGCTACTAAAGCGCTTCCCAAACACACTACAACATGTTATCAGAGCTAATAAAGCTCTTTCCAGACTCTCACACTGTGCTAACATAGCTACAATAGCGCTTCCTGGACGCTTCACACAATTTTAGGAGAGCTACTAAATCGTTCCTGATGCTTTTCGCAGCTGGTTAGCAGAACCACTAAAGCGCTCTCTTCCCAGTATGTTAGCAGAGCTACTAAAGCGCTTTCCTGGCGTTTCACACTACGTTAGCAGAGCTACTAAAGCGCTTTCCTGGCGTTTCACACTACGTTAGCAGACCTACTAAAGCGCTTCCCTGGCGTTTCACACTACGTTAGCAGACCTACTAAAGCGCTTCCCTGGCGTTTCACACTATGTTAGCAGAGCTACTAAAGCGCTTTCCTGGCGTTTCACACTACGTTAGCAGACCTACTAAAGCGCTTCCCTGGCGTTTCGCACTATGTTAGCAGACCTACTAAAGCGCTTCCCTGGCGTTTCGCACTATGTTAGCAGACCTACTAAAGCGCTTCCCTGGCGTTTCACACTATGTTAGCAGACCTACTAAAGCGCTTCCCTGGCGTTTCACACTATGTTAGCAGAGCTACTAAAGCGCTAAAGCGAAAAGGAAAAGGTGGTAGTTCTGGGCTTGCTTGAGTTTGTTTTTAAATCAAATCGGCACTGGACCTACAGTTTAAACTGGGATCAGAACCACTATGTGTATCCACCGAACCAGGGGGCCCTTTTATGACAAGTCAACAACGTTACCACAATCGGCGAAGCCCTTCTGAACTCGTAGTAAACGAAGAGGGGCAGAAACCGAAGAGATGTGTGGAGAAAATTACTGTAAAACACGGCATGTGTAACTCATCGCCGTAAAGTTAGGCAACACGCATAACTGCCATGCTGTGAAGCGAACATTTCAGGATATACATGTTCAATTTTCATTGCCGCTGACGGTACTTGAAATCCATTGGATAAAATAATTGCTCCATCCTGTCGATGAAAACTGCTTTCACCGCGACGCAAATCTAGAAAGTGAAAAATTGCAAAAAAATTTCACTCTAATCTCACTGCGCGTCAATAAGCACGCGTAAATGATAAATCCCCCGAATGGAGTGGACCGTGTCGCCGAAATGGAAGCCTGCATATTTCATGGTCGCCCGTCCTAGTGGAAATAATTAGTGTACAAACATTCGTGCGCCGCGAAAAAAAATGAGAGTGATTGGCCGTGAATATTACAGGGATTTTTAATTGATGCTGACGAGAGAAATTTCAAATCACGTAATGTCTCGATCGTTCCAGGACGATAATTTCACGTGATGATTCAGGGTTAATTTCATTCGCCGTGTGGCGTCACACATTCCCCTCCCCCTTTCTCTTGAAATAGGGAAATTTCATAAAGAAATATACTTGAAATTTATTATATTTTGTAGAAAAAGTTCTTTGAAAGTTCCATCCCTTACAAGAGCAAGTACTTGCAAAATTACTGAAGGAAAATTGATGAAACGAAGTGAAAAATAAATCCAGTAAGAACGAAATGGGTAAAATATAATCAAATTAAAACTAAAATGAGAAAGTGTTGAACATAAAATGAGTGAAATGAAGTCGAAAAAGTGAAAATCGGTGTAAGGGAAGGAAAATATGAGCGAAATGAACTAAATGGGAACAAAATTAAGGGGGATAAAATGTAAGGGAAATAACAAAAATGCATAAAATAGTAACAATAAGGATACGTCTAAAATAGATACATAGTAAGAAGGAAACAAAATAAGAAGGGAACTGATACAAGAAAAACGAAATAAGATAGAAACAGGTAAGAGAAGCAAAATAAGGAGTCAGATAAAGCAAACAGAATAAGAAAGAAGCTGATAAAATACATAGAAACAATAAAAGTGAGAAAAAAACGAATGCAATAGTAACAAAATAAGAAGGCAACAGATAAAAGACTAACAAATAAGACGGAAACAGGTAAAACAAAACAAGAAAAAATAGTACATGAGGAAGAAAGTAATATTCAATGTACACAAGAAAGAAACGGGTGCGATAGATATAAAATAAGGAAATGGATAAAAGGAAATGAATTAAAAATGTATAAAATAATAACAAAATAATTGTAAAAAAATAAATGTTAAACGACAAGAGTATATATATAATGAAGTGAATACATTGGGAAAAGTGGAAAAGAAACAAAATTAGACCAAAAAGTATTCAAGTGAAAGAAGAAAAATTTAAAAGAGAAGCAAAATAAGGAAACGTAAAAAGGGATAAAATAAGAAAGAAAATAAGAGAAACAATCATTAAACTGCTATAAAAGAGACATAATAAGAACGGAGATAATGAAAGAGCAAAACGAATAAGAGAAAATAAGAACGAAACGGATAAAAAGGAAAGAAAGATCGATGCTGATGAAGAAAAGGAAAATGAAATAAGAGCGAAGCATGAAATGAACGGTGAAAAACAATCACAGGAGAAATGAAGACGAGAGGGAGAGAGATAGTAAGACTGGATGCTGTGAGGTTACCATTTGGCGGAAATACAAGCAGCCAAGTATGCCCCGAGGTGGAAATGTGTTTGTCGCAAGGTCAAAAGACTGACCACGAGCAGGGCCACTAATCTGAAGGCCTTGAGAAGTCAGCGAGAGGAATTCTCTCGCCGGGAGTCACAGAACCTGTCCTCTTTGTTCCTGGACTTTGTTTACACCAGCGATGACTCGCATGGTGCTCCTCTGGACGCGGGTTTAAACCCTGGGAGAACTGACTGGGTGGTCGTCGGGTCTCGAATTTTCCCTGGACGCTCTACCTTACTCTCGCCCAACTTCTTTTTAACTTCGCGGCCAAATAGGTAACCAAATGTTTTTACTTCTGCCATCAAATCGGTGCCCAAATATTTTTTTTATCTTTCCGAGCACATCTGTGATCAAATAGGTGATCATTTTTTTTTACCTCCGCAGTCAAATAGGTGAGGAATTTTTACCTCCGCGGTCAAATAGGTGATGAATTTTTTACCTCTGCGGTCAAATAGGTGATCAAATGTCTTACCCCGTTGTCAAAGAGGTGACAAAATGTTTTACCTCCGCGGTCAAACTGGTGCCAAAATATTACCCGTCAAATAGGTGATCAAATTTTTACTTCCGCGGTCAAATATAGGTAACCAATTTTTTTACCTGCGCGGTCAAACTGGTGACCAAATTCTTACCTTCGCGGTCAAATAGGTGGCCAAATTTTTTACCTCTGCGGTCAAATAGGTGACCAAATTTTTTACCTCCGCGGTCAAATAGGTGACCAAATTTTTTACCTCCGCGGTCAAATAGGTGACCAAATTTTTTACCTCCGCGGTCAAATAGGTGACCAAATTTTTTACCTCTGCGGTCAAATAGGTGACCAAATTCTTACCTTCGCGGTCAAATAGGTGACCAAATTTTTTACCTCCGCGGTCAAATAGGTGACCAAATTTTTTACCTCCGCGGTCAAATAGGTGACAAAATGTTTTACCTCCGCGGTCAAATAGGTGACCAAATTTTTTACCTCTGCGGTCAAATAGGTGACCAAATTCTTACCTCCGCGGTCAAATAGGTGACCAAATTTTTTACCTCCGCGGTCAAATAGGTGACCAAATTCTTACCTTCGCGGTCAAATAGCTGACCAAATTTTTTACCTCCGCGGTCAAATAGGTGACCAAATTTGTTACCTCCGCGGTCAAATAGGTGACAAAATGTCTTACCTCCGCGGTCAAATAGGTGACCAAATTTTTTACCTCTGCGGTCAAATAGGTGACCAAATTCTTACCTTCGCGGTCAAATAGGTGACCAAATTTTTTACCTCTGCGGTCAAATAGGTGACCAAATTTTTTACCTCTGCGGTCAAATAGGTGACCAAATTTTTTACCTCCGCGGTCAAATAGGTGACCAAATATTTTACCTCCGCGGTCAAATAGGCGACCAAATTTTTTACCTCCGCGGTCAAATAGGTGACCAAATTTTTTAACTCTGCGGTCAAATAGGTAACCAAATTCTTACCTTCGCGGTCAAATAGGTGACAAAATGTTCGACCACCCCGGTCAAATAGGCGACCAAATTTTTTACCTCTGCGGTCAAATAGGTGACCAAATTTTTTACCTCTGCGGTCAAATAGGTAACCAAATTCTTACCTTCGCGGTCAAATAGGTGACAAAATGTTCGACCTCCCCGGTCAAATAGGTGACCAAATTTTTTACCTCTGCGGTCAAATAGGTGACCAAATTTTTTACCTCCGCGGTCAAATAGGTGACCAAATATTTTACCTCCGCGGTCAAATAGGTGACCAAATATTTTACCTCCGCGGTCAAATAGGTGACCAAATATTTTACCTCCGCGGTCAAATAGGTGACCAAATTTTTTACCTCCCGGTCAAAAAGGTGACCAAATATTTTATCTCCGCGGTCAAATAGGTGACCAAATTTTTTACCTCCGCGGTGAAATAGGTGACCAAATTTTTTACCTCTGCGGTCAAATAGGTGACCAAATATTTTACCTCTGCAGTCAAATAGGTGACCAAATTTTTTACCTCTGCGGTCAAATAGGTGACCAAATTTTTTACCTCTGCGGTCAAATAGGTGACCAAATTTTTTACCTCTGCGGTCAAATAGGTGACCAAATTTTCTACCTCCGCGGTCAAATAGGTGACCAAATTTTCTACCTCCGCGGTCAAATAGGTGACCAAATATTTTACCTCCGCGGTCGAACAGGTGACCAAATTTTTTACCTCCGCTCTCAAACAGGTGACCGGGGTGTAAGGGGTGACCTTCCACGTAGTACACCCAAATTTCAACCTCACTTCCACGTTAGTACACCCTGGACTGCAGACTAACGAGGCTCTGGCGACTAACCCCATGGCCAGAATAATTTTGTTTGTGTTGTCCTGTTATTTTGTCCGCATGTGTGCTGAGTGTTCTTTGCAGCCTCGGCTTTTAACGAAAGTCAAAACATTTTAATATTTTATGATTTTAATTAAGCAACGTTTGAGTTGTTATGTGAAACGGTAAGGGGCTGGACCCCGTATAGTGTGACGGGTGCAAAATAGCCTTAGTTCTGACGCACCCAAAATTTTAAAATCCAAATCAAATCAAATCAAACTGGTGCCCAAATTTTTTACCTCTGCGGTCAAATAGGTGACCAATTTTTTTACCTCCGCGGTCAAATAGGTAACAAAATTCTTACCTTCGCGGTCAAATAGGTGACAAAATATTTTACCTCCGCGGTCAAATAGGTGACCAAATATTTTACCTCCGCGGTCAAATAGGTGACCAACTTTTTACCTCTGCGGTCAAATAGGTGACCAAATTTTTTACCTCCGCGGTCAAATAGGTAACCAAATTTTTTACCTTCGCGGTCAAACAGGTGACCAAATTTTTTACCTCCGCGGTCAAATAGGTGACCAAATTTTTTACCTCTGCGTTCAAATAGGTGACCAAACTTTTTACCTCGGCGGTCAAATAGGTAACCAAATTTTTTACCTCCGCGGTCAAATAGGTGACCAAATTCTTACCTTCGCGGTCAAATAGGTGACCAAATTTTTTACCTCTGCGGTCAAATAGGTGACCAAATTTTTTACCTCTGCGGTCAAATAGGTGACCAAATTTTTTACCTCCGCGGTCAAATAGGTGACCAAATATTTTACCTCCGCGGTCAAATAGGTGACCAAATTTTTTACCTCTGCGGTCAAATAGGTGACCAAATTTTTTACCTCCGCTCTCAAACAGGTGACCGGGGTGTAAGGGGTGACCTTCCACGTAGTACACCCAAATTTCAACCTCACTTCCACGTTAGTACACCCTGGACTGCAGACTAACGAGGCTCTGGCGACTGACCCCATGGCCAGTATAATTTTGTTTGTGTTGTGCCTTAATTTTGTCCGCATGTGTGCTGAGTGTTCTTGCAGCCTCGGCTTTTAACGAAAGTCAAAACATTTTAATATTTTATGATTTTAATTAAGCAACGTTTGAGTTATGTGAAACGGTAAGGGGCTGGACCCCGTATAGTGTGACGGGTGCAAAATAGCCTTAGTGCTGACGCACCCAAAATTTTAAAATCCAAATCAAATCAAATCAAATCAAACTGGTGCCCAAGTTTTTTTACCTCTGCGGTCAAATAGGTGACCAAATATTTTACCTCCCCGGTCAAATAGGTGACCAAATTTTTTACCTCTGCTGTCAAATAGGTGACCAAATATTTTACCTCCGCGGTCAAATAGGTGACCAAATTTTTTACCTCTGCGGTCAAATAGGTGACCAAATTTTTTACCTCCGCGGTCAAATAGGTAACCAAATTTTTTACCTCCGCGGTCAAATAGGTGACAAAATGTTTACCTCCGCGGTCAAATAGGTGACCAAATTTTTTACCTCTGCGGTCAAATAGGTGACCAAATTCTTACCTTCGCGGTCAAATAGGTGACCAAATTTTTTACCTCTGCGGTCAAATAGGTGACCAAATTTTTTACCTCTGCGGTCAAATAGGTGACCAAATTTTTTACCTCCGCGGTCAAATAGGTGACCAAATATTTTACCTCTGCGGTCAAATAGGTGACCAAATTTTTTACCTCTGCGGTCAAATAGGTGACCAAATTTTTTACCTCCGCGGTCAAATAGGTAACCAAATTCTTACCTTCGCGGTCAAATAGGTGACAAAATGTTTTACCTCCGCGGTCAAATAGGTGACCAAATTTTTTACCTCCGCGGTCTAATAGGTGACCAAATTTTTTACCTCTGCGGTCAAATAGGTGACCAAATTTTTTACCTCCGCGGTCAAATATGTGACCAAATTTTTTACCTCTGCGGTCAAATAGGTGACCAAATTTTTTACCTCTGCGGTCAAATAGGTGACCAAATATTTTACCTCTGCGGTCAAATAGGTGACCAAATATTTTACCTCTGCGGTCAAATAGGTGACCAAATTTTTTACCTCTGCGGTCAAACAGGTGACCAAATTTTTTACTTCTGCGGTCAAATAGGTGACCAAATTTTTTACCTCTGCGGTCAAATAGGTGACCAAATTTTTTACCTCTGCGGTCAAATAGGTGACCAAATTTTTTACCTCCGCGGTCAAATAGGTGACCAAATATTTTACCTCCGCGGTCAAATAGGTGACCAAATATTTTACCTCCGCGGTCAAATAGGTGACCAAATATTTTACCTCCGCGGTCAAATAGGTGACCAAATTTTTTACCTCCCGGTCAAAAAGGTGACCAAATATTTTATCTCCGCGGTCAAATAGGTGACCAAATTTTTTACCTCCGCGGTGAAATAGGTGACCAAATTTTTTACCTCTGCGGTCAAATAGGTGACCAAATATTTTACCTCTGCAGTCAAATAGGTGACCAAATTTTTTACCTCTGCGGTCAAATAGGTGACCAAATTTTTTACCTCTGCGGTCAAATAGGTGACCAAATTTTTTACCTCTGCGGTCAAATAGGTGACCAAATTTTCTACCTCCGCGGTCAAATAGGTGACCAAATTTTCTACCTCCGCGGTCAAATAGGTGACCAAATATTTTACCTCCGCGGTCGAACAGGTGACCAAATTTTTTACCTCCGCTCTCAAACAGGTGACCGGGGTGTAAGGGGTGACCTTCCACGTAGTACACCCAAATTTCAACCTCACTTCCACGTTAGTACACCCTGGACTGCAGACTAACGAGGCTCTGGCGACTAACCCCATGGCCAGAATAATTTTGTTTGTGTTGTCCTGTTATTTTGTCCGCATGTGTGCTGAGTGTTCTTTGCAGCCTCGGCTTTTAACGAAAGTCAAAACATTTTAATATTTTATGATTTTAATTAAGCAACGTTTGAGTTGTTATGTGAAACGGTAAGGGGCTGGACCCCGTATAGTGTGACGGGTGCAAAATAGCCTTAGTTCTGACGCACCCAAAATTTTAAAATCCAAATCAAATCAAATCAAACTGGTGCCCAAATTTTTTACCTCTGCGGTCAAATAGGTGACCAATTTTTTTACCTCCGCGGTCAAATAGGTAACAAAATTCTTACCTTCGCGGTCAAATAGGTGACAAAATATTTTACCTCCGCGGTCAAATAGGTGACCAAATATTTTACCTCCGCGGTCAAATAGGTGACCAACTTTTTACCTCTGCGGTCAAATAGGTGACCAAATTTTTTACCTCCGCGGTCAAATAGGTAACCAAATTTTTTACCTTCGCGGTCAAACAGGTGACCAAATTTTTTACCTCCGCGGTCAAATAGGTGACCAAATTTTTTACCTCTGCGTTCAAATAGGTGACCAAACTTTTTACCTCGGCGGTCAAATAGGTAACCAAATTTTTTACCTCCGCGGTCAAATAGGTGACCAAATTCTTACCTTCGCGGTCAAATAGGTGACCAAATTTTTTACCTCTGCGGTCAAATAGGTGACCAAATTTTTTACCTCTGCGGTCAAATAGGTGACCAAATTTTTTACCTCCGCGGTCAAATAGGTGACCAAATATTTTACCTCCGCGGTCAAATAGGTGACCAAATTTTTTACCTCTGCGGTCAAATAGGTGACCAAATTTTTTACCTCCGCTCTCAAACAGGTGACCGGGGTGTAAGGGGTGACCTTCCACGTAGTACACCCAAATTTCAACCTCACTTCCACGTTAGTACACCCTGGACTGCAGACTAACGAGGCTCTGGCGACTGACCCCATGGCCAGTATAATTTTGTTTGTGTTGTCCCTTAATTTTGTCCGCATGTGTGCTGAGTGTTCTTGCAGCCTCGGCTTTTAACGAAAGTCAAAACATTTTAATATTTTATGATTTTAATTAAGCAACGTTTGAGTTATGTGAAACGGTAAGGGGCTGGACCCCGTATAGTGTGACGGGTGCAAAATAGCCTTAGTGCTGACGCACCCAAAATTTTAAAATCCAAATCAAATCAAATCAAATCAAACTGGTGCCCAAGTTTTTTTACCTCTGCGGTCAAATAGGTGACCAAATATTTTACCTCCCCGGTCAAATAGGTGACCAAATTTTTTACCTCTGCTGTCAAATAGGTGACCAAATATTTTACCTCCGCGGTCAAATAGGTGACCAAATTTTTTACCTCTGCGGTCAAATAGGTGACCAAATTTTTTACCTCCGCGGTCAAATAGGTAACCAAATTTTTTACCTCTGCGGTCAAATAGGTGACCAAATTTTTTACCTCTGCGGTCAAATAGGTGACCAAATTTTTTACCTCCGCGGTCAAATAGGTGACCAAATATTTTACCTCTGCGGTCAAATAGGTGACCAAATTTTTTACCTCTGCGGTCAAATAGGTGACCAAATATTTTACCTCCGCGGTCAAATAGGTAACCAAATTCTTACCTTCGCGGTCAAATAGGTGACAAAATGTTTTACCTCCGCGGTCAAATAGGTGACCAAATTTTTTACCTCCGCGGTCTAATAGGTGACCAAATTTTTTACCTCTGCGGTCAAATAGGTGACCAAATTTTTTACCTCCGCGGTCAAATAGGTGACCAAATTTTTTACCTCTGCGGTCAAATAGGTGACCAAATTTTTTACCTCTGCGGTCAAATAGGTGACCAAATATTTTACCTCTGCGGTCAAATAGGTGACCAAATATTTTACCTCTGCGGTCAAATAGGTGACCAAATTTTTTACCTCTGCGGTCAAACAGGTGACCAAATTTTTTACTTCTGCGGTCAAATAGGTGACCAAATTTTTTACCTCTGCGGTCAAATAGGTGACCAAATTTTTTACCTCTGCGGTCAAATACGTGACCAAATTTTTTACCTCCGCTCTCAAACAGGTGACCGGGGTGTAAGGGGTGACCTTCCACGTAGTGCACCCAAATTTCAACCTCACTTCCACGTTAGTACACCCTGGACTGCAGACTAACGAGGCTCTGGCGACTGACCCCATGGCCAGTATAATTTTGTTTGTGTTGTCCTGTTATTTTGTCCGCATGTGTGCTGAGTGTTCTTTGCAGCCTCGGCTTTTAACGAAAGTCAAAACATTTTAATATTTTATGGTTTTAATTAAGCAACGTTAGAGTTGTTATGTGAAACGGTAAGGGGCTGGACCCCGTATAGTGTAACGGGTGCTAAATAGCCTTAGTGCTGACGCACCCAAAATTTTAAAATCCAAATCAAATCAAATCAAATCAAACTGGTGCCCAAATTTTTTACCTCTGCGGTCAAATAGGTGACCAAATTTTTTTTACCTCCGCGGTCAAATAGGTAACCAAATTCTTACCTTCGCGGTCAAATAGGTGACAAAATGTTTTACCTCCGCGGTCAAATAGGTGACCAAATATTTTACCTCCGCGGTCAAATAGGTGACCAAATTTTTTACCTCTGCGGTCAAATAGGTGACCAAATTTTTTACCTCCGCGGTCAAATAGGTAACCAAATTTTTTACCTCCGCGGTCAAATAGGTGACAAAATGTTTTACCTCCGCGGTCAAATAGGTGACCAAATTTTTTACCTCTGCGGTCAAATAGGTGACCAAATTCTTACCTTCGCGGTCAAATAGGTGACCAAATTTTTTACCTCTGCGGTCAAATAGGTGACCAAATTTTTTACCTCTGCGGTCAAATAGGTGACCAAATTTTTTACCTCCGCGGTCAAATAGGTGACCAAATTTTCTACCTCCGCGGTCAAATAGGTGACCAAATATTTTACCTCCGCGGTCAAACAAGTGACCAAATTTTTTACCTCCGCTCTTAAACAGGTGACCGGAGTGTAAGGCGTGACCTTCCACGTAGTACACCCAAATTTCAACCTCACTTCCACGTTAGTACACCCTGGACTGCAGACTAACGAGGCTCTGGCGACTGACCCCATGGCCAGTATAATTTTGTTTGTGTTGTCCTGTTATTTTATCCGCATGTGTGCTGAGTGTTCTTTGCAGCCTCGGCTTTTAACGAAAGTCAAAACATTTTAATATTTTATGATTTTAATTAAGCAACGTTAGAGTTGTTATGTGAAACGGTAAGGGGCTGGACCCCGTATAGTGTGACGGGTGCAAAATAGCCTTAGTGCTGACGCACCCAAAATTTTAAAATCCAAATCAAATCAAACTGGTGCCCAAATTTTTTACCTCTGCGGTCAAATAGGTGACCAATTTTTTTACCTCCGCGGTTAAATAGGTAACCAAATTCTTACCTTCGCGGTCAAATAGGTGAGAAAATGTTTTACCTCCGCGGTCAAATAGGTGACCAAATTTATTACCTCTGCGGTCAAAAGCAGTTAAAAGAGTATTACAGAAAAAATATAAAATGATAAGTAGTGCCCATTACAATTACATAAAGGAATTGGAAAGCAATTTGAAATCAAATACTAAAGAGTTTTGGAGTTTTATTAGAAATAAGAAAAGTAATAATGGTGCTTGTAACAGCACAATGAATTTTGAAGAAAATTCTCTCAAATCTGCAAAAGATATTTCTGATGGTTTTGCTAAATATTTTAGGTCGGTATATGCTGAAACATCTGAACCATGTATAATACGCACTGAGTCCATTATATCATACACATTAGCAATTTCGCCAGTTAGTCAGAAAGAATATGAAAGTACTACAAAACAGTTAAAATGCAAACGATCTAGCGGCCCAGATTAAATACCACCTTACATTTTGAAAGGATGCTCTGAGGTACCCTCTACTTAGAATTTATAACTTAATAATGGAAACACAAATGTTCCATGATATCTGGAAGGAAACGCGTGTATGCCTCATCTAAAAATCTGGTGAAAGTTCAAAAATAGAAAATTACAGGCCCATATCGATTCTCTGTGCACCGGCGAAAGTATTCGTGTCCATCCTATACAATCGCATATTTAATCATGTAAAATGTTTCTTAAGTGACAATCAACATGGTTTCTTGCCAAGTAGATCAACACAAACAAATCTGATAAATTTTGTCCAAGATATACATGATGCGTTCCGTGAGAGACTTAGTGTACATGCAATATATAACTTATAGATTTCGCAAAAGCTTTTGACAGAATTAATCATAATATTTTTCTAAGAAAACTTGCAAGTTTTGGGTTCTCAACACAATATGTAAATCTTTTCAAATCTTACATTATTAATCGAAAACAATATGTAACTTATAAACAAGCAAAGTCTTTTGTCTTTTGTTTCCGCGGTCAAATAGGTGACCAACTTTTTTACTTCCGCTGTCAAACTGGTGCCCAAATTTTTACCTCCGCGGTCAAATAGGTGACCAAATTTTTTACCTCCGCTGTCAAATAGGTGACCAAATTTTTTACTTCCGCTGTCAAATAGGTGACCAAATTTTTTACCTCCGCTGTCAAATAGGTGACCAAATTTTTTACCTCCGCTGTCAAATAGGTGACCAAATTTTTTACCTCCGCTGTCAAATAGGTGATCAAATTTTTTACCTCCGCGGTCAAATAGGTGACCAAATTTTTTACCTCCGCGGTCAAATAGGTGACCAAATTTTTACCTCCGTGGTCAAATAGGTGACCAAATTTTTTACTTACGCGGTCAAACTGGTGTCCAAATTTTTGCCTCTGCGGTCAAATAGGTGCCCAATATCTTTTACCTTCGCGGTCAAATCTGTGCGCAAATTTTACTTTCGTTCCTAAAATATCACTCTCGCCAAAGATCTGAATTCCTAGAAACAGAACGAACTCCTAGATATGTGTGTGAAGAGGTTAGATCAATGGATGAAAAGAGAGAAAAGAAAAAACATGGTCCGCCGCCTCCAGTTCCCGAAGTGACGAAGCTATCGTGGGGACGGAGAGGGCGTTGCCCCGCATTAATTTGGTTGCACCTTCACACAGTCCCTACTTTTAGAAACAAAATCTGGCTCATATATATAGACAGCATTTGAAAAATATTACTATATCCATGTTCTGAATTAACTTTTGAGCTTATGGGAAACTTTGCCTATTACGAGTAATTAGGTGCTTTCTCTGTAGGTATTTTGAAATTCAATTAAGGGTTGGAAAAGTAATGGAAAGAAGCTGTACATGTAGAAGTTAATAAATGTTAATGAATAATTGTTACACTGTCTCTCCCTTGCCACCTTCTAATGTAAGATTTGCCGTCGCTACTGGCTAAGGTGCACGGCAGACATTAGTGAAATTGCTTGGCGTTTACGAAAGCCATTCTGCAGAAAGGACTCTAGAAATTGCAGTGGGACACCTGCTGCTTTCAACATGGCTGCACGAGAAATAATCATCATGAAAAATGCACCCGGTAGGTTCTTAGTTCACCACCGCCTTACAGTAATCGCCTAAAAGGTCGTTGAGGCGCGCAAGTGTCGCTGTTAGCAGAGCACAGGGCAGCTTTCCTTGCATCTATGTCATCAACAAGACGTTATACCCACGCAAGTAATACTGTGTTCGCGAGTATAGGCAGTTCAAGGTCACGCTTCTCTCCTCCACGCTGGTCCCATTTTCTCCCTTCTTTCTACTCTTCCGAACCCAGGAGCCTGGCAGCAGTGTTGCCAGTAGCAGAGTACTCAATCTCACTGTTATGTTCTGCCTAAATTGCATTTACACAATCAAGAGATTGCATTAATATTCACTCAAGCGCGCCATACGTAATTCTAAAATGTGCCGGTATAGTATTTTTAACTTAACTAAACATATCAACGAATATTTATCTTCTTGTTGAAATGCCAACGTTATTGCCCGGTAAGATCTCTTGACCAACTGAATTCCGGCTGCGGCTTTTCCAACAATACTCACTCTCTCTCTCTCTCTCTCTCTCTCTCTCTCTCTCTCTCTCTCTCTCTCTCTCTCTCTCTCTGTCTGTGTGTGTGTGTGTGTGTGATGGTGTGTGTGTGTTTCTAAGAACAACACACTCTTGCCCCTCTCAGTTACAAAAAGCAAAGAAAAGTCCCAGACTTGGGTGAAAAGCAATAGACTGGCAACACTTAATGGCAGTTCGTCGAGAAAAGCTTAGCGCTGTGGTTTGTGAACTTCTAAGCACTGACAACCTTGTTCTGAATCTGACAGTAGCTTCAAGTTTGATTGACTGATTGATTTGGTGTTTTTCAAGTCCACTTTATGCACAGTAAGGCTAATCGGGACTGGACCTACAGTTTAAATCGCCGCATAGATAAAGAGACAAGTTTGGCACCGAATATCTATTTTATGTAGAAAAGCCTAACTAGCGATGGTTCACAGCAAGCTCATGCCGAGAGAATACGTTTGTGGATACAAATTCCCAGAAATACTCTCGAAATAATATTACTACCACTGGCGTAAGCAGAACAGAAGGGGGCTCATGCTGCTACTGCTCGCTCCGGAATTGAGAAAAATAAAAAAATTCAAATAAAAGCAGGGAGAAACCAGTGATAAATGCAAGCCCCCCTTAAAATTACTTTCTGCCGCCCCCTACAAAGCATCTACTTACTATCCACCTTCATAACTCGTCCCCCCCAAAAACAAACCCTGCGTACACAAGCGCTTACTTACTCCCAATAAAGCTTGAAGAATTAGAAATAGAACAACTAAAATACCTCAATATTTTCCCTCGGCACGTCCCTGAATGACAGTATTTTGAAGAATTATAAAGCAACCATCCGGTGTTGCAAACCTCAGGATTATTGCCAAGATTACTGATAAAGAGGCCCTGCTTTTGAATTTCATGTCAAATGTATCGGAACTACGTTAGCAAAACTTAAATAACCCTGCTGAACAGTGGTACACTCGTAAATTTCATGACGTTATGCAGTGTGCCACTTTATCTGAACAGAATTGTACACGCAGAGAAAACTAATTTGAATTCAACGTCCTTTTTTGTGTGACGATTTTAGACACACCCTGTGTTGCCACAATTTGAGCCAGTTGAGCTGGTTTCGTTCTGATTTGTCGATATTCTCCTTCGGCGTTGTAATTCCTTTGCAATTTCTGTCAAATTTGATTCAACCCAGACCACTATTTCCACCCTCTCCGCATGTTATTTTAGCCCGAAAGCAAGTTCATTAATTCCGCAATCCACCAACAGATGGTAGCAGCAGAGAGATTGAATTGGATTCTCTACCAATACAACAAAGTTTGGAATAGAAGGAAGAAAAGTTGTATGGATCGAGTTAATAACATCTTCAAGTGAATTTCTCTTCACTTCTTTCTCTCTTCATTAACATCGTCCTGAAGTTTTGCATTTTCTTCCATCTCTTGCATTCTTTCTTCATGTATCTAGTCTTTAATATGTTGACTGTTTCAAATCTGGAGAGCAGGAAATATTCAGTGTAATCTGACGAGTTCAGAGGTAAGTGGGTTTGTCTCTGTACATGTGGCCTGTTTGGTGAAGGTTATGGTAAAGATATTTAGTTAATATATTATCCAGAAGTCGGAACTCGTCGTTCTTAGCCTACGACAGGTTAGTGAGTATTTCCTTGATCGGGACTGAACAGTGAACTAATGATGAGAAAACTGTCTAGTGTTGTAGGTGATGTTCGGTGATGTCTATTATCACAATTTTATCACAAACACATTTCATCGTTTCTGTAATCAGCAGCTACAATGCTCATAGTCAGTTTGATGACTGGAAAGAGTGATTTCTACAAATTTAGGTGCTACTTTGTGTCTTTAGTGATGCCTTCAGGTTTCATGAACTAGTGTTACATTCACTGGCGTACATCCCCTCCTAATTTTTTTTATAACAATCTAAATTTTGAAATGAAAGCAGAAGGAGAAATCGTTAAAAACCAAAGTAGTACCTAGAAAGCATTTTTTACAAGTCCATGCCACTCCAAAAATAAATCCATTGTACGCTTTATCTATTGTACTGTTAATGCAACGACAACACTGAAAGGTTCATATTTAAAGTGTCTTCACTCATTGCTTTGTATTTCAACTGTAGATTTTAGAATCCTTACACTTTTCTCGTGTGGAACCAATTCTTTGCTTTTTCTTCTTGCTCAGTGCAGCTTTGTTCCCTGAATATTCGAGCTGTCGAAACAAAGAGGATTCTGCGAAGGGGCTGGTGCCGCAAGGTTCGATCGGGTGGTGCCCTGTGCGAAGGTGAAAGTCCCTCTGAAAGCCAACTAATATCCGCACGTAACTTCCTGAGCTGTCGACACAGCCCATCCATCACAGCGGTCGTGGCGTGGGTGTGTGCGAATCGCCGTCGAAACAACACGCGTCCGGGGATTCTACGCACGGTGACCCACTTGTGCGTGTTGCAGCAGGCGCGGCTGCTTTGGTTTCGGGAGAGGCGGGGGTGGCACCGAATGGCCAGAGTGAGATTTTATTGAACTGAATTTAGGAGTAATTTTTGATGTGATCTGTTCACAGGAAACAGTTCCTCCATGACGCGTTACCGGGAGGAACCGTTCGTCGCGGCGCGTTCCGAGGGGCGACAGTTCGTCGGGACGCGTTCCCAGAGGGGGACACTTCGTCGGGACGCGTTTCCAGAGGGGGACACTTCGTCGGGACGCGTTCCCAGAGGGGGACACTTCGTCGGGACGCGTTCCGATGGTAAATTCGCAACATTCCTAATTCTTACGTAATTTTGCATTTATATTTCTATATGGACAAGTTAGTAATACGGTGCTGTTCAAGCAGCATTCACAATTTCTTCCATTTATCAGAACCACACTCCGGCTGCTTTTACCCCCCCTCCCCCTTCGCATGGTTGACGAAAGTACCCCATTTATATGATGCTGGGTGAACACCACATCCCCTTCATGAAGGGACACTGCTGAAAATATCCTCCCCCCTCCCCCCGCCGAAATAGTATCGCCGGGAATCGAATCTGTCTCTCCCGCATGGCAATCAGGCGCTCTACCGATTGGGCCACCGCGGCCCTAGAAAGAAACTGCGATACATACAGGGTGATTCATAAATGATGGTCCAAACTATGAGGGTGAAAGGAACGCACTCGTAGAAGGGGAAAGTCCCGGAAAGCATGGTTCCGCACATGTACAGTTTGCGAGATAATTGGGAGTGTGTTAAGGTATTGTTTGAATCTTTTATACATGCAGGATGAAAGTGTTCCAAGCGTCCAAATAGAAAAAAAAAAAACATTATCGAAAAAACGGTTTGCTTCAATGATATGGGAACATTTTTGCGGTTACAGTATATGCTGTATATATATTATATATTACGAGGCTTGAGACTTGTCCGTGAACGAGACGAAACAGACCGAGGTGACGATTCACAAATTGAGGCCAAGATGTTCCCAAGTATCGTCTCGATAGCACCCTTAAACAAAATGAACAACATCCTAGGTGAACAAGGAGCAAAGCACGTGGCGGAGCGGTTAGCACAGGTCGCTACGACGCCAGAGGTCCCTGATTCGAATCCTGACCTGAGCATGGGTGTCGTTTGTGAGTATCCCTTTATTACTCATCTTCGCGGTTAGTGCCAAAGTGGCAGGAAAGCGAAGAAAAATAAACCAAATCGATCAAGTAAACAAAAACCTCCGAAGGGATGCACGTGGGGAAAAGAAGGTCATATTTCGGGAACAAGCTCACGAGATGAGTGAGAATAGAACCGTGGCACCCCTCCCCTCCTCGTTGGACTAGGACGCAAAGCAAATCGGAGCAAGAGAGATCAGTCACCGGAAGTCTAAGCGAACACCGGAAATCACCTATGCGTTCTGTCAATTTGCTCAGATAAGGAGAGAAAAAAAAGCCTCGTAACCCAGTTTGTCTCTGATGTGTGAAACTAATATGTGTATATATCCTCTTCCGCTAGTCGAGTGCTGTGCCCGCATAGCTGATACACGACACGCCTGCAACGGCATACACTTGGTATCGCCTGTGCGGTGTGTCTTAAAGAGCCCGCATGTGTGTTCGGCAACATGTCCCTTCCTAGAGCAACTGCGCCGAATAGGGGAGGAGTGAATTTTACTGGTTCATCATATATTTGCTTTCCTTATCTCGCTCTGAAACCGGCAATCCTCAGTTCCACTCCGTGGTGGAATAGCCAGGGGTCCCATATTCGAATCCCGACCTAGGCATGAGTGCTCTTTATGAGTGTCCCTTCGTCCAGTTGCCAAAAGTGGGATCCGAACCACTAAGTGCCTCCAGCAGGTATCGAACCCAGGACCCCTTGATTACAAGGCAATGGCGCTACCACTGCGCCATCGGGAGGCCCTTTTAGGTAATGATGAAGATGAGCGGTGATTAAGCTGGTGAGGGAACACCCACAAAGAAGGATTTGATCTTGAATTTTTATTTTTTAGTCCATTTTATGTACAGGAAGGCTAATCGGGACTGGGTCAAAAGTTGAAAGTGCGATCCGAACCACTGTGTAATGTGTCTTCTCCACTCTGGGGCTTGTGTTGCGTCGTCCGCATATGTTTATAACATTGTCCCTCACCAATCCCATCAACATTCATACCTGTCATCGCAATTATCCAAAAGCGACGTAATTTAAATCAAACTTTTGTGTTCCTTTATATTTCTTTGGTTTCCTGTCTCCATCTTTCATGTATTCTCCTCTCTTCCCATCTTTCTCTGTTTGCATCTGTCTACTTGAATCTATTTCCACTCATTCCTCTCTCTCTTTCTGTGTATATTACATTATATCGAGCACACACGCCATCTGTGTCTATTTCCGTCTACTTTCACTTGTTTTTCCATTTTCGCCTTTCTCTCTTCCCATCAGCCCCCCCCCCCTTTCCCACTTTGCATCTCTATCTCAAAATAAAGGTAAACACACACACACAACCCTTTGATTCAGCAGCAAACGTACAGTGCGGTCCATGAGTATTACCGTGCAAATTGTCCATGACTATTTTCATATTTTTTCTTCTTCCATCCTGTGTGTTTTTAAGCGATGGACTTTTATGTATGCTGGTGCAGAAGTTGTCAACAGCTTGTTTGAGTTCTCTTTTAATTCTTGAAGCTCTTATTGGATCAAGTGCACGAACACGGTGATGGACAATTTGCACTCGGATCCGCACCTGCACTGTACGTGAGATCTGCATCAGAAATACAGTATTTGACCTTGAAGAAACGTTCTGCTGATCTCAATCCTGGAAAATTAGATGTGTTTAGAAATCCTCTCTTATCTAAACATCTCTTAATAGTTTCATGGTGCCGTGGGCCTATTTGTTCAGTAAGATTATTCTAGAGTTCCAATCTCTTTTCAGTTTCTTTGGACAGTTTCGTAGCCTTCGGTGTGATTGTGACAGGGTTGGCACCACTGCTTCTTGAACATGCAGTGGTTTACGGAAGGGTTGTCCAGCCTCATAAACAGAGGCTATCACGGGAGCAGGAAGTTCCAGAGTCTCTGGGGACGGCAGTGGAGGACAGTCTCTCCGTCTCTGCAACAGACTCAATCTCATCACCACCACGTGCTTGTTTGGTCACCGTCCTTGCCCAGACCTGCTGTTCTCTCGTTCTTGATGCGATTCACGCAAAAGGACATGCGAAGTGCTTTTACATTTCTTCCCATCCAGGTCCTTTGCTGTGAGTAAAACGGACGGGTATCTACAAAAGAAGTCCTAGGGAACGCAAACGGACGATTCCGGTCTACATTCACGCTTCATTTTAGACATGACCCGTTCGCAAATGAACTGTTGAACTGGATCATTCGACTGATTCGTCCAACTCGTTCCTTCAACCGGGTCATTCCAATTGTCACACCGTATGCGTTTGCAGCAACGTCTACTGCTTCACTCCGCCCACTTGTTTTCTACCCTTCTCTACCGTTATGCGCAGCCTTGCTTCAGAGATAGAGTATAGGGCTACGCTTATACGTCTTCCTGTTACAAATCAAAATCACGTAGTAAAGTGAGCGTGATTTTAAAATGGAAATCACAGTTTTTACCTGTGATCGAGAGCAGGGGTGCCCACAGGGTGGTTTCATGACGCAGGCGCGTTTAGAACTGGTTTGGATGGGGGGGGGGTGCTGTTCGCATTAATATAAGGTTTGAGAATAAGGTTCAGCACACTGACAGTGAGCCTGAGGAGTTTTGTACGTTTCATGTTAGTAAACATGAAAGTATCTAAAGTAAACATATATTGCTTAAATATGTCTGTATTATATTGTTCCGCAAATTTTCTCTGACCAAAATAATTTGAGTAAATAATTCGCCATGAAGTGGGCGGGGCGAATGTTCTACCTTTTCGGGGGGAAGGCGTCATACGCCTTGGGGGGGGGGGATGGGCACCCCTGATCGAGAGGTCTGAGTTTTCCAGATCACTACACTAATCCTACTTTTCAACTTGCTTGTGCTACGTCATGTGTGATAACAACATAGCAATCACAGTTTAAAATAACTTTTTGAAAATATCGTGAGCAGTTTTTAACCTGCGTTCCAGAATTCAATTTTCCCCATCACTCAACTGAATGCACCTCCAACACAACTTTCAAACTTGCTTCTGCCACGCAATGCAATTACAAAAAAAATCAAAATTTAAAATAACTGCAATCACAGATTTAAACTTGTGATGAAGAATTAAGTTTCCTCCATTTGTAAGAGGCCAAACTCTGCGTCACACGAATATTCCAGAATACACATTTTTTTCCAACGGACTCACCTCTACGCGCTCCATCTTTCGCGCGAGTAGATTATTCTACCGATAGATGTCATATAAAGCGCAATAATTTCCTTCGAACGTGACCGGATCATGCACGTACTACAAGCTTGATTTCACCGCTCTCATCTGCGGCTGCGATCGTCACGCTATCTGGTGTCGAGAGCGAAACTGAGGATTGCGTCACCGGTTTCCGAATGCAGGCTTCATCTATCACGTGAAAGGGAATCTGTATGATGTCTCCATTCCGCTCTGTGCGCCCCCCTTCCCTCCCTCTGATTGCCCGATTGCGAAAAACCAATTAACCGTGAGCAAACGTCAGCGACGGCCACTGCTCGCAGATATGGTAGCGCTTGATTGGTCGGGCGTGATGACTCTTCACAGGGCCCCGGTTGGTGTGAAGCGCCAAAGGATTGCAATCGTATTTCAACAGGTGAACTCGCGTCCCATTGGAGATGTAGGGAAATAGAGGATTAAGTTGCATCTGTGAAATGATGCGCATCATCAGAGATATTAATTTGAGTGTCGTCTACTAGATGGCAGCACAGACTAAGAAAATAACATGTATTCATGAAATCTTATTTTCCAAACCTTCCTCATGGTTTTCTTTTGTATCTGTATAAAAATGTTTGTGTGTATATACAGTGGAATGCACAATAATTGCTCGTCAAATTATTTGACTAATTCATTATTTTTTCTCTTGCATCCTTCATCAATTTTATCATATCTTCACTCATCTGATATTCGCGATTAGCCAAATTTGGAAGGAAAGCGAAGTAAAATAAATTAATCAATCAACCTGTGTGAAATAGAGGATTAAGTTGCATTTGCCAAATGATGCACATCATCAGACATGTTAATTTCAACGTCGTCTACTAGATGGCAGCAGAGGCGAAGCTAATAAAAAACGTATTTGCATTATGGCCAAACAGCCAAAAACAAGTCGAACCTCAACCACCAACCACAAAGAACTACAAAATATTAATGGGATTAAAAAATGAAATAAAAATAATACGAACGTTATGAAATATTTCTCTTTTCCACATCTTCTCCTGAGTTTTAGGTACATGTCCGTTATATCGGAGACAGTTTTCTTCAAATTTACAGGAGAAACTACTTACGGAAATGAGTTTCTGTTGCATTTATCAAACTTCGTGGAGGTATTTTGTCACTATGGAATGCTGCACAACAGAAAATAAGCACTTTTGATATAATAAAGTAGCCTTTTGTGCGAAGCGACAACATTATGCCGTTGTTTCCATTATGAACCTGCAGATGGCGCGAGTGTCGAAAGTCACGCGGTCTCACGAGAGGAAGAAGAGTTTCCAAACGTGCCTTTTTTTTACCAGAATTTTTTTTATTATTTTTTTAACTGTGCTTACCTAACGTAACCCAACCTAACCTAACCTTGCCGGAAATGGTTCGTGGGGCTAATGTGAATGGTTTTTGGGGCTATCGTGAATGGATTTTGGAGCTATCCCTGAATGGTTTCTGATTACATAATAAACACGAACGTAGGTATTTTTCGGTTAAGAAGGTTGCAACACTGCATGCCCACTCCAAATCGACAAAACACAAGCATGACGCGTGATGATCCACAGCTGTGCGCGAAATATGCTATGTTCCGCAACGGAAGAAAGGACCCAAAAGAATTACTCGTAATGTGAAAAATCGTTTATTTTCGTGTAAAAAGCATAATGGCACCTTGAAATAGGTTCCGCAATACACAATTGGTAAGTACGAACCATTTGCAACTGAAAATATGCGTTAGAAATGTGTCTCCGATATAACAGACATTTACCGAGTTTTCTTCTGTATAAGATTGACTGTCTGTAATGTCTGCATAGGCGCAGACTAGGGGGGCAAGACACTTTCTGTCCCCCCCTCCAAATTCATCAAGAAGTACATGCATTGTACATAAACCATATTATTATTATTCTTGTTTCCCCTCCCCCAAATATTTATGACGGACTGAGTCTACATATATTTGTCTCTCTTGAAATGATATCTTTAAAAAAAAATGCCCATTCTCCCCTCTTGACTCACTATGCTAGTTTACCTCTTGACAATTTCACTCCCCCTCACATCACAACCCTTCCTCGCCTAGTCGGAAAGTTACCCTGTGCCACCCCCCTTGTGCGTGCGACTGCGAACCCAACTTTTTCCCGGTTGCAAGATGACAACGCCGCCATGTTTACAAGGCGGTCGCCTGGCCAGCCTCCGTGACCACTTAACAAGGGATCCGCGACTCGCTCCAAAGCTCTGGGGGAATGCCAGCGGCTGTGTCCGAAACTTTGTGTCCCCTTCAAGAAGGAATGTCCGCCGCAATTATACGTATCAAAGGGCGGTGAAAATTGCTGGTGTTATGAGACTTTCATGGACTGCAGGGAATTTACCAAGGAGAGAGTGGGCTTCAATGAAATTGCGCTGCCGTTTGAGACTGGCGGTGCCATACAAGTTTCTATACAGAAAGCCACGGGGGATTAAATTCAGGAAGGGCTATAACTATAGTTACCATTATAGTGCAACGTCTTGTTCATATATCCTACCATAGGCGTAACTTGGCGGGGGCAAGGAGGAGTTTTGTCCCCCAAAATGTTCACATATATTAAAATTTACAAGTAAATAGTACTACTTTTATTAACCTCCTGGGACCTGAACAGCAAAGAAATTAAGAGTAATATTTGTGATTTCGCAAATATCACAGTTATTTAGCAAATAATCGTGAACGCAATTTTGAAAAGATTGAAAACTTTTCGAGCCTCTCCCACACCCCGCCCCAAGTCCCAAGTTCGATTCTGCCTCCTCAGAAATAGACGCCAAGTTACGCCCATGTTTCCTGCCGTAACATCTTGTTTATTGGTTGTTTCTATTCGTGGTTATATGGAAGAAAAATAAGACATTTTTATTTTTAGAATGCAAATTGGACTGTTGGCTCATCGTGAGATACCGCAGTTTACAATTTGTCAATACGAATTTTGAATTTATGATTCAATGATTTAGTTTATTTTACTTCGCTTTTCTGTCACTTTTGGCTAATCGCGAAGATGGGGGATGAGTGATGAAATTGATGTAAGGACACTCACAAAGATCACACAACCCTACGTCGGGATTCGAATCTGGAACCCTAGGCGTCGTAGCGTGCTGTGCTCACCATTGCGACATTGAGGCAGGGGAATTTTTAATGAGTGGTGCTAAATTTCACATCAACATATAAAATGTCAACAATAACTGCGGCGTGCACAACAATCCAGAATAGAATCAACAACGCATCATATCGAAAGCTTTTCTGAAGTCGACAATTAGATTATGAAGATACCCAGTGCAACCAAACGGCTACAGCCGGATTGCGCACACTTTTCTGGTTTTATCAGTGGTATCTATTAAGCCGTTGACAAGCTGTCACAATGTACAGGATTGCTCACAAAAAAATGAGGCGATGTTTCAGATGTAAAATGTTCTCAAGCCGTTCTCACTTCTGTTGTGTTTGTTTGTGTGTGTGTGTGTGTGGACTTACACGTCTTTTGATGGAAGGGTAGCATTACATAGGCATAGAGGATGAACCTGATTGGTGGACTAGAATGTAATGTTCGGTGTATCTCCGTATTTATAACGAAGGTCACGAGCTTCGATTGACAGAAGTGTTTTTCAAAATCTGTGCGCAAAACAGGTCAGTGAGATTTGTGCGCAATCCTGGATCTAAAGTGTGCGCAATTATGTTGCGGCGCAATCAAACCGGAGCTCAAGGACATTTCCGCGTTCCAGAAGCTTCCCTATGGCCGGAATATCTTCCATGGATCCTACTATTTAACACAGGCTTTCCGCCAGTCGGTGATGAGTCACGTGACACTGTTGCCGATGCACTGGCGTCATCTGCTTCAACGCAGAAGCAAACGAGCAAAAATCAAAGAATAGCATACTGTTTCAATCTATTAAGTAGACTAAATCGTGATAAAGGCCCGGTTTACAGAAGAAAATCATTATTCATCAAGGTAATGCACAAGCTCACAAATTAAGCGATTTGAACTATGAATTGTTGGAACATCCACCCTATTTCTCAGATCTGGCTTCCTCTGATTTCTATCTCTTCCACAAACTCTTCCTCGATGGTCAGCATTTTCCATCGAATCAAGAGGCGATTGCAGACATAGACGGGGTATTTTTCAGACCTTACAGTAAATCACTTCAGGGATTGGATAATGGCGTTGGGCCATCGCTGGAATAAATGTATTGATCCTAATGGAGATCATGTTGGAAAATTTTAAAAATTGAAGTTATAAACTCCTTCTTTTATTGTAAAGCCGAGCACTTTTCAGACCACCTCGTGTGTTTGTGCACAAACAAACCCCGTAGCGCAACACCCTTTGAAAACCAAGGTCTATCACATGGTCAGCGCATGAGTTCTAACGTCATAATTAGGGTTCGAATGTTGAGGAAAAATCTTTTTTCCCCTAGTGTCCGAAGACGAGGCCCAACATAATATATGTTCATTTTGGGCCATTGTAGGCCAGAAAAAGGTTGGTTTAATTTGTCCTTTTTTGCTTTTTCGGCGTTTTTTGGCTTATTGGTTCTTTTTTTAGCCTTTTTTAGGTCTTAACGGTCTTTTTTTGCAACTTCACCTTCTTTCGACTACGTTTTTACTGCCCATTCTCAATTCGAATCATCATCAGTTCATCACCTCTTAAACATCCTTTCTGTAGTAAAGGAATATATATTTACCAACTGAGGTAAGGTTTCCGAAGTCCTATTTCTGTAACCCTAGTGTGGTTAGGCCAAATACGATTCTTCAAATATGATTTTTCAAATTATGTTTCTCTAAAAAATATTTAATGTCTGAAAGAAGATGCATTTCATTCATATTGTTTTTTTCGCATTGTGTGTTCCATACCACCAAAATTTTGTATTTTTTTATGCATTGAATATGTAATTAAAACTGAAGTTATTAGTTAATTTGGATCACATTTATACGTCCTTTTTTGCGTTTTTAGGTCCTTTTTTGATATTTTTAGGTCTTTTTTTGGCAATTTATAGGTCTTCAACTTTCGAGCCCTAGTCATTATTTTCAGGCTTTCGAGATCGGAGTCCGCTATTATTACATTTCACTATGCTGCATCAACAACGAAATTTTGGAGCTTCCACCAGCGACCGAACCTAGGACCGCTCGAAACGAAGGCGAGAAAGCTGAGTATTTTGCTGCGTTGGAGTTTATTTATTACTAAAGCAGCAAAATTCATTAAACATTAAAAGACAGTTCCCAAAAATTTAACAATCCTGTTTTGGAAACAAATTTAGCAATGTGTAGACTGGAAATTCCCTTGCTTCCAGCGTTCAATTTGAATACTGACTACTACCCTTCCAAAAATTGAAAATTTTAAACCTCGATGTGTGCAATCACGTGCCATAAATTCACGATTGGCAGAACTATAGTGAACGCACGATTTTTTTTCAAAGAGAGTTGCAATTGTAAAGGTGGATATCACATAGCTGCATTCTATTTAGTGGCGGAATAAACTTAAATGTTTTTGCAATTACCATTTATAACGTTCGGTTTAAAAGTTGTTCAAAGACAACAATTTTAATCGGAGGTCATTTGTTTGATTTACCGCATTGGTTTACTCTTTACTGCATCCATTTTAAAATGTTGATATTGTCAAAATTTCGAGAGGGGCTGTAGCCGCATCGCCCCCCCCCCCTTCTTTTACGTACTGCAATGGTTGGCAGTGACATTTGCTCTCTCTCGCACATAACCGTGTCATGCAATGTACACACTTACTGCAAGGCACAGTGTGAACTATGTGTACGACGTGATAAAGAAGCAACATTTTTTCAAGGTCTCTTTGTAGCAAATGAAGATGGCAGCCTCGGGATAAAACCAAGGTTTCCTGGTTCCCAAATGCGATTTTCACGCGTTACGCACTGTATGCCACGACCTTGGGACCTTGAAGAGTTAGTTACACTTACAATGTAACGTCGGCTTAAGATTACGCAAGCAAGGAAGTCTGCTAATAGATTACAACTTCTATGTTCATATGATGTGTATAACGTCGTTTACCAATAGCAAAAGAGCTTATGCGTTAAATCAAGCCTAAACTATGTTGGATATATAAAGGTGGGTCAATGACTGGAGTAAAGTAGCCATTGGACAACAGGAATGACGTCACAAATGTAGTCCGCGTTCTCAAGAAGCACAGCCAGACAGGGTACGGAGTTTCTTTGCAGAAAAATGACCATCAGCTTTCTGTGGTTTTCGTCAGATCCGCTTGATGTCGCCACAGGTGCGTGTTAGTTCGAGCGATCTTCTTACACGATAAAATTCCACGATCTGTACAAAAGTGGTACAATTCTTTCGCATAAATGCACAGTTGATGTCGCCTTTTGTGGTTTTTAATTGCGAATTGAATGAGAAAAGGATGACGGGCGCTGTATGCTGCGTTGGGAGTCTTTATCGTTATGCAGTCAGCTGATCCATTCTGATAATGTTGTAACTGCTACCACTGAATATATACTTTCACTTGTCGCGTGCCCGTAACTGAATGACATGAATCACGCCAAGCCGATTCATTTCAATGAATTTTAAGGTCGCGTGAACATTTTGCTTAAAGACTTAGTGACACGGGTTGACCGGAAAGTAAGGTTACCATGTTTAATGTACAGGGAAAGTCTTCAACTTCGTTCCGTCTACCGAACAGCGAAAAGAGCTACAGTACTGCTAGGACCTCGTAACTTGTGGCTGGTTCGGAAAGCTACTGCCTAGTCTGAACTGTGCAAGTTCGGGACTGGGCAAGAGTTGACAGGTTATAATTCACTGACAAGTAAGTATTGGAAATCGAAGTCCATGATTCTTTAATTAGAAATCTATATCGTGAAGGGCTAATACCGCAGACGGTCATTAATTGCAATGTGAGCAAGAAAACTGAAGAAGAGGAATTATGTACACTCACGAACACTTCTGGGTTGTAACGATTTCTTTGATTTCAATGGGATTGTTACAACCCAGAACTGTCCATGACTGCACTAGGTGCCAACTTACATTAGAATCCAAACGCGAGCCATTTACACTATTATCTTAGTTTAGATCTGCCAATGAACATTTTGTCACTTCCGCAGGCGGGTATAAAATTGGAGTAGGAGAGTTGACCCTCGACCCAATTAAGACAGGTGCGTTGCTATGGCGACGAAAAAATTGTGTTTTGTACAACAATGCCAAAGTTAACAGTCACTACGGATGTTGGTAGCTAAGTTTCAAGAATGCTTCTGCCTTTCCCGACCTCTTGGTTCTATTGCGACAGACAGTTCACTCGCAGAAGGGTGTTTTATGACAGGTGTGACAGCATTGTAGTACCCAGATCTGAATCCTTCCCTCACTTGCAGCCCTGAAGTCTAGTCCCATTCTTTCACTGTGTGGACTGTAGAAGCCAAAGGCGAGACAATTTAAATTATAATCCAACAATAGATGTCAACCAGGGCACTACACAAACTCCTGCAAGCTTGCACCACGACACAAACTCATGCCAACTTAGACTTCCCTGAAGGCGTAATGGTAACGTCGTCGCCTTGTAAACAAGAGTTCCCGGGTTCAATACCCGGTGGAGGCACATTACATAGCAGTTCAGATCCCAGGTCCAACCCCGATTAGCATGTCTGTGCATAATTCACACTTAAGCCAATTTACACTGGGAGTTTTAAAAAAAATTACATGCAAATGAATATCGGAAACACATGCATCCCTAGTGTTGCAAACTGAGTTTTTCTTCTTTTTATCCAAACGTTGCGTGTGTGCACCGAAGGACCCATTTGATTGTATTGGTTCGCGTTCGTTTCCCTAATCGAAACTACATCAAAAACCCCGACCAGACAGTCGACGATCGACCGGAAACCTCGACAGAGGAAACGTGGCGCCATCTTGCACTCCTGCATTAAACAGGGCCCTAATAAAGCGGGAAGGGTGGCTCCCTTAGTTTCAGAGGGCGAAGGGCGCATATCAAAAACTCATTTGGACGAAGGGAAGGGGAGGAAATCACTAGATGTTTGCCCATTAACAATCTTTCCGTCTTCCATAATGTCCCTGTCCTGCCCTCACTTCAGAACCTGTCTCAACCGGGCTTTCCTTCAGCAGCCATTTTGAATCGTAGAATCAGGCCTTTTGATGAAAAGATGGTTTTTATTTATGAGTTTTCACCCCTCCAGAAATCGAAATTATAATCTTAATAATGCAGGCTCTCTTCGGCGTGGGGAAAGGTTACCCCTCCACCAGAATATATGTTCGCCTGTTAAAGTGAATTCAGTGTTATGTAAGTATACACTTCTTCAAAAGTTCTCACAGCGCTGAAATATGGATTTCTAAGTCCAGAAATCGTTAATGTGACAACAGAGCTCTTGAGCACCAACAGAGAGTAGCCAACTTTACTAGACGAAAAACATAATAGTGTAAAATTTATATCCTTATCACATGACGTCAGAAACTATATTCATTCAATAGATTACAAAACTAAAATATGGGGAATAATGCTCGAGAATATTTGGGTTTCTGTCGTTGGAATTGGAAGCAAGAGGAACTTTGGTGAGGTTGGAAACACTGCACTTGGTAGTGGCCCAACAGGAGGAAATCTCTGTCAAATCTGAACACGAATAGTAATTAGCACTGTATAAGTATATTGTTTCAACAAGTTTAAGTTTGTTAAATCAGAAAATATTAATATCGTACCCAACCTTGTATACAATTATTTCACTAAAACGAATTAATACACACTACCAGTAACTAACCAGTAAACAAAAATACACAATTTAGTCAGGCCATAGAATGATATCAGCACTATTATTTTAGCAAAAAGTAACCCTTTGGTCTCGTTATGACATCTGAATAAAGATATCAGTACTACACGTTGACAAATAATTTTGTCCGGTCCTGAAATGTGAACTAAGGATACCAGTACTATATCTTAGCAATAATATAGAATTTAGTTTTAGTGGTGCCAAAGGTATATGTAGAGGAAGTGTACCAAATGCGGGCCCCGTCCTTAAAGCGGACCGCCTCCATTTCTGCTCCGAATGGTGCTGTAGCCTGGCGAAAATACATGCAGCTGGTGGTTTACGTTATGTCGCATGCAGTGCTTGTTTTCCAAGCTCGTGAGTGACTTTGTGCAAGTTGAAAGTTTTATTACTCCCACGTGCAATTGCTGTACTTCGGTCATTTGAGAGATACGTAAATGCGTCAACTCTTCTAAATGCTTAATCGTAAATATAGGAGCTATCTTTGTATGTAATTGGTCCTAAAGTGGGCCCCCTGCGTTGTGGTAAAACAAGCACAGAATGGGTTTTCGCCCAAATCCTAATCATTGAATTCTGGTAAAAGTTCAAAGGGAATAGATATGGCGAAAACAGGGAATTCCGAAATAAGAACGGGAAATCAAAATAACATGGCCACATAGATGCCATACGAATCAAAACGATGGATTTGAAAAGAAAAGCTAATGTTCTTGTATTATTTTGAGTGCTCAACATTCCGGAAACGGTTTAATTTTATTAATTGATTTCAGATTATATCACTATACTTTATACTGTTGCTGTTTAAAATTGTACTAATTTTAGGGGAGCCACTTTAGGAACGTTTCTTTCAAATGTTCAAAAATGCATTCCTTCAAAAAAAAATCGGATTTTCACAATGAAGCCATTTTTATTCTCGCTATGGGAGGAGACATACTAAACAACTACATAACATACTAATTCAAGCCTCAGTAGCATTCATTTTGGCTTGATGGTTTCCTTGATATGCGGCAAAAACAAAATGGGGTCCCACACTTCCTCTATGTATATCTTAGTAACAATGACCCCCTTTAGTATTGGTAAAGCGTGAAAGAGATTTCGGCAAATCTCAAGACTGGTCATGAAATATTGAATCAGGGTGCTTTGCAGACAAACATCTAAGCTAGTTGGGATTGAAAGACAGGTCCGAATCGCTGAGCCGTGTACATTATTACGCTAATCCTGGACGTGCCTCGAGCTCTCTCATGGATCTTACAATGGCCACTAAGCCCCTTACGCAACTGCGTATCCCAAGAGCCTCACGCACAGTGGAACTATGCGTGCGAGAGTGAATCGAAAGTGGTTAGTCTGTGCTTAAATTTACACACGCTTCCGTCATCCTTAGAAGGAGCCCTCGCTGCATTTCTATTCGCCCTGTCACCCTCTTTTAATCATTCTGTTGCAAGGACAAGAAGCGAGATATGCTGTGTTGACATTGTTAATCTTGCCTACGGTTTAGCCATTGTCTTGACACCGGCTTTTACGAAACCGCATTTTCTCGCCTCGTGATGCCAGCCCGGTGTTATTTTGCATTCAGATTGCGTCGGGGACTCCTAACAATAGCGATAATTAAGTCTTTAATCTCGTCACCAGTGCTCCATCTTCCCTCCTGCAGAGTGCAGAGTACGTAATTGGCGACACTAGCGCCGCGAAGTTGAGTTCTCAGGGTGCACCATACGGAGGCCAAATGGAGACCTTCCCGATTAAGTTGATCTCTGAGGACAAAGACCCTCTATGGCTTGATTGATACTCTGTGATAATTAGCCATCCTCACCAAGGAGCTATTATTCATGTGCCAGCAGAATTAAACTAAAAGTTGTTGCGCCTAGAATGCCCTGAATGAACGTCTGGTTTGTTTTAAAGTCTTTGGAATGCCGTCCACTTTTCAACATTATTCTTTGTTTTGAAGAATGTGGATGGTATTGATTTATCTAGTAGATTTTTTAATCTTTGGGTTTATCATAGCGCAAGTTTTCTGTGTGAGTGTCCTTTCGTCAATTTCATCATTACATCATTCATCAATATCTTCGCGTTTAGCCAAAAATGGAAGAAAAGTGAAATAAAATAAATCAAATCAATTGCTAAGTCTTTGGAACATCTACTTCTCAATATTTTTCTTGTCTGAAAATTGTTGTAAGCTTTTTGTCTAGCATCTAGTTACACTGTATGTCTTTGGAACATCTACTTTCAAAATTATTCTTTGCTTTGAAGAGTAGGGTTAAGGAAGATTTCAGACCAAAGCGCTCTGCGACAAGAGATATCTGTCGCTTGGAAATGAACCCACAGTAATAAATGCAAAATTCCCAACCGAATCGACAGGTCACGTGTTACTTGTCGTTTCTGTGTCATTTGGACTGGGCAGTTTTCTCAATACCGTACATCGTGTCGCCTGAGTCTGTTGTTGGCGCGTGTGCAGTGAATGTCTTGATTTAGGTACATTTCACAGCAAAGCGACAAGCGTTCACCAATCGAACGGAGGCTTGGAGCACCTTGTCATGCCACTACGGTGTGAAACGTTGCTGTAGACTGGCTCATTCCAAAGCGACATGTGTCACGTGTCGCTTCGGTCTGAATGATCCATAACGCCTCGTCCTCGCTTGCTATCACAGAGGTCTCAAATTGTAACTACAGTTCGAGAAATCGTAATCAACTGAAATGCGATACAATATATAATTTTTGCCGTTGCTATAAGCTCCGTACACCCACCAAACTTTCTAGCCAGTGTTGTTCACGGGACCTTGGCGAATTGGTACTGCAAGGAAAAGCCAAAAGTTTGTATTATTGCTGGAAATAATTTAATTAAATAATAGTTCCAAATTACATACACAAAAGGTCAAGCCGACATTGAATCTAGACCAGAATTGGAAGTAATTCAGGTTTATTTCAATTTGCGGTGCGGTGGTTTTCTACTCATATAACCCTTTTGTTTCCTTTTTTGCCTGGAGCCACAGGAGACACTGCAGCGAGGGAAAAAAACACAAAAGAGAAAAGTTTCCGTCAAATTCTCGACGTTTCCGCTTTCTTCCATCACGTACTCGATGTGTACCAGGAGAGGCTAGACCCTGAAGGCCTTCTGGCGCAGACCCGTGTGAAACGGAATTAAATGTTTAAGCAGTAACAGAGGAGCATTTCCCAAAAGGTAAAAGCTGTTTCAGTGTTGCCAACTGCGATGTTTTTTAACCGGTACTAGGGATGGTGCAAAGGCAAAGGCAAAGACGAGTCTTCGAGACCTCTTGAGACGAGACCGAGGCTTCATTTTCGAGTCTCTCGTCGGGGGTAATTGGATGAATTAGAGAATTTCTTCCAAATCAGAATTGCTCGACCACTCGGCTTATTCAGAGTGATGGTACATGAGATCACCCACCCCGGGATTCAAACCCTAGTGACTTGTGTGGCAGTCATGCCATACCATCTGGACTACCATGATTACAATAAAGCCTGATCTGGAAACCAGACAGGGAACTTGCGTCCGTGCAGACTAATCCAAGCCATCATTCAGCCATCATTCACCCCATCATACTCTCCCCTCAAGCTTAAAACAGTTCTGGATACCAGAATGGTTGTCCCTCCTGTACATAGCATTTCCTACTATCTATACGACAACTAAAACTAACCAATAAACTAACACAAATTAATCCGTAACTACTATTAACAACTTTAATTAATTACCAATCATACAAATGCACAGTAAATTTACAAGAAATCTTAAGACTTGTTCCGGTCACCAAAACGGTCTATTAAAATAATACAAACTAAAAATTATTAAATGTAGCTATGTATAGAATCTCCATGTATTTTATTTTCTTTTTTTGTACTTGTATTTGTATTTTATGTATGAAAATAAAGATGAGAAGAAGTAGGATAAAACCGTTTAAATTCAGGAAACTGACGTCCTGGTTTATTTAAAGGTACCAGGACATTAAGAGCATACCCTCGAAAGTACGCGGGTGGAGGCTACTTCGGGAGGTTTCCCCCCTTTAGACATGTATATGTGTCTCAAAAAGTATTCTTTTATACTCACTCAATATGCTCTGCACTACTGTCTGCTTCATGTTCTAATTACGTATTATAACATGATTCATTCCATGAACTAGTGTATCTTGTATATCAATTAAATTCAGAAGGAAAAGCTTTGTAATGAGATGTAATGCAAATGTGATCCAATGAAATGTATGATAAAAGTTATAAATGTATACATTCTAAAGGTCAATATATATATATATATATATATATATATATATATATATATATATATATATAACTACCATGATTCTATTTAGTTGTACCAATAATAATAATATAACCATTGATTTATTTCTATTTGTGTTATTACAGGCTATTCCTACCTCTTGGACGATGAGGATGAATGATGAATGATGAACTGATGCGAATTGATCAATTCATGAAACAATGTCTTAACCAAGCTTCGATCCTTGTACCTCTGGATTCGTAGCACGTGACACTAACCACTGCGCCACGGGAGGCTGGAGATAATTATTATATATAATTTATAAAATTATCATCACTATCTTGAGTAGATAATGCCGTTAGATCTTCCTACGTTACTTGGCAAATATGTAGTGAATGTTTTAGTAATAACTTGGAAAAGGAGAAATAATTCAAGTTCTGACATATTTGTACAGTGTCAGAGGTGTAGTAGCTGATATTGTTAAAGAGTAGCCTACGATTTAAAATATAATTTGTAATTGATATAAAACAATGTCATATATCCTTAAAGAGAGCTTTCTACTCGGAATAACTGTTGAGAATATCTGACACTTTTTTTCTTTCTTTCCAGATTTCCAAACTTTATTTCACCAAAATTCAAATTTGATTCATGAAGTTTATGTTGTGTAACATCTTACAGAAAGAAAACTAAGTTTTAAGACGAAAAGAAATAGCAAAAAGTGCCCCTATTAGGTAAAAAAAAACCTCAGACCCGCCAATTATGGAGCAGTGGAGTTATCGTTCTAGAAAATGGGTTGTAAATTGTTTTCTTCGTACAACTCAGTCATGAAGAAACAACGTGTACAAATTCTTAACTGGTTCACCGTGACTGCATATAGATTTCATATCTACACTCTCCTCGCGCATGTATAAGTAATGCAATTTTAATGCAAGTTTAAATGTGTTTGCATGAAGATATGCTATCTTCCAACCATCAGCAGTTATCATAAATCCTGAAATTGCAATATGCAGAACTTCATTGTCTCGTGTCATGTAATGAAGTGAAAATTTCCACAAAAAAGAAAGTCGTTTGTGTTCTAGAATTAAAATCACGTTAACCATAATGGTCTTCAACTTGAGTGATCCCGAAAACTACGGCATAATTTAGAAAACCTTAAGAAAAACTTAAGGACTTATTCAGAACCTGTGCTATATATAGGCCAATATATCGCAGGTTAAATACGATTTTGTCGCATTTCCATTTTTCGTCGGAAATGAGATATAGCGTCCCGTACATGTTAGTGAGTCACGTTCTGAAACGTGCCGTAAATCGTGTAGTGTATTCAAAATCCACATACGTCCAACTTCAATCAGTTAGTACATATGGACATACGACAAAATAGTATTCAGCCGGCGATATAAAAAGGCGTCTATATTCATGTAAAGCAATGTTGAGTAATTTAACAATGAAACAAATTAGTGTCCATATACTAACGTGTACTGGGTTTAGTGATAGAAAAGGAAATAGTTTATTGATTGTTAGTATTGAGAACAGCTGTGGCCAGATACAGCACCACGTGCTACATTTCTACAATCTGTTCACTACACATAGTTATTTCAATTACCTATTCGAGTTTTTTTTATCAGTCACACGCAGTTTATACAATTTAGTGAAATAAATTGTGCCTTGTCCTATATTTAGGAATCTTGGAGATAGTTACTGTTGATAGTCTTTATAGTTACTGTAAATCTTCGATGAGAGCATGTTCTGTACAAATACATTATTATTTTACTGCTGAAAAAATAGTTTGCAAACAAATAAATTCCAACCACCCTCCCTACATTTGTATGTTACATAACAACTGAGTTTTCACGCAAAAAATGTAACTCGAGATTGTGAATTTGATTATTTTTTTGTAAAATGACCTTGAGATGCTGAGTTTCACAATTCACAACAATATTCAAGTATCGGACGTTTAATCAGGGCCAAATTGTCAATTACTATTTTCGTTCAATTTTCTTCCTCGTTCTAGGAATTTTTAGGGAATTCAAACTTAGAGCTCCATGCACAAGTATTGCTCAGCAAATTGTCCATCATTAATTCTTCTCTTCCATCCTACGTGGTTTTAGGGAATGAATTTTTACGTATTCGAATGTATAGGTTGTCAGTATGTTGTTTGCTTCATTCATTGATTAGCTTTCAGTTCTTCATGCTCTCATTGCGTGAAACAAAAATAATTCACGTGCTGGTGGACAATTTGCTTGGTAATACATATGTATCGAACTCTATTCGTGCTTTTTGTTTCAATTCTTGAACTCCATGTTGCAGTGGCGTAAGACCCCTAGTAATGCTTCAACATGCACCCCCCCCCCCATTTGATTTCCCTAATTCGTCACCTTTGCCTTTCTTTCGGAAATTGCAAAATGCGTATAAATAATACATAACTAAAAATGCATTATTTATGAAAAATGCATGTTCTGAATAGATTTCTATACTATACACATTAAAACTGCTTTATTAGAAAACAAAAAGCAAAATATAGAAACATAGGTTTATTGATTTGGTTTATTATACTTCGTTTTTCTGGACACTTTTTATTAATCGCCAAGATGAGGCTGAGTGATGTTATGATGAAATTGATGAACGGACACTCACAAAGAACATCCATGCCCAAGTCTGAATTCTAACCAATGACCATACAGGTTATCCCCTTCAACCTGGACTTTTGCCAGTCCATGCACCCTGTAGTTATAACGAGACACCCTGTAGTTATAACGAGACACTGGCGTCTGGCCCTGCAGACTCTGTAGAAATTTTGTGTGTTTGTGATTGTTCTTTCATTAATCTCACCATTCATCCTCATCGTCGCGATTTGCAAAATAGTGGAAGAAAAGTGACGTAAAATAACCTAATTGAATCAATCAATGTAGTTACGCCAGTGCATAGTGGTCCAGATGCATGGAAAACCTTGTCAAAATTAATAAAAAATGAGGTCTATGACCTCAGAATGCAGATTTGTTTTCACATATTCTATCATTTTAGGGAAGGAACACAATATTGGACAGTATTATGATATTTTAATGTCAATTGTGTTCACAGTAAACCATGACTTATACGATGTTCAACGTATTTACAATTTCAATCTCGAACGGTTTCAACATCAGCCAGTGATTGGAGGGGACGTTTAAGGAAGTCTAATGCATCGTTTTGAAGTGTCTATCTCAGACTGCTCTGTGGAGATCACTGGATTTAAGGAGTAGAAGGATTACACGCATCATCTCCCCCCCCCCCTCCCCTAGAATTGATCCGAGTATGATGTTACGGATAATACTTGTATATGCTTGTTTCTGTATCTTGAGTAGCCGAAATAATCGCTGGACCATGAAGAAGTGGAGCTCAATTTTCTGCTTGGTTCCCATCTCAAATTTCTCGACGTCTAGATTCAGTCCATAAGATAGTGCCTAAGCTCAAATAACACTTTTCTGTGAGAGCCGTTGTTTCCTTTTTTGACTGAAGCCTCATCGGTCACTTTTCCTAGTTACATATATTCCTAGTGTATCTTAAGCTGCACAAGGGATGTGAGGAAAATGTCTGTGTCTTGAAATCCCTCTTCCTTGGCCCTCTGCTTACATTGAAATTGCCCCGATATCCATCCCAACCCAACTTAAGAAGAATAAAATCTATCTCGCGTATCCAATTGCAATTACGACTTTTTTTTTTAAAAGGGGGCAAGAACGGGCAAAAACTACTTTTGGATCCTGAAACTAGAAACATAAGATGGTTGAATCTTAACTTGAGCTTGTTTGAGTCATTTTGTAACTCAACGAGAAGAAGAAAAAGAAGAAATCTGTGGCTTTTGCAGTTCCGGCACATTAACAATTTAATACTTGATTAAACCAGATGACATAAGTATCTCCTTATAATTAAAGCTTAAAACTAACAAATAATAAGTGTAAACCGCGATTGGCATCCGATAAATGTTTATAAATGTAAAAAATTAACTACGTGGAAAAGTCCTTTCTGCAACCAACTAATCAAGATCACATCATACCCACACTTCAAAGGTTGCTAGCCAACTGAGGGCGACACTTATTGTGTAACATCAGGTAGTTTTCAATAAGATGGACCTTTTTGGCTGTACAATTGTAACATTTAATAACCTAAGGCACCAATTTGTTAAAAGCAAATCAAATCAAATAATAATAGGTTAATTATTGGATCAGCCCGAACCTCAAGATCCCTTAAAAGTTGCTACCACTGATTTTATTAGCGAAGCGTAATCAGGAGGCACAGACTACTCGCGTCTCGTGCAAGAACAAGGAAATGAGCTGGCAACAGTGACGCCAGCATACATTTTTTTTTCGGCCGGTTTAGATAACAAGAAAGAGGATCGTCTGTCATTTGTGCAACCTTTTTTTTCGTTTCAAGTATTTTTTTCTGCTTTTCAAGCGTAATAACAGTGAAAGTTATTACAGGATGAAAGCTGAACTTTTTTACACTCCGGTGTGCAAAATGACGCTTAATAGGTGGTAATTAGAATGAAAATTGGGTTGACGAAGGACTACGTGAGGAAGGAGAAGAGTGGGTGTAAAAATTACTGAAACACCACAAATACGTAATTTGATTCCCTATGGAAAACTGGACCGCTTTGTTTGTTTTTCCTGACGGTCGTGCAGAAAATCGTTTCTCGTTACACACATAAAATTGGATGAAACGCGACTCTTATTACATATGTATAAACACTTCAGGTGCCACGGGATATTAAATTTTTTAAAACCTAATTGTTTGTATGGTGTATGAAATTTTATGCATACACAGGGTGTCCCAATTGAGACTGACACGTATCAAATCGTTGTCATGTTTCACTAAAACAGATAAATAATGACCTCTTGAATATATTTTCGTTATTTAGTGCAACTTTTGGCTAACCGGGACGATGAGTAGCGAGTAGATGAAATTGATTAATGCACACTAACAAAGAACATAAATGTCCAGGTAGTCATGTATTACTTTGTTTGTATTTGTCAAAAAATGTCCCAAGGAATTCCGTTGATACATTTCAGAAAACTAGTCTGGTACAGATAATACACTTTATTCCAGTGGCGGCGATTAGGGGGAGGGGGCTTGGGGTTGCCACTTTTGCTCCCACACTATACTAAACCTTATCTTCGAGGGAAAGTCTTTGCCCCCCAGTTTTGGAACCCAATCGCCGCCACTGCTTTATTCTATAAATTGTCCAATTTATTCCCTCGCATTTGGTGCAAAAGAGAAGGTTATATCTCTATTGTGTGAGAAGTTACACGCGTTTGAAGCTTACACTACAAATTTGACAGCGGCCATATTGATTAAGTCATTTCTCGTAAACTCGCGACGGGATTCTTTGGGACGTTTTGTCAGAAATGCAACACAAGCAGTACTACATATTCCGATGCGTAATTTGACTGCACTAAGAGCTGGACTCGAACGTGGCGAGATCAAAAGTCTATCACGATTACAAGCCGATAATGTTCACACTTCTGTCACTGGAACCTTCATCTCCCTAGTAACACATTTAGTAAATAATTAAGAACATATTCAGTGTAAGACGTCTGGGAAAGTTCACTGAACAGCCTACAGAGAGATTCGTATGACGTCAATTCCCACCACAGCGCTGACAAAATAAAAATTCTTGCATTTACTGCATTCGGGTGTGCTAATTTGAAACCCATTCCAGACACTATCGAAAGCAGTACGTATATTAATGTGTATCTGGCAACGATGTTGCGCAAGATGGACGCCTCAGCGATACCAATGCGTTTTATCGTCCAACCTCTTCCCTACCGGTGCAGATTCGTTTCGCGATGTACGTTTACATCATTGACCCAGTTGTGCGTACCACGGTTAGGCGTCTGGATGTGGTTAGATCGGGTTCGATTCTCATGGCGTCCTTTACGAAAGCTCGTGAATCTGTTCCCGCGTATTTAATTGCATGACTATCCTATATCATCAGAAGTTACAAAGCAGCGTTCAGCTTTGCATGCTCCGGTGGCTTCTACCAGGAGCGTATATTCTAGACTAGCTAGAATATCTGCGAAGCCTGAAGCCTAGAGAATAAAATTAAGGAGAAAAATCGATCAGAAATTGTAAATATTATTATTCATATCAGTGAGATAGATGATAATGCTGATTCTGTAGTTGGCAACCTGATTTCCTATTAGTTGGCAACCTGATTTCTTATGAGTTGGCAACCTGATTTCTTATGAGTTGGCAACCTGATTTCTTATGAGTTGGCAACCTGATTCCCTATGAGTTGGCAACCTGATTCCCTATGAGTTGGCAACCTGATTCCCTATGAGTTGGCAACCTGATTTGTTAGGAGTTGGCAAATTTATTGACCACGTGACATAGTGAAATAGCTCAGATCTTAAGACTCAGTATACGCCACTGGTTTCTACATATACTTCTTGCCATGATTAGACGTCCCCACGTCATCCCTCTTCCTGCAGAAACCACAGTGCGTGCCACAGTTGACAACTGGAAGCCTTGCTACATCTACATTTTGCTCTTATACTACACTGTCTTACTTAAAATGACCATTGTGAATCTATCGTCGTCTCATCTCCTCTTCGCCCGTATGCGAACGGATGGAAGGGGGGGTGCGAGGCACGCCCAGCTTGCAACAAACCCCAAAACTAAATGCTAAGAGATGGAAACCCTGCTCTCCTAACTTAACATGATGTGCATTAGACCTAGGCGGCGTTGTAGGTTAGGAATTATTAATTTAGAAGGATACGGTTTAGAGCTCATTGCATTTAGTTTTGTGGATTGGGGTACCCAGAGGGGACGTACGTTACGCGATAGGAATTTGACGGGTGCGGGACAAACTAACAGAACTTTGTTAAAAGTGCTAAACAATTTTTAGACAAAATTATAAAGCACATCTATCATATTCGCACAACATTGGGTTGATTGTGTTGAGTTTCTAATTTTCTTTCGGTGATTCAACGTCGTTCTTATAGCTGTGGTTAATTGCAGCGATTAAAATGAGTGGATGACTGACTAAATGAGATAGGGACTCGCACAAATATCACGCCTTGGCCGGGATTCGAACTCAGGACTTCTCGGTTTTGAAGATTGAAGTTTGATTGATTGGTTTTGATATTATGGTCATTACAGCACATAGGCTATTTTGCCCGTCACATGATACAGGGATAAGCCCCTAACTAAAAGAAAATTCAGGACAGGCCCTAATAAGAAAAGAAAATGTCTGTTAAAAACAGACATCCCTACTCAAGTTTTAAAACTAATTCAGTCATTCACTACTAAAAAGAAGTAAAACTATTCTGTCTGTGAGGACTAAAATCATCTTACATAGACTGAAAGCTGAGGCTGTAATGGGGCACTCAGCACACAGAAGGACAAGCACAGGACAATGCAGCCGAAAAAGGATTATGCTGGCCGTAGGTTCAGATGATAAGAGCCTCGTTAAACTGCCAGAAGCAGTTACCGGAATGTATTAGTGGAAGTGAGGTTCACTTCTTGGTGCCTTTTACCAAATGTACAAGGTTCAAACGAGGCGCTGGCGCCTGAACTTGCAGTCAAGCTAATCCTCTGTCGTCCTTATGTGTCAGTGATCCCCTACATCCATCTCATTATATCACTAATCCTCCCATCGCTGCGATTAGACAAAATTTACAGAAATGCGACGTAAAATAACAATTCATTCATAAGAATCATGTTTTCTCCTTACTTTCTGGAATATATTCGCTAGTTTTGAGTAGCCTAAGTATCTAAATAATGTTAGCATTACATTCCTTCATAAACAGTATATTGCTTCCTGTCACGATATAGACAATAAAATAACATTCCTAGAACCAGTGTCTTATTTTTTCACTAATAATAGTTTCTTCTCTAAAGGCCTAATCACACGGAACTGTTAGTTGGCGCTGAACTGGCTACCTGCCCGGACATGATGGCTGCCTCCTTGACTGGTTTGGAGGAATAGGACATGTTCTAATTGCTACTGGCTTTCCTCGACTGGATTCTGTGGAACAGCCAATCAGAGCAAAGTTTGACCATGTGAAGATAATCTGTGAGTTTGCAAAGGCGAGTTTCTTTGTCTGGGTTTTCCGAGTGTTGGCTGATTTAGTTAGTTTCTCGACAAAAAGAAAGCAACGAGATGACGTGCAGTGCATTCGTGTTCAGTTAATTAATATTTAGATATTTATGCAAAGCCATGAGATGTGTACGTGACAAATATGATTAGCCGAAAATGAAAATTCTTATTATTACAAGTGTATTAAATTAAATGTTTGATTTTTTTTAAAAAAAATGTGAATGAACCCTGCGAGTCTCATGTATGAATATTGAATATGCATACCAGAGTTAATTAAAATGTTTGTTCGGTACGCATTAATTATTATATTTCTTTCGAGCCAATCTCTAGTCCATACTATTTCTTTTCATTCTTAATAAAAGCACAAAGCAACATTCTTCAAATTGCTCGTCCATCTTTACAGTACAGATTGTCTGCTCTGCGCAATGTCTTATGGGAACAAAAGTCTATCGATAAGTACGCGGTAACAAGTATAGTGTAAGGCGAAAACTAACAAATGGTAGCAAGTCCAGCCCCAACTAAGGCATTCCTACTGGTAATCCAGTTCCGTGTGATTCAGGCTTTAATGGGCAAAACGATTTCATATCTTGAAATGGTACTCTTTCCCAACAAATTGTTTTCAATCAATAGTCTTTTGAATTTTTCACGACGCTTATCAAACACACTGACTTACACTATTTACAATGTTGCCGCATATGAACTGTCTATATTTTCCTTATTGTGTGTTGTTTGTTTGCACTTCTGTATAATAGGAACGATAAATAAATGAAATCAAGGAGTCCCGTGTTCGAGTCCTGTTGAAGGCACATTGCACAGTTGCTCTGAACTCCCTTTACCTGAGCATAATTGCTTATAAGCCTTTAACCATTCGCAGTGTTTAAATACAAGGGCGGGTTCTTTGGCCGAATGGTTGGTGCTCTTGCCTTTGGTGTGAGCGGTCAAGGGTTCGATCCCTGGTCGAGCGCATTGAGGGTAGACTGTTGATCTCGCTGCAGTAGGTACCGGATACGAATCCGTACATGAACATGAATGTACCTCTGGGAGTGTCTTATAAATGTCATCGTCGCCCTTACGATTAGCTTCAAGTGGCAAAGAAGCGTCTTAAATACGAATAGCAATATAATAGTGCAAAGTAGACATACATATTTCTTGAAGTTTTCAAATTTTCTTCCTTATAAAAGCTTGCTGGTTAGAGAATGTTGGATGTTTGAAATAGAGTTGAATTAAGAGAAGTCAAAGTATAAGTCCACTTAACGTTCAGATTGGCTCATCGGGAATCGAACACAGGACCTAGGACCATAGACGACGCCAGCGTTAGTACAGGTACACCAAGAACTGACTTTCTGTAAAAACTTCCCTCCCCCAACAACACCAGGCAACGAATTCAATTGCTGGCTAGAGACGCGAAGACTAAAATATAGGCCTATTTGACTGACGTTTGCTGCTCCGAAAAAAACAAAACAAAGCAGCGTGAAGGTCAATCCAAAAGTAAGCTTGCCAAGGCCAAAACTAGCCATGTCGACAAGCTCATTAACCCGAAATATAAGAGAGTAAATAAAAAGTGACTAAAGAGTGAAGCACCTGCACGCCCCTCGCGGACGGTCTTGGAAGCTTCGGGCCCTCGCGTGCGATATCGAATGCAGACACGGCGGGTTATAAAACAAACGACATGCTATTTTCTCACGTCACCTTCCACAGTTTGCGTCGATCTTCCTTCTTCTTCTTTTATCCACCCACGGTTCGCATGCTGTGCTCTCTTCCTTGTGTAACAAATGCACATTTTGATGGGAGGGTTACGTAAGATGTGTGGAAAAACAAGTGAGCGTCGTGTTTTATGAAAGGCTTCTACTCGATCTTTCAAAATGTGCTTTGTTATAAACGATGGGGGAAAATGTGCTTTTAAAAAGATACCAAAACTATGGTTTTGTCTGAAACTTGTTCTGTATGCATAAACAGTAAGTTTAGAAATATTTACTTTGTAACGCGACGTGAGTCAAGTCTATGATATGTTGGTGTTGACAGTGTTATCGCGCACACACCGTTAATGCTTCACTGAATGGTGGAAATTGCTGCTTCCCCCAAGCAGAAAGACGGGTGCGTAGAAACACTAGCGTAGGCAGAATTATTTTCTGAGGGTGCTGGAATTGTGACGGTAGGTAGGTTCTGGATATGGCGAGATACACTACCAAACATTTCGTTTTAAAAGTTGTTCAAAGGCGAAAATGGTAATCATGTGTTATTTTAAGGTGTCTTGCATTCACCACCATGGTTTTCTCGGGTTCTTTGCTGCATTCATTTCGAAAGTTTGATTTTCACAAAATTTCGGGATGGAGTGTGGCCCATTGGCTCTACCCCTGCGTACGTTAGCGGATAGATCGATAAATGGATATAAACCATGTATCTGTTGTGTGTAGAGCTGTAGCCCGAAATTTCAGCGCCCTGGCTGAAAATAGATTTTTGCGTCCCATGTTCGAATTCGGCGCCCTTACATTTTTTTTTATATTCGAGAACAAAACAACTCACCGATCCCGCAAGGCATCCATAGTGAACATGATTTTAAGTTTACGTTACTATGCAGTATACTTAGTATGGTTGTTACAGCATCCAGTCTCTATCATATAATAGTATTTCCAATACAATCTATCTATATAAAAATGAATGTATGTTTGTTTGTTCCGGCATAACTCTCGAACGCCTCGAGCGATTTCAACCAAAATTGGTACACGTATCCCTTACAATCTGGAAAGAAATACTGTGGGGGTAAGACACCCCTGGCACCCCTAGGGGTGGGGTAGGAAGGGGGTGACGTGTAAAAATAATCGAAAACGACCGATATTAGTGTGGAATCCATAGTTTTCTGGGTCGCTAAGATGAATAGTGACACTCCCAATGCCGTTCAACTCCCAAGTTCTTTTTTTCACTATAGAGAATTCATTATTTTCCTGTCTAATAGAAGATTGGCAACGCCGGCTAATCAGCTAGTCTCGTTATAAAAATGATGCACATCTGTTTTTAACATAATAGAACGCCGATACAAATTATTGTAACACATGCAATCAGTAGGCTACTGAGGAAATTTTTATACGAAACACGTTCGAGTTTCAACTCCAGTTCATTTTATAGACAGTAAGGCCAATCGTGACTGGACCTACAGTTTGAAGTGGGATCCGTATGCAGCCGTGGCTGTGAATTAGGTGAAGGGCTAGTAGGAAAAAAATAGGGTTTCTAATAAGTATGTGTTGATCTAATTTTCTCTATTACCCTATTTTCTTCCTACTAACCCTTCACCTACTTCAGAGCCACCAGCCTTTGCTGCCACTTGTGCCTCCACCAGGCATCGAACCCGGAACCTTTTGATTTACGATTTAACTTCGCATTTCTGCCATTTGGCTAATCACGAAGATGAGGATGAGTGATGATATGATGAAATTGATGAAGGGACACTCACAAATAATGCCCAGGCCACGATTTGAACCCGGGACACTTTGAATACAAGGCGACGACGTTTTGCGAAACGCGTATTGTCCCACTTTAACCCTTGTCAATCTTCAAAAAAACCGCCCCTTCACACACACGCGCGCGTTTATGTCGTCCAGGCAACTTGTACGTCATAAGTATAAACAAGCGAAGTCCAACAGTATCTTGGGATCTATTTTGCGAACTATTTTCATAGACCGCCACCTTGGCGCATTCGCATCTGCTGCCCTGATTATACGGTATGTAGTCTGTGCGGATATACCAATTTCCGTGATGTCAACGTGCGTGCATTTTTCCAGCTTTGCAGATCTATACCGCAAGAGACAAGGCACTTTATTTCCCTCTCGTAAGTGGAGCGACCGCACGCACGTGAAGATTATCGACCCAGTGGAGAGAGACAGCTAACGGTCGCAACAACGCATAAATCAATCAGCTACATCCCAAATGAAAAGGCGCATAAAAACTCCTGCGTTGCTCTGTGGCAACGAAGCAAGTCGTGGCGACAGGAATTCCAGGCGTGGGTGTCGCTGTACGCTGAGTCACACTCCTCTAAACTTTGCACCCTTTTATAGTGGCGACAAGGGTACATTTTCATCCCTATCCCCCCCCACATTAAAACAATATGTAGTTGTGATATGCAACGGAACGGAAATCGATGGAACCTTGTACGGCTCTATTTTGGAGAAATACATGTACTTAACAATATTTAAACGTTTCGTTACAGCTCGCTACAAGAAGTGTCGGTGAAAACGACACGATTCGTTCTAGAAATAAACAACTAAAGAGTAAGTGACAGGACAGAGGAAAACTGAGAAAGAAAAAATGAGAGGGAATTAGAAAAATGAAAGAAAAACTGAAAAAAATAAAGAGGGATCAAGTGATAGAGAAGAACGGAAACAGAAAAAGCAAATGACAGAAAAACGGACAGAAACAAAAATGAAATAAAGTGAGTGCAAATGACAGAAGAATGGGAATGGAAATAAAATTAGGGAAAAATAAAGGCAAGTAAATGATAGAGAAAGACAAAGAAAATGAGAAGGAAATGAAGAAGGAGGGTTCAAGTTGTAGAGAACAGAGGGAATGAAAAGGTTAAGATATAGAGATAATGGAATAGTGAAAAAAGAAATAGGGGAAGAGGGAAATAGAAATGCAGAGGCAGAATGAGATAGAAAGAAACAAGGGGATAGAGAATAAACAGGAAAATCAGAAAATAGAAAAGAAAGAGAAAGATAATTGGATTGATTTGTTGTTTTAAAGTCCACTTTATGCACAGTAAGGCTAATCGGGACTGGACCTACAGTTTAAAGTTGGATCGAAACCATCCATCGAGAATGGAAGAAGAGAAAAATAAGAAGCAGAGGTTACCCAAAGGAAAATGTATGTAGAAGCCACTGAGAGGAACCAATGGTGGAACAGTAAAACCTGAGGAATATATGATTCGTTACATAGTGACTGTGTTGATAAGATTAATGAATAATGTGAATCTTTACGAGTAAGAAAAGTCCGCAGGTAAAGTAACTACAAGGGCTACGATTACGTCGCATTGTAATCAAGGGGTGCCGGGTTCTATACCCGGTGGAGGCACATAGTGATTCGGATCCCACTTTAAACTGTAGCTCCAGTCCCGATTAGCCTTACTGTACATAAAGTGGACTTAAAACACCAAATCAATCAATCAATCGCGGGTGTACTGATGGTCATGAGCATTTTCTTTGTGTTTCTGCGAAGAGACATGGATGCTAACCCTTAACTTGTCAGGTGCTGTCTCACAGACCGCTTGATGTTCTGGAAGTTTCAGATTACCGCCTTTCGTTCAAGCTAGTGTCGCCACCTTCCGTCTACCTTACGCAATAGTGTCCTTGGCCCTCATCACAGCATCAGTTTCTGGCCAGCTTATCGCGTGTAGTTACTGGACATAGACAGACAAGAAATAATAGGAGACTGCCAAACAAAGCTAAGAGTAAGAGAATGGGGGAAAGCGAAATATATCCAGGTTGTGGGAAAAAATGAAAGAGGCGCGCTGGCATGGTTCAGATTAGGGGGATGGAAACAACTAAGAAAGAGAAACGAAGCAGATATGTCCTTTGTGCGATGGGGAGGAGACGGACAAGCATATCCTACTGAACTGCCCTTCTACACGTGACGTAAGGGACAAATGGATGAAAAGCTCAACAGGGATGGAGGTGATAGAAGTGGTAGACGACAGAATAAAGATAAAGAAAGCGGGGCAGCAAGTGGGGAAATACCTGGGAGAAGTAAGAGAACGGCGGGGGAAAGCTATTAGAGAAGGCAGCGAAATGAGTGATCATGCTCCAGACGAGCCATCTTTTTAGTGTAAGTGTGTGTAAAGTAAAATTTATGCATTTTTTGGTGAGAGTGCAGGAAAAAAGAAGTGAAGAGAAAGACTGGAAGAAGAACTTCCGAGGGAGGGGAAGAATGTGTATATAGGGAACAAAGTAAGAGACAGCTTAAACGAAAACTAAATGTAACAAAATAGTGTAGAAAAATCAAAACTATGTAATGCGTACAACCTATGGCTCGCACAAAAAGAAAATAAATCTACATCTAGAAAAAAAATCTTGACGTACATCACAAGGAGCGTTATGGCGAGTGACGCAAAGTCTTCTATTAGAATTAGAAAAACTAAAATTATTTTTGAACACTTTTTGCTTTCTGTAGTTAAATTGCACTTACTAGTTGCCAAATATATCGTAAAAGGTTATTTTTTGTGTATATTTTTGACAGTGCGACAAGTGAAATGAATATGTTCACATTTATAATAATTTTTGTAGATGAATAAACTAATGAATATAGTAGCTATATAACTTACGTTGTGGAATTAATTGCTGTCAAATCAGTCACTAACACCCATAATGTATTGTTCTTCAATATCAGAAAGTTAAATTGGTAATTTATGTTGAGGCAGGGGTGGAAAAATTCAGAGCGGTCCGACAGACGTACCTCAGAAAAATATGTCCCAGTATAAGCACCTCACAAGTTAAGGGGTAAATATAAAATAGTTACAGAGTTTACACAAATTTCCCAAATAATAATTATAACATTAAGAAACTTTAAAATATTCACTATAATATTATTTGGTAAGTAAATAAATCATTCACAGACGTATAAATTATGAAACTGGGTTTAGAGAAATGGTAGTTGAGGCGGAAGTCAAAACTTCTCCGATGGCGCAGTGGTAGCGTCGTCGCCTTGTAAGCAATGGATCCCGGGCTCGAAACCGGTGGAGGCACAAGTGGTTCGGATCACACCTTAAACCATGGATCCAGTCCCGATTAGTCTCTCCGTGCATGAAGTGGACAAACACAAATCGACCAAACAAGAAACAGAAATAGTCGACTACCAGCGGCGTGCCCAGGATTTTCGAAAGGGAGGGGTTACGTACACTTTTTTTGGTAGTCAGCTCTTATTTTGCTATCTTTTCCTACCTTTTGCGTTCTTTTTTTTTTTAGGAATACGGGGCCAGAGGGGGGCGGTTATAACCCCCACCAACCACCCTTGGGCACGCCACTGTCGACAACTGATTAGCATTGATGTATGAGAGTCCGCAGAAAGAGGGGGAAATTGTGACATATTAGAACTTGCATAATGTTATAGATTCTATTGAATGTAGGAGGCATAACATAATGTTTTGTTTCTACAAGTTTGTATTGGATTCGATGCAAATATACACCTCAATACGGGGACGCTGTACGTTAAACCAGGCAGCTCTGTCAACCCTATTGGGCCGTTAAGACTACCACGTTTGACTGTAACGCTGACCTCCAAGCGAACGAGTTGACAACTTCTGAACACCTTAATCTTACGTCACGACAAATGGGCTGTAAATTTGTCTTCTGGACAGTACATATACATTTTAAGAGACTCCTGCACGAAGATATTATTATCCTTACAGCTGAGACAATTGTTGGCCTGCTCACAAACGTAAACGAATAAGTACGGTCGATTATTTGAAAAGTTTAGAACGCAACGTTATGTGTGTACCTGCTCTAACATTGAACATATACTCAAAATATTATTGTCTATTTTCTTAATAATAAACTGGGCAAATACTGTCCGTTTCAAAATAGCTAGATGTTTTACATTATCAGTTTCAATAGCGACACCAAATTTGAAAAGCAACATTTACATTTTTAAACATAATTGTTTTCCTTCATTCTTCGCAAATTACAAACTTGCCTCTGTAATAAATGTTGACGCTCATATTTTGAAATACGAAAATTCAAGTATATTCACTTACCGTAGTTTTCGGGGTAAACATAAACTTTAATTTCCCTAGCAATACTCCTATCCATGGTAAACAACAAGCACAGCAAACTCTAAAGAATTGCTTGTTATTATATCTCAAAACTTAATTCATACAGCCACGATGTAGATATATTCGTATCGAATATACCAATATCTAATGGTATCTGAACTGAATCTCCCCATGTAGATGTCACCCTTGTTTGAGGCACTTTTTCAAAACCAGGAGTTCATTCATCTGTGTGTGATCTGTGAGAAATATAATGTAGCTAGACAATTAAGAATTAAAGGCAACAATGCGTGCTGCAAGAGATGCAGTATTCTTTGCCAGTGTCCCTTCATCAATTTCATCTCATCATCACTTATCGTCGCTGCGATGAGCCGAAAATGACAGAAAACAGATAAGCGATGTCAAGTAACAAAAATTAATAAGTTGAAGGAAACAAAGTGGTTCGATTTTTAACACATTTCTTCTTCGCTGATTGTTATGTTTGTTTAGTTTGTATTTCTGTCTTATGCTAGTTTTGGCTAATTGCAAAGATAAGGATGAATGGTGTATGGACAACACGTCCACCACCAGCCCAAGGCCAACAAAGAATTATACTACCCACGTATCCAGTCTGCAAAATGCAGTCCAGCGTGTACTACATGAAAGTGAGGTTGATATTTGTGTCGTGTGGATTGTGTTTTTAAGCAGACCAGCAATTCTTTCGTAACTTTAAGGATTATTTTGCAGAATTCATTATTGACATTATTGAAGTTAAAGGAAATCCACTCTAGGTTTTTTTCTTATTTTGATTTGATTTGCTTTATTTTACTTCGCTTTTTGTGCCACTTTTGGCTAATTTACGAAGATGGGGATGAGTGATGATATGATGAATGGACACTCACAAATATCTATGCCCAGGCCAGGATTCGAACCCGGGACCCCACTCTAGGTAAATCAGAACTTTGGTGTTGCAGCTTAGTGGGTAATTATTTTCAATATTATCTAATATTTTTTCCACGGCCTACAGAACATTAAATTACGGTACGGATATTTCTAAATTAACGAACCACGTTTTGTTTAGGTTACCGAAAAAGCTTAGCCAAGGATACGAACGTGTTTCGAACCCAGGCGGTTCTGTGGCGACTGAACACACACAGCCACCAAGGGGTCAACTGTTCCCTCTCCACTCCTCATTGAGCACAATTGAACGGGAAGAAACAACGTCACAATTACTGAATTGAATGTTTGAACCGAACACATCCATGAATCCAATTGCAAGATTAGAATTGCGCAGTTCTTCGACTAAAGTGGGATTCGAATCTGTTCCTTGTTATACAAAGCATGGTTAGAATCCTGCGTTACAGGGCCCTTGGTCGATTGATTCAAACAGACTCCCGTGGCAGAATGGTTAGCACATCGCTCTACGACGCCAGGGGTCCCGGGTTCGAATCCTGGCCTGGGCGTGAATGTTTGTGAGTGTTCATTCATCAATTTCATCATATCATCACTCATCCCCATCTTCGCAAATTAGCCAAAAGTGGTACAAGAAGCGAAGCAAAATCAAGCAAATCGATTGATTCAATTAGGTTATTTTACATCGCTTTTCTGCCACTTTTCTAATCGCGAAGGCGTGGATGATGATGAAATTGACGAGAGACTCGCAAAGCACCCATGCCCAGACAAGGATTCGAACCCTGGACAGGATGAGTGATGTGATGATAAAATTGATCCATGCACTGGTCGGGATTCGAACCCGGGACCACTATGCCAAGCAGATCGGCAAATACTCGTTCGAATCCTAGTCACAGCATGGGTTTCATTGCATTTTGTTCCTTCAATCTCATCGTCGCAAATAATTTGAATGACGAAATAACCCCAATACAATATGATGTACGATTTGCAAAACATGTTGTCAAACTGTTAACAACAATCAACATTTCAAGAAACTATTGTTTTCGAATTATTTAAACATTTACTTACCTTTGTGAAAGACGCAAGCCAAAGCGACAGAGGGTGATATGAAGATTATCCACTTTTCCGTGCAGAAACACTTTTTTTCTTTTTTAAAACCACCTCCAACACTTAAGAACAAGTTGGCCCGTTACACTCTCGCTTTCGGAGTAACAGACTCACACTGTCACAGTACGACACGCAGCACTACTAAGCTCTGGCGGCCACGGTAGCGAACTGGTGGCGTTCGGCCCGAGCACCCGATCGTCGCTGGCGCGTTCGGACGTCGTCGGGCAACTTCGGCGGTGGCTCGTGACAGGCAGCTCTCCGAGCGTGCTCGGACGAACGAAATGGAAGGGGTGATACACGGGAGGTTGATAAATGGATGGGTTAAGACCGGGGAGGAGGGAGACAAACTCTGTTTTTTTGTCTCTTTCGCTTTCGTTCATTGATTTCGAGAACTGTGCTGTTTTTCCAGCTTCGGTTGCCGCCATGTTTTAGTAATAGGCGCTTCCTATAGCGATCGCGTGCGTAGTGTCTCGTGAGTTCGGTACGCGTGTCCGTTAGAGCACTGTTATTTCGCTGTATTTCTCTCTGCGTCAATTCGGCCTCTCCGATGGCGCAGTGTTAGCGTCGTCGCCTTGTAATCAATGGTGTCCAGGGTTCGATTCCCGGTGGAGGCACAAGTGGTTCGGATCCCACTTTAAACTGTACATCCAGTCTCAGCTTTACTGTGCATAAGGTCGACTTAAAACACCAAATCAATCCAATTCTCATCAACTTGCGTAAAGGGAAAATGACGTGCAGAAACTTTTCTGCAACTTTTCTAAAATAAGAACGCCAAATGCAATATTCATTGATTTATTTCGTTTATTTTACTTCCCTTTTCTGCAATTCTGGGCTAATCACGAAGATGAGGATGAGTGATGATATGATGACATTGATGAAGGGACACTAACAAATAATAGCTATCTATGCCCAGGCTGGGATTCGAACCCGGGGCTACTGGCGTCGCTTGTTTGTTTTAGTTTTGTTTTAATTCCACTTTTATGCACATGTAGGCTAATTGAGACTGGACCTATAGTTTAAAGTAGAATCGGAACCACTATACCCTATCCCAGCTAAGTATGGAGCAGGGCCGCGCATATCAGCAGAAGACGAGGAGGAAAATCGAGTGGTGAAAGAGCAGCGTTGCCAACCGTACATGTACGGACGTAAGGTCCAGACCTTAGTGAAAACGGTATATGCGCTTGCTCTTGTATCCCTAATATTTCCCTATGAAATTCTTAAACCAATCGTACATACCTGGAGATAAAAATACAGTCCGTTTGCCATGTGCGTTCGGTATTACCCTTTTCAAAAGTTTGCAACGCTTAGGAGGAAATCGGGTAACTCCCGTCGCCCATTACACAATCCCGTTTCTCTCACTGCTCATTGGTGGATTCGTCTCGCGTCACTACTTGCGCAGAGACTTGTTCTCGTTCGCCTGGTCTACAGTTAGCTGGTACGAAGTTTACGTGACTCCAGCGGGTATCGAACCCAGAACCCCTTCGTTAAAAGGCGACGACGTTACCATTTGGGGGGGATACCCATAAGCGGTAGTATCCACCGTTCTTCACTTCTTTCTCGTTTTACATTTCTCAGTTTTTCTACATTTTCAGTTTTTCTCATTTGGACAAACACAAATATCCATGTCTTACCCGGGAAGTGTTGCCCACGAGACGAGACTTTGGCCTGTCTCGTCTCGTGGAAATGCTGTCTTGTCTCGAAAATATTCGTTTGTCTCGGGACACATGGTCAATCTCGTCTCGTCTCGAATTTTTAAAAGCCTGTCCCGTCTCGTCCCGTAGACAACACTACCCGGGATTCGAACCTCGAAACCTCTGGCGTCGCAGCGGACTGTGCTAACCATTCCGCCACGGAGGTCGCCTACAGAGGTCGGCATCAAAAAGAATAAAAGCTGTCAAAATACAGATCTGACGTCTGAAGAAAAAGAAGAAGGCATGCTTCCATTTACAACTCCTGGATAAATTAATTACAATACATATACAAAGTCATCGGTTAATATTTTTTAAATTTTTTCTTCAAACCTTTTTCTTTCGATTCCTTCAAAGGTTCGTTCTGTGCACTTCTTTCATTTTCCCTCATCATTTTTTCTTCTTTCTTTTCGTTTAATCCTACATTTTTCTTTCTGCATTTTTTTAAAAAAAAATCTTTTCCATTTTCGGTTAGTGTTTTTCAAATCCTATTCTCTGTGTTTCTGCTTAATATTTTTTGTAATGTTGGAAAATATTATTTTATCTTTCCTCATTCTTATATTGAAGCATTTTTGCATATCGGACGACTGTTATTTCTTTCTACTTTGCTTCATTGTCTTGAGTTTCAATTCTTATCCTCCTAATTTTTTGTCATCTCGCTGTACTCTTTTTGCTTATCTTTGCCCTCATATTTCTATCCTCCTAGTTAATCCTAGACACAATTAAAACCAATTACTGCCACTTTCTCTGAACCCAGACCCTCACAAATTACAGTTAATGGATTTTTAAGTGTTTCTCTGCACAGGTTAAATCCATAGCTTACAAGTGTAGCCATCCTTTAAAACTTTTCCCCATTTTTCACAGGCAGTGGACACATGGCCGGAGAAAGTGGAGTTATGTGGTGTAACAAGTGGCCGCGGCTTGGAACCGGAAAAAAGTCAAGGTTTGAGCTGTGCTTACGGCACCAGAAGGATGGATCGCAGAATGCATTATCGTGTTCAGTGGGGTAGGAACGTTGGTTTATTCGGGGATAAGATGTTCGGATTCTGAAAGTAGTTCAGAGAGAGTAGATTTGTCGATTTTTCAAACAACTTACAAAAACACTTTATTTTATGGAAATGCGGATAATGTTTTCTACTAAAGTGTCTCTCCTCTGTGGAGTAGTGGTAACGTTGTCCCCTGGTAATCAATGGCTAGAGGGTTCGATTCCCAGTGGAGACACATAGTTGTTTGGGTCTCACTTTAAACTGTAGGTCCAGTCCCCATTAGCCTATAGGAGCACAAAATGGATGATACAGAGATTATACAGAGATCTCGTGTCTATTATTTTACAAGGTTCTCTCGTGTTAGGCGTGCGCAGACCCATCGATTAGGGGGGGGGGCAAAAGCCTTGAAAGTTCATCCGGGGAAGAAAAACCTAATTTTATCGCACTGTTTTAATTTTATTGCATTGATGGGTATTTGTGTGTGTGTGTGTGTATGTGTATGTATGTGTATGTATGTGTATGTATGTATGTATATATATATATATATATATATATATATATATAAACATATTATTTAAATACAATGCATAATCAATGCATGCACCCCATAACAAACAACAGCAAAAATGATATATCTAAATGGTATCTGAAATGTACGCGCTCCTTTTCCTCCAAACCAAACTGTCATGACAGCAACTTTCTGAAGCACTTAGTTGCTCTCTGGCAATTTACAATGCATTACAGATAACAAATTGCGAGCGAAGAGAGCAAGAAAGTTTTTTGATCCAAATTTTTGCAAATTGAAAACAGCATTCATTTCATAGGGCGCTAAAATTTTCACGGGAGGCCACGGCATTCTCTTTTACAATTTTTCTATTCAGATTATTCGGCGCCTAGGGACAACTCCCGCCGCCCCCTAGCTACGGCTATGAAGTTGACAAGACCGTAAGAAAAGCAGACATTGCGAGCGAAGCGATCAAGAAAATTTTACGAAATGTATTTTTATTTGTATAAAAATTTGAAGTCGACGAGGCTATTGCCCCTCTGTACCCCCTTCCCCCGTTGTTGCTTTCTCCTATAATATATTTTAATAACAGCGATAAAATTCCTCTACACTAAATTCCTAGGTGAAAGTATAATAATGTAGGGGCATGGAACGTCTGCAAGGGGGGGGGCAAGGATAACCACACCTCCCCCTTCGAAAACGAATACCAACATAAAAGTATATATTTCACACGTATAATTTGATTTCAGTCATAGTAATTTATATTAATTATTATGCAATGGGGGACGCAGGAATGCCATAATTTCAAATTCAAGTGGTGTTTTTTGAGGGGACAGCACTATTATTGGGGTAATATTCCCCATGGAAAAATATCTTGCTTGTTCCTTCGTGGAAAAAATTGAGAACGTCCGTGATTATGGGGGGAATTGTCCCCCATGTCCCCCCCCCCGTGCGCACGCCTATGGGTACAACCACCTGTTTATATATTGAAGTGGTACGTTTGGAACATGTGCCCATATCAAGTTCTTCAGTGCTGATGGTCCGCACATGTGTGTTGAGAAGAAATATTTTACACGACTGAAATGTCCAGTGACGCATGCGCAAGACACAAACGATTGAATGGTGGTAGAGTATAAACATACATGCTTCATCTGTGGTGTAGCTTTGCCATGAGCGCCAAGATTGTTCTGGTTTGGAAACGAGTATGGTGGAAAAATAAAAAAAAAGAGAGAGGGCAGGAATAGGAAAAAGATAGGGAGAAAGAGAAGAAAGAGATCACAGGAAGAGGAAAAACGAGGGGGAGGAAGAGTTCTGCAGGAAAAGAAAGCGACAGAGGTAAGAAAGAGATCGCGAGGAAGAGAGAAAGAAGGAAGATATCTGCAGTGAGAGAGAGAGAGAGAGAGAAGGAAGAGAATAAGAGGAAGAGAGAGAGAGAGAATAAATAAATCAAGAGGAAATGAGAGAAGAAAGAGATGTGCAGGAAGAGAGAGGGACAGAGAAGGAAGGAAAAACGAATAAGGGAAGAGAGGGACGGGCTCTTTTTCTTTCTGTTCCTCGCCCTTTCTTTCTCGTTCTTCCCCGTCAATCTCTCTCTATCTCTGTGTGTGTGTGTGTGTGTGTCTCTTGCGTGGGCACCAGTGTTGCCACAATATGAGGACACAATTTCCCTTTCCAAGGGGTAAAATTTCCCTTTTCGGACCAATTTTTCCCTTCACCTAAGCAAATCATACAATAATAATAATAGTAGTATTTTCGTTGGTCCATGTCCGTGTGAATAAGAAATGTTAAATTTTCACATACATGTCACTTTCATCGCTTCCTGACCAGTTGTTCCAGGTTTGGATCCTGGTCAGGAATCCATTTAATTGTTAATCCTCATCGTTACTATTATCCGAAGGTGCAGAAAAGCGATGTACTTAACAAAAATATAATAAATATATACAAGCTATATTTAAGGGATCAGAAAAAAGAACAGAAAAAATGAAAATATTAATATGAAATTGGAACTTAACATAATCTGTAATAATGTAGTCAGATGTCTTAAAATGTCCCTAAAATTGTGGTATTCTTAATCGAAATTCCCTTTTGGCTAAAATTTCGGTCCGAATTTCCCTGCAAAAGGGAAATTTCCCTTCATGTGGCAACACTGGTGGGCACCCGAGCCAACCCTGCACTTCCCACTATCGAGAAAATTCGAAACCCACAGGTGCCGCGAAATTGTCACCAATAGGTGGCAGCACCAGCGCTGCGTATGCCAGTCTATACATTTCACGCTTCCATCTCTCAACAGAAGATTTAACATTTCCACCTTCGCCTGGAATTCTTGGATGAACCTCATCCTCTTCATATCCTTGAAATCTTGGAGTCTTACTCCTGCTCGAAAAGACCTTCAAACAATTCTCACGAACATCCTGTTTTATGAGTAATTAATGAACCTCGCAAAAGCTTCCACTGTTGCCAACTGAGGTCCGTTGTAGCCAAATATGGTCTCTTTTTTTTATTTCTAAAATTTGTCGTTCTGGATTTGAGTCCCGGCAAGGGTTTGTCTGTTTAACAAATTATAATCCACATGGGCGGATTAAGGGGGTACAGGGGTGCGATCGCCCCCGAACACATTAAAACTGCGTACGGAACCCAAAAATGTTCAACGCATACGTTGACTCCAGTGACACTAATGATGCATTTATGTCCATTAAAATACACAAAAAATGATCAAATAGTACTTTCATCAGCTGGTGTTCCGTGTGATGTGGCAACAATGCATCAATTGAGCCGACCACACACTATTATTTCAGAGAAACGAAAACAACACGTTCAACGATATCAATTGATGTACCAAAAATGCATCAACGTTGATTTCATGCATTTCGAGTTATGTGTGTAGCAATACATCTCCGATCAGAAACCAAGATTAAGCCTAATACAGCGTTTTCTCTTCCACAGATTACACGCCCAATACAACATTCTACCAAACCGAGTTGACATTTTTGAAAACCAGGCAATTTAAAAAAAAGCTACTGTGTAATTTACTTTATCACATATGTGTATTTTAGTTTATGTTATTATTCTTTATGGTTACTTCCATTGTTATTCTTTGTTATTTCCATTGTTATTACATTCCAATGTAAAATGACCAACCCGAGCACGTCTAGAACTAAACGAACGCCCCTCGTATAAAAGGACAGCAAACTTTTAGCGAACCTACGGTTGTACCCCACAAGAAGTCAATAATTCGTCATTGCCTAATCGTTACGATAAAGCTAAATAATTAGCAAAGCGTCTGTGAGGTGCAAAAAAACCCCACAATTAGCACCTTTTAGCATGCCACGAGTATAAGTTTTCTATTTGAGCCGCTCGTGTCGCTGTTGTTTCACTGAGAATGCGCAGTTACTCCAGGTCCCTCTCGATGAAAACTGACCTCGTATTTCAGGCCTGTTATACCCCCGCGGATTTGTGTGGATTTCAGAGCGAGCGGCAGTACTGTAGCGTTTAAAGAGTGTCGGAAATGAAGGACGAAGGGGGCTTCGTTGGTCGCGTTCGTGAGCAACAATGCAGCGTGGCATTGTACTCGTAGGTGAAGAAACACGACGTGGTTCCGTGAAAATGGGGCAGTGTGTGTTACCTCTCCACGCAACCCCCACTTATTGACCTTGAGGTGCAGGCGGGGGACTTCGAATGGCACGGAGTGCTTCCTGGCTTCCACGATTGTCCAAGCCTGTCCAAAGTGGTATTTGAAGGGGGTGGATGAGGAAGAATTCCCCACTTTATTTGCTACACCTGCATTTAGGTTGCTAATTTTTGATACTTGGGCAGGAGGGAACTATGCATACAATTTATATAATATCCCGATGCTTCACGAGAAGTTAATGAAATCCTAGCACCCCCCCCCCCCACATACACACACACACACTCCCATTGGAAATTTGTCAAATACCACACGAATCCTGCCATATGCAAACAGTAAATTCAACGCATTTAATCAATAAATATAAAATGTACACGATTTATTCAATGCTCATGTTAACTTTTCATTTTGCACATATTTACAATCATATTTCTGGAAGTATAGGTATTTCTGATTATAATACTGTATTTCTATAACTTGCGTCATATTAGCACAGGACACACTGACTTATGCTTGATCAAAGCACGGGCTATCTCACAATACCATAATGTTCGAATGGAGAAAAAATTTGGGAGAGGCTTCATCTTGTTTTGGGAATTTTGAGACAATGCCTTTCGACCTGAAAAGTCCATTTTTTTTCTGGACACTTTCTATACAATCTGCCAATAAACTATGGTACCTGGACACATTGTTCAAGGGGAGATGCAGATCTTTATATGTTTCTCCCTTTTTCTCTTTCATATAAATACAGATATATATATATATATATATATATATATATATATATATATATATATATATATATATACATACATACATACATACATACATACATACATATATATACATATATATATATATATATATATATATATATATATATATATATATATATAAAATTCAAGCTCTGAAAATATTCAAGCCTAGGATACTCGTGCATTGGAGAGGTAATTGAGCTCCAATATCGATACATTGCAAGTCTTTTAAAAATCCACACGATCTTTGTCAGAAACATAAATTTAGAACATTTTGTGAACAGTCCTAGGATGCGGAAGCAGGTTGCTGCATCTTGTGAATCCAGCCCCCTTGGAATTACAAGTCATTTTCATTTCAGATGCGATGTAGCTATTTTTTTTCGTGATGGGATTTGGCAACACTGAAATCATATTGGAAAGAAGCGCGAGTTCTCCGGTTGCCAAACTCCCAAACTCTTATCTTTGCTGCTTCGGGGGAGATATCGAAACGAGCCCATACTTTCCGAAATCTCGTCTCGTCTCGTGTACGAGGAGCTCGGTCTCGTTTTCGTTCTCGTGTCGATTTATAAACACCCTTCTCGGTCTCGTGTTTCGAGTGTCGAAATATACAACATAAACAGTGTGTCACCGCTCAAACTTTTACATCTTTCATAGGTTATTATTGAAATATTCATTTGAAATACACGCGGAATCGTTTGCTATAAGGTTTGATTGAGAGCTTGGGGGTTAATCACGTGATATTTCCTGTTGGGACTAGCACCCGGGTTCGATCCCCGGTGTAGGTGTTACCAAGTAATTTTTTTTCCAGCTCTGGGGTCTAATACCTAGTACTTCAGGGTAACCCTGGGACAAAAAGGCGACCGGAGCGTGGTGCTGATCACATCACCTCAACAAGTAGCCGAGATTATATGAGGCTCCACCTCTATAGACGCATATGCATTTGTAGTATGCATGTTCCAATGTGCAGGGGTAGGTAGCTACGTATACTTTATACATACAACCTGCCAAAATACTGAAAATACACTAAAAAGCTTCCAAAATACTGGAACATGCAACAAAAACCTGACAAGATACTGCAACATGCAACAAAAACCTGACAAAATAATGGAACATGCATCAAAAACATGACAAGATACTGGATCATGCAACAAAAACCTAACAAGATACTGGAACATGCATCAAAAACCTGACAAGATACTGGAGCATGCAACAAAAACCTGACAAAATACTGGAACATGCATCAAAAACCTGACAAGATACTGGAGCATGCAACAAAAACCTGACAAAATACTGGAACATGCAACAAAAACCTGACAAGATACTGGATAATGCAACAAAAACCTGACAAGATACTGGAGCATGCAACAAAAACCTGACAAAATACTGGAACATGCATCAAAAACCTGACAAGATACTGGATAATGCAACAAAAACCTGACAAGATACTGGAGCATGCAACAAAAACCTGACAAGATACTGGAACATGCATTAAAAAACCTGACAAGATACTGGAGCATGCAACAAAAACCTGACAAAATACTGGAACATGCATCAAAAACCTGACAAGATACTGGATAATGCAACAAAAACCTGACAAGATACTGGAGCATGCAACAAAAACCTGACAAGATACTGGAACATGCATTAAAAAACCTGACAAGATACTGGAGCATGCAACAAAAACCTGACAAGATATTGGAACATGCATCAAAAACCTGACAAGATACTGGAACAAGCAACAAAAACCTGACAAAATACTGGAACAAGCAACAAAAACCTGACAAATTACTGAAAATGAAGTAAAAACTTGACATAATACTGCCAATGCAAAAAATCCTACCATAATGCTGACAATGCAACAAGAACCTAACAAATTACTGAAGGCAAAAAAGGTAATTAATGCAAAATGATAAAAAAATTATATCTGGTTCTAACTGTAATGAAAATCACAGTCTTCAAGGACCCGAAAAAAAACTGTCAGTCTTGGACAATTTAGGTGAAAGCTGGATCTTGGTCCAATGTGTTTGGAACATTGGAGATAGACTTCAAGGAAGCGTTCGATTCTGTCCCGATTGGACCTTGATTGCGGTGCATACGGATGATCTTGACTCCAAGGCGCGGATGTTACCGAAACCAGTAGAGTTGTCTGTAATTTCAGCCTTCAGAGTCAATCAAGGTCAAAATTGTTTCGTGATCGGGATGAATTCTGGGCTTCCTTGGCCTTGATGGAAGAAAAGCAGTTCGTATTGTTAGGCTTCCTGGTTTTTGAGCAGAGGTATCAAGTGTCAGAGCAGCAGTGACGTCGCTTGATAATTTCCTTCTGGTGGACTCAGGTGTGCTCTGATTCGATATTCTGCTACGATTCACTCTCATTCTCTCTCTCTCTCTCTTATTTTCATTCCATATATTTTTCTCCGTTCTATGTTTCTCTCGTTTACTTTCTTTCTATTTCCTTCTTTCTCTTTGTTTCTATTTAATTCTTTCACTTCATATTTCCTTCATTCTCTTTATTTCAATTTCTTCTTTCTCTTTTTATTCCCTTCGTTCTCTTTATTTGTATTTCCTCTATTCTATTTATATTCATTCCCTTCTCTCTCTTTATATATCGTTCTTTCTCTTTCTTTCTATTTCCTTCTTCCTCCTTTCCATTTCCTTCTTCCTACTTCTTTCCATTTCCTTCTTCATCTTCCTTTCCATTTCCTTCCTTTTCTTTCTTTCCATTTCCTTCTTTTTCTTTCATTCCATTTCCTTATTTTTCTTTCTTTCCATTTTCTTCTTTTTCTTTCTATCCATTTCCTTCTATTTTTCTTTCCATTACCTTCTTCTTTTTCTTTCCATTTCCTTCTTTCTCTTTCTATTCCATTCTTTCACTTTTTATTCCATTCTTTCTTTTTTATTCCCTTCTTCGTCTTTATATTTCCTTCTTCCTCTTTATATTTCCTTCTCTCTCTTTATATTTCCTTCTTTCTCTTTTTATTCCCTCATTTTTCTTTTTATTCCCTTCTTCCTCTCTTTATATTTCCTTCTTTCTCTTTATATTTCCTTCTTTCTCTTTATATTTCCTTCTTTCTCTTTATATTTCCTTCTTTCTCTTTTTATTCCCTCATTTTTATTTTTATTCCCTTATTTTTCTTTTTATTCCCTTATTTTTATTTTTATTCCCTTCTTCCTCTCTTTATATTTCCTTCTTTCTCTTTATATTCCCTTCTTTCTCTATATATTCCCTTCTTTCTCTTTATATTCCCTTCATTCTCTGTTTACATTTCCTTCTTACTCTATTTACATTTCCTTCTTTCTCTTTATCTCTGTTTCCACGTCTCTTTCTTTCTCTATTTCTCCCCTTTGATTCATTCTATTTCTTGAACCTTTTCTCTCATCTTCGGAATAACCAACCTCAATGGGGAAGGGTCCCTGGTTCGAATCTCGACCTGGGCATGGGTGTTCTTTGTGAGGTTGCTTCAGTTTCATCATATTATCACTCATATCCTTTTCTGTATCCCTTTATTTCGTATTCTGTTTCTGCATCTTTCACGTGACCGTATGAACGGTAGCACTGTTGCCAGTGCCGGATCTACAAGCCGCAAAACCCCGCAGTTCGGGGGGGGGGGGGCGGACACAAGCATGCCTTTAGGGGGCCCTCGGCCATTGACATAGTAGAGGGTTTGCGTATGTAAAAAATAAACGTTTACTCAGGGGTACAGAAACGAATACAATATATATAGGTAAAGTTAAAGTTCCCTGTGCATATAGCACCGTGCCATGAAAGTACATTTATGGTATGTGGGGGTAGGACCCCACATATTTTCGATGTCGGACATCTTGGAGGTGATGTGATCAGCACCACGTCCCGCCCGCCATTACCCCTCACCGGTTACTATTTGATTTGAGGCTCAGTCGGCCCAGCAACCACTTTATGAGGGGACAAAGCCGGAAAAATTCCGACCTTAGATCAAATCAGGCTAAAATTTTACGAGAAATGAAGCGTTGAAGGTTTCTTCAACCTATCTTTATTCAGGAAAAAGTTATGACTGTATGATTGTAACAAATGTATCATTTTCCAGGTATGAGAAAACAGTGTCATATATCACATCACCACTGGCGCCGAAACCGGGGGGCCAGGGAGGCCCCGCCCCCTCAAGTTCTCGTTTGCCCCCCTTATAGGGGACCCAATGTACCGGGTGGAGCATTTTCGACTACCTATTTTATAATGAAGACAGATGATTTGCGGACTACATTTACTTTTATTTTTCATTTCTAGAACAAACATTGCACCTTTGGATTACATAAAATGTATACATGAACAATGTGCACACAATTGTGTCTTGAAAATAACATCTTTCAAATGAAGTCCCTGGCAGGCAACACAATGTGCAAGATGGTCTTGAAAGCTACGCATGACACGTGCAATATCATCTGGATTAATGCGTGCAATCTCTTCTCTGATTCGTGCCCTCAGATCATCAGTTGTCTCCGGTCTGGATGCAAAAACTTTCTCTTTCTCTGAGCATGACGCCTTGCCGGACGCCGAGGACTGCGAAACCACAGCAACGCGCACACGTTCAATGTTCTCTGGTGTTCTGACTGTTCTTTTTCTCCCATGCGGTTTATTTTGAACACTTCCAACTTCACGCCATTGTTTCCACCATTCATTGATTGTTTTCCTGTTAGGAACTCGTCCACGGCATTGTTGATCACCATACTCCCTGCGGAATGCAAGCTGCACCGCTACAATTGACTTCGTCAACACGAACTGCTCCACACAAAATATACGTTGCTGTAGAGGCCAACGCTCCATTGCTGCTGAAATCCAAGGTCACAGTGTACACGAGGCAGGAGGAAACCGCCCTCCCAATGCATTTGTTTTGCAGTGTTGTCAACCTCAAACTGTGTAATCGAAAATGCACCACCCTGTATAACTTTCAACATGTGGCATAACTTTTGCACACAGAAACTTGCCACACAACAGGTGGGAAATTAGTGCTTGTGCGTTTACTATTTCAGTATTTCCTTTTTCAAACCGACAATGAGTTACGCATAGTATATTATGAATGTATATGTGCGAGAATAGAAGAAGAATCATGGGAATACTGCAGTCTTCATGCTCTTGAATGAGCCAGTCCATTGCAAAATAGGCTCCTTTGTTTCCCTTCAGAAAAGTCAAGCTGAAGTTGAAAATATTCTGTTTCAATATGCCACTGTTTTATACAATCAGGATTATTATTTTTCTATTTTTACATGTACCCGTAAACATGTGTGTACTACTTCATGCTGCATTGATGTGGCTAATAGTTTCAGTGTGGTCTTATTTATGCTAATGCTTAGCCACCCCCTTCGACGGAGCCAGACAGGGACATAGTAGAGCCAATCCTTATTTCTGGTTACATAAATGTGGATATTTCTTTCATAAAGATTGGATTTGTGTAGAGAAAAATGAATTGAAGTTACTTCCCAATGACAAATATATATTACAAAATCATGTACGCGTAGAAATATATAAACTAAGACACTATTGTTATTTTGATATCAACCTACAATATACGTGTTCTTTGACATTAAGGCATTGAAAAAACAAGGATATTATTTATGGTCGTTAAAACCGTAAATATACAACACGGTCATGTTTTTTATTGGCTGAAGGTGGAAATTAGTGGGATCAGGGTAGGAAGTTGAGGCGGGGGTTGACGGGGTGAACAGTTGGCTTGCCAAAAATCGACCTCGCCAGGATGAAAATTTTAAATGTGTGAAGATATTAAACTCCTGTAAAGGATTGTAGTAAATAAGTAGCCTATTATAAACCGAATATGCTAATAAAATTCTCAGTCAAAAGTTACATGTAAAGTATTATGTTGTTTAATTACATAATCATAATCACAGTAGTACCAAGATAAGGATCCTTATCTGTGGTAGTACAGTGAATTTTTTGTCCAGCTAATAAAGTTCGATGTACCCTGATATACAGGGGGGTCCAAAAAAATGTACTCACTGTTTGATAGTCCATATCTTCTGACAAAATTGACTTGTGGGTACAATTTTTGGCACTGAGATGTTCAAAATGGCCACCAGTAACTTCTAAAGAACTCCGATGGCGCCGAACTGCAGACCGTACTACTGCCATCAGTGTATCTGGCGTAATGGCAGCACATGATACTATTATTTTTTCACGTAGCTCCTTGAGTGTAGTTGGTTTTTGGCAATACACGTCATTCTTGACCGTTCCCTACAGGTGGAAGTCCAGTGGTGTCAAATCAGGGGACCGAGGTGGGTACTCAGTAGCACTGCGTCGACCTATCCACCACCCGGGGAAAGTGTCATCCAGGTATAGCTCGACCACAAGGAAAAAACCCTTCCGTCAAAAGCGTTCGCGCAACTTCCCTGCCGTCATCGGCTCTCGGGGCAGTGTTGCCAGGTCAGACTTGAAAAAATCGGGAGATTGTTCCTTGGGAAACCAGAAGATCTGCTACAAAATCCGATGATCTAATAGCGGATGAACGACGTTCTTGGGGGCGGCATAGGCGTGCGCGCTGGGGGGGGGCAAGGGGACGTCCACAGATTTCTTCCAGCGAGGGGGAAACAATGTATATTTATCAGGCGGGTAAACGAGGCATATTACCCCGTAATAATGTTGCCCTTTCAGAAAAGACCACTTGAGTTTGAAATTATCACGTTCCTACGTACATCCCTATTATAATAATGGATGTAAATTACTATGACTTAAATCAAATCATACGTCTGAAATAATAGGTATTTTTATGTCAACATTCATTCTCCAGGGATGGGGTAGCGACCATCCTTGCACTTCCTTCTGGACGTCCATGCCGCTATATAATTTTGTAGAAAATTAAATATTTAAGTATAGAATAGTATATTAAGGATAGAAAACTAAGTATTTTCAAGACCATGCAAGTTCCAAGCAACTAAAGGGGGAGGGGTGCATTATTCCTTTGTAATTGAACTATGCCGCTTCGTTCTCTAGCAAATTTCTTCTTATTAACACTCACATGCTTTATTCGTTATTTATGCTGCCTCTGTGTTGCTGCATTTAATATAAGCAGTCAGTCTTCCACTGTCTTCCTCAATAATTCAAGATAGCAACGCTTATGCTAGGGTGCCACCCATCCTCCCCATCTACTAGAAATACACACACACACACACACACACACACACACACACAAACACATTCATGTGAAACATAATTTGCCCACGCTACGAAGTCAGTGTTTCTACCTAGTAAGGCAAGGACGTTTCACTGTGTTTGTGTCACTTCATCCATATTGTCGTACTTACCCGTAGAGCGACGTAAAATAACTAAAATAGAAATAGAGTTTGGGGTGGGATAAAATACAGCCATCTAAATTACTTGCCTTGCGGTCGGCTGATGTGGCCACACTAAAAATAGTAATGTAGTAAAAGTAATAAAATAATGTCCTAGCACAATTGAGTAGCGTTTGACATAATTTCACAGTTCAAACAGCACTTTTCACGGCTGAGTGGAGTTCCACTCCACGTCTCCCCTCCATGTTCAAGTAAGATGAGCAGGAAACGTGTTTTTAAGCTGGCCGTTGGAGGTTCCATAGCAATAGTTTTCTAAGGAATTCTCCCAAGAAATCAGTAGGCCTGGCAATGCTGACGTGAGCCGCGCCGAGTGTTCCTCCCCCCTGCCCTTTCCCGCACCCGCCGGCGCGATGTGCTTCTGCGCAGGTTTTTTTGCTTGTGGTTCCACTATACGACCTGACATCGCGATGGTAGTGAGGCGGGGCTCCACCTTGCTGCAGGTAAAACAGTTCATCGCGAAACAGGGTTCGGATGGCAGGCAAAATCCTTGACTGAAGCATTTCAGGATATACCTCACCGGTTACGGTACCCTCGAAGAAGAAGGGACCAATCAAACCACGCAATGACAGACCACACCACATGTTAAGCACCGGTAGATTCACTGCCTTCTCCACATAAACGTGAGGATTCAGAGGATTCACGAGTGACCAGTAGACACATTTGTGGCGGTTCACAGTACCGTTAACTTTGAATTACGCCTCGTCAGACCACACAACTGTCCCTGCATTAAGCGAACCATGTGCTCAAACCATTCGCAGTATTCGACCCTACGATCCGGATCGTCCTCGTTGATCGCGTGTAGCAGTCTTGGAATGTACACTTTCCACTGTGCAACCTTCAGAATGCGTTTTACGCTAGACCGGCTCACCCCACTTTCGCGCGCTCCCTGGTTCACTGATTTTTGCGGTGATCGGGTGAAATGTTGCAACACAGCAGCACTGGACTTGTAGCTGTTCATTGTCGGCCGGATCTTGCCTTGTGCACATCATGAACGGTTCCGTCGGATTCGAACTTATCACGAATACGGGCTATTGTTCGTCGTGTTGGAGGCCGTGTTCCAAACTCATTCTGCCACTGCCGTTGAACCTCTTGAATGTTCTCGTACTTCCAGAACCATTTCAATACAGCCTTGCGTTCCACAAGAGATTACTGTACCGCAGCCATTGTTGCTACTCGACTGTCTTCCGCTGTACTGGCGTGATCGCTCAAACACTCGCGCATGCGCGGAGCAAATTGCCAGCGCCACCTACCCGCGACAAATTAAACAGTTACACTACACGTCCACATGAGATTAGTGCATATAAGTCTATTTGTTTCGAAATTATTGCATTACAAACAGTGAGTACATTTTTTTCGACTCCTCAGTATATGTTTTGTTGACAAAGATAGTTATTGTAATTACAATTATTCAAAGGTTAACTGAAGTGTATTAGGTCCCAACTTTTTTTAAAAAAACTTCCCTCCCCCCCCCCCCCCGTAAACAGAAAGAAATCAGCATTTATGCTTTACTTAGCATTGGGCCCACCCAAATATCTGAAGAAATCGGCGCCAATGCACATCACCCCATTCTCATTTTAAAAAAATTGAGTTGAATTCAATATGGTGGACGTCAGCTTGGAACACACCAATGTGATTCTCCCTAATCTTTACTTTTTAAAGGGGATGTTAAGGGACTTTTGAATCACCCTGCAGATGAGATTTGATCTGAGTTGATTTAGTTTTATTTTACTTCGCTTTTAGTGCTACTTTTGGCTAATTTGCGAAGATGGAGATGAGTGATGACATGATGAAATTGATGAATTGACACTCACAAACACCCATCTGTTGCTGTCTTTGGTCTTCCAGGCCTGCTTTCGTCGGCGACGAAACCTGTCCTTCTGAATTTCTTGATAAGTTTGGCCACGGTGTCATGGGTTATCTGCGTTCTGTGGGTTGCATTGAATGTACGTGCTACATGACGGGTGGTACCACTCCCAGCCAACAGAATGATGTCAATCTGTTCTTCCTTCGTTAGTGGCATCTCTTTTCATTGGTTCACCTGCCTGAAAAGAAAAAATAAACATTAGTCACTGTTTTCACCATTTGTATGGAGACTTATTTTTTGATTTAGTTTATTTTTCTTCGCGTTTTGTGCCTCTTGGCTAATTTGCGAAGATGGGGATGAGTGATGAAATGATGAAATTGATGAATGGACATTCACAAACAACCAAGCCCGACCAGGATTCGAACCCGGGACCCTTGGCGTCGCAGCGCGATGTGCTAACCACTCGGCCACAGGGTCGGGCGTATGGAGACTTATGAATCACCCTATATATATATATATATATATATATATATATATATATATATATATATATATATATATATAATCGACTTGCCTGCAAAGAAATAGATCCACCTCACACTTTCGACATAAAATGTTATTAAATTTATTAACATAATACATTTTTATTACTGAACTTTTTCTACATATAAGTAGGATTAGACGCTTCCATTTGGATAAACATTTTATGTGCCTCCAAACAGTTGGAAGAAATAGTAAGAACAAACGAACATTTTATGTCAAAAGTGTGAGGTGGGTCTATTTCTTTGCACGCAAGTGTGTATATATATAATGTGTGTGTGTGTGCGCGTGTGGTATGTGAAGGTAGGTAGGTAGAGGGGGGGCCTTTGGTAATAGTTTGCGGGAGGGCTCAAGATTTGTAGATCCGGCACTGACTGTTGCTATGCGTATCTGGGAAAAGGGAGACAACTATTTGCCTGTCTAAACTTCACTGCTACATTCCTTTATGTCGAAAAGTTGAAATATTGATTTCACATTTGCATTCCAGGACTTGTTGCAGATACTGACCGCGTGTCTACGATGAATATCAAAGTAAATAATAATAAACAGGAAGATATGAATAACGCTATTTGATACATCACTTGTGTAGTTTGTTCTAAACTTAATCTGTAATCATTACAACTTTTCGTACAAGACCAATGAATTCTAATATACAGTTCAGCATCTTTTGTAAATTCAAAACCCCTCTTTGCATATTTTTCTATCGTCTCTTCTTCACGCTTTCTGGAAGATTTATGACAAATTTATTCTCCCGCCTCTTTAGCTTCCGAAAGGAGTTTGTTTCTTCCTTCCTTTCTAGGTTCGCCGGCAATTTCTTTTCTGGTATCTGAGAATTCTCGCATTTACAAGTTCCTTTCCATTACGTTTGCAATTACAGAAAACAGATGGCTTTGTAACTCGGAGCACATTGTTTCTCAGGTTGTGCTAAACGAGCTCCTAACTTCCACTTTTTACGTGCCATCTTCCCGTGCAAATTTATTGTAGTTTAGCTACAATGTTCTTTTGTAATTTTCTTTCCAGTGGGTATCTTATTTACCAACACATTCCTTAATTTTCAAGACAGTGTACGGTAGATTTCTAATGATAAACCCGACTGTATTGGTCTGCAGGTAGGATGGATAAGATGCGAATCAATTGTAAGCAGAGTGTGAATTGGTAAGGTATGGGAACAAAAGGTAAGTTTAGTAGCGGACCCTATGGCTTAGTGGTAACGTTGTCACCTTGTAATCAAGGGGTCCTGGGTTCAATATCTGATGGAGGTATACAGTCGTTCCGATCTCACTTTAAACGGTAGAGCCAGTTCCGATTAACCTATCTGTGTATGAAATGGACTTAAAAACGAATTCATATGAACCTTGAGGTTGGTGACATATCACGTGGATGTTCGGCGAATGAGTAAGAGGTGGGATGATATAGAGGTATGCAGTGAACGGGCACTGGTTGCCAACGTGAGATAATTTAGAGGCACTTTCGAAAAATATCGGCAAATGTTAATCACACATTCAAGAAATACAGTATATTGGCATCCAAAATTTATATTAATGAAAAATTAAAAGTGTAACAATTAAGACAACCAGTGGAATATTACTATCTTCATACAACTTACTACTTTTTTTTGTTTCGATTGCAAGAATCAATAACTCAAAATGTATATCTATAACGTTTGGTACTTTTCTTAAATGTACAGCGCACAAACTATTGTAGTATTCATTATATAGAATGCAAGCTATCCCGTGTGCATTGTACTTGCCATACAAGTACATTCTCGAGCTCGGAAATGGTAGAAGTAATGTGATCAGCACCATGCTCCGGACGCTTTAACATCTTCTGAGGTCCTCAATTCCTACCTGAGTGAACTCAAGTTCACGTGGCAGTCAAACCCACCTATTGGGTATCTTGGGCGTGTGTGTCTTGCTATTGTATGTAGTCCTATACTTTATCTACACCATTGTGGCTCTCATACGGAAGAATCCTCAAGCATCATGGTAGATTTATTCATTACTTAAAACGTAAAGGCGGAACTTGGTTTGTACAGAACTCGATGACTGTAACAGTATCCGGTCTGAAAATACGCTGGATTTTCCAGTCGTTCCTTTGGTAGTTGGAAGAAGTCGCGCTTGAAGATTGTCCTTGAGTGCATCCATGCCGTGCTTCGCAACCATTATGAATATATTCCGTCCAAAGAGTAAGCCACGGCCTCAATAAAAGAGACACACAAGCTGTTTACTATGTAAAATATGGATTTAATTATTTAAAATAAGTTCGACATGTTTCAAATAACAAGTGTCACTAGTAAACAAGTGTGCGTACTAGCCAGTATTAATTATTGTAACCAATCTTGCCAACTTTCATTCTTGATTATAAGTTATGTTATTAAGGGTTAATGGTTACTTTAATGTTGAGAACTACGTACATAGCACTGAAAAGATATAACTGAATGAAGATTGCCATCTGATGGCATTTAATGATACTAACTGCAAAAGAATTCTCAGTGTTCTCCAGGCTATGTTTGTGTTGTCAAAGCGTGTCAAGTCCATTTTTATGCTCAGATAAGCTAATCGGGAATGAATTTACAGTTGAAAGTGAGATCCGAACCACTGTGCTATGTGCCTCCACCAGGTATCGAATCCAGTACCCCTTGATTACAATGCGACAGGTTTACCACCAGACAGTGTTTGAGTTAACAAATGACAGATCTTCCTGGGGGGCCTACAACTTCTAGTTTAATGGATATTAAATTTTATAGTACCAAACCCAGAGGCATCATTTGAAAATACAACATGTTTCAAAATTCGCGAAACCCTGATTTTGAGTGCGTATAACATGGAAACTGTGAGAGATATTAACAACCGTCTTTCTACATTATAAAGCTTCACTCATAGAAATACCTCTGCATACTTATGATTGTCAATTTAGTACATGTACTAAATTAACTTTTGAACTACTAGAAAAATCGTATTACTAAACCTCGAAATATGATGAAGGAAGATGGTGTATTTCTTGTTATCTCTAGTCATATAACAAAAAAATAGAAAGAAAGAAGAATGTTGAGGGGAATAGAGATCTATTTTCATAGACAGCGGTTGTAGTAGTCGTCCCAATCATTCCCAGAATATTGACGGGTCTACAGGTTATCCAAATTCAACACATCCACCTTGAATTTATTATTCATACGCTCCCTGCTCTATCAAAGTAGCACGTCGCCTTACCGCCCCCCGCAAAATTATTAAGGCGCGTGCACTCTCACTGATGTTTGTTCCCCCAGGCGACAGATGGCAGCACTTACCGCCATGTTAAAATTTCATGCGGAAGTTCTCCTTGCGAGTTTGTTCCTGCTCCCCGCTCCCCATCATACTGCGTTTCTATCTCTCGTTTTCTTTCATCCCAAATTGAGTTCTGCCTGCGTCCTCTTCTTGAAGCTTTAATTCCAACGTTCCCCCCACGATCTCGCGCGAAATTGATTACCGAAGATGGCGTCTCCCGAGAAATCTACGCCTTTCTGGCGGGAACGAAGTCAAAATGGCGCGTGGAGGTACTGAATAAGGAATACTCGGATGAGGACCGTTCCTTCAGTTAGATCATGGCGGCGAAGGACAGTTAGCAAATACTCAGAACTGTGACGATACTATTTGCGAAACGAGCAGTGATTTTTCGTCACAGGTTAAATTGTGATTCTTTCGAACTGTAATTTTCTTTCTGGTTGCTTATTTTCCACACGTGTGACCGATTCCTGTGATTTCCATCGCAAACTGCGATTGCTATTAGTGAAATAGGCTAATCGGGACTGAACCTATAGTTTGAAGCTGGGGCGATGTTTGCTCGAGCAGTGTGGAAGTAGCCAACTGTGGGAATATTTCTATGGTTTAGCATGTTGGCAGTGAGACACCTGGTGGGATGCATGGGAACATTTTGCTAGCTGGGGGGGGATACCATACTCCCACCGCACCCCCCTTCACTTTGAGCACTGGTTGTAGGAGAAAATATGCCTCGTTTTCCCCCACCTGGAAAAAATTACCTTGCCTAACCCTCGCTGAAAAAAATCCATGGTTCGAAGTGAGATCAGTAATCATTGTGCAATGTGTCTCCGACGGGGTTCGAACACGACATCCTTTGATTGGAAGGCGACAGCTACAACATCTGGGAGTCCCAGTAATGGATTGGTGAATACTCGTAAAATATATATACGTATGAGGTGGTGATGAAGTTTTCATATTGTTTTAATATATTTATCTACTATTCATGGGCGTCCGCAAAGGAGGGGCAGGGGAGCACTTGCCCCCCTGAAATATTTGGGAAAAGACAATGTAATTCGAATGGTGATATTTTATTATAAATAATACTGTTTTAAGTTACTTACAGGCTGTAAGTTACAGCTTACTGCCATGTCTAAAAAAACAGAAAAGAAAGTTTTCACCACAGGCATTAGGGTCATATTGACTGCCGTATCTAGAAAAGTGAGGGCCGAAATTTTTTGCTCGGGCCAGGATTGAGAAGGAATTTTTTTATAATCCCTTCGTTCGGAACTGAAATAAATCGCCATTTCCGGACCATTTTCGGGATGAGAAACTTTCGAAATTTCCCGACGCGATGAAAATCTAGAATTCTACACACTATCCTCCCCCCCCCCCCACCCCCACCCCGAAGCAATTGTTCCTGCAATTCTGGAATAAAAACTGAAAACTTCAAAGAAATTTTGTACACTTTCAGCGAAAAAAAAAATAAAAAAAAAATACCAAGAATGAACCACTTTCAAACACAATCCTTTGTTCGGGATCCCGAAATCAATTTCCAGAAGTCGGCATCTGACCTTGATAATTCACGCGCAGTCATTTTGAAATACCTTGTTGTACAGTACACTTTGGCGCGTGAAAACATGGATCATAGGTGCTATAAAGGAGAGTAAATTAAGTGGTCTCTATTTGATATCTACGCATCGTGAAAATGTACAAGAAGGTCAAGAATTGTTCAACCCCAAAGTGATAGATGTTTTTGGAAAGGAAGTTAGGCGATCTGGTTTCTATTTAAATAGTGGACTCACGTCGGACTTTGTCAACAGCGCCAAGGTATTTGCACTCAATTTCAATTTTATGGTTTGCAGATTAATAATAATTATTATTATGCAATAATAATAAATGGTAATTTCTATGACTGAAATTAGTGAAGAAATGTGTTTTATTATCCTACAAAAGATGTGTGAATATTGAAATTGTAAGGAAGATCAGAAAATGATATGTGATGAATACAAGTGAAACTCCCATGATAAATATTTTTATCCCAGACTATATAATGAGGAGCTAAGAAGATATTAAACACATCAGGTATAGGTAATCGTAAGTCGGTCTCTCTTGTGTCACGCATCGTGGGCCAATTATTCCAGGTGGAAGCCGTAAGTCTGGAACGGACAAACGGTACCAATTGTGCCTATACGGTGGTTAGGTGATTGCGAGGAACCTTTTTGGTTGAACACGTTGAGTGGAGCAGACATACGACTTGCACTATTTTTTGAAACTGTTTTCCCTTACTACCTTCATCCTTCCTCTTCTTTTGTCTTGGGCTCTACAATTAGTTTGGAATTTGGATTCGCTTCTTTGGATTGAGTTGTCAGTTGGTTTGAGTTTGTGCCTCTTTTCCCATAGGATTTGCGTTTGTTCTATTGGATCATATAAACAACTCACGGTTGTGGTCTTCTGATATGCATCATGGTCTTCCTGCAACGCTGCTACGACAGCGAGAAGGGGTGAAAACCTTCACCGGAGGTACTAAACGGACGGACGGTCCAAACTCCGAGACGATGCTCGATTCACGAAGTACCAATGATCCAATGCAAACGTCCAGCTATTCCACAAAACACCGACGTCGCAATTCCTATGAAGGATTACCTCTACCTCAACGTCAACGATCTAGATCACCAATTAAACGAGATACAGGAAATACAGCTCATGCAACCCAACTAAAATCCAAACAACAGGATAACAGCTTATACAACTTCCTGCTCACCAATTACGACACCAAATTCAATACAGCAAAACATGTGTTCCAACAAACATCTAAGTATGTACCAAGGGCACAAATTGCACAAATACTGTTCACCCGTAATGGCATCATATTGAAATCACCAGATCCAGACTTTGCAAAACTAATTAGAAACAAAGCTTCTTTTGAAATCTATGGAGCCAAAGCAAACATACAAACACTGAATGCTTCCACTCAAAAACAACCACCACCACCACATAAATCCCCACTACTATCAGTAGTCACCAGGGGTGTAGAACCTAGTCTAACAGACGAAGAGATTTTTGAGGAACTGGAATGCGAAGGTGTACAAATCCGCAAATGTATCCGTATTCGCAATAACAACGGACCCACGTACATGGTGCGGGTCCTAACAGACTCACAAAATGCTGTAGACACTCTACTACACAGTGGAGCATACATATACAGACGCAGGTACAAAGTTGAACCATCCCGTTCTCAACAACCTCTTCCATTGCGGTGCGAAAAATGCCAACAGTATAACAAGCACACTACTGCTGCATGTCCAAACCGAGATAAATGCGGATACTGTTCAGGACCCCATTCAACCAGAGAATGTCAAAACCAAACTGCTGCACCAAAATGTGTCACATGTACGGAAAACCATCCTACATACAGTTACAAATGCAAAGCCAAGCCAGATGCAATACCTGAACACCCTGATCTAACAGTTCCCCTGCGCACCAATGACACTGCTACAGAACCTGACAATTCACTACGACACCCAGTAACAGTGGAAGATCTAATACGTTTCTTCACCCTGACTCTCCAAAATGTGCACCCATTTTTAAGAACGCACATATTAACCCAAGTAACAGCATCTGCAAAAACAATTTTCAACTTGCAACTCCATGCAACATACTCTGGTCCTCATGTGCATTTCCACATATCCCACTTGGAAACTGCGGTTTAAGGTTTTGAATATGGCAGTACGGAATATGTATAATTTTCTATTTTTAAATATCCGATCCGTTTCTAAACGAAAAGCTTTATTGCAACACCTGCTTTTGGAAGAATCTGTTCACTGCTTTGCGCTAAACGAAACCTATCTTGCTCCAAAAATGATCTGTCATATTCCACCATACAACATCTTACGCCACGATGGTCCGCCGGGCTTAAGAGTAAACGGCGGCACAGCAATTGGAGTAGATAGAAAATTACCATATCGAACAGTTACCTTCCCACCACACTTCCACTTGCCAGAACATACTGCTAGTACCATCTACTTTCCATCCCGGGTCGTTACTTTTGCTACCATCTATGTAAGACCAGGGGAGACTATTCCATACCAATTCTTTCAACATATCCAAACCCTTAGCAAACATTATATCATAGCAGCGGACATCAATTATCATAGTCGAACCATGCAAGACAAAACAAACTTTTTACAATTCCTCGACCAAAACACTACAGCAGAATTCCATGTACTGCCCAGAGCCACACGTCCCATAAGTAACACTACCCCTGACGTTGTTATAACATCAACATCTCTAAGTGCCTGCTTGAACATATCTGTGCTGGATTCCATCGGCAGTGACCATGACCCAGTGAAAATTACCTTAAATCTTAGTAACCGCAATACGAGCAGTACAATACAACCTCGAAAAATCTGGTGTTACAACAAAGCGAACTGGGAGGCATATAGTGAAAAGCTACAGAATGCTTTTTCTCACCCGCATCCAGAACCAAACAATTCAGAGGAACTCGATACGGCGGTGGAACATCTTACTGCTCAGATTACCAGTGCGGCAACCACTAACATACCCACGACGACTCTCAATAGTTACAAACCAAAGCTACCTCCGCAATATCTTCACCTAATCACAGCATCACGACGAGCATACAGGGACTACCTCCAGACCAGAAATCCCGAATCCCTTAACTTACACCGTCAATGGCTGCGTACAGTTCATAACTATATAAAAGCTTATAAACAACGTCGATGGATTGAAACGTGCAACCAATTGAGTGACGAAAGCCATCCCACAAAATACTGGAAACGTTTCAAGGTGCTCACTGGACAATCCAGTAGTACTCCTTATCCGATAACAATCAAGGACGCAGCTCTAAACACAGACACTGAAAAAGCTTATGCCTTCGCAAATGTCTTGCAAGACACTTTCACTCCAACACCACAACTAGCTCCAAATCTCCGCCTCCAGACCAAAATTGACAGAGTCACCAACCCCAATAACAGGCAACTGCAACCCAGCAATACGCACGATATTGATCCTAATAATGCTCTAACTGTTCCTATTACAACAGACGATATTATCAATACTGTGCGTAGGAAGAGAAACACCGCTCCCGGCTTGGACAATATCACATACGTATTGATCAAACAGGCCCCGCTTGCATTGCTGTCCTTTCTGGCTATTATATACAATTTTATCCTCCGCACAGGACACTACCCGACAGACTGGAAGATTTCGAAAGTTCTAATGTTTTCAAAGCCACACAAAGATAGTACCAACCCCACAAACTATCGACCTATTCAGCTCACATCAACATTTAGCAAAATATTCGAACGCATCATTGTTCGACGCATACACATGCACTTACAAGCCCACAGTTTACTTCCGTGGCACCAAGCAGGCTTTAGACCTCAACATAGTGTCCTTGATAATTTGTTAAAACTAACGACTCGCATCACAAATCACTTCAACACTTCCAAACCATCCTGTCTAGTACTATTCGACCTGGAGAAAGCATTTGATAAAGTATGGCATACTGGACTCATTTACAAGCTCCATAAATTCCAACTACCGCTTTGCTATGTCAGATTAGTACACAGCTTTCTAACAAATAGGGTCGCTTATGTCACTGTAAATGGAGCAATGTCATACCCCATTTTCCCTTACTCTGGCGTTCCACAGGGTGCTGCTTTATCACCATTACTCTACATACTATACGTTGCCGATATGCCAAAACCCCCACAAGTTTCTATCTACCAATTCGCTGACGACACCGCATTTCTCGCCTGTTGTTCAACCATCCAAGCTATAAACAAAACTCTCCAACCAGCTATAAACTCCTTCCAAAGATGGTGTGACACATGGCGTCTCACAATAAATGCTCTCAAAACACAAGCATTGGTGTTTCTACAGACAGGCTGTCGCTCGAAGATCCAAAGGAACCCAACATTATTAAACATCAAAATACGGGGAACGCCAATTCTGCCTGCCACCACTGCAAAATACCTAGGAGTCATATTTGACTCCAAGCTAACATGGAAACCTCAATTGCTCAACATCGTCCAAAAAGCTACAAATCGTCTGAGCTTGCTCAAACGGCTAATTGGAACATCCTGGGGACTCAACTCCCAGGTTGTCCTACATACCTACAAGGCTTTCCTTCGACCAGCAATAATTTACGGCCACACTGCATGGATATCAGCGCCAGACTCATTCTATCACAAACTACAAGTTCTGGAAAGACATGCTCTTCGTTTGGCCTTCAGAGTAGTCCTACCAAGTCCTACACGACTACTGTACGAGCGAATAACCTTCCCGGAAATCACAACCCACATCGAAGCCATCCGTCACAAATATATAACTGGTCGAATGAACTCGCACCATCCACAACTTCTCAGCACAATGTACGAAGATGCTCTACACGACTGCCTTCCTACTTACCACTGCACACCATTACAGCATCTCTTAACCATGTATACCTTCCTGATAGATCCACAGCATCCTGATTATCAGCTGTATATAATCCATCATCCTCCGGAACTACGGCACGTGATATATCCAACACATGCCGCACCATAGCAAATTATTACTTTCCTAACAAGTAATTTTCCCACTACTGCATAAATAACATCTAAGTGAACCACCCCCAGAATAAGTAAATTTGTACCACTTCAATACTGAAAACACACTTAGACCATCACCTTGCAAGGGAAAACATTTATGAAAACAATTCACTTACCAAAGAGAAGGTGTAGCCTTCTAAATGGAAAACGAGGACAAAAAAAAAAAAAAAAAAAAAAGATATTAAATCATACTCTGCCCCCCTCCCCCGAGAAAAATGATGTGGACGCCGTTGCTAGTATTTATTGCAATGATGGTATGGTCTGCAATTTCACATACCTCCCAAAACGTTCTGAAGACGCCGCAGGCAAGGCCCTATCTCTAGCGCCCCCTGGTGAGTCTCCATAGCAGCAATGGAGTCTTCTTCCTTCTTCCCTTCAAACTGATTTTTATTTCATAAGAAGGAGGAAGACGAAGGACGTGTGAAACGTGACCGCCACTTTGTATTTCCGACTGTCGTCCCTCTCCCCAGGGAACGTCCCTTTTGCTCGCCAGGGAACACAGGATGCGAGTCGCTTCCCGCCCATCCAGAAAAAAAAAGTCCCGCCAGTCTGCAGTCAAGGTTGCCAGACTGAATGACGTTTTCGTCCCAAAATCCCTTCTGCAATAAAAGGGATCTCAAGAAGGCAAAGTTTTTTTTTATCGTGTCGCACGAACCTTATTTCAGTCTTGAATTTAGGATCTATTTACATCCTGGAACTGCAAGCGATTTCTTCCATCGTCCATTCAGAATGTTGCCTTGCAGGAACCAGTCTCAACATTAGGTAACCTGGATTCAGGATCCAACGCCGTTCTGAAATCGAACGCCACCGTCCATACGACCATATGGGGTTCTGGGTTCGAATCCCGGCCTGAGCATGGCTGCTCTTTGTGAGTCTCCCTTCATCAATTTCATCATATCATCACTCATCCTCATCCTCGCGATTAGTCAAAAGTGACATACCAAATGAATCAGCTTACCAATCAAACGCGATATCTTTCGCCCTTAGTTCAAGATGCAGCCACCCGTCATCCTTAATTCATTACTGATTTCAGGATCAAAAATACTAGCCTGAAACATCCATACGAATTCTTCCATCCTCAGTTCAGGATGCTGACTCTTGCGAACCTTAAGGCAGTATCGAAGTAATTAATTCCGTACTAAAGTAGGGATTGTGGCACATACTGAAACTTGAAGCTATTTTATCCATTATCAGCTCAAGATAACACCTAACTCGAACCTTATGTCAGTCTCAGATGAGTTTTAGTTCAGTGTTCATTGCACGATCGATTTTCATCATGAAAGTTATACTTGAAGTCATACAGGCTCAATTCAGAATATTGTTACATACGATGACTCAGATCTTTTCGAAACTAGCAGACGCTGCAGGGAGTAGAAGAAACAGCGTCTAGGTTTATCATGTGATCGAAGGTTGCTTGTGATTGGTTGCTCTCGTCATTCACTTCCAGAAATAGGAACAAAAATGTGACAGCGTCCTGTTCGAAGAATCACATAGTATTAGAGAAAGCAACAAGTGGAAAGGATAGGTACGAGAGTTGCCATCTATTGGGAGTTTTTCTCAACTACATTACACTGGAAAGTCCTTGTGAAGTATTGGTATATCATTCATTACACGCAATTGTCTCGCACAAAGAACACAATACTTAAAAAACAATTACAACAATGAGTTAAGATAATCATAAAGAGACGCGAACAACGATTTCCTCAGTTACTTTCCACACCGAAGTGACCCACGACATGTGGCATGCCACTTGAAGTAATGAATGACGCGGCATGTTGCATGCGGTGCGTCAACACGACATGGACCCAAGAACCTCATGTCGTGTATCGAACAGGAGACATCCATAACCTCTTCACGCAAACGATAATACCACTTTTTCCCAGCATTCCCTCAAAACTCGACCCTGGAAAAGAATCGAGCATCTGTTCCTGACAGTTTTTCAAACTTTACCCTTCCTCCCCCCTCTCCCGGACGTCAATCCCATCTCGACTTTTGTCAAAACCCCCCGCGAGCTTCTATATTCTTTTCGATTTGCACAAAATCCCCCACCCTTTTATTTCCTTCTTTCCTGCTTTGGTCTTTGTGCTGGAACGGCTGAAATTTCAGTCTGTTCTGAAGCCAGGTATGTCATATTGATCTTAAGGTTGTTGACACCTTGTGACACGAACGACCTACTTCCACCCAACACTGTGGTATTGGCGATTTATTCAAGCCAGCACTTAACTGCCATATACAAAGGCAGCTGGTGTTGATGCTGAATTTTCAACATGGAAACAGTGGCGCCAGCAGAAAATTTCTCTGGGTCTGCTGAGGAATTGATTAAATATTTTGGGCGGTTGTCATAGCTCTGCTAGTAATGATTCTCGTTTTCTCTCCATCTACTGATTTCCTCTGGTTCTTTGGTTCTCTATCTTCCTCCTGTTTCTCTAACGTTTTGTTCGTTCACGATTCATTATTCTACTATACTTATCTATCTTCTTTCTTCCATCCTCTGTTTCTCTGTCTTTTCTCCTTCCTCTCTAACTATATGTTTCATCATCCCTCTGAATTCTCTCTTTCTTTCTCATTTCTTTCTTCTACGATTTATCTAATCCTTCTTTCTAACTTCTCTGATTCTTTCATCTCCCCTCTGTTTATCTTTCTTATTTCTTCCTCACTTTCTTTCTACCTCCTTTCCTCTGTTTCTTCATCATTCTGTTTATTTTCCTTGTTCCTCTTCTTCTTTCTACATATTTCCTTCCTCTGTTTCTGTAACTCTTACCTTCTTCCTTCCATCCTCTGTAAGCTTGCACTTAACTGTACAATATATGGTCTCTCTATTTTTCTTTCTTGCTCTATTTACTCAAAGAGTATATAGAACTTGCTCAAGATAGGGAAAGATGGAAGGCCTGTGTTGCTGCAGCCATGAACCTTCGGGGTTAAGAAGGCTAGAGAGTTAGTTAGTTAGTTCTATTTACTCTTATTCCTATCTTTGTCTTTATTTCTTCCTCTTTCTTTCATGCTGTATATACATTTCTGTCTTTGCTGTCCTACTTCTCTCTTTCTTCTTCTGTTTCAGTGTTTCCTTCCATGTCCTATACATGATTTCTCTGTTTCTCTATTTCTTTCTGTCTTCCTCTATGTCTCTTCTTCCTATCTTTCGCTTTAGTTCTTCTTCCTTCTCTCTCTCTCTCTCTCTCTCTCTCTCTCTCTATCTCCCTCTCTCTGTGTCTTTATTTCTTCCTCTTTCTTCATTTCTTCCTTCTGTATATAAATTTCTGTCTTCGCTCCCCTATTTATTTCTCTTTCTTCTTCTGTTTCTATAACTCGCAATTTCTTCTTTCATGTCCTATACATGGTTTCTCTATTTCTCTTCTTCCTCTATTTATTTATTTCATCCACTTTCTTTCTTCCTTCCGTGTATGTATTTCTGTCTTCGTTCCCCTACTTCCCTCATGCTCTCTCTCTCTCTTCATCTGCTTCTTTGTTTCCTTCTCCTTTCCATATCCTATACATGGTTTATATAATTCTCTTCCTTCTCTATTTCTTCTCTTCATCTCTCTCTCTCTCTCTCTCTCTCTCTCTTTCTATTTCCTTCCTCTGTTCCTATATATCCTTCATCATCCCTATCTTTATATATATTTTTTCTTTCTTCGTTCCTCTGTTTCACTAACTTGCACCTTCTTCATTCCATCCTCTGTAAGCTGATATACAGCTGTAGAAGGCAGTTAGAGTTGATCCTGCCTTTGCAATCTGACTGCACGAGAAGGCTTCTTGGATGGTTTAACCCCCCTCCCCCCAAATAGCTATGTATAAAGTACAGGTATTTGGAGCAAATGATTAGGTTTCAGCAAAAACTTTCACAGAGTATAGAGGTCATTACATATACAACCTTTCTTATGTTTGTTTGATGGATGCCTCGTTTCGATGCAGAACCCTCGATAAATGGTAGTTTCATCTTAAATGTATGCAACACAGGTTCACAGTTGACAGCAATAGATTAACTTTCCGCTTATGAAGAAACAAAAATATGTGTATATATCTGAGCACAGTAGAGTAACTTAGGTTTTCAAGTTCTTGGTCACGTATCGATTGTATCGATAATGATCACTTTTACAGTACATTCATATACCCGGGTATAAATATGGCTTGTAACTTAGGGATGAGTCGTCCATCTTGAAATTATATTCACAATTTCGCTCAATGCAATACCACAGCGCATGGCAGTTCTTCTCTGTATCTACCTATTAAAATTCCAAATCAAAATCTTTAAATTTACGGCACTTTTCTTGATTTTTAAATAGGTGGGGGGGCAGACGTTTTACTTTTAAATTACAACGCTAGTGATGTTCCAACAATCAATGTTGCATTTCTCAAACATGTAAATGTGATTTCCCTTTGGAAAATATACAAGATCTTTAAAAACATAATCGAAGAGTTTGTTAGTATAATAAAATGCAAGCACGGATTTACACAAATTACGCATTTGCTTGACATCATTTAATCGTCTATATTCTTGCCAAATACATGTGATTAAGGATACTATACATCTGGCCGAAAAATACAAATAGCGTTGAATTTGTGAAATGACGTAGAGAGAGACATCTAGTGATGAAGCAGTGTGACCGAAAACAATCCACGGTTGCCAGGTCCCTAATTAAATTGTCAATTATGTCAGAGAATTCAAAGGGTTTCCACATACATGAAACAGAGCGTGGTTATATTGAGGGAAAAAAGGGTGGGAAGCCTTAGGACTACGATGCTGGCTAAAATTAGACACAGAAACCCAAGGTTGATGCCTGCACGATTGGACAGTCGATATTTTCTCCTTTTTTTCAAAGGAAGTCAAAAGAAAAGTCGCGTATATATCAACTCTGTTAGCATGGGGAAAGACAAATAAGGTCAAGTGGAAGCTGGAAGATATGTGGAGACGAGCGAGAAGCACAGAGAAGGAAGAAGTTAAATTAAATCTTGAATTGTGGAAAAGGCATCCAGTGGATGTAATATCTTCTTCTTCCAGCATATGTCCTCGAGTTCCGGGTATCCTTATATTGTTTAAGAGCTATTTTCAGAGCTTCAAGGGTGTTTGGCTCTGTGCGAAATCTTCTCCAAAGTGTAGGGTTTTGTAGTTGCGTTTCCTTGTTGTTCCAGTTAGATTGATTTCAAAGAAAAGATTCCGCTATGTATTTATTAATATTGAATTATTTTTTACGCTCTAAACAAAGGCTTATCACTGGGAGCTCGAGAATTGCAACAGGGACATTCCACGAAACTGGTCCTACTCCATGTAAATAACGAAATGCATCAAAAGTTTAAATGTTAGTGAATGCATACAATGTGCATATTTTGCCATCAAAAATTACTGCATCCGTAGACTTCACAGACAAATTAAGTCAAACTTTGCTACACTTTTGAAGCGTCACACACGTGTTTGTTAATGCTTTTCATGCATTCAGCCTGCCATCATACTCAAGTTGTCTTTTTTTCATTTGTTAGCAGACACTACCAAGTACTTCATACTTCTATGAAATCAGTTCATTATGAATATTTTAATCCAATCTCATATCTAGAACGTTACATTTTATGTGTAAAATGTCACAAGTAACGCTGGAATGCTCCAATGCAATCAATCAATAGATTACAATGAGTCCTCTACATGTATGGTTCATTACACATCAACTAATAATATCACCTTCTTATTTATTTCATGGTACAGTTGTGGAAAGAAATATTTTCCCCATAAGACTATTGCCATTAAGGCACTCAGGATAAGTATTTTTTTTTACCATTACTGTACATATCTGAATGATACACGTCTATTGAAACTAAAATCAGAGAAATATCAATATTGTTGACACAAATCACAAATTTCTTCCGAACCAGAACCGAAAATCCATTTCCTCTTCCAAGATATATACATCCAGGTAGCTTCAGTTCCTCACAAAGTATGTTGATTGGATCATGACGGAAATTACGTTGGAGTTCGGACATCTGTTACAAAGTACACAATATATACACTCACTAAGATTCTTCTTCCAACGTTAAAATTACACTTGGTAACTTTAAATATGAACTGCATAGAGTAAACTTCAGACTGCACCAGAGGCGTCTCGTGAACGCATGCGTCAATTGTGGGAAAAAGGAGAGAGCTTGCTCTGCGACGACATTCATGAGCATTTCTACATTCTAATTTCTTCATATAGGAGAAGTATTTATTTTACACGACAGCGCTGAACTAAGTTTATATTACATTTCTTGGAGCTAAAGTGAAAGAAAGTAATAATTATTTTCCCACAATTGATGCATGCGTCACTTCAGATCCAAGAAATGTAATATAAGCTTAGTTCAGCGCTCTCGTGTAAAATAAATACTTCTCCTATATAAACAAATTAGACTGTAGAAATGCTCATGAATGTCGTCGCAGAGCAAGCTGTTCTTTTTCCCACAATTGACGCATGCGCAGCATGCACCGCATGCGTTCACGAGACGCCTCTGGACTGCACAATTCCCTCATGGCAGCGCAGGCTCACTGTTCCCAATATTAATAAGAAAAGCGACGCCAATTAAACAAGTATGTTTAAGCTGGAAATAAGATGTTAAATAACTTAATATGGACACGTATTTCGAATACATTTAGTACATAAAGTAGACATTTCTCACATTTTTAAAGCCTAAATATCTGGATCGATATGACAGAGCGAGCACCCAACTATTCCGCAGCTGGATAGCCGCCATTTTTAAGCAACCTGGTCGAATCACCGCGGCAAATGGCGCCATATCTGTGCTGCGCATCACGTTATCGACGTTGTAAGCAGTGTGTTACGTGCGCAGTGCTCATAACAGGATAGCAGATTGGCATAGAGAAAGCAATATGAACACAACAGCAACAGCGGCTGCAATATCAGTTATTGCAATTGGTGGCAACGATCAAGCGGCTGATAGACGTGCAAACACCTGCTCCACTCGGTGAGGTAGATTGGTGAGGGAATGGGGTTCTACGACTAGGAGCATCACGTGACCAGGACATCCCTGGCAATAATTGCCACCATAACACAATACTCGCGGTTTTTTCTGAGCCTCGACATTCATAGGAGCTCCACAGGGAGACAAGAATTTGCAGTGGGAATGAGTGCTATAAAATATTCGTTGAAATTGATTTTTACAGTTCGTAGTAATAACACGTTGCATAAAGTATAACTAAAAGTCACTTTTCGCAATAAAAGGAATACGGTGATATGCATTTATTGAAATTCTAAACGAGCAATGAACACTAATTGAAGAGCTAAAAGAGTAATATACACTTCCAGAATTAGTGGAAGAATGCGATATTTACTTCTAGAAGCAAGTAAGAGGGCAACAAAAAATAACTTATTGCAGCATTAAAACAGGCACTTAAGGAGAGAATGTGCACTATGGTATGACAATAAAATTAATATATTGTCATAACAACATTTAAAAATGAATAGGCTAAGTTCAGAGTTCCACATTTGTGCAATAGTTATAATAATTTAGTCATATGATTGCTCAAAATTTATTCATATAATGCAATTAAATGTCTGAAATTACTATTTAAACTAATTTTATTAAATATGATGTTTAAAAAAGCCAATTTGCATATCATGACAAAATTATCAAATTGTGCAATATTTTGAATTCATATTCATAACAGTTATTTTTGACTGACAAAATTAAAAACAAATATCTTCTATCATATGTGTTCTTTCAGGCAAGCAAGATAAGTTACATTCAAATTTATAATTAAATTTATTGAAATTGTGTACATTTGCATTGGCATCAAGATTTATATACAAAGGTCAACTCTTTAAAATTGTTCAATGTACAATATGATGGATGTCATTCTTGGTATTTGGCATCAACATTCAAAAAATGGTAATTGTAAATATTAGATAAGTATATTGTGATATACATTGTAAAATAGCTGTAACAGAACAAATATGTACATTTACTAGACTAACATTCAAGCTGTTAAGCACTTATTGACAAAAATATAAAACAAAAACAATTGAAAATAACACATACTAAAAAATCGGGCTTCAACTAGTTACTCTGATACTAGTTGTCTGTGACTTTGGGGGTCTCATGATGGAACAAAGATAAGTACAGATATAGTAATATGGCATGGATACATATTTGTACAATTATTGTTGCTTTTAAAGCATTAAACTTGGCAATTTGATAATAACTTGAATGCTTAAGCTATATAGAAGCCTTTTATGAATCTTTAGTGAACTTTGATTATGATATAATCTTTAAAAAAGATTGAGAAGTTGTGGAATGGCACTCCCATGTATAAAATATGTCATGTTGAATTTGAAGCAGTGATTATGTATCTGCTTCCATCTTCCTGAACAAGCAAGCTTATAAATGCTACATTTACTCAAACGAATGCTTTGAGGAAAGTTATGTAAAGTGACAAACATATGTTCAACATTTGGATGTGATTTAGCCAGATGCTGAGTTTTGAAAACTGAAGATCAGGATTGTAGAAGGCGTGGATGAGGAAATTGGCATGTTTAGTATGCTCGGTGGTGGAATGTATGCATGCTAAATTATAAAAACGGGGACTTAGTCTATCTCAAAAAGAGATAATAATATAAATATTTTCTTATAAATAACACTTTTATGTTATAAATGTTCTTGTTTATAAATGCATAATTTGATTCTGTTGTAATTCTTGTTATTTCTAGTTTTTTTAAATCAATATAATAATTATAAAAATATTTCTAATTGTTTGAGTATAAAACTATTTATCAGCGTATGTAAATTGAAATTTCCTTTTCAATATAGAACCATAGCTTCCTATTGTGCTAATACTTGAGTTTAAATTTAGAGACACGGTTAAAATGGTCTAAAAGACGGAAGATAAGTACTGAATTACAAAATTAATAAGTTGTAGACAAGATAAATATTAATTTAAAATGTACGAGAAAAGACCAAGATAGAGGATTAGCCAAACAAAATGTTAAAGATAGAGGCTTGCACTTAAAATGTTCTAAAAGAGAGGCCATATACACCAAAGGCACTGAAAAGGATAATAGACAATGTAAAGGAATTCAAAACAGAAAATTTACACTTATAATGGAGCTAATGAAGAATAAATGTGAACTAAAAGGAAACTAAATGATAGTAAAGTACACACTTAACGGACTAAAAAAGAAAGACAGACAGTTGAAATTCAGAGTTCAGTATCTTTTATGCGACTCTCAACCTTATCGTGGGGAGTTTGTGGACAGAGAGAGCCAAGGGAACCATAGGAACATTTGGAACTACTTGTTAGCAACACTGCTTCGGGCAAGAACCATTTGGGGCAGACAGTACAATCATGTACTGTAATATTATCTCCCCGTTCTTTGTTCAGAATTAGATTTCAATCCGTGATCCTCCCTAGTAGCATTGATATCTCCGTTTGAGGCAATTCCGGCCGGGCAAACACGTGATTTCATAGAGCAGAAGCGGCTCTTTGCAGCATCCGAATGGAGCACCGGGGACCTGCCAGAGAAGGCTCTGGTCGCTCAAGATAACAGGTCTCCTGGGGGAAGAGAAAGGAGCGACAAGGAACCGGGTTTTAATCCCTTCTGCTCCAACAGGAGAATCTCAGAGATTGAGAGAGATGATGGCTGTTTGCTTTCTCCCATCCTCAGGTGCCCGAGCGTACATTCATCACCTGTGTGTCTACCCCCGCAGAGTTCACAAGATGTGTATTCAATTTCAGTGGAATTTCTAACAAGATTTCTCCAGGCACGGCTGTTTCTTGTGTAGTTAGCATGGGAAAGGATTTTGCAAATGGCTCAAAATATGGGCAAGGAGAATGAGGAATAAACGCCTAATTGTATGACAAAACAGGAATGAAGAAAATGCAATTATTGAAGAGAATGTTTAAAGAGAGTTAAGTGGAAGGGAAAAAAGATAAAAATATGCCAGGAAGATTGGGGGAAAATCTCATGAAGAAAGACAAGCAAGGAGAAAGAGAAGAAAGGGTAGAGTATTAGAAGAAAATTCATGAAGAAAAATCATATGGAAGATTGGACAAAAATGCAGTTGAAGAAATCAGCAGATTAAAGACAATTAAGAACAAGAATAGAAAAATTCGAGGAGGTTACAGCATGCGAAAAGAACGAAAAAGAAAACTACATGAAAGGAGAATATAACATAGGAGTTATGAGGGAATTAGGAGCAACAGAATGGAGCTAGGTGCAAGGGTAAGGAGAGGTAGAAGAAGAAGAGGGTAGACAAAGGGTAACCAGAAGAAATTATTAAACAAAGAAACTGAATCAAATGAAGGAAACAGGTGAGGGCTGGAGAGGAATTTAAATAAGACGACAGAGGGAAGGAAGATCATTAGCCAAAGGAATTCATAAAAGAATGACCAGAGAGAAGACCATGGAAGGAAGATAAAGCAAGATAATATAGAAGAGGTGCTGAGAGGAATAGGTGTTTTTTCGACCGTGATTTAACACTTTCTTTCCACGCTTGATAAAATCTGCAAACAAAATTTAACGTCAAATCTCATGCGCTCCATCTATTTTTATCCACAGAAGCTTGCAGCTAGGGACCTCTGGAATTCAAAACAATCGACCAACGATTGTATTTCATTCCCTGTGCAATTAAAGGCTCGGTCTCCACAACAAACAGGACAGAAGCAACAAGTCCAATACTTCCACAGTTCATTTTACGCGCTAATTGCTAAAAGGTGAATCCTTTTGAACGGGAAAAAAAAGAGAGGCGGACGCCAACGCTACCCTGCGGCCGACTCTAGAAACTAATTAAGAACCAATATAAGCGGATGCCGGCTTCAGGAAATGAACGGCGAAGCGTCGATGGATGGGAAACGCTTATCAACGTCCGTTGGAGGGGGAGGGGGGTCGAAGCCCTACCTTTTCCCATTCGCAAATGGAATGATGCCAGAGGGGAAAGGAGAGAGAGGCGAGAACGGCATGTAATTTTCGATGACGGAAATTGGTACTGATAGAAGCGAGTGTCAATCAGAAATCTTTATAGGGCTCGAATGATTATTCGGGGGTAGGGGGGAGTGATGTTACTCTGCAAAAAACGATATCACTTTCGGGTGGATGAGTTAAATTGCAGATATAGCATATTTTCAGGATTCTGCCCGCCGGAAAACTGAAAATACTTTGTGTTTACATTATGTATTCATTTCTAACATCTACTTCCTCTACACAGGGCTTATAATGTTTGGTACTTGGTAAAGTTGCGAATGAGAGAATATTCCATCTATAACACTTGGTAGATGAAAAGGTATAGATCACTTAATCCTCCTACAACACCATTCCTTATTCTACAACCATAAGTCAGCCTCCGTGGCAGAGTGGATTGAACAGCGCGCTACGACGCCAAGAGTCCCGGGTTAGAATCTCGGCCTGGTCATGAGTGTTCTTTGCTAGTGTTCCACATCAATTTCATCATATCAGCACTCACCCTCATTGTGGCGATTAGTCAAATTTGGAAGAAAAGCGACGTTATCAAAATCCAAAACCATTAAATACAACCTGTGCCTTAATTCGACGAATTACACATTTCTCTGCAGAGTGGTCTATGGTAATGACAAATGCGCTCATAAGCCACAAACCATAAATAGCTGTTTCCCGAAACAAGTAGGCAACGTAACTAAAGTAATCAACAAATGAACCTAATATTACGCACAAATAATGTGGTAGTTACGCTCTCACACCAATACAAGTTTAAGCCAAGAATGAAAAAATAAAAGAATATAGAATTGAAAATACAGTACAAGGGTTCGTGGTGAACTGGATCCAAAATTATTCACTGTACAAGGAAATAATGCGCCATCCTGGCGGAACACGCTAACCCTTAAGCCAGGTGAAAAGGAAGAACATGGGAAGGTAGTCTGCCAGGCCTGAAATCCGGAGGTCGCGGGTTCGAGTCACGAGACGTCTCTGAAAAGTGTGATTTTCGAACGAAAATCAAGGCTGAAAATGCCATGTCATCCTGCAAAACAAGCGTGTGTGTGTGACAATTGTCTTACATGTTGGGCGCGAATAGTCGACAGAGAGGGGCACCTCTTCTCCTCTTCTAGCGTCCTCACTCGGCAGAACTCGTTTTAAAAAAAACTGTCATCTTTGAGCGAAACCCCAAGTTGATAACTTTCCTTAAAATGTCAACCAACTTCAGATACGTAATTTCTACTTATACAGGATAGTATTATTTTTAACTTAAAGAGCTATTTCACAGAAAGGAGATCTTGTCAATCTAAGTCATATCTCTGTAAGATAATGAGTAGAGTTAGGATTTTTAGGTGCGCACCTTTTTTTCGTAGTGAAAGTGAGACCTCTCTGGAAGGACTCAATGTGTGAAATGTTGCCTCAACGTGAGAATGGAGCTAATTTTCCAGCACCTTTTTTCCCCTTTTTTGATAACCTTTCCCCTTCCCTCCCTTTTCTGGTACATTTATCTATTTTCCCCCTTTTTCGTGTTCTTAATCGCTTTTCCTCCCCTTTTTGTGTCCTTTTACGGGTGATGTTAAATATATTTCCTCAGAAAATCATTGAATTTTTATTTTCTTTTTTCGCGACATTTTTCTCTTTAAGATGTTTTCACATTGTTAACTGAAATTGAATGTATTTAAACTGTGCTGGATTGTTTTAGAAATCAACAATGGAAAGACTGCAACTGATATGCACCAGATCGCCGTTATTATTTTTAAAATAGAAGGAAGAAGGAAACGCAGTTTGGTCTTGGAAGCAGTGAAGCAACAATGTGTTTCTGAAGTGTTGGGTTTCACGTTTCATGTGTTCGCAGTGGACAGATATTGTTTGTGGATGTAAGTTCCTTACCTGCTTTTTCACTCTGTTAGATCCTGTTAGTGCATGTACTTTACCATGCCGAAAGTGCCCAGATCCCGATTTCTCAGTCTGGCTCAAGAATGTAAGCACGAGTTCATAGAAAGTGATGGAACTGTTATTCGATGCACGGTTTGTGATACGGGAATCACATTAGATGAAAAACACCAGAGAGATCGCATCCAGCAACATATTTCCAGCTCTAAGCATCAAAGGAACAAGAATCTGCAAGGAAGTAAATCTCGGCAGCCTCTCTTACGCAATGCATTTGAGCAGTGTTCTTCCAAGAACCAAAATTTAAAGGAATTTAATGTTGACTTGTGTGCATCTTTTACACAGGTGGGGATTCCACTCAACAAGGTGAACCATCCGACCTTGAAAGGGTTCTACTCACGGTTGTCAGTGCCCGATGAGAGTACGTTAAGGAAAAACTATACTGAACCTGTGTATGAAGAAACTGTTCGTAAAATTAAGGTGAAAGTGTCAGATTGCGATATAGGTGTCATTCTGGATGAGACGACAGACTCAATGCAACGATATTTTGAACATTTTGGGTTTTCCTCTGACAGGTGAGGAAGTTAAGCCCATGTTACTAAACATGTATGAGTTGCAGAAAACCAATGCCAGTACAGTGATGCAGTCATTTATGGATTTCTGTCAAAAACTGTGGCCCGGTGGAATTCAGTTGTTGTTGTAGTTACTGACCAGGCTCCCAGATAAACTACCTGCCTGCCCCTGCCACATTTCCCCATCATTACTCGCTGGGATCATGGATTGAGTGTGCTGCATTTCTGTGTGAAAATTTTGAAAAAATTAAGGAGTTTGTGCTATCCCTGGATTCAACCGACTCAGGTGCAATTTCCAAGGCACAGCAACTTCTCCTCCCAGACAAGATAGATGATTTGCAAAAAAAAAAAAACTATTTTGTGTACATTCCTACAAGTACCTGTCGACAGCCATCAAAAGCTTAGAAGAACAAGGCGTCGAAAAGGAAAAACAATGGGATATCTTTACTACTGTGAGGGGGCAGTTAGATGGTTTTGCCAGAGACAAACTTGAGGCTAGTCTTGACAAGAATCCGGACGTTGTGGAATTTGCCACTTCCACAGAGTTGCCATTCCGAGTGAATACTAAGTTTGGCCCACTTGTTTCTGTGGTTGTAGAGAGAAGCTTCAGCTTATATAAAGACATTTTATCTCCGAAAAGAAACAAACTCACTTTTAAAAATTTAGAAATACTTAATGTTGTAAGGTACAACAGCTTTGTGTTTTTTTCCCGACTCTGGTGAATAACTGTAACACAACCTATGTGCGTGATGTGTACACAGCTTCGAGTGAATAGCTTAGACTAATAAAATAGGAGGGTGATAGACACATGGTAAGAGGAAGAAGAAGAATTTGTATTCTATAGCATGTTATCGATTGGTTGTTATAGTAACAGTGTGTAAGATGTACGTGAATGGCTTCCAGGCATTAAAGTTATGTTGTTAATTTGAACCTACGTGTTTGTATGTCTTGTAAATGTATAGATAAGAAATCACATACAACAAGGCTTACATCTATGGCGCAGTCGTACAGGATATTCTTGGTGGTTCTCTGTAAGAAGAAGTATGGATGAAGACGTCACGAAGAGTAGGCGACGATCATCATTCCAGCATAGGTTTATGCAAGGAGAAATTGTGTCGGCTTGATCAATTTCTACGGTAAGAACCAATACTACACGGTTTGTGTATTGTTTACAATAATTGTACAAGGGCAAATTCATATCACTGCGATACAAATTGTGTCTACGGCGTAGATTACAATAATTGTACAAGAACAAAGTTTAAATCAGTGTGATACGGATTGTGTTTAAGATATTGTGATATTTAGTTGACCACAATTATGAATATGTTCGGTTTGAATTTATTCTCTGAGTTCCGGCCAGATTCGGAAGAAATAGAAGATTATTTAACGATATTTGGACAGTCTTGCTTGGCTCATGATGTTAATGAAGCCAGGAAGGTACCCATACTGATTGCAGTTATAGGGTCTGAAGCTTTCGAAGTTCTGAAGAACATCCTTGCACCTGAACCAGTCGATCGTCAAACGTATTCGATCCTCAAGGACAATCTGCTCAAACATTATGGCCAGAGAACAAACAAATATGTGGAACTTTTTAAGTTCAGGCAATGCATGCAGGAACGCGGCGAGGATGCAACACGATTTATGGTACGTGTTAAGCAACAAGCACTTAAAAGTAGTTTCGGCCAGTACTTACAAGAAGCCATTGTAGAGCAAATAATTGTAGGCGTTCGGTCTGACGCCATTAGAAAGAAATTACTGGCTGAACCTACATTGACTCCAGCAAAATGTCAAGATATTGTGCTTCAAATGGAATAAATTGAACGGGAAACACAAATGTTCACCCATCGTGAAAAGGAACGTAGTCCTAATCTAGTTGCATTTGCTGAGACACAGAAATTTAAACCATGTTTCCAGTCCTCGCAAGCAAGCAAAAAGAACTTTGTTACTCCTCGGGATAAAATTAATAAAAGCATTGAAGAATGTGATAGATGCTCCAGAAGGCATGATCTTGGACATTGTCCAGCAAAATATTCGATATGTTCATTTTGCAAAAAGAAAGGTCATTGGCATGTAAAATACAAGTTTAGGAAAAATAATGGTGGATTTGCGAGTAAAACAATTACAAGTGATCAAATATCTGCGTCTAATATTAAACCTTTAGACGCTATTGTTGAACAAAACATACATAACGAATTTCATGGTTTGTCTTTATTGCACGTTGAGGTTAGTGATCCTCATCCGCCAGAAGATAGTACTTGCACTATTTCATCGGACACAGAAAATACGCAAGTCGAAGATGCAACACTAACTCGTTCAAAAGCAAGGAGTGTTAGTTTCAAGCCAAGAGCACAAGCTATAGATGGCACTAATGTTCTGGTGTCAGCAGAACCGTGCGTAGTTGATTTGTGTATTGATATGCGAATTGTACAATGTGAACTAGATACTGGATCTACAGTTACTTTGTTTAATAACTAGTCTTTCAAACAATTGTTTCCACATAGGCGAACACAATTTACTTCACTAACGGTACGAGGCGTGAATAATGATACGTTAAAGTTGAAAGGTCAAACCTTAGTGGATTTATCATTGAATGATGTATTGTATAAATTGCCGGTTATATTGTGTGAAGAAGAACTGCGTTATCCGTTGATTGGACGTTCATGGCTCGACAGTATTCATCCGGGTTGGAGAAAACTCTTAACACAATGTAACACTGTGTTGACAAACACGGGATCTGAACGAAAGAATAACGGATATATTAATACTAAAATACCGGAAAGTGAAGGCTTGAGAACAGCTAATTTATTATCTAGCAAATATGCTAGAGTTTTTGATGGTGATCTATCAAAGCCCATCACACCGTTTAAAGTTGATATACCTTTGAGAAGGAATGCTTCGCCTGTTTTTAAACGACACTATGAAGTTCCATATGGACTACGAGATAAAGTAGAAAGTGAAATAGCGAAGTTGGTCGAAATAGGACTCTGGGAGCCTATTATGTACTCTGACTGGGCATCACCTCTCGTCGTAGTTAAGAAAAAAGATGGTTCATTACGCCTTTGCGTTGACTTTTCTGGTACTGTCAATAAAATGACTGAAAATGTGAAATTTAACATAGCCAAGCCAGAAGACATCTTTGTAAAATTAAGGGATTGTAAACATTATAGTATTATAGACCTTCAGATGGCTTATTGTCAGTTAATGTTGACTGAAGAGGCGCAGCACATCACAGTCGTCAATACTAATGTTGGATTATTCCGGATAAAGCGACTCTGCTTTGGAATCTCTATTAGCGGTGACATATTCCAGATGTGTCTTGCAAAGATATTAGGAGATACTCCTGGTGTTTCCTTTTATTTTGATGATGTAATCATCGGTGGAACTTCGGAACGTGAGTCTTACAATAGAACATGTGCTGTACTGTCAAAGTTAAATGCACATAACGTAAAAGCAAGTTTAACGAAATGTGTATTTGTTGCCTCTCAAGTTGAGTATCTCGGATACACTATTAGTAAAGATGGAATTATTCCATCTGAGAAGAATTGGGACGCAGTGGTTAATTGTCCAGTACCACAGAATTCTTCGCAGCTACGTTCATACTTGGGAATGTTGAACACTTTTAGAAAGTTCATCCCTAATCTTTCGTCCAAGATACGCCATATTACAGGACTTTTGAAGAAAAATGTAACTTGGGATTGGTCGAAAGAGTGCGTGCAGGAGTTTGCTGACATATCACAGGAACTTAAAGAACTACAACCTATGAATACCTTATGACCCTTCAAAACCAGTAGTGTTAATTTGCGATGGATCGCCTTACGGATGCAGAGCAAGACTTTGTCATCGAGTAAATGGAAAAATTCAAACAATTGCTTGCGCATCTACAACGTTGTCAGAAGCCGAGAAGCGTTATGCTCAAATTGAACGTGAAGCATTGAGTGTAATTTTTGGAATTAAGAAATTCCATAAGTTTTTGCAGGGTCAACAATTTGAAATTGTGTCAGATGCCAGTGCTATTAAGTATATATTTAATCCTGATAAAGGTATCTCGAAACACACATCGAACCGACTATTAAGATGGTCATTATTCTTATCGGGGTATAATTACCGTGTAGTTTCTTCATCACATGTACCTGTAGCCGACATGTTGAGTCGGTTACCACAGCAAAGTGAAACTCCAATAGACATAGACGCGACAACTTGCAACAGCGTTGACACATGTGATTCAAAAATCTCTTTGAAGGAATTTAATAAAGCCACATTAGAAGACCCACTGTTAAACAAGGTCATTTTGTTTGTCAAACGTGGTTGGCCAAGTAGATTATCTGTAGAAGATATTCAATCCGGATTGGGTGTTTTCTTCGAGCGACGACGTCTTTTATCTGTGGAGAGCGATTATCTTAGCTGGATGGGAAAAATTGTTGTACCATCTATATTACGCGAAAAGGTATTAAAATTACTACATTGTAAGATTAGGGATGAACTTTCTAAAAGTGTTCAACATTCCCAAGTATGAACGTAGCTGCGAAGAATTCTGTGGTACTGGACAATTAACCACTGCGTCCCAATTCTTCTCAGATGGAATAATTCCATCTTTACTAATAGTGTATCCGAGATACTCAACTTGAGAGGCAACAAATACACATTTCGTTAAACTTGCTTTTACGTTATGTGCATTTAACTTTGACAGTACAGCACATGTTCTATTGTAAGACTCACGTTCCGAAGTTCCACCGATGATTACATCATCAAAATAAAAGGAAACACCAGGAGTATCTCCTAATATCTTTGCAAGACACATCTGGAATATGTCACCGCTAATAGAGATTCCAAAGCAGAGTCGCTTTATCCGGAATAATCTTGGTTATCTCTTTCCTCTGCATCTTCCGGCTGTCCTTCTGGTAGAGGGAAAGTTTTAATAAGTAGTATAATTATCAGCATCCTTTTTTGCCCCTTTTTGGGTCTTATTTTAGCACCTTTTCCCTTCCTTTTTCCCAATGAAATTTTCCCCTAAAAATCCTAACTCTGATAATGAGGAAATATGCACTTAATGTAAAGCAGATATAAATTAAATTAAGTACATTCACATCACTTGGCTCAACAATATGAGTAAGCTGTAGAATTTTTTTTAATTTTTGCCACGTTTATACTGTCATCTATCATCAACCACTGTAAGTGTGAGTCACATGAACCAGCGAAACTGTATTTCCTATATGTCCTCTTACTGCTGAGAACTTCATAGTCACGTGGCCTAGTTTCTTCTGTTCTGTACTTCCTCGGCAGTAAAGCGATGAAAAGCAGCGTTCTTGGACACAAAGACATCTGATTTCTTCCCGAGTATAAAGTTCTCCGTGAAGCCATAGCTCAGCCGCGACTGCCTCAGAATCCAACCCCATCCCACCGCCACAGACTCGTTCCCAACAGGCTATAAGATCCAATACGCATCCCGAGGGAAGGCAGAAGAAGGGGGGAAAAATCGGCCTGGAAAAGAAATATCGAACGTTTCGGAACATGACAAATCACGTTTCTGCCTTCCTCAGCCCAATTCTTGATACAAATCGTGTCTTAGGGAGGAAGCATGAAGGAGAAAGGGAAGGGGGATTGCAGGAAGATATGGACCGGCTCATCTATTGACTCCAACGCTGCAAGCGCGTTTCCCTTTCCACCCCGTACCATGTTGCGAACCAGATGAAAGCCGACTCCAATACTAAACAGGTTTGTATGAGTAAGTGGCTTGTCCAAAACTTTATGAGGTTTTCCTCAAATCAATATATGATCTGCTCCACAAATTGCATAGCTTCGTGCTGCATGTGCGGACTTGGCAAGATGCCATTTCGACTCATGGTTGTTCCCGAAGAGTGTCTTGGTCTTCATGCTATTAAATGTGGCAGATTTAGGGTTTTTTCCAACTTCCGAACACTCTCACGGTTTCTCTTCAATAGAACTGAATATGAATCAGGGAAATTTAAGCTCTGGACGCCATTACAATGACCAGGATCCCAATGTAAGTATTTCCAAAGTCATGGTGGTTGCTTTATTTGGAAGGGGTAAAAATATTCGTTTAGAGAACTATGTGAGCTACAGCCGTAGAAACAGCCTGCCAGCAAAGAAATTGATACTTTAAAAATGGTGGTGTATATGATGGAAAGTTTATTAGGGATACTTAGAGCTGTGGGGAATACAGGAAATAAATAGGAAGTTGGAAACTGGGAGAGGAATGTGAGGAGAGGGTAGAAAGGAAGACAAGTAGTCACATCAGTGTCCTGATGGGTCCCGGGTTCGATACCCAATGGAAGCACATAGTAGTTCGGATCCCACTTTAAACCGTAGGTCCAGTCCCGATTAGCCTTACTGTGCGCAAAGTGGACTTAGAACACCAATTCAATCAATCAGTGTCCTGATGAAAAGTCTACAAGAAGACTGATTAGAGAAGGAAAATGTGCCCTTGACTTTTACTTTCATACTAAGTACACAGTGGTTGCCAAAGCTGATGGATCTATAAAGTTTTTCAAGATTTTCTAACCAGTGGCAGGTAAGGCAAATTGTTGACATTATCTCCGCAAAACAGAATTCTTAATGTTGCGAGATAAGGCAAAGAGAAATTCTTGATAAGTTACCTCAGCAAAACAGACTTCTTAATGTTGCGAGATAAGGCAAAAGTAATTCTTGATATATCTCCCCAACTTCTTAATGTTGTGAGATAAGGTAAAAAGTAATTTCTATTGTTATCCCTAGCTTCATATTGAAGAAGACATCTTGTGAGATAAAGGGAAATCAATTGTTGGTGTTAAGTTTGAAACTAGAGAGCTTTCTTTACCTTGTGAGAAGGCAAAATATTATTACTGTTGTTTCTACAAAACGAACTTCTTCACGTTGTGAGATAAGGCAAAAAGTAAATGTTGGCGTATTATCGTTCACGTTCAGAGAAGAAAAAGTTAATTGATTTTGTTATCTCTAGCTTGATATTGAAGAAAGCATCTTCACCTTCCGAGATAAAGAATAAAAAGAGGCACAGGCTTCTTCATGTCGTGAGAAAGTAAAACTACAAAACTGAAATTTCTTCATGTGACATAAGGCAAAAAGAATTGTTAGTGTATTATCTCAACAAAACAGACTGTTTTATCGCTATTCCGAGATGAAGTAGAATAGTAAGTGTGATATCTTCAGAAAACTCTTCTGGTATAGTGTTTAAAATCTGAAAATTTGAAAACTAAAAATTCCAACGAGATTACTCTAGAATAAGAGACGAATGCTTCCCCTTCCTCGGTCCCCGAGCAGTGACAAGCAACCTCTCCCTCCTTCCAGCCGGAACAGAAGTAATTTCTGAATAATTAATAACAGCAGCGCAAAAGGAAAGGGCAAAAAAGGATCTCCCTTTCCTTAACTCATTCCACGAAGTTAAAATTTAAACACTGCTCCCTCAATCCGAAGCCCAACACGCAATCATGTCATTAAACACTCTGAAGTCAGTTGCAAATGAGAAGGGTAGGAGGGTGGGGAGCGGCGGGGTGGGAGTGGGAGTCGGCAATTTTCCTCCAATTCCAACTGTGGTCTTACTGAAATTACTTGTGGGCATCTGAGACTTTCTCCAGATTTTTTTTTCGTGAGGGAGGAAGTTAAGATCTGAGCTGACCCTTCAATATTATGCAGAGCCATGGAGTAAGTACTGTGTGGAGTGACCAAAATTTTTTGTAATAGGGGGGCACACTGTTGACATAAAATTGATTAGTAGCAATAATTAAAAATATTTAATTAATAATTTTAAATTATTATTATCATCATCATCACATTCTATAATCTTCTCTTTACATTAAATATTCCTTATTGTCCTCAGTGATAACTTCGACGCCTTGTAATCAAGAGGTCCCCGCATTCGATAACTTGTTGAGGGACATAGTGGTACTGATTGCACTTTGAACTGTTATTCTATTTTGTTATAACTTTTCAACACTTTGTGATCTCACAAACTTGAAGAAGAACTTGGACTGTGCAAGTAAAGTGTGCACTTGAAGAAGACCTTAGAGTGTGTACTTGAAGAAGAACTTGGGAGGGTGCAATTGAAGAAGAACTTATATTGTGTATTTGAAGATGAACTTGAACAAGGACTTTGAGTGTGTATTTGTACAAGGACTTGAAGGGTGTACTTGAAGAAGAACTTGGATGGTGCACTTGAAGAACTTGGAGTGTGCACTTGAAGAAAAACTTGGATGGTGCAATTGAAGAGGACTTTGGAGTGTGCAATTGAAGAAGACATTGGAGTGTGCAATTGAAGAAGACCTTGGAGTGTGTATTTGAAGAACAAATGTGACGGCATAATGAAGGAGATGAAATTGATGTCGCAAAATGTTTACCAAAGCTTATGGGTAAATAGAATTGATTGATTGATTTCGTTTATTTTACTTTCTACTTCTTTTGGCCAATCGTGATGAGTGATGCTATGGTGAAATTGATGAACGGACACTCACAAAGCACACCCATACCTGGATTCGAACCCGTGACCCCTGGCATCGTAGTGCGCTGCTCTAACCACTTCTCCACGGAGGTCGACATGGATCAAGGAAAGACGGACAGGATGTCGAACCAAATAAAAGGCGAGAGCACAGTGTGGTCAGCTCCTCTCTCCCATCCACAGACCCTGACACTACTTGGTATTCAAGTCAACACACTTCGCGTGTCGCTTCCAAGTAACGAACGATGAGGCAGGGGACATTTTTACAGTGATGAAGGCACCGGGCGAATGGAGAAACTTACAGGACAAACGAACTTACACTTTTCACTCTTCTTCTTGCCCGTTTGTCTCTTTAGAACCCCTTAACGAGGTGGTATTTTGTGTAGGGGGGAAAATCCTGGATGTGACGTAGCATCCAAACAGCCTCATCAGCGTCCTGATCAAGCAGACTTCGTTTTCACGGAAACTGGCGAATGGATTTTACGGAAGCATTTGGCACCCTCTGGGAGTCATCTGAGGTTACTAAAGTAATCGTTACAGCGACAGCTCGAGGAAATAAACGATTCTTCATTATTTTAAAAGAAGTGAAAGTGACTGTGGAAGTTGACGTTGATGCACGACCTCTCCTCTGATGGTTGCAGGTTAGAGTACTTGCCTGGGAATGTGGTTGCATACATTCAGGATAAACGTTTATTTTTTTCGAGGATACGCAGCGTCCAAACGAGGCGTCATAATAAGGTAGGACACATGGGTCTGTTACCTTCATGCACCACTTTGTTCTGTAACGCAAGACGATTCTCGCGCAACAATACTGACGTTACGGCTTCCGTTTGACGGTAGATGAGCGCTCGATCCCCGCCAAAAACGTGCCACTTCGCTAGGAAACGCAGAGAACGAAACTGGCCTTCGATTATAATTTAATTTTTGTTATTTAGCGTCGCTTTTCCGCCACTTTTGGCTAGTCGCGACGATGAGGATGAATGATGAAATTGATGAAGGGACACTCACAAAAAATAATTCGAACCTGGGGCGTACCTTCGAAAATTAGAATGAAAATTTGCATGTAGCTTAGACATATCAATGTTGACTTGTTACTGTATCCGGGTAAAAGCACGAGAATAGAAATGAATTTTACCAACATGTAGAATTCTGGTGAATAAATAAAATTAGGGATGTGCCGCTAGGCTATCATAGGTAGGCTTACCATACGTCCGGGATTAGCCCGGACAGTCCTGTTTTTTTTAGAGCTGTCCCGGGTGATGTCCGGGATTGCAAAATGTCCGGGGGTTTGAGAATCTGAACATGAAAATAGCTACCGGTATAGAATATTCACGACCAAAATTTATGGCCGGCAAGGATCGATCGATTATACCTTTTCTGATTTACAAGAGAGTGCACAAGTTATTAATGTAATTGTAAAAGATGCCGTAAATATTGATGAACAAGTTTATTCAAAACCAAAAGGTAGGTTGTGGTTCAAGTTCTGAAAAAGTATCAGATACTATTGAAGAGAAGTGGCAAGCAATTTTTAAGTTGTTTCAAAAGACTAATATTTCACGTAACAAAATTTTAAAATGGTTGACTTTGCTACGTCTTTGCCTGAAACATCTGCTCCAGTTGAGAGAGTATTTTCAATTATGGGGAATATTTGGTCTGCAGAAAGCGGTAGACTTCTAGTATCCACTGCTAAACATCTGCTGAAAGTTAAAATTAATTCAGAACTTTCATGTTGTGAATTTTATGATGTTATTAAAACAAGCCAGCCATTTCTGAAAAAAGTCATGTCTAGTGAAAAGTGCAACTGAGTCAACTAATAGATAATGCTACCTAGAACAGAGAGGTTTCCTAAACAGCAGAAAATGTATTATTCAATTAAACATTTGAAAATTAATTGATTGATTTTAGAAAATAATGTTAATATTTTTTTGTACAATTTATAGTTTAATGTTCCAATAAAATGTTAAGGCTTTTAAGTCATTTCAACTTATTTTTGAAAAAAACAACAACTGAAATTCAGAAGTAACGAGTTGATCGCGAATATGTCCCGGGTTGGATCAAAAAAAATATGGTAAGCCTAATCATAGGCTATAGCGTAAGGGCCGAAAGTCCAGGGGGCACACAAAAATGAGACGCTGAATGAGCAGAAGTGATAATCAAAGACCATAAACTAACAAAATTCGTTAATATTGTTATATTAGTAAAATAAAACATGTCATGTCCTTTTACATGCTTATTTCATGGAAGTTGAATGAATTATTTTTTATCAGTTGTGTCTATATTTTAAAGCTTACAAGTATTATAAATACAGAGCATGCAATTAGTGGAAGTGGAATATCATGATAACAAAACTGTTGATAATAATTTCAGCACGGCCCAAAACGAAAGATAGCCAAGAGGCCCAAATTTTATAAATCGCCCCTGAATAAATTTACTATTTCCAATGCAGCAATTGTTATTACATGCCTGTTTTAATTCAGAATTCAAATCTAGTGAGTGGATGATAGCACGCTACATCAGAAGACAAGAGGTCGGCAGAGGGGGTGAATATGTAACGTTACTAACTTCCGCAAGAGCAAATTAGCACGCTGGTGCTGGCGACAAAGGGAACCTCCATCAAACGATGAAAACAAGCGTGTTCCCTGCGTTAACAAGCAGCCGAAGCAAGCGAGAACATATCTGCCTCTAATGTTGATTATTCTCAGGAGAATGGGGAGGGGGAGGGGGTTGAGCAAAATGACACAGACCAGGAGGTCGAGCGCGCCAACCGTTATCAAGTTCAGTCCGCAGAAGTTCTGGATGTATATACCACCTGTACAAACACTATTGGTCCCAGAGCGCTCGACTCGAATAGTTCCACAGGCGACCGAGAGATGGCATTATTGTGCGGGTCTTTTGTTAAAAGGGAGTTGTTAGCATTTCCCCGTTGGAAAACTTATCAGAGGCTCTTATCTGCGTGCCCAATTGTATAGAGGTTGATCTAAGCGTTCCGACGGTATGCAGAAGAGTTACTCGAATTTAGTTGCTTTGTAGTGTTGCAAAGCGCAAGAAAATTACACTAAACATTGTATAATATGCATGGGTGTGTGATGTATATTTGGGCACAGATTATTGGTCATCGATCACAGCATAATCTAACATTATTTATTCAACATCGAATTCCACTAGATAATTTAAAACCAACTCCATATACATAAAAAAAACACGATCTGTTACTATACATTTCCAATTCCAAAAAGGTCTTATAAACCGTGCAGTCCATTTACGCACGCAGCGTCACACACGACAGAGCGACAGAGTAAACTAAGAACTGAATGTAATCTTAACGTGGGTAATGTGCTGCAAAATTGGACACGCATTTTATCGAACATTGTTTAGTTCTTTTTGATTGCTACACCCCAACACGCACACATGTCCATATCACTGTCAGTAATATTTTCCGACAAAACTATAAACAAAGAAATGAGGCAGTAGTGACGCCAGAAACATTTAAGAATGGGGTTCAAAGAGGGATGTGGTTGATGGGGTACACAGAAATTCTCATAAATTCAAAAGTTAATACATAACATTGTGAATGGTAATAACTATGTCATTCTATATTGAGAGTCAAAACACTTTTCCTATAAATTCAGGGGGACTTGGCCCCCTTTTTAGCGTGACTATTAAAAAGAAGGTGCTGTCGCAGCTACAGTAACTTTTATAATCTTCCCATACTAACAGGGGCAGCTCAAGGGTCGGGCGACCAGGGCGCTGACGTTCTCGGGGGGGGGTCCCCCTTGAATAGTGCCAGAACCTCATTTCTGATTACTAGGTTGGCTATTTGGTTTTAAAAATAGTTGGATTTGTATAGACAAAAATTAATTGAAATCACTGCTGCATAACATAATAAGCATATTGCAAAAAATCATGTAGCAATTTCAGCTGATGTCACTAAAATTATGAATTAAATAGCCCATGCCTAAAATAAACGTGTTCTTTAAAGTACTTAAAAATAACTATTCTTTTCTGCATTAAAACCGTTAATATGGCCATGATTTTTATTTGGGAAAAGATGAAAAGTGGGGGGCTAGGATAACGTTACAAATCTACCAAGTTTCATATTTCTAGCTACCGCAGTTCTGGAGATCTTGACCTTACAACGAGTAGTCTGCAAGGCCTTTACTTATGTTATCATAACAAGCATGTTTCCAAAGCAATGCTTACCCATCACCATATTCAAGGCGCAACCGTTGGAATTGAACAGCCACCTAGCTTTTCACCCCTTTTCATCCCCATCCCGCGCTTATTTCTTCCTTTCACGGGGCTGGATCGATTTTTCAGAGACGTAGGGCTTTCTTCCTTGTAGCTGGAAAATTCTACTTCTCCCGTCGCCGCTTCAATGACTCGAAATATTACGACTCTCTCTTCCTTATTTTTTCCTCTGTTTTTCTTTCCTTCCTCCGGAGACAAAATGAGCCCAGATTAAGCCACGCGGAGGACGATGGGAAATAAAAACAATTACCAACCCTACCCTGCTCCTCACCGATTGACTTAACGCTCCGATAAGCCCTATCGTAGGAGCCAAACCGCTAAAATCCTCCTGGAAATGCGAAAGAAAGAGAGTAGTAATTTTGTAGCCCGCTAGATGCCAGCACTGCTGTCTGGAAGGCAAAATGGTTGTTTGAAATGTATATTGCTCTTACTTTCTTCGTTTTCTGAACGGAAAAGTGACCTGTTGATTGTGTCAAGATGAAAGCTACTTATGAGCCATATTCTCTAACGGTGTTATACAGGCGTTCAACATTTCGGTATCGCCTTCAGACATATGGTCACGCTGTATGTTTATATTTCTCGGTCACAGGCTGCCAAGTCGATACAAAGACGTGACAAATACAGTTTGTATAAGACTTGGACAAGAATTAGACTTTACCGCAAAGTCGGCAAGTTTTCCGCCTACCTCGGCAAGTAGCTGAACTTCACATTGCTCAACCTCGAAGCTTGATATCTATCATCTAATTACTTTATCCATTCATTTCTTCTTCTGTTTTACGTGTCAGTAAAAGTTGTTACTTCCCTATTCTTCCTTACCATTCCTGCTACAGCACAAGAAAAAGCCACCACGTACTTACTCAACCATCCGAGGCGATATGTGATTAGAGGCCACCGAGGTGAATAGAGGCCATCGATAGGCACCGTCGAGGAGATTAGACGCCTATTTTACAATCGTTATAGTATTAAGACAAAAATCTAATCTAACCCTATTACAGTCGTATTTTACACTACACCAGTAACCATCTATGAACAGTGAATAAGCGACGTAAAATGCAAAACATCAACGTTAATTTTCAGGTATTTTCTTACTAATCTTGGTGACGATGATGAATGGCGATTACATAAGATGGATGAAGGTATAACCACGAATACACATAAGCAGGACGCAAACCCCACAGAAGATTATACAGTGTGTCCATAAAGTCACTTAACATTTCAATGAACTAATGACAAATCTTTTCTTTTTTCCAAGTGATCTCATAAAATGTACTCTATAGAAGAGAGAATAGCCGTTGTTTGTGCTCGTCTGCGTGGAATGACGTATGACAGGTGCGGACGGACTTCACTCTGAAATTCAGAAAACCAGGCCCCACCAGGCTGGCTATTAAGAACCTGGTCAACAAATTCAAGTGAATAGGTGGTGTTGAGGATAAAGAACGTCCTAGTAGGCCAGCCATAACACCACAAATTGTGGAAAATGTACAAGACGCGATCACAAGTAGCCCCAGCGCATCGACCACGCGACTCAGTATCCATAATCCCAGCATCTACCAACTGTGGCTCATAGCACGGTGGATTGGGGCACACCAATCTTCTTACTATGCACCAGGATGGGGTACCACCCCATCTTGCCATCATCGTTCGTGATCACTTAAACGAAGTTTTCACCGGTAGAGGGATTGGTACATATTGCATTTTGTACTATAAATCCTGTTCATGCAGAAATGTTAAGTGACTTTATAGACACGCTGGTTTTGGGTTCAGACACTGGTTCCTCAGCAGCCTATAAGAATGCAGTTACAAGATGAACTAAGTGGAAGAGAGGTTGACATTTGAGTCATCTGCGTACGTCACTCCTTGCACATCAAGAATCGAACCTGCAACTATTGAATTATGAAGAACCATGGCGACCAGATGACTAGCCAAACCCGCCGGTTCTGTTTTCGTACGTTTCGTCCCGCGTTTCTTCTTCGGGCAAGAAATGTCCGAGATCCAATCAAGAGAATTTATCTCCCCTTTCTTTCATCTTATATCTTGAGAAGAATCTTCATTTCAACGTTGCTCGAAGGAGGAAGAAGAGAAGAGTGCGACCAGCGTTGTCGGCGCGAGCAATTAGGTGTAAGTAACGGCGATGCCTCGGAGTGTATGTTGCCCAGTGGCAATATCTCGCTCCGGCGTTGCGCGCGGGGGGGCCTGGCTGGGCTCTAATGAAACGGACGGGCAAAGTTTTAATGGTTCTTTAAGTATTTAGACGAATCAAGGAGTTTCTTGTAGTTTATAAAGAAGGTTTCTCTCTCTTTTTTTGCAGAATTGCTCCAGCGTCAGCGGGATGCGTTTCCCAAACTGGTGGTCTCGTTCTGCGAACGTGGCTCTGGTACAAATTTTTCGGGATTTCGGTGGGTTTTTTCTCGTTGATTCCTAGCCAAATCTTCAACGAAGATCACAGGCTCTTATTTTTCTCTTCTATTATTCGTTGACAACCTGACTTGGCACTTTCCAGCTGTTTGTCATCTCTGTTGAGCGATAATAGTCTTTATCACGTGTTTTTAGCTTTTTGAGTAGAGTTGGTCTCTTCCATTGTCTGTGAGGAAGTTTTTAGTTAATATTTACTTTTTAATGTGTTGTGTTAGTCTTTTGCAGGTCCCTTTACAAGCTTGCACTTTTAACTTTCCTCAAGGGGCTTTTTACACCCCTTGTTTCAACATTTTAAGTACAGTAAAACCTCGTTAATCCGGACTAATTGGGGGGGGGGATAAGTTGACCGGTAAAACGAAAGTCCGGATTAACTGACATAACTTAAAAGAACAGTAGAAAGTGCATTAAAACTACGCTTATAGCAACAAAACATGTTTATTATGGTGTACTTAAAGGGCATAGGCCTAAATACACTATAGTACAGTACAAAGTCTGCGGGAAACAGTATTTCATTAGTGGTTGACTACCTTTTCTTTGAGAAGTTATCTTGTTAACTTCTACCCACATTTAAAACCTTGCATTCTGCTCTTTTTCCTTTGCCTGTCCGGATTAAGCAAAGTCCGGCTTATCAAGGTCCGCATTAACGAGGTTTTACTGTACACTTAAGATTCTTATAAGAATCTTAGATAAGGAGATATTCCCCCGTACATATTGAAGGGTGCAAAATGGCCACACGTCGCGACGCACGCAAAAATTTTAATCAAATCAATCAATCAGTGCCATATTTAAAAATGGCCACCATTCACATTGGCATCTTTTAAAGAATTTCGCCGTACAATACTGACAAATCTTCATAGAGCGTACAGGACAAAGAGAATTTTTGCATTCTGGTTATTTTACTTCAGTTTTTCTGCCACATCGGCTTAAGACGATGAAGATGAGATCACACATGCGCAAGCCAGGACTCATATACGATACCTTCGATGGCTAGATCCCAAGTAGGCTGCTTACTGTGTTCGGCCACAGAGACTGCTATAGGTAACCGATGTGATTAGAAGCAATCAACAGGATTAGGCCTATATTTTACAAATATAAACTTGCCCCTTTAGAATCATATTTTACACTTTCCTTTGTTTTCCTAGTCGGACAACCGGATTCGCTACCACACTTAGATTTATTGGAAACTTTATCTTCAGTGGCGGCAATTAGGGGGGCGAGGGGGCAGTTGCCCCCCAGTTTTCGCCACATTTGCCCCCGCACTATGCTAAATCTTATCTACGAAGGGAAATGTGCTGTCTTTGCCCCCTTGGTTTTGGGACCCAATCGCCGCCACTGTTTACCTTTAATGTCTGCAGAGTTTTGTACGAGATATTTGTGCCCCTGTAATGCATTGGGCATTGTAATATTATATTTTATATGTCAGCACTTTCCAGACACATTCACATCATTTTGGTGTTCGTAATTTCAATTATCCATAAATGGCCCGATCTTGGTTTCTTAATCAAGGCAATTACATTTTATGTACCCAGTGGCATAATGACACTATGCGGTTTGAATTGAGTAATGGTCTTTTATGATACACCTAAATGTTACAAGTTCATTTCAACACCTGTCATTCACGATTTTCTCTTCATTCTAGGCACAAGATTCGTAAGTGTCAGGATAACAGTAATATTCGGAAGACCTGCCCAACTAACACAATTACAAAAAAATTAACACGTTAACAAGAAACGTTGCTCTCCAATTCAGCTATTCTATTGGTGCACTCTGTTGCTGCGTACTTTACGTCACTCACCCTCTACAGTAATCGCGGCGATGAAGATGAATGGTGATTTAAATGTAACTTACTTACACGCCATACTACGAGTGGAGAGGGAAAAGTTTCGAGCGTCACAGGGAAGGGGTGTTTGAGCTACAGTTTCTCATTATGATTTCTCTACATAATCACATAATCTCTATAATCGCCCCCAGATCAATGCACTTCTGCATTCTGTGCTGCAATTTCTTTACAGTCATCTGGTAGAATGATTTGTCCTGAGTCTCACACCACTCAATGACCGCCTTCGTCCTTGTGGAAGTGACGTCCTCGAAGTGAAATCTTCAAAGCAGGGAAAAGATGAAAATCTGACGGAGCAGGTCGGGGGAATAAGGTGGATGGGGAAGTGCGTTGAAGCCACACTCGACCTAAGCAGCCTGTGCAGTGAGGCCTTGCCGTCAGAGGTACCAAATCACGGCCCTGTCGGCCACTCTCTCTCTCTCTCTCTCTGACACTTCATTCATTTTCAACCTGTCAAAAGAAATAGAAGAAAACATGTGAATTTCATAAACGTTCGCATAGAGTGTCCTAAAACTCAAACCTTACATCCTCCAAAATCTTAACTACCTAGCATCACTCCTTCCATGTGAGGATCAAAACTTTTCACTCTCCCCTCGTAGGTTCCATAAACGCATTTCAGTCCGCTAACTTTTTGATCAACCCTGAACCATTATTGTGTTACAAATCAGTACACTGCAACTCAACAAATGTCGATTTGATTGTGGTAAGGAGAAAGTTCAGCAATCAAAACAACCACGCTCTGCTCTATTGTTGCACTCCATTGTTACCCTACACTGGGGGATCATATATCAAGATACATATCTTCAAGAGGAATAAGTCTTCAACAACCGAACTTCTACATGAAGCAATCCTATCCCTCCCTTTAGCCCAACCAGTTCCGCAAATTTTCAGAAGAAAAAGTGCAAGAATTCTCCTATCACTGCAGACAAATGGACCCAATTCCTCAGGCGACGTATTCGCCCGCAGACAAGGAATGCCGATGTACAGATACAGAAGAGGGGTCGGAATTAGCAGAAAACTTCTGGGAAACCAATTTTCTTTTTCTGATAAAGTGGTTATAGCCTTCTGCCCGATGTCTCCGAGGCCGTTTGCGTTTGACGCATGGTCGTGGACGTCCCTATCTCGAGCCCATTGACGTGGAATTGGTGCCATTGTCCTTGTGGATATTACCCTAATATAAAACTTCCGACAAATTGGGCACGGGGTTGTCCGCCCCCGGGAGTGATCGATTGTCCGCATTCTATATACACCCCGAGCTCCAAACCTAGCTCGTCACCAGTGGCGGGTTCGGGAATTTCGTTGGGGGGTGTGGGAGGTTATGACTTGGAATAGCGTTGCATTCAGGATCAAACAATTCCATTGGGTTGCATCGCATTCTTGAACCGTGTATCCGATATCTGAATGTCAAAATCTGGAATCGATATCCGAATCTTGGAAACCGATACACAAATCCTAGAAACCTATATTCAAATCGCGAATCCTAGAAACCGATATCCGAATGCTGTAGCTGATACCCTAATCTCGAATACAAGAAACCTATATTCGAATCCTGGCAGAAATATCAAATCTGTAACGAACCTGAGTATTTAAATTTTGATATTCTTAAAATGTTAAGATTTTTAAATGCTTGTAATTTCAATTATATCACAGGGAACCATAAACAGACGGTAAAGCTGTTAATTTTTTAAACATTTCTGAAAATGTGTCATAAGCTGCCAGTGATGACGTCATTTTTTCAACTTGCCAGAGGAAGTGTGTGAACTCGAATGAATAATTTCAACTAACGACGGGCTGGGTCGGAGACACAAAAGAAGGCAAAGAATCAACAAGATTTTTCATCTTTTCTGGCTTCAAGAGGTTAGCCTGAAGAAACGGATTATCTATGTATATGTGGTTTGTAATAGAAAAGTACATATGCATGTGAGAACATACTACACTCAGAGAACTAAATGCATCATATCAATTGATGCACCAGAATGCATCGATTGATGCACTAAAGTGAGTTTTATGGCTTCTTCAAAGAATCAGATTCACATTTGATGCATTTGAGTGCATTTTTGTATGTCGTGAAAGAAACACCAAAGTGCATAATTTGATTCAAGTGAGGATTTATTTCAGTCGAGATGCACTTCAATGCATCAGTTGATGTTCCTTGATGCACCTTCCTGAATCTTTTTGGATGATGCACTTAAACGTTTGGTCTGAGCTACAGAGTTTATGTAGCTCAGACGAAACGTTTAAGTACATCATTAAAAAAAGATGCATTCTGGTGCATCAAAACGTATCAAGGTGCATCAAAACGTATCAACTGATGTATTGAAGTGCATCTCGACTGAAATAAATCCTCACTTGAATCAAATTATGCACTTTGGTGTTTCTTTCACGACATACAAAAAATGCACCCAAATGCATCAAATGTGAATCTGATTCTTTGAAGAAGCCATAAAACACACTTTAGTGCATCAATCGATATGATGAATTAATTTTTCTGTGTATACAGTGACTAATTTCAGATATTAGTGTAGTGTTTTTTGTTACCCAGCAAGCCCTGATGACTTACAAAGAGTCTCATGTTTGTGACAAAAGGAAGAGCGGACTAACTTTGTGACTTATGTCCAACTGCAGGAGGTTGCAAATCGAACCGATGTCCGAATTGTGAAACTGGTCCAGTAACGACTCCTAGACATTGGATATCCCGATATCCAAATCCTGTAAACCTATATCCGAACATCAAACCCTCGACCAATTACGATTCCTATATCCGAATCCTAGAAGCAATATCCGAATCCTGGCCCAATATCCAAAAGCTGGAAATCGATATCCGAATCGCAAATTCTGGAACATATTTTCGAATCCTAAAATCAATATCCGAATCTTGGAAACCGATATCTCAATCCTAGAAACCTATACCCGAATCCTGCAAGTGTTATTCGAATCCCGGATCTTGGGACAGATATCTAAATGTAGAATCCTGGAACAGATATAAAAAGTAACGTAACTGGATCCGATATCCGAACTCTGGAACCAATATCCGAATCCTGGAAACTGATATCCGAATCCTGGAATGGATATCCACATCCAATCCTGGCAAATTATATCCGAATCTCGAATCCTGGAAATAATATCCGAATCTTTGAAATCCATATCCGCGTCTCGAATCCCAGATCCATATTTATGACTCTCAAGAATTAGAATTAGAAATTCTTTATTCATGGGTGAAGTTTCCCTGCTACCACTGAACCCGCAGAACTTGTACAATCAAAGAAACAAAAATTCAATAGTAGTTTAACATATATAGTAAGTATTTACTTACATTTATCTTTACTAAATATTTCAGTTACTAACACTACAATATATATAAAGACAATCTTACTCATTCATACAAATAAAATTCGTTTCTGGCTCAAATCTACTCATTTATTTGTAACACCATTAAGCCTTGTTTCCATGATATTGAGTTTTTCATATTGAGTTTTTCATTTATTTGGTTTCGATTTCAACGCAAGCATTCTAAATCTGATCATGCGTACTGAGGCTCTGTCCCTGCTCGTCAAGAAGAATTTATGTTACAGCGCTTTTAAGGCTGTTGTATGTAGCACACGAGTAGCATCTGGTGACAGCGCAGTCCAACAATATGCAGAAGCAGCTTTGAAAGATGACAGGAATACAGATGAAGTTTCATAGTGTCGAGTCTTGTAGTTGTGTATTTTCATGTCTAAATTGGATTCTACCGTATGAGTATGTCGATGGTTTTGTTTGCAGAATTTTAAATATTGTGCAGGCCGCTGCTAATATGTTATTTTAGCATATTTTCATATATCTAGGGAACGGTGAGTGTGTTAATTGATCCTCAAATAAGCCAAAGAGAATCTGTGGTTGAAGCAATCACGGGAAGTGGTTTATTTAATTCCCGGCAGGGCGCCCGAAGCCACATTTAGTAGCTCGTGACAAGTGACGTCATATGAATATGAAGAGAGGGGTTATCCAACCCTCTTCTCCTCCACCGACAATGAAATTTACTCCACGCCAGCCACAAACCGTCACTCATTAGGGTTTAGATACTTATCCGTCACGATTTATGATAAAACACTGGGGAAATGATTTTCCCAGCGAAACAGGGAGTCGTTCTAGCAGTGTTGCCAGATGGTCGAGATTGCAATAACTTTGTATGCTGTGCCTGGCTGCTTACTGTGCGGTAGACCCACTCCTAATTGCATTCAAAGTGTTGATGAAGGTAGTGTAAACATCCAATTCAAGTCCAGTTTAACAGTTCTTATAATTACTAAACGAAAATATTGAAAAATACATAAGCTTAACATCGCTGCGTATTATAATGTGAATAACTCGTACAATGGTACAATTTTTGTTTTTGTGAATTTCATATGAAACCAATTTAACGTAGGCCTATATTTTTCATTGCTGCCAACACCTATGAATAATTCCTGCGTTTTATACGTCATCAAAGTAACTCTCTGCAAGAAAACAGGATACGAAATCACTGAAGGCGGGGAGGGGGGCTTAATTTACACAACATATCATACATACGTATAATATATATATATATATATATGATATGCATATTTATTATGCTATTACATGTAAATCACTAAATATTTATAAATATACATTATTAAATGTATAGAAATGGATTCATTTGTTACTTTTATGTATATCAGATATTAATTATAGTAGAAAACTAGTTCCTTTTCCAACTAGTTGAAAATGACAATATAAATTGCAAAATAGTTCGAACAAGGATTATCAGCCAGGTTAACTCTATGTTAACGTCCAACGTTTCGAGTTCATACTACTCTCATCTTCAGCATCACGTTGGACGGTAACATCGGGTTAACCTGGCTGATAACCCGAGAACACTTGTTCGAATCACGTCGCAAGGAAAGCTACAATTCCTAATTGGCTGCAGGCCAATCCCCTGCACATTTGAACCTACAATGATTAAAAGAAGAACAAGAGAGCAAGCCGGACAGATCACGATGACGACGAATCGGAGAGGATATGGCTCAGTGAATGTTGGAACATGGAATGTAAAGGGTCTAAATGGGAAAGAATGTGAATTAGTAAGAGAGATAAAGGAAACAAAAGTGAAATACCTTGCAGTTACAGAAACAAAGAAGAAAGGTAATGGAATTGAAGAACTTGATGAAAACTTTCTTCTATTCTACAGTGGAGTACCAAAACAAGAAAGAGAAAGATCAGGAGTGGCATGTATGATACATAAAGATAGAAAGGAAAATATCAAGGGATGGAAAAAATTTATCATAATTAAAAAAATATATAAATCTTGTTTTACCTTTATTGTATATATGTGTTTGTGTGTGTCTATAGTAATTAGGGTCGCTGCCTATGTACTTAGCGAGGTACCTCCATGCGTGCACAGCATGGCCTGTGTAGGGTGTTTGGTGATGAGGCCCCACAATTTATGGATACAGGACCAAGGGTTAATCGCAGGTGCCCGTTCATAAGAAGGCGAGCGAGATTCAGGGTTTTTTTTGCAGGGGAATCGAATCCGGGTCCTCGGTGTGGCAGTCAGGTGTCCAACTGACAACACTACACTACTTACTATATCGTTTTCAGTTCTCACTGTTTTCCCCTCTATCTTCCTCTCTCTCTCTCTCTCTCTCTCTCTCTCTCTTTCCTTACCTATCCCTTCCCCTCCCCCTCTGTCAGGAGAGAAAACATACTGGACACAACATCGAAAGGACGCCTCAGTAATTTCATTATCATAGTGATGACTCCTTTGAATAGAGAGTTATTAAAAATTAACCCCCTGTGACGGTTTTCAAACAAGGCGCATCCCAGCAGAGGAAGAACCCCTCCCCCCCCTCGCGTCGCCACGTCCAAGCTCTCGAAAACTTCCATTTAATCTACGTCAAGTCATTTAAGCTGTCACTTGTTCCAAGAAGAGCTTTTCCATGCTCTTGCAGATGTCGCTAGCGGCGGAAACAAAACGACTGAATTTCATTGGTTCCTCGCTCTGGTTGGGTTTCATCAGGGGAGACAAGATTAGGCACTGTCTTCCCGCAAAATACATGTAAACAGAATACATCAACATTATGAGTACGTAAGCAGTGGCGTGCCCAAAGGGGGGTTGATGGGATTATACCCTCCCTTTGGCCCAGCATTCCTAAAAAAAAAAAAAGATCGACAAAAGTAGGAAAATATGACAAAATGAGAGCTGACTACCAAGAAAAAGGTATACATAACCCCCCCTTTCGAAAATCATGGGCACGCCACTGTACGTAAGCGTCATATTTCATTAGTGACGTTGCCAGAGAATGTCGTGTGGGGGGGTCTCACTTATCGCACAACACTTGAGCAACTTTGTGTTCTGACGTCACGGGGGAAAGCTGTTTAATTTCTGGCTAAATGCCTACGTTGTTAGGTTAGGCTAGCTATGTCTAGTTTTCTTAGCCTAAATTATAATTTTTCATTCTATTTATGCTAATGGAACCTAACCTAACAGGCCTAACCTAACCTCGTAGGCATTCTTCGTTTGACGTAAGAACACAAGGTAGCAACACTGTTGTGCGAAGAGGAAGACCCGCCGTATGGGTGGGCTCAAGGAGCTGAGGAAATATTTTCAGGTGAATTTATCGTCGGTGGTCATGGTTAGTAACATTCTCTCTCTTTTTCTTTATTTCTACTACTCTACTACTCTTTCTTGCTGTTATCTTTTTCTTTCAATCTCCAACTTTTTCTTCCTCAAATTCACTTTTTCCTTCTTCCTCAAAGAGAGTTTTGTCTTTCTTAATCTCTCTCTGTCTGCTTCTGTACTCTTTCTATTCTTTTCTCTACTTTTCTTTATCTTTCAATCTTTCTTTCTCCATTTCTTCCTCAAATTCTCTATCTTTTCTTTCTTTACATGTTTCTCTCTCTCTCTCTCTCTCTCTCTTTCTCTCTCTCTCTCTCGTGTGTGTGTGTGTGTGTGGGAAAGGTGTATACGATATACATATCTTGCTCTGCTTGAATTGGTCTTGAAAATTTGGTGTTCAGATATGAGTAGGATAAAATATTTCAGAGTGGGCTACACCTAGTGATGTGCCGTAGACTATACGTTTACGTCTACATGCTTTGTCGACACGTAATCTACGAGTAGATTACATTGGGTTGTAGTTTACATAGACTACGTAGACAATCTAAAGTGCATTAAAATTAATTTTCAAGGCTTTCATGAAAGGAAAGTGACATTTTCAACTATATTGATTCCTAACGAAATGAAAAGGATCCTATTTACAACAAAATTTATCTTCTCTTCTATCATTAACTATGGAAGAAGATAATAGTATGCAAAAAACAAGAACAGATGGCAGTCGTGAGGCAAGAGTTGTCCTTTTTCCCATAAAACACTAGAATATTTCCTATATTAGGTTTCTTCCTAGGTGAGAAATTGTTCAAATTTGGAAGAAAGAGTATGAAAATTTATCTTCACACATCAGCAACTGATACGCAATATACTTTTCTTTTAATTCCACGGCGCCCTCTGTTAAGTTTTCACCTTTCGCATTTTGTTTACATAGATTACCTAATCTACGTGTATAAAATAGTACAAGGTTATCCTCCGTAGAACATTGGCATATCTGGTGGAGGGTGAATTTGCAACAGAACAGATAAATTTATTGTACAGCAACGAAGTGTGCCAAAATGCTAAAGGAATGAATGACCAGTTGAGAGTCAACATTACAATAGTGAATGCTCGTAAGAGATATACAGAGTGTCCGAAAAGTCACGCAACCCGGTGTTTACGACCGTATAACGGAATAGCGAAACGGAATGAGAAGAAACGCTTTCTGCCAAGAGAATGCCCTGTATATTGGGAAAATTTAGAGAGACAAACATATGTAAGAACATGCATATTTTAATAACAAATAAGCAAAGTGTTGCCAAAGGCGGAAAAAAAATATTTGCAAATCGTGTATATTGATGCACGGAACTCACTGAGGTAAATTATTGCAACATTTCACAATACCAACGAACAATTTGGATGGCCATCTAATGAATTTGACAGAAAAAGAACTTTGACGAAGTTTCAAAAACATTGCACAAGGGAATAAATGGGCTGTTCCAAAAATCGATGTTTTCACAATATTACGAGGGATACTGGCAACACTGTTGGTGTCACGTGTCACTAACAGACGTGTTTCACCTCAGGCTATCACACTAAGGCACTTTTAACGACAAAGGTGAAAGTTGGTTGTTCTCGAACATATGCAATAAATTACATACACCTTGCAACCCTGAAATGTGGGTATCACTACAAATTAAAGCAAATGTTCGAAGTGTCCACCATTTTCTTGGATACATAAGTTGGTTCGCTTGATCATGTTCTCAGATAACCTTCCTGAGGGTTGCAACACCGATATTATTAATTCCCTGTGTAATGTTTCGTTTCAGCTCCTCCAATGTTCTGGGTCCCGTTTGGTATACTTTCCCCTTTAATTAACCCAACAGAAAAAAATTTCCAGATGTTAAATCGGGCGAGCGACTGGGCCATAAATCCTTGGATATTAGACGATCACCAAAAAATTCTCTCAGCATACGAAGAGATTCATTAGATGTATGGCAAGTTGCTCCATCTTGTTGTAGCCAAACTTCACGTTCGTCTTCTTCCAGGAGAGCAACGAATTGCATTACGAGATCCCCGTACACAGCGGTATCCACTGTTGTCTCTAAAAATAACGGTCCCACAATACGACGTCGCGATATTCCACACCATACACCGATTTTCGGAGAGCGCAAGGGTAGTTCATGCAACTGATGTGGGTTTTCTGTCTCCCAATGCCTGGAATTTTGGCTGTTGACATACCCATCCAATTGAAACCACATTTCAGGGTTGCAAGGTGTATGTAATTTATTGCATATGTTCGAGAACAACCAACTTTCTCCTTTGTCGTTAAAAGTGCCTTAGTGTGATAGCCTGAGGTGAAACACGTCTGTTAGTGACACGTGACACCAACAGTGTTGCCAGTATCCCTCGTAATATTGTGAAAACATCGATTTTTGGAACAGCCCATTTATTCCCTTGTGCAATGTTTTTGAAACTTCGTCAAAGTTCTTTTTCTGTCAAATTCATTAGATGGCCATCCAAATTGTTCGTTGGTATTGTGAAATGTTGCAATAATTTACCTCAGTGAGTTCCGTGCATCAATATACACGATTTGCAAATATTTTTTTTCCGCCTTTGGCAACACTTTGCTTATTTGTTATTAAAATATGCATGTTCTTACATATGTTTGTCTCTCTAAATTTTCCCAATATACAGGGCATTCTCTTGGCAGAAAGCGTTTCTTCTCATTCCGTTTCGCTATTCCGTTATACGGTCGTAAACACCGGGTTGCGTGACTTTTCGGACACTCTGTACCATATTTTAATATATTCTTCTAGCTATTTTCGACAATAATAATAATAACGTATCTGTATTAATCTCATCTCCATCCCCAAATGTTTGATTCGTACAATGCCTAAAAACCCATCCCAACAGAGTAGATGCACCGAAATTTCCTCAGGATTACATGTAGAGTTAAAATGAAAGTTTCGAATCTTCCGCTAGCGGCGCTACATGCGCCCGCATGAAAAAGCAGGAGCGTCTGATTCGACGCCGTGTATAGTGCAATCGCATTTATCTGCTAACGCTGACGCTATTGAAAACCAATTTCGTTCCCCCTCTTTGAGGCTAGGATGATGAGGGGATGGTCCATCGGGTTTTTGTCGATAGTTATGCAAGGAATTTAATGAAACCGCCAAAGAACTAACGGTTAGGCTTTTCTTTGAGCTTAAAAAAATGACTATTTTTACGTTAATGCTATTCAAAGCGGATGGTTGCGAGGTGGTTTTTCATTTAGTCAGCCATCTTCCTGTCTTGTTCAGCTTTGTGTAACGTTGTTTGAGTTTCCGCTCGGCCGATATCATGCCCCAAGATGGCACGATATTGGCGGTTATCCTATCATGATACGTTCAATGTTATTTCAAACTTCACTGAACAGTTTAACTGTCATTTCCCACCATAGAACGAGTACTGTAGTGAAATTGAGTTTTACACCGGGGTGAAAAGGCTCAATATTCCATTTCAATGGTGAATTAGTAGGTTAAGATTGCAAATGAGGTCGCAATGTTGGAAAATGCAGGTCAATATTTTATTTTCAGTGCTTTTCCTTGCTTAGCATCACAGGCGTGGATAAAACCTGTTACAAAAATTGTCACGTGCCAGTTCCGACGACACAATGAAAAATGCAAGGAAGAAATGTTTCCCGAAAGCGATGATAGATGGCAGCACGCTATATAAAGAGGAGCAGAGCTAATTGTAGAAACTAGGAGCGGAGAAGAGCGATTATATATATATTATAGTAAATGAAAAATATATATAAAGGAAGAGTATAAAAATTATAGAAGGAGTAAATAAAATGGTGTATATAGCCAATTAAGATAAATAAGAATATGCTCGTATATGAAACAACCAGGAAAGTTAATAAGTGATCAAATGAATTCAGAAATGTATGTCTCCTTTTTGATCTAGTGATCAAAATTTGATTTAATACCTCTAACGAGGAGAACATCGTCAGCTTTTGTATTTGTCCGTCCCTCTGTGGCGCTGTGTCAAATTAGACGCCCCGAAGCACTTACGGTTGCGCTTCTTATTAGACGCACTTGGCCATAGGCAGGGCTTTTTGTTAGCGATCCTGGGCTATTCCCCTTTTGGTCGTTACATAGGAGATGGCGCTATTGTCAGTATAGTCGACCCTACTCTTTCTATAAGTATAGCTTGCGTAGTTGCCAAAGAAGCAGGGAAAACGAGCGCATATATGTAATAAATAAGATTACGCTTTAAAAGGAAAGACAATAAATTAGAAGAAAGAAAAGAAGAATAAGCCTTTTCCAAAATTAGAAAGAAGAAAAGAAGAAGAAGCCTTTTCTTAAATAGAAAGAAGAAGAAGTCTTTTCCAAAGATAGAAGGAAGAAAAGAAGAATAAACCTTCTCCAAAATTAGAAAGAAGAAGAAGCCTTTTCCTCAATAGAAAGAAGAAATGAATAAGTTTTCTCCAAAAATAGAAAGAAGAAGAAGCCTTTTCCTAAATAGAAAGAAGAAGAAGTCTCTTCCCAGAAATTACGAGAAGAAAGAAGAAGATTTCCTTTCAATTGTTCATATATGTATAAGAAGAATATAACCGACGTAAATTTGGAATCAGCATATATATATATTTCAATGTACAGGGAGGTTATTTCAGTCGTTCACCGCCAGCGTGTCGGCCGTTCGGCGGACTCTTCATGCAACAGGTCCCGGCAAATTGCATTACAGGAAGTCCGTAACAGAAACCGCTTGTTTTCTAATGTTTCCACTTTTCACAATTACAGTTACAATTACAATTGAAATAAGCACGTACCTTGTCGCAAGGATGCTGTGTGTCTGTGTGGAAAAGGTGTCCTCCCAAATACAAATATTTCTGGCACCTTATTTCTGACAGAAAATCTTAGATTAGACATCGTTACTTTATCGTCAGTTGTCAGAAAGGGAAGACAGCTTCGCTATATATTTTCTCTGCATTGTGTACAGTTTTCAGAATATAGATCCGCATTTAACTATATCCTCTTGGCTATAAAACGCTTTCTTATTTGGAATTCTCGAATAAAGAACCTATCCCCTGAGAGTAAGATATTTATGTAGCCGTGCCCGTGGTAAATATCATTTTTGTACGTACCCCCAGGGTCGTAGCAAAATTAGTATTTGAGATAGAATGAAGATTCATTGTTATTACTCTAATCACAAGTTAGGTTTTTCGCAGATCAATGTCATGTAATCAGGGTGCGAAATTCTGGAGGGATAGGGTGGATTTCCCCCAACCAACAAACTTGACCTAAAAAATCCCCCCACACCAAAAAATCTGAGGGGGAGAATTTTTTTATAACAACAAAAGATGAGCAATCAGTTTTGACTTCACATATACTTTACAAAGATAATTTTTAAAACACACACTCTCTCTTTCAAGAGATCATTAAGTGATCTACACCAATAGTAATATATGCATAATAAAAGTAGAACAAGAATGCAACAAATATAACTATAAAATCTAATTGATTTATATTATGAGAAAGCAAAAACTTTAAAAGAAGCCAAAATACACTATTTTGTTTCATAATAAAACTATTTCAACTATTTTGTAATTCACTGACATTTTTAACCAGTTAGTAAAGGAATTACTTTTCTTCTTTATAACTAACTGATATATATATATATATATATATATATATATATATATATAACTAATTTTTTTACATGTATTTAATAATAATAATGTATTTTAAAATATTTAGTAATTTATTTTAGATTAATAACATTATAAATATGTACATCACACACACATATGTATATATGTATGTATTTACATATATTTATTTATTTGCGTGACCGTGTGTATAGATTAAGATCTTTCTCCCCAAGCAGCCTTCAATGATTTCTCACCCTACATGTAATCATCAGTCATCCTCATCATCATGGCCAAAATTGAGAGAAAAACGCCTTAGCGAGAAATATACTATTGGGCAGTTGCGGCGATTAGGAGGGGGGCAGTTGCCACTTCCCCCCAACTTTTTGTCCCGCGCTATGGCCTCTTAATGCTAAGCCTTGTCTACCTAAAAAAGGTACACTGTCCTCGCCTGATAAAGGGTTGAAACGTAAAGTTGTGGTTTTTTTGTGTTTTTTTTAACTGAAATATAGACTGCCTTGGTCAGCATATGTAGTTTTTTTCCTTACACATATAGTCATGTGTATTTGAACAAATGTCTGATGACTTTTTTACATAGTAGAAACCGGATTATGTGTGTAAATTGAGCAGGATTCAAGCGAAGTATCCACAGTTCCAATCGGTTCTGCTCATTATCTTGGTTTAGAGCAACGGATGTGCCAGTTTAAAACAAAGGGGGCACAGGGGGAAGTGATGGCGCTGAATTTATGTTTAATTAATGAAAATGTACCCTTTAACTGAGCCTCCAACCCCCATCCCCTCTTCCGAAAAGCTGTTTCGCCTGATTAAACCTGATTGAAAAGATCGATTGGCGAAATCACAGTCGAACAAGCTTAAGTTTAAAAAAGATATTTTTTTTCCTAACTCCGCCCCCTCTCTCTTGCCACAAACAGCAACTCGCTTCTGTTTTTTCCCCACTTCGATTCGTTAAAAATTACAGCGCCCCTCAACGGCAGAGGGTTCTCCCTTTTTTTTTTTTAGAGGGTGGAGTAGGATAATATCATTCCTTTCCTCCCCTCTATGCGATTAAGGGAAGAAATGCTGCGGAACAAATCTACGGCAAAACGAACTTCACCTGGTTTGAAGGGATCTGTTTTGTAGCATAGAAACGTTGCATTTAAGTATTTCCCAGTGTTGGCTCACCTGTTACATCCATCTTGGAAATATCAAAGTATCGTACAGTGCAAGATATTACTCTGCAAATTGCCCACGACTATTTTCATTAATTTTTCTCTTGTCTTTATAAGCGCGTTTCTTTCTTTCTTTTCAGTTCTGAGAAATGTGGAGCAAAATCTAGAACCGGTCTTCGTTCCAACCAGCTTTGAAAAAGGATATCGAAGCCAGATTATATTCAGGTAAGTCCACTGCATTCAGTGTGTTACGTATGCATGTGCAGAAGTTGTCAGCAGCTTGTTTGCCGTTTTATTTCAATTGTAGAAGTTTGTTTGTTTGTTTGATTGATTGATTTGGTGTTTTAAGTCCACTTATGCACAGTAAGGCTAATCGGGATTGGACCTACAGCTTAAAGTGAGATCCGAGCCACTATGTGCCTCCACATAGTATCGAACCCGGGACCCTTTGGAATTGTGGAAGTTCTCATTAAGTAAAACAAAGAGATTAAACATGGTGATGGACAATTTGCTTTGTAGTTACCTATTGATTCCACTCTACTTTGTTCAACATAAGAAATCTAATGAATAACTCCACGATGGAAACATAAAGACACATTTATCGGGTAACTTTTGGAGATATTTGTGACGTATACCATTTAACATAAGTGTTTTGGGGTGCTCTTTTGGTTGCTAATTTGAGGGGATACTAATTTAAGCACTCGGGGGTAAGCGATATTTTGGTCTTCATTGAGTTCATGTAAAAAGAGCCATCCTTCAATTTTTTTACGTGTAATTGCCATGTCATATAATTTACAATGAACTCTTTGAACGCTTCTGAAATTGGTAAACACAACACGAAAACAATTTATGTATAGTAGGCCTATAGCTTCTAATAACCTTTCTGCTTAATAAACTCGATAATGACAAAAATGTCACTTACCATATTTTACACCCGACCCTCAAATTGAAATTTGATCCCCAGATCGATTAACTCGCGTTCACTTTCTCGCGTTCCTAAAATCAAGTTTATTGCTTAAGCAACACAAACTTCATCCTGACAAGATCACTATTGCCAATTTTCTTCAAGTACAGTGGGATCCATGAGTATTACCGTTCAAATTGTCCATCACCATGTTCGTGCACTTTATTTGACCCAATAAGAGCTTCAAGAGTTAAAAGGAAACTCAAAACAAGCTGTTGACAACTTCTGCACCAGCATACATAAAAATCCATCGCTTAAAAACACATAGGATGTAAGAGAAAAATTAATTAAAACAGTCATGGACAATTTGCCGAGCAACACTAGTAGATCCCAATGTAGGCCACATCTCAACGTTCTTTATACTAGTTAATGGTTTCGACAAGGTACTGCATAAATATTATCGAACAGATTGTCCACCGATATTTTATTCTTGTCGCATCCTACACTTTTCTAAGAAATGGAATTGTAGTGATGATGGTAGCCAACTTCTGTCATTTCTGGAACGTATTACGTAAAGTGAAAACAGCGGTGGACAATTAGCATACCCTTATTTCTAAAACCCAATATTGCAGCTTCAGCGTGTTTCTCATAAATCCACGATGACGTCATTTCCCACGAGCAAATGGCCAATAAGACCAGGTTATGGACTTACCTGAATATAATCTGGCTTCGATTTCCTTCGTCAAAGTTTGTTGGAAAGGAAGCCGGTTCTCGATTTTTCTCCACATTTCTCAGAACTGAAAAGAAAGAAAGAAACGCACTTTTAGAGACAAGAAAAAAAAGACTTGGAAATGAAGCAAAGATGTATCTCCAAGAAGCCCTTATTAAATATGCATTTCGCAAGGCAATTACAGACGCTCTGCTAATAGTGGCAATTATCACGTCTGCAATTGAAGAGCTCGCAGCTTCTACGAGTTTCCCAGACGCTGAAATTCTTCCCTAGACATTACCATAAGAAGGAGCATGAAATTTCGGGAATTATTTGCACCCAACGGCCATTTTACAAGCGAGGAAATTAGAGTCAAGTGAATCTTAAAGCGAGCTTGTTTATAGAGTAGGGAATCGTAATTCACGAAAGTTAAGTGAGTTTTGAATTAAAGCAGAAATGAATTAGAGGAATGAAATATGTTTGAGATGTGTTTACGGGATGAAGCTTAAATTGTTCAGAAGTACACGGGTCCGAGCTTTGGTCATGGCATGGTTCTTCCTTTGCGATTGCAATTTCCTCGAATCACAAAGCCAGTCACCTAGTCTTCTACCCTTATAACAGCACAAACAAAGAAAACAACTTTTACCATAAATATACATTTCCCACGTGATTTACGGAATATCATAAATGCAATTGCTTTCACCTTGCCCTCTCATATATCACCACTCAAAATTTCTATGCACTTCACATTTCCAATGTTAATTATTTTGGGTAATGACAAGAATTAGCTGCCTTGATAGTCGAGTGCTATGAGTACTTTACCCGAGATCTGACCACTGAAGGTCCTCTGTTAAAACCATAGCCTAAGGATGTATGTTTCTTTGTAAGCACTGTCGTATGTAAGGGAGAGCGAATGGGGGTGAGGCTACAGCCCCTCAAGAAATTGAGAAATTCAAAAATTTCAAATGAAAACGATAAATAACTATAAAAGACCAAAGTGGTAAATGCAGACTCACCTTAAAATCCCCGATTACCATTCTTGCCTTTGAACAACTCTATAAACAAAGGTTAAAACTAGTAATTACGAAATATGTTATCCGAGGACGCAGCTAAGCAATATCCATCCACTTTTACAATTCCAGCCCGCCCGCGAAGAAAATCATGCTTACGCTAGTGTTTGTGGACGTATCTTCATCAATTTCTCATAATCATAATTGATTTTCATTGTCGTGATTGGCTAAAAATGTAGCTGAACACTGGCGTAAATTAAGAAAAGTACAGGTGTGCAAAACTCTGGGGAAATCGGTGCCAACTCGCCTAAAGTGTACAAACTAGTAAAAGCTACAAGGTTGCCCTCTATAGGCATCAGGCGCGGATCCACGGGGAGGGCGATAGGGGCGAACGCCCCTCCCAACTGCCACGTTTTGGATATGTTATTATGCCTAATAATATTCAAGACTCATTCGTTCTGCATTTTTATCGCCACGTTTAACAGGCTCGAGAAGTCCACTGTTTGCTCATGATAGGTTAATCGAAACTGGACCTATACTATGGCCTCGCGTCCGATGGACTTATTATTTATTTTTAAATAATGTAATAAATATAGGTGAGAAAAATAGATGGAGAGGGCAAATTTATGTGGGCAATAAAACAACAACATTATGTTTTTAACCGGTTATAAATTCTAGTGAAACATTCAATTTGAATGAATACGTCAACTGTGTAGTATTTTAAATAAACCGGGTGGTAGCCGTCTGATTTTAGAGTATTCAGGAAGCCAAACAACAACAATAAAACGTTATCTTACAAAGGTTGATAATCATACATACAATTTTTGACTTATCAAAATTTAACTGTTCGAGAACATTGAGAAACATTATGCACAGCAGAAACGACAGAAAATTAAGGAAACTTCACTTGGTGAAATTTCTTTCGAAATATGACCAATTACCATAAGAACATTTCAGACGTACACAATAAAATGAGATTCACAATAATTATCCAAATTATTCAAAATGAACTGATACAGGTAAAGAGTAACGATGTAAAAATGGCTATATTTAAAAAATGTAAAATTAGCCAAGTCCAGAGATTTACTAACTTCACGTTGAATTTCAACATTTACTTGAAGTTCGAAACTTCTTTTACATTCTAGATTATTTTGTAAGTGAACGTGACCTAACACAAAACAGCACAACAATGCTTGACATACAACAGTTATTGTTCATTATTGAAGCTCGTTACGGTAGCTATGAAACAACATCCAAAAACTGACGACCAGACACGCATAAGAATTAGGGTACTAAAGCTTAACATCGGATTTCCATTAAGAAGTGGAGAGATACTGGCAGCTGCAGGATTGTACGTAAGTTTTTCAATTTTATTATTTTCAGTCGCTTTTCTATCATTTCTGGCTAATAGCGACGATGCGAATTTAGTGATGATGTGATTATGTTAATGGAGGACAATTGCAATGTCTCCCATGCCCAGATCGAGATTAGAACCCGGGAACTCCTGTGCCAAGATCGAACGTCGGCCACTTAACGCACTCGGTCACCGAATCGGCTTGTTTATGGTATGAATGCTACATTGATTTGGCTTATTTTACTTCGCTTTTCTGCCGCTTTTGGCTACTCGCGAAGATGATGATGATGGGACATTCATAAAAAACACCCATTCCCAGGCCGGCATTCGAACCACGGACCCTTATTCTTGCTATATATGTTCAAAGGTGTTTGTCTTGATAATAGATAAACCCTGTGGCCAAAGACTGCCAACCAGATTTCAGTTAGATGGCGCCTAGTGAACTCATAGAATCCCATCACGGCTGCTAGTCATTCTCCTTATCTGCTATTTTATCTACTACTTATATCCTGTGTGTTATATTTTGTGCTAACAAAATATAACACACAGGATTTTCCTGAAGTAACTTGGATTTTTGCTGTAACACGATTATGCCTTTTTTCCATATTAAACACACTATAGTTGCTAACCAAGGCAGTTTCTTTTCTTTTTTCTTTTTTTAATTAAAAACATTTTACAAGTTACGTTTCCACCCTATATCTCATGGATTCTTGTTATTCGGATGACAAGAAGAACTGTAGGATCTCTCCCGATAAGGTTTTTCCCTACGGTTTGGTAGGAGACTTCGTAGAAGTTCCATCTAGGACAATGGGCCTGCCTCTGCGTTGGTGGCCCTATACTATGGTGTGATAGTACATGAGGTTTTCCGAGCTAGTACGAGTTCGTCTGCTCTGGAATATTGCTGGGTCGGGAAGATCCTATGTTTGCTCAGCATCCTCTGTTGTTATGCTGGGGTGGACTTGGCCAGCTTGCCACAGTAAAATTACAGTAATAGCAGTAATCCCTGAGATTATTCCATGTCACTTCGGGAAAATGTAGGTGTGTAATGAAGTAAGTCTTGATAACCAATGTGTATGTAGGTATGAAATTCAAGACCACTAACGGTTCTTCCTTTTGGGTCTGCGAAGTAATTCCTTAAGCTTGTAGGTTAGGTTGAATAGTAGGTATTTCGAGTGCTCTGTGCAATTTTTATTACCTTAGATTTAAACATGTCAGTATTTGCAAACTCAAAAGGAAGAATGGTGTATTACAAGAGATCGCTGTGGACATGAAAGCGAGATCTCGTTATACACAGATGCAATCGACATTTATATCGAGCGTATTTGCAAGCTATATATCAAGTCGATTGCAGTTGGTTCTCCGGCGCAAGGCTGTAAGGTACAAATGGCCTTGCGTCCCTCTTCCAACTGAAACAAGAGGCCTTCACAGATGGTAGAGACGTTGACGGCGTTGTGAGGCTTTGAACTGACATCTACCTGTACCGACGCTAGTTGGCCACATCTTTTCAGGACCATGAGAGACATAGATTGCCCACGAACCATATCAGCACATCAGACGTCTAACTTCAAGGTCTCAAAATCAACAACGAAAGGATCCATTCTAGGTCCCGAATTCTGGAATCTAAACTTGGGAGCCATCTCTAAAAAATTAGGAAATATTTCGGATATCAAAAGCACAATAGACTTTGCAGGTCTTTGCAGAAAGGTTCGAACACATTCAGACTCCCTATGTCGCATCCATATTCATAATCTTCAACGCGATAGTTTCTTTCGACGGACCAATATGAGAAGACTGCCTAAAATATACAACATATGTAACAAAAATAACAGTCACAAACGAAGACCAAATAATCAAACACAGAACCGCCATATACTGGTGCAAGGCCAAGAAGAGTGAATTGGCAAAGTAATTGACAGATATGCCCCTACCATTGCAGAATTAAATCCCAGATCATCTAGGACTGGAAGGAGACTGTACCACTTCTTCCCGCGTATAAGAGAGAGGCTGATAACGAAAGATTGCCGTCGTTGACGTCTCCAACGACGAGCGGACACTTCACTTACGGTAAATGTCTGACCGAATTCACAGTTTCCAAATTCCTCAGCACACAAAATAACTTTATGTTTAAGTACTGCATCATATGAGTGATGCTTCTGTCTCTCCACTTTGCAAAAACTGGCTCATTGACAACCTACACAGTCCGACAATTAAGTAATGAGACTGACTTTGTATTGTGAAAAGGAAACAAAATAATTGAACATTACCTGTTTATTACTCAAAGTACATCCCTCCTGCATCAATACAGCAATTGGCACGGTTGGCCAACGATCTACACGACATCTGCAAGTCTTCATGTGGTATGACTTGAAGATTGGACGTCACGACCTGTTGGATGGTCCTGTGTTCATCCAAAGTGCGTAATTTCAGCAGCAGCTTTACTTTCGGGAACAGAAAATAATTACAGGGGGATAAATCTGAAGAGTAGAGAGGAAGATTCAACACATTCACTTGTTTTTTGATCAGAAATGCCCAGACAAACACTGTTCCCTGGCACCGTGCATTATCGAGGAGCAGAAATCAACTGCCCGCCTCAGGAAAGTGATCTCGGAGATGATCAGTTCTCTTTCATAATCATTCACAGCACTACGATAGCAACAGCCCCAATTACAGTTTCATCCTCTGGAAGAAATATATTATGAATAATATCTTTGCTGTCGTAAAAACCACAATATTGTCTTCACCTCTGATTTTTTCGACCTGCATTTTCTTCCCTCTTGGTAAATTTAACGACTTCTATCTTGCAATTTGTTGCTTCGTACAAGAACTGTAGTGAAAATGCTCTGTTTTGTCCTCCACAACAATAGAATTCAAGGAATGTTTATTCCCTCAAGCAGTTTTCAGAATGTCTTTCATGAAACTTGATGCTCACTCGCTGTTCCATAGTTATTACGTGACGACACCCTTCACGACAAGGCGGCATAATTCCCAGCATGCCCATCTCAAGATCATGAGGTGTTGCCAGGTTGTGCATTATGGACCAAACTACATCATGAACGCGTTACTTCACAAATAGAATGCACACGTGGGACAATATAAAATCAGTCTCATTACTTAATTGTCGGACTGAATTTGAAATGCTTTCACGATTAAAACTTTTTTTTTGCGGGTGATGTAAAATAATAAAAATACGAATGCAGATCAAATTGCCTTGTTATTGACTTACTGAAAAACGCTACAGTACAACATGTTATTGTATCTTATTTTCTTGTTGATATTGCTTTTGTGTCGAAATGTCAGAATTTCTAAGCTTTTCAGGCTCAGAACATTGTAATAATACAACATTTTTCTGAAAATTATTTCTGGCTTGGTATGTAATTCTGACATTTCGACAGTAGGATGAAAACTTAATTTTTCGAGAAATTCGTGTTTAATGCTAATTTTCGTTTGAAACTCATTTTCTACACAAACCAAACCAGAGATAATTTTCAGAAAAATGTTGTATTATTACAGTTCTGAGCCTGAAAAGCTTATTAATTCTGACATTTCGACAATAGGTGTGTATTTACAGGAACACCAGCATAAGAACAAATCTTAAGATCTCATTACTAAAAATAGACTGGTTGTTGTGAAATGTTGATTGTTTAACACAACAAATTTAAAGGAAACAAAATTTCGTTAAGGCAGATTTTTTTTTTACCAATACTTGTACTTCGGTAAAACATCGAGGAGAAAAGTTAACATTCGCAATACTTCATTCTATATTACACTAATACCATGGTATGTATTTACTCCCAGGGTAAGAATTCAGGCGCCAGCCCCAGGAGCCAGCTCTTTTTTCATTTGCAAATATGATCTAAGACAGCCATGAATTCAACTAAGATAATACTACACATTTTGAAATATGATCTTAAAACATTTAATTTATTAATTTGGATTGGATTAAAAGTAATTAATTCTTGCGCGAGAGCGGCCTTCCTCAAGAAGGCTCAACTGGTAACAACATCAAAAACTATGCAATAATTCTAATATATGGATGACTACCATATCGCCATATTCGGCTGGCAACAGTGAAGAAAATATAATGGCATGTTTTTTTATTGATTATCATGTAATGTTACACGTGATACAGAAAACACACAAACATTAAAAAACACATGCTGTGCTCGTTATTAAAGAAAAGGCAATGGAAATTTCCAAAAGCGAACTAGAAATTTAAAAGAAAAAACATTTTTTAGCACTGATTTTGAAAATTCAGGCAGCAGGTGAAAATTTTCAGGCGTCCTAGGTTTTTCTACTCCTGTTTATGCATACATACTCTGATCAATAGAGCATCGAATCCAAGGTTCACATAAATTTTCAAGATCAAAGATCCGAGAAAAAGGTGCAACTGGAATTCGAAAAAATACGGTATTTAAATTTCATAATACCTTTGATGACGTATGCCTGAAGATTTTGTATCTATGCACTTTGAGATGTAAATTTTAAAGAACGGATCGCGGCTTTGCATCCTGATCTCGCCCAGGTCCCGCAATATGTAGCTCCGCCAATGAATAACAATGTACAGCAATAACCATCTGTTCCGCCCTGGAACCCTTAAAGAGCTAATCCGTCACTCCATGCCAAATGAACACAGATATGTGCAATTTTCAACCTGACCATCTCCGATTCTCATGAAATTTGGGGAATTGAAACTATGTATGGAATGTAGTAACTATGAAAATTTTGAGTCTCGTGCGTCTTGTAATTGTCAAATTATTGAAGGTCAAAGTTCGTCGAAAGTGCCGTTTCTGAGCGCGGTTAACTATACTAAATATGCTGTAGTTCTGCTCCTATTAGGCCTCGGAAGCTGAAGTAAAGTTTATTGTGCAGGGAATGGAACAAGCTATCCAATGACATGCAACAAGCCTACCTTTGGATAAAAAGAAAATTTTGCCACGTGACCTAGACCTTTGACCTTGAATATCTCAAAACATATCATCGCCAAAATTCGTGAAAAAAATATATTTGGCACACCATGATATACTCTAAAACATATGAAGAAATCAAACTGGGACTGCAATGGGATCAGAAGATACAAAATAATATGTATAGCTATGCACTGATAAAGGCCTAAATTTCATGAAAATCGGACAGGGTCAGGCTGTGGCTGACTCATAGGTATCTCCTGCTATTGTTAATATAAACAGTGCGATTGTAGGTTAGGTGGGGGTACCCGACTCTCAAATTCGCCCCATCCCATCAGTAATTTCTGGTTCCGCCACTGATATGCATTCGCCGGAACTAAACCTCCAAGCCAAGTTGGTTTTCCCAAATTCACGGCGATTCCCGTACCTCTTTTCTTGTTTCCAAGTTCGTTGGCTCCCATGAAACGCCTTCGCAAAGGTCTTTGGTGATTTTTCATAGCCCTACGCGGAGACCGGGGGACGAAATCCCCCTTCCCATGTTCCGAATACAGATGAACCAGCAGCCGGCGTGTCCCCATTTGCCACGCAACGCTTAATCTGGGATTTAAAGGCTCTCTGAACAGCCGATGTGACTAATAGTGCCACCTCGCGGGATTTTGCGGCATTAACCGGAACTGGTGACCCGCGCTAAATTACCTGGTATGGTCAGGGACTGTTCTTGCGCCATATGCGAGATCGTGCATAGTGCAGTCGCTAAACTGAGGAAAAGGAGGGAACAGTGGCGTGCGTGAGTGGGGGTTGAGGGGGCGTTGGATTTGTTTGTGTCATCGCTTTTCTGATAGTTTTGGAATGAAGAGCAATTGGATGAAGCGGTACAGAGTGTTTTGTGCCTGCAAGAATGGTTTCTAAGTCGTACTAGTATTTTGTAATTATATTTGTATTAATTATGCCGCTTTTCTGCCTAGTTAAGCCAATCGTGACGAAGAGAATGCAAAATTATTTGATGAAATTAATAAACAGCCACACACACACGCGCTAGAACTTAAAACTTAGGACCGTGGGTGGTGTATATATAGGCTAAATACAGAGTGATTAAAAAAAATGGACTCAATTTCGTACGGCTGCATTTCCTGTATTTTCAATGTGCCCTCCGGCCTTGCGGGTAACATTTAGAAGCTAGTGGAATTCGTTCCACACCTGAAGTAGAATGTATTGCGTCAATGATTGATTGATTTGTATACTTTTTCTGCCACTTTTGACTAATTTGCGAAGATGGGGATGAGTGATAACATGATGAAATTGATGAATAGGAACTCACAAACATCCATGCCCAGGCCGGGGTTCGAACTCGGGACCCCTGGCGTCGTAGCGCGACCACTCCGCTATGGGGGCCTTTATTGTGTCAATGAGTTCAACGCAGTTGTGATGCAGTTTTTAGGTTGTCTAAAGTTTTTGTTACAGGTGGTACATAAGCAGCTTCTTTTACGAACTCCCACAAATTAAAGTCACAGGGTGTGAGATCAGGAGATTTCGGGGGGCAGTACTGAAGGGTCAGGTCTTCGCAGCTGTGCGCTAGGCGATTTGTGCTACTGGCGAGAGCTCTAGTGGTGGTGTAAAGTTCTAGTGTATTGTTAAAAATATATTCTTTTTTCTTTTTACTTATAGTTCAATATCTGTAATCTAGTAGAGTCAAATTACTTTCGCAACCTCTTCAGCTCATCGTAAGTGTCTAGATAACGAGCCTATTACACTGCAGAGCGTCAGCAAGAGAGATAACTATAGGTGTTGGGAGGTGATGACGTCAGTGACTCACTAGGATCCACGCTACGTGATTGGATGCTTCGAAAGCTAATTTGCCAATAATGAAAATTCAGTTCCACAAGCAGGACAATTGAACCGGCCACACAAACAACATTTCCGTCGAAACGTTTTCAATTTTCCGTTCAGGGGGTGAGTCCAGGGGGTCCAGAACCCACCCCCCAGAAAAAAATTCCTTCTTTTTGAAAATACTATGACAGATTCAGCATACTTTCCGATGAGACACTTGATGTGGCAGGTATAAAAATTCTCTCTGTGCACGGTTTGTAGATTCCGAAAATAACACCCACTAAAATGTTTTTATAATTTTACGCTGAGTAGCGATACATCAGCTGAAAATCTGACTTCAGTGGGAAACAGTTTTGGTACAGTACGTGAAGTTTGTGTTCTTTTTAGAAATGATACATGCAAAGGTGAAATACTACATTGCATTATGCACGAGACAGAAAACAAACTATTGTTAGTGTGTGAAACTCGATTTCTAGAAAAAACATGATTCACTTCATGTTTTGTTAAATTTCTTCAACCTTGCTAGTTAAGTGGAGCTGTCCGAGTGAACCATCCCAAGCAAGTGATCTTCTAGCCGCAGTTGAAAAGGGGACTTTTTCAATTACACTATTTATCTGTAAAAAGGTTTTCAGTTTTACTGTACAGTTGTCAAAGTACAGGGTGCCCTGGCTGGAGGTATACAAAAATGTATGCTTATAAAGAAAGAACTATACATTTTATGTTGGGTAAATGCTCAATCGATAGAAAATCTCCCCGAGATTTGATCGTCACCATTTCAAGGTTAGCACCTAGTCGTATAGATCGCGCATGCGCACAAATGTTCAATGTGACGCGTTAGCAGAGTTCAAATCAGTAACACGTGTTCAGCGGCGTGCAAGAAGAGAATGGAACGGGGACCCTCCCACACGTAAGTTCATTTATAAGTGGGACAAAAATCGACGAGAAACGGGAAGTTTGATTTCACAAGCTGGAAAACATCCAAAAAAGCATGTGAATGAAGAGGCCGTGGATCGTGTGCGCGAAGCATTCTCTAGGAGCCCACGTAAGTCCATTAGACGAGCTAGTGGGGAACTAGCAGTCCCTCGTTCACCAGTGTTGCCACAATATGAGGGAAGAATTTCCCTTTCCAAGGGGCAAAATTTCCCTTTTTGGACCATTTTTTCCCTTCACCTAAGCAAATTATATAAAAATAATAATTAGTAGTAGTGGTAGTAGCAGCATTATTAGTGGTGGTGGTGGAAGCAGTAGTAGTACGTAGTTAAGTATTCCGTCGAATTCGTTATTCGTTTAAAAAAAGATATTTTTTTAAAAAAATATCACATTTCGGTTTCCTCACTTCCTGACCAGATGTCCCAAATTTGAATCCTGGTCAGGAATCCATTTAATCGTTAATCCTCATCGTTACAATTTATCCAAAGATGCATAAAAGCAACGCACAATAAACTTAAAGGAACAGAAACAAGTAAAAAAAAAAAAGTGTTCCCCTGTGCATAGCACCAAGCCATGAAGGCGTATAGGGGGTGTGGGGGTAACGCCCCACACTTTCTTGATCCGGTCGTGAGTGGGGGTGATGTGATCAGCATCACGCCCCTGACCGCCTTTACCCCCCCCCCCCCCAGGGTTTCCCCCAGGTACCCATGTTATTCGACGCTGGAAACAAGCAGGAATAGCAAAATAAATAAATAACATAAAAATGTGGATATGAAATTCAAAATTAACATAAACTGTAATAATGTAGAGTCAGATGACCTTAAAATTTCCCTGCAATTGTGGTATTTTTCATCGAAATTCCCTTTTCCCTTTTGGCTAAAATTTCTGTCCGAATTTCCCTGCAAAAGGGAAATTTCCCTTCATGTGGCAACACTGCCGGTTGCGTGCTTACACGTGTTACTGATTTGAACTCTGCTAACGCGTCACATTGAACATTTGTGCGCAGACTCTGTGCTCACCTTGAAATGGTGAAGATCAAATCTCGGGGAGATTTTCTATCGATTGAGCATTTACCCAACAACATAAAATGTATAGTTCTTTCTTTACAAGCATACATTTTTGAATACCTCTAGCCCGGACACCCTGTATTTAGAGTCCTCATCACAACTTAGCCTCTGCTCTTTCTTACCCAAGATATGTCACAGAACTAACTGCTTCACAGATACTTCGGGAGATTTCAGATGAATAGATCAGCCAAATATTTCAAAATGCTTCTGAAATGTTTCAACAAACATTCAATTCTGAAATTACGATTCCAGAAATAATAAAACTAGATAACTTCTCCCGTATCATTATAGAGGGGGAACGTGCCGTTGACCCCAACTGGACCCTCCAAATTTTATTTCTGGAAACGCCCCTGCACCCAACGTCTGTCTGGAGGAACAACGTAAGAGAATGCAATATGCCTAACTGTAGTGCAGTATCGTTGACATCATCTACGAAAGAAAAGCTCAAAAAAGGGCAGAAAGCGTAGAATAAATGGAGGGATAACTAAAGAACCTTCTGAGACAGTGGAAACCCTTAAATGTATCTAAGAGAAAGAACCAGTTCGTGAGAAATTACCCTCAAAAGTGGTGACGTTGTATCGTCATTATTTCTAGCCTCGTTACTCTGTGCCTTGAACATCTCACAGAATAGCGAGAAAGCAGCGAGGATCTGCAAAACATATATTTGGAGCCAGTAAACGTTGTGAACTTAAACAACACATAAAATGGACCATACCTGTCAAGAAAACTAAGAAACTATATCTGCTTCGGTACATTACATGTCCATACAGAATGAATACGTTTAGTACTGACTGTACTGATGGGTGACAAGTTGAAAATATGATCTCAAAGTTTCCGCGGTGTTTATTCAGTATCATAGGCGTGCGCACGAGAGGCAAGGGGGGAATTCCCATCCCTAATCATGGACAGACGCAGATTTTTTTTCCACGGATGGACAAGCAAGGTACTTTTCTATGGGCATATTACCCCGATAATAGTCTTGCCTCCTCAAAAAACACCACACGAATTTCAAATTATCGCATTAATGTAAATTACTATGGCTGAAATTAAATTACACGTGTGAAATATATACTTTTAGGTTGACATTCGATTTGTAAGGGGGAAATGCGGCCATCCTTGCACCCCCTCCTTCCAGATGCCCATGTCTCTCCTACATTATTGTACCGGTGGTTATAAGTAAAGTGACGGTGTTCAGAGTGGTACAGCACGGGCTGTAATGAGAGTAGCAGTCTGAAACTTCGTAGATATGCTAATGAAGCAATGCGCTCGCAAATTATGCAAAAAATGTTCCAATTCTCGCCACCAGGGTAAAAAATGGTGCTGTAAGCAGTCAAAACGTCGTATAGTTACAGGAAAAAGGCAGGAAAGATCAAACACATGAGAGCAATGGTTCTGGCATGTTTATTAGGGTCTATGGATACAAGAACTGTTCAATATGGCCTCCCAATTCAGCAACATGCTGCAATAGTAACACGGCATGGTCGACGGTTGCTCGCAGCATGTCTGGTGAAATTTGAGCGACATGTCGTTGTATGCTAGCCTTCAGATCAGGCAGAGACCGGACATGTCCCTGATAGACACGACCTTTTAAATATCCCTACAGCCAGAATTCACATGGATTAAGGTCGGGGGATCTGGAAGGCCATGCATCTGGAAACTGCCTAGAGATGATGCGGTCATTAGTGAAGGTTTCTCGCAGCAAATCTTTCACGTGGCGAGCGACATGTGGTGTTGCCCCATCTTGCATGAAAATGGTGGTGTGTTCACTGTTCCGTTAATGCAAAGCTGGAATCACGTGTTGCACAAGGAGGTCCCGATAACGTGCAGATGTCACTGTACACCTAACAGGCCCTCGAAGTGTCATCTCCTCAAAGAAAAACGGACCAAGAATGAAGGAGCTAGTGAACCCACACCAAGCAGTCACGTAAATTGAGTGCAATGGTTGTTCCTACACAACATTTGGACGAGTGGAACCCCAAAATCGACAGTTCTGAGTATTCACTGTACCGACCAGAGTAAAATGTGCCTCGTCAGTCCACAGAATATTCCCGGCCACATGTCATCCACTTCCATGCTTGCCAAAAACCGATGGGCAAACTCACGGCGTTGTGGAATATCTTGGGGTTTCAATTGGTGCACAGTTTGAATCTTGTAGGGATACCAGTGTAAAATGCACCGCAAAACCTTGCGAAATGTTGACCAGGGGAGTGACAATTCACGTGCCACAGCTCTAGCACTGGTTGCAGAATTTGAGGCATGTGCTGCACGGTCAGCTACAGCTACAGCAACTTCGTCCACAACTTCCACGGAGATGGGCCGCCTTCCTCTCCCTGGTGCAACACCCAATTCACCAGTTTCATCGAATTTCTTCTCATCATCTTCTTCAGCCCATTAATTGACATGGGCCCTCTTCTCAGCCCTTTCTGTTGGCCATATTTCCGCAGTGCAGCGTTGCTATTGCTCCCATTCCGGTACAACAACTTCACTAGCAGTGCACGGTCTTTCTTCGTAATAGCCATTGCTTTTTACACGGAAAAATTCCAACTTTTAATGTTCGGCGAACATTCACATCACTAAAGAAAAAAAAAGCAACAAGCGTCACCAACAACAACCAGGGAGCTCACACAATGGTTAGGCAATGTCACCGACTTTGACGTCAGAGTTACGGAAAATTCCACGTTTTGAGTGCTTACAGCGCCATTTTTTACCCTGGTGGCGAGAATTGGAACATTTTTTTCATAATTCGCGAGCGCATTGCTTCATTAGGATATCTACGAAGTTTCAGACTGCTACTCTCATTACAGCCCGTGCTGTACCACTCTGAACACCGTCACTTTAATTATAATCACCTGGTACTTTACCTAGAAATTTAGTGGAGAAGAATCTTAAGAATTTTCAAGCCGATTAAAGTTTAAAGGAACTACGCGGGAAGGGCGAAACCACAGGGGGCAATGAACGGAAATCAATTCTAGGGGGCAAGGGGGGCAAACATTCAGGTAAAAAAGTAAGACTAGTAGAATCTAAGAGTAGCAGAACAAAAGGATACTCAAGATGGATTTAATTTTCGCCTCTTTCTTGCATTATTTCTTCCAGGCAGCCAAAAGCACCTGTAGGGGGACACAGAGTGGCAATTGCCCCATCGATATAATATTTTATACAAATAAAAATACATTTCGTAAAATTTTCTTGCTCACTTTTGCTCGCAATTTCTCCTTTTCTTATAGTCAAGTTCAGAGCCGTAGCTAGGGGGTGGCGGGAATTGGCCCTGGGCGCGGAACGATCTAAATGAAAAAAAATGTAAAAGAGGATGCCATGGCGCACCACGAATTATTTTGTGCCATATTAAATCAATAGTGTTTCAGTTTGCAAAAATTGGGATCCAATAATTTTTCTTGCTCGCTTCGCTCGCACTCTTATTGTTTTCTGTGATGCATTCTAAATTACCAAAGAGAGAAGTTTATACATAACTGAGATAAAATGAAGATTATCTTTCCCGGCTGAACATTCATCAAGGTTTTTGCCCCCCCCCCCCCTAATCAGAGGTTCTGCGCACGCCTATTTTCAGTATACAGAGTGTCCAAAAATAGTGTTTACACTCTTTGAACGTAAACAAATGAACAAATAAAAGCAAGTATGAATATTTCTGCGTGTCCCATGCCTTAAAGTTATAGATGTTCATTGGCAGCAATGCTATAGAACAGATCGACAAATCAACAAACAGCATATAGCCTATGGTTTCCACAGGAAGGGAAGCACAGGTAGTGTCAATCGCAAGCTTCATGCCATCCAGTAACCATGGCTTTGTGATGTTCACATCGTTCTTCAGTTTCCCAGAGGTAGGAATCTGACGGTGTTATACTGGGAGATCTGGGTGGTTATTTGACACTTCTTACATTGCTCAAAAGAAAAATTGCTCACATCTGCCACTTTGGGTACACTAATGCCTACTTGGTGGACTGTGATTCAAGTTAAAACAATGCCTACACGCACACACTCAATGTTTATACTGCAGCTGTAAATACAAAAAGTCCAGTCATATTATCTTTAATATATGTTATTGACATTCAGAGTGTAAATACTCTGTATTTTGCTTTTAACTTACTTTGTGTGTGTTCTGTAATATTAAATAAAACATACAGAGCTTTTCTTTAGTATGTTTGCTGTATCAAGGACAACGCTCTAATCATCACTCTGGCAGCTGGTTACAACGTTGTTTTCCATGTAGATAACAACTTTTCACTTTATATATTTTTAAAAATACTTCCCTTATAACAAGGAAAATTGTTTTGGTCATTAAATGCTGGTGTCAATAGAAGATAACGAAAGCATTTTCTTCAAAATAGTATTAAGTAAGCATTTGACAAATTAGTTTTGATCAGGGTGGATTGTTTTAAATCAGGTTCATTCAAATCACTCTAAATAAATAATTTATAGAATAATGTACATAACGATTTTTTAGATATCAGAAACACTTCTGGTGAAAGTACATTACTCTCGTAATCATTTAATAGTGAATATTAGGTTCTAATATAGGAAAAATAAAGGAAATAAAATATATGTAAGATGGTGAGAAGCTCATACGAAAGGAAATGTAAAGACAGGATTTCTCTTGATTTAAAATTCAATAAATTTATGGGCAAAAATAGCAAACATTTTGTGTAGAAAAATATACAAAATACTAATCATGTTAAACCATAAATTGTATCAATATCATTAAACTGTAAATAAACATGGCAGCTGGTATCTTTCGAACTATCATTAATAAAATCTCCAAAATTCAGATACAAATACTAAGAATATTTAAGTTAATATTTTAAGTTACAATTATAGAGTGCATCCAGACTGTTTTAATTTCACTGGAAGAAAAGTTACTGAAATTATTATTAGTTTCATTAACAAAGTCAACAAACGTTTTCATAGTAGTTACAGTATCGGAAACAGAAAAATGTATGTTTACGTATATTTTTTATTTGTTTTAATCAAACTTTTCAAATATTTTAGAGGGCCATTTACTAGGGAAAGCGTTTCTATATAAAAAAACATATATCTATGTGCATGGTGCCAAAAACCCATGTAAGCAATTTTAAGCATATTTTTTTAAAAAAACATAAAAAGAAATCGATTAAAATGAAAAATATCATTATTTTTATCCACCCTGTTTTTGATTGATTGATTGATTGACTTGGTTTGTTTAACTTCGCTTTTCTACCACGTTCGGCTAATTGGGAAGATGAGGATGAATGATGATAAGATGAAATGGATGAAAGGACAATCATCATGAGGCCCACGGAGGCGAATCCAGGCGCCACAGCCTCGCTAGTCTGGAAAATGTAATCTCCAGAAAGAAGATGGTTTTGTTGGGTACAACGTTCTTCTTGTGACCGATTCAATTGTGAATCCGTAGTTTTTATATTATTTTAAAGTATTCTTCTAGCAATTGTTAAGAACCCCACCTTCACCCCCTAAATGTACCATCATAGTACGGTGTTATATAGGAAACTTTTATCTAATAATACTCCTGTATGCAAACAAGCGACATCGCCCTCCACAAAAAAAAAAGCGGAAGTGTGATTTCCACACTTTGTAAATTTAAAAACTTTGTTGTTTATGGAGTGACGAAAAACTATGGACTGCCATGGTCAATGTTTTCAATGGACGCAACCCTTCGCCTCATTTAATTTGTGCTTAGGTTAGAGCCCCTCCTGCCCCCTGATTGGCACGCCATTGCTGCGTACATGTATTAACCTTGCTTTAAAGCGACCCACGTGCCTCTGCGAGATAAAGTTGTTACGCTAGTTTTGAAAACTTCATCTCGCATCATTAAACTGGTTGAGTTTTTTTTTCTGGCGTATATTTCGACGAGGGTTGTGCAAAATTTGTAGCGGCTTTTTTCTTCTGCGTCTCCCAATTTTTGACTGGTTTCCAGCAGGGGACAAAACTCGCCCGTTCGCCTCTAGGAATAATTTATGAAGTGCAAAAGCTCGTGAAATGAACTCGCAAGTTTTCATTTAATTTTCTGCCACCCTCTCTTTCCTGTCAAATTAAACGAGGGTTTCTGGAGTGTATGCATCTCTGGAAGGGTAGTTTATCCCGAAATTCCCTTCTGGAGCTTTACATGTGGATAATTTGGGAGGAAGGGACTAGAGAATGTTGCATCAGGAACTCATTTTCTAAGGACCTTAAACCAAGGTTGTTAAAAGGTACAGGAATTGTAAATAAATTCAATTCCGGTCCAGGAGAGAAAATCAGCAAGCGTAAATGGGTTCTGGACCGTAAAGAACCTTTCTATTTGCAAAGTATTTCAATTTTTCCGGATCAATTTTAATACGGTCCAGGAACCTTTTTTTCCAATGAAACAATACGCAACTTGGACCGAATTTAAATCATGCTGGGGGGAAAAAGGTTCCGGTCCTGCACCAATAGAACCCAAACCAGCCAAAGTGACGAAGTGATTATAGCGTAGCGTGTTATGAAACCAGAATATTTGGTTCGAATGTTCGATGAGAGGTTGACATTTCTTTGTGCATTTGACCTCATCAAAGTACACTAGGCTTATAGGCTCGGCCTTAGGTGAGTGCGGGGCCGGGGAATACAATACGCGTATACACGGGACCCGTAACTAAAATTTTTCAGAAGTTCGAAGAAAAGAATCAGAGATTTTTGTTCCTTAGACTGAAGTCCAGGTGTCTTATATAATCACGATTGTTTGGGATAGATTAGTGTATGTATTATTATTTGTGTTATCAATGTGTGAAAATTTGTATATTTTAAGTATTCATTATACTTGTCGCCACTAGGTGGCAGGACAGTGCAGACTCTGCTTCGGAGACTGTGCAGGGCGTGGTACTTATCGGGAAATACCCGCACTGAACGAGAGAACAGCGAGAGACATTGCTACGCGGTGGTCGACTCCATTCCAATGTAGTCCAGTGTCAGTGTACATTAAATAGTGTATATAATCAATCCAGTGTTTAAATAAGAAACGCAACATTTTATGGTCATCTCCGGGCAGGATTAGTTTACCAAGTGAACAATCTCTGTGAGATATGACGTGTTACGCATCACAACAAACGTCTCGACTCGCCCGCCATGGAAAGAACGAGTGCTTTCGCGCGGTATCGAAGTGACTTTGTATGCAGTGTTCCAGTTACAGATGTGTACCGACATTCGTACTTACGTCAATATATGGTTGCATGTTATGTGCTCAATCGTAGAACTTTCTGTGTCACAGTACTTATTACGTATTACGTGTAATTTTCAATCACAACCGTTACGCGTGTGGTTTGAACAGACATTCCGTATTGTTATATCGCGCGTACGTCGAATGTTTTGTTACAAGACCGAATTATACACGGTTGTATTCAGTGGACAATCAGTTATCTGTTACGATAACTCATCACGGGACTGAGTATCATAAATTTGGACAGTTTCAAGCATCCACTACAGTATCCTGCTGTCGGCTGAAGTGACGTCATCGCCAACACCCAGGGAAGCTTCAGGTCAAGGTCAGTAGTTAGCTAGGCTCGCACCATATTTTGTTTACTCTTTCCTCACGTACTATTTCCTACACATCTTGCCCTCTTTCCTTCGCGATGGATGAAGAAGAGAAAAGAGTGTTGATACGCAAGAGAGCTGGATTTAGGGGCCAGTTAACACGAACACGAGCATTTGTTAATTCCTTTGAAGATACGGGGGAAGTTCAAGAAGTAAGGGTCCGTTTACAGAATTTAACACCTTTGTGGGAAAAATATGATGAAGTTCAAACACGTTTAGAAGTAGAAGATATAAACGAAAATCACGAACCTCACAGGGAGGATTTTGAAGAAGTTTACTATAAGGTACGGGGTAAAATGGAATCCATTATAGAGAAACATAAACAAGCACAAGCTGCACCTACAGATGGATCGGATGTTGTAAACAATGCTTCATCATTAGGCACCAAGCACATTAAATTACCCACGGTATCTTTACCCACGTTTCACGGTAATTATCAGGATTGGTTAGCATATTCAGATGCATTTCAGGCTATGGTTCACACAAATGACAATATTCCTAAAATACAGAAATTCCACTACTTGCGTTCATCATTAGAATCTGAAGCAAGAACACTTATCGATACTTTGCCCATGACCGATTCAAATTATGATATTGCATGGCAATTGTTGAAAGATAGGTATGAGAATAGACGACTGATAGCAGCAAGTCATGTCAATAACATATTGCATGTGAACGCAATTAACAAGGAAAATGCCACAGAATTACGTCAGTTCATCAATGACGTCACCAGTAACTTAAATGCTCTTCGAGCCCTTGAATTACAAACACCGTTAGAAGATGTTATTTTGATACATCATTTTTTGGCTCAACTTGATTCTCACACAAGAAGGGAATGGGAATTAAGCCATACCGATCAGTCGTTCCCTACACTAAAGGAACTGTTCACCTTTCTAGAACAAAAATGTCAAGCTTTGGAATCAATGAAGTCTGTTCACGTAAACAAAAATGTTAATGAACACAAGGTTAGCCCTAAACAGAAACACATCCGTCAGTCAAATTCTTACCTGACAACTACAAATACACAATGCTATTTCTGTAAATTAGCACATTCCTTATATTCATGCAAGTCTTTTGCAGGCGTAAGTCTGAAGCAGAAACAAGAGTGTGTGCGCAACAACAAACTTTGTTATAATTGTCTCAGATCGAATCATAATTTTAGGAACTGTACTTCAGGTAATTGTAGACGCTGTGGATTGAAACACAATTCACTGTTGCATCCAGACGAAGGCGGTAAACGAGGAGGTCCTCTAAGGCAAGACCAACCAAGGAATGACTCACCAGACACAAGGAATGAAGCTGCAAGGACAACTTCAGTGCAATCTTCATACTGCACATTTAAGAGTAAACCAAGATCACACGTTCTGCTATCAACAGCTTTAGTAGAAGTCATCGATTCTAGAGGACAGCCACATACATGTAGAGCTCTCCTGGACAGTGGGTCTCAGTCAAATTTCATCAAGGAAGATCTTGTTTAGAGACTACAGTTGCGAAAGCAGAAAAATCATATTCCAATCAGAGGAATCAATAATGTTTCATCGGAAGCCAAGCACAGTGTAGACATTCAGCTGCGCTCAAGAGTGTCAGACTTCCAGACTTCACTTACTTGTCTGATACTCCCACTCATCACAGGGAACGTACCTTCTCAAGTTATTCATCATGAACATTGGAACCTACCAACCGACATTGAGTTAGCAGATCCAGATTTCTACAAACCAGAAGGGATAGATCTACTAATTGGAACGGAACTTTACTTGCACTTACTTCTTCCTGAAAGACAAACGAGAGATGAAAACTATCCTGTTCTTCAAAACACTGAATTAGGTTGGATTTTAGCTGGTCGGATGGAACAGCCTGTACAACCTAGTACACCCATAGTAGCATGTTTTGTACGCATGGAGGATAATTTGGATTCTCAATTACGGCGTTTTTTCGAGTTGGTGGAAATGTACTCGAAACCACAAACAGCTGAAGAAGTAGCTTGTGAAAACCACTTCAATCAACACACCACCAGAGATGAAACAGGGCGTTTCATTGTTCGTCTCCCATTTCGATCAGATCATACAGAGCTAGGACATTCATACAACCAGGCATTATTCAGATTACATCAGTTAGCTGAAGAGGAAGCAACCAAGTTTCCGAATGCATCCAAAGTTTTACAACGAGATGTTTACGTTGATGACCTCCTCACCGGAGCCAACAGTATTGAAGAAGCTAGACAATTGCAAGGAGAACTAATCGATTTACTGAATTCAGCAGGATTCACTTTGAAGAAATGGTGTTCTAATCATCCAGAACTTCTTGAAGCAGTACCAGCTACTCATAGAGAAATGCAACTACCATTTCAGTTTGACAAGGGAGCAAGCGTTACGGCTTTAGGCCTCACGTGGGATCCAGTCACCGATAAATTGCAAGCAAATAACAAGGAGATAGTGTCATGTTATGAAGACAACATCACTAAACGACAAGTAGCTTCTATTGTCGCATCAATCTTTGATCCTTTGGGACTAGTGAGTCCAATAGTAATTTCTTACAAGATATTTCTACAACAATTATGGTTCCATAACATGGAATGGGACGATAAATTACCAGATCAACTCAACATGGAGTGGAAACGTTTGTTTCAACAGTTACCAAACATTAATCAGATACAAGTTAACAGATTTGTGCTAGTTCAAGGAAAAGTGGTTGACATTCAACTCCACGGATTTTCAGATGCATCGCAAGTTGCATATGGCTGTTGTTTGTATCTTAGATCAACAAATGAAAATGGTGAAACCACTGTGTAACGAGTGCACTCACGGTCCCCGAAATGACGTGTCAATCATACCCCGGCACGGGGCCAAACGTCGTTATGTGTACGGGAAACCGGTCGTGACTCACGGTCCAGTTATCAAGTTCGGTACTGAGACGGTCGTTTATTGTCATACTATTGCGAGGCGGAGATTAATACCTTGAAATGTTACACTGTTTTGTTTACCTTTGATATGTACAGGGAGGTTATTGCAGCATGCCACCGCTTCAGCATCGGCCGCTTGCCGGCCCAGTCATGCAACAGGTGCCGGCAAATTGCGTAACAGATAGCCCGTAACAGAAACCGCTTGTTTTGTAATGTTTCCACTTTTCACAATTACAGTTACAATTACAATTGAAATAAGCACGTACCTTGTCGCACGGATGCAGGAAAAGGTGTCCTCCCAAATACAAATATTTCCGGCACCTTATTTCTGACATCTAATCTTAGATTAGACATCGCTACTTTATCCTCAGTTGACAGAAAGGGAAGACAGCATCCCGGCGCATAAAGCAAACCGAAAGCGTAAAATGATATTTAAAAGTAATAATAATGATGATCACTAACCTCCTGTGTTATAAGAGATGTTGAAAATGACTTCCTTCAACAGCAATACAACACGTTTCTTAGGTTCAAGAGATCCTGTCTATCGTAATCCCTGACCACTTTTCTGCAAGAATTCGTTTTCACGTAATTATCGTACATAAAAACTCTATGTTCAAGACTATATTTGTTTAACGACATAAGTAATGAATGAATAACAATTAACACACAATAAAGCACTAGCACACCAACTCAATAACACAGTATAAACAAAACGCGTACTGATAAACGCGAACAGAAGTGAACATGAATGAGCGTAGACTCACTGTCTGGTAGCCGACAGTGTTGCTAACCATTTTTCGGCAATGTCCCTACAGACGTAGTCAAAATGTCCCTACAACTGACCAAATGTCCCTACGCCAAGTAAAGTGACTAAAAAAAAAACACCTCATGAGCATGCAAACAGAAGATAAAATATACACATTTACTTACCAAATCTTTCTGCTCGGTGCTTCCACAATTAATGAAGGAGCGAATTTACAATACAGGACCTCTCCCCGATTTTTTGTAATATTTCGCATACTCACTAATTGAGGCCTCCTAATCACGAATTTGAAGTTAAAATTTGGGGGGTCACGTGTAGAAATTGCAAAATAAGTGACATTGAGTGGTCCGCGATCGGCACGATTGCTTATTATTTACCGGAAGATTTTGTGTTTCCAATACTTAAAAAACGAAATATACATTCCTGATATTACTACGACCCCAAATTTTAACTATGTTTGCCTATCCTAACCTAACCTAACCGTACCTGAATGGTTCGTGGGGCTATCCGTCAATGGTTTGTTGGGCTACCCGTGCATGTTTTTTTCGAGCCCAAATTTTAACTATGTTTGCCTAACCTAACTTAACCTAAACTTACCGAGAATGGTCAGTGGGGCTATTCCTGAATGGTTTTGCGGTAATTGTGATTACGAACCGATAAAAAATATTATTTTCGTAGCACTTTAACGGCAAACGTTCATCATCGAAGGCCATTTTCGTATCCTGCAATTTTATGATTGATGTACTGTTGCCAAATTTACCTGTAATCAAATCAGTTCTTCTACATCGTGATTGTCGCTGTCACATGTAAGCACATTCTTTGGGCAATATACTGAAATCCATAAGTTTATTAATTAGCCCACAGCCATCCTCCTGCACACTCCACCTAACAATCTGTACAACATTAACAACTTTTTTACTGTTCTCTTCCGCCATTCTTACACGATCCATGCTCTCCAAGTATGAAATCAACAGTGTGGCAACGCTGTAGACAGCGTAACTAATTTTAATTTGTTCATATCAACAAATATGGCTACCATACTTGTATACGGAGAATCATTGCGAGAATTGAAAAGCTTATTTTACAACTTCTACACGTTAATGAACATTTTTTTCCCCCTCACCCCAACATGTTAACTTGAGATAAATTATCACGAATAATTATTTCGTGAGTATAAGACGTAGCATAGAAATTACAGAAGGGTCCGGTATTGTAAATTCTTGCCTTAATGAATAATAGGGGTGTGCTGGACAGAATTTTTTGGGTCGGGACGGGATCGGGACGGTAATTTTTTTAAATCCCGACATTCGGGACTGAAAAATTTGCAATTTCCCGACCAAGTCGGAAAATTTTCTGGACGGGAAATGTTCGAAATTTCCCGGGAAATGTTCGAAATTTCCCGAAGCACTGGAAATCTCGAATTTTACAAGTCATTTTCACTTTAAGTGATTGTTTTTGCATTTCTAGAATAAAAACTTACAACTTTCGATAAGTTCCAGAAACTTACAAGGCAGAAAACGTCGAGAATTAACGACTTTTTAAAGTAAAGAATCCAGCACACCCCTAATGAATAACGTTGAGTCGTTTACTGTTGATTATGTTATTTGAAGTCATACATGCTGCTGCTGTGCAGAGATAGATGTTGGTTGGTGATGCTGTATTTCCTGCATTCTTTAACAATTTTGGTCCCATTTTATTTCCCTTTTTTGTTTTTGTATCACTTAACATTGAAAATATTCTTTCCGTTTCCGCGTTAGAATGCGGCAATGTTAGCACTATTTTCGCGAGAGTGGAAATGTTTTCAAAAAGGAACTTGCCTTGAAAGTTTTTGGTAACCGATAACATGTTCCAAAATTCTGATGGAGATCTGTTAGTTAGTTCTTTTTTCTCCTCCTCGCTAAAGTATCCAGATAAACTAATTCATAAAATGTAATTTACCAAGATTGAAAAAAGTACCTACGTTTTCCCTCATTTGGCAAAATCTGTCCCTACGTTCCTACGCGGGCGAAATTTAGTGAAAAGTCCCTATGCGTAGGGACATTTCCCTACGGTTGGCATCACTGCCGACACGTGCAGTATGAAGCGCCATCTCGCGGCTGACAACTCACCCAACCCCCGATAAGCTGCAGGCGCTGTCGCGACAACTGAGAATAAAGTAGCGATGACTAATCTAAGATTAGACGTCAGAAATAAGGTGCCAGAAATATTTGTATTTGGGAGGACACCTTTTCCTGCATCCGTGCGACAAGGTACGTGCTTATTTCAATTGTAATTGTAACTGTAATTGTGAAAAGTGGAAACATTACAAAACAAGCGGTTTCTGTTACGGGCTATCTGTTACGCAATTTGCCGGCACCTGTTGCATGACTGGGCCGGCAAGCGGCCGATGCTGAAGCGGTGGCATGCTGCAATAACCTCCCTGTAGATTCGAACATTCATAACACACTAATAGCATAATATCCAGTACCTGAAAAACGTCAAATAACAACACTGACGAACGGTAAAAAGTGAATATATATTGTAACAACAAAAAAATATTGCAATCAACAACTGTTTACAAAGCCTCCTCACTCTCACAACATTCACTCTATCTCTCTTTCACACACATGAGGTATTTTTACATGTGAAGTATGGATACAAATCATGGATCTCATTAACATATCATTCCTTTTAATTTTTAAACCTTTATGTGAATTTAGGGCATTTGTCTGCCAGCTCCTGTGCTCTTTTAAATTAACTTAAGTGCCAGCCCTCGGAAAGCGGTTAACTAAGACAATTGGGTCGGCGTGGTTAAATCTTTCGTTCCAATGAACGTTTGCACCCAGTCGTAAGTACGACATTATACAAGTTTCTCGGACGGGGGTAATACACATCAGCCTCTCTCGTCCAATGAGAACAACTACACAATTACATAGTGATGCAAAAACTTAATTGGCTCCAGCTGCCGGAATACACTAATCAATCGTCGGCGCGAGCAAAAGTTACCTTAAAAACCACTATGCAACAAATAATACTATTTCACGCACACGACCTTGCAATAAAAACAACTACGCTTTCCACAATTAAAAGGACTCATCAGTCAACTATTGACAAATTAAATGGCGCGACGGGGCGGTCGGTTACACAAGAAATGGAGCACACTTTGACAATTTACACTAAATATTAAAGAAATGAAATGGAGATTCTAACGCTGAATGCAGACAATTAAATTTGAACATCTGAACATGAAATTACCCTTTTTTATAACAATACCAAAACAATTTTTAGACGCGGAAGTTAGGTTTGGGTTTTCCTGAGTAACTTTGCGAATAAGTGAGACTTCGGCGTTAACTGTACGGTGTTGATACTAACGACGCACGTTTACATGTACATGAGACCCTCTGAAGTATACTGTACCAGACTCTGCTACATGGCGCGGTCATTCATCTCTCCTGGACGCGGGACTTGCACACGGTTCCTTTGTGGCGAAATTGTCCTCCGAGGTCGATCGCGACGAAGAATAATTGCGACGATCTGGTGTACTTGCACCTCCTTAGTACTTCGGGCGTTCCTCTTGCCACTAGCGTCGGATGTACGTGGTCACGCGCCGGTTCGGAATCTCTCCAGTGTCGGGCATCAATTCGGCGTCGTTCTGGAAGCGTCGTTCTGGAGTCGTCCTTCAATCTCTCCCTCTGGCTTCGATCGGCGGCGTTCTGAAGACGTCCTTCGGGCTTTGGGCAGTGTTTGGCTTTGGTGTCGTCTTTGGCGTTGGCTGACTGGCTTCATCGGAAGATGGCGATGCATCGTTGCGGGGTCAGGGAAGTCGACAGACTCCCTTCTCAATCTCCTTTAGCCGCCCATGATTATGTAGTTAACGCTTGGCAGAAAACAAATCACCGCGTAATCTTCACCAAAATAAGGCGCACACTGGTACCTCTCTATCTGCGATTCGCTCACGGTACGTAAGGAAACAAAGTCCACGGACACAAAACAATGATCACGCGAGAGTGTAGCGCGGAGATGCTCTCTCTGTGAAATCCGGGTAAAAACTGTGTCTGGAATCATAGTACTGCCTATATATAAGAGATTCAAATTCTTCCGTTGAAAAGGACGCTCTAGTGGCTTGGCTTCTCTTTCAGAGGGATGGAAATGACCTCTCTCCATTGTCTTGAAACGCGGTCAAGTGCGCGTCGTCGATCCTTGCAGGCTTGGAGCTCCAGCTGGTTCCTCTGGTCATCCGTGAACATGGGTTCGAACGCCTGCTGCGACTCAAGCCCGGTAGCGGCGAAAATAATCTTTCCTTATCTCCGCGTTGGTGCAAATATGTCCTGTTCTAAGCGGCGGCTGTCACTCAAGAAAAACCCTTCCCCCAACTTCCGACGTCTGACTCGGAAACAAGTTTATCCACAAAATAAGATCAAACCTCACATTTTTATGTTTGTGCATAAAATGAATCAATAAACAAAAATAATTTATATCGAACCGCGTTTCACATGTCACTAGATACCGTGACAACTGTACATTTACTTTGTTCACGTTCGCGTGTGGCACCTATAAGAAGGATCACCCTTCCTCGTCTTGAATTGTGCGCTGCTTTGTTGCTGGCGAAACTAACACACAAGGTGTTACAACTACTACAATTGGAAGTCAGTAGAGTCAATCTATGGACCGATTCGAAGATCGTACTGGCGTGGCTTGCTTCACCTGCAAGACGATGGAAAACCTTTGTAGCGAATAGAGTTTCACAAATTCAAGAATGTTCTAAGCCTCAGTACTGGAAACATGTAGTGTCAGCACAGAACCCCGCAGATTTAATCAGCAGAGGGACAAATGTAGACTCACTACACACCTCTCAAATATGGTTTCATGGCCCTGATTGGCTATCACTTCCAACAACAGCATGGCCCTCGAGTCCAACATCGTCAAGGGATGATGGCTTCGAACTCGACGAACTTGAAGAACAAAGAACAACTACAGTAAGTCTAGTCACAAATGCACCAACAATAGAATTTATCAGAAGATTTTCGTCGTTATTGAAACTTCAAAGAGTAATTGCATATTGTTTGAGATTTCTACACAATGCGAGGAACAAACAAGAGAAACACACGGGATCATTGTCAGCAAGTGACTTAAGATCAGCGTTGCGTACTTGCATTAGAAGCATGCAACACGAAGTTTATGGCAAGGAAATAAGAGAATTGTCTTCTAACAGTCAGGTGTCAAAGGATAGTCAACTTTTAGACTTGCATCCTTTCTTCGATGACAAGCAAGTACTCAGAGTTGGAGGAAGACTTAGACACTCGCAGCTACCATATGATAGCAAACATCAAATCATATTGCCACCGAAGCATCATTTAACTGAATTGATCATTCTTTCAGAACACCACAGGCTATTACATGCAGGACCGCAACTCCTTATATCTTCATTACGACAGGAGTACTGGATACCAAGAGCCAGACAAGTGGTCAGAGCTATTCTCCACAAGTGCCTCATTTGTTTCAAATTAAGAGCATCTATTTCCAACCAACTCATGGGACAATTACCACCATCCAGAATACAGTCCACTAGACCATTTCTAAACACTGGAGTTGATTACGCTGGACCAATTATCATCAAGCCGTCAATCACTAGAAGCAAATCAAGGTTGAAAGCATATGTAGCAGTATTTGTATGCTTTGCCACAAAGGCCATACACCTAGAATTGGTCGGAGATCTCAGCACCAAGTCATTCATTGCTGCTTTGCGAAGATTTACGTCACGCAGAGGAAAATGTTTGAACTTGTACAGCGACAACGGAAGAAATTTCGTCGGTGCCAATCGTGAATTACAAGACTTGAAGAATTTATTCCAATCATCAGACTTCAGCAAGTTTTTAGAAGACCATGCAGCTCAGGAAGGATTCAAATGGCATTTTCTACCACCCAATAGCCCAAATATGGCTGGACTTTGTGAAGCAGGAGTGAAGTCCATGAAGCATCACCTGAGGAGAATCGTAGGGAACTCTGCTCTCACTTTCGAAGAACTTGAAACACTCTTAGTTCAAATCGAAGCCTGTCTTAACTCCAGGCCCCTCACAGTATTGTCACATGACCCTACAGATCCCAGTTTTATAACCCCTGGCCATTTCCTTATTGGTGCACCCCTAACTAGTTTTCCTGAGCCTAGTCTAACTAACATCAAAGAATCCAGTTTATGCAGATGGAAGAAATTGCAGCAGATGTACCAACAACTATGGGACCGTTGGTCAAAGGACTACTTGCATTCCCTGCAGCAGAGGACCAAGTGGAACACACAAAAGAAGAATTTGGAATCAGGAACAGTGGTCTTAGTGAAGGAAGATCACCTACCTCCACTTACATGGAAACTTGCTATAGTTGAACAAGTGCATCCTGGTGCGGATGGACTAGTGCGTGTTGCAACTGTTCGCACTTCATCTTCAACCTATAAACGTCCAGTTAACAAACTAGTGCCTCTTCCAATAGATCATTAGTTGTACTTTTGTTGATCGACTCGATCAAGAGGGGGGACTATGTTTGGGATAGATTAGTGTATGTATTATTATTTGTGTTATCAATGTGTGAAAATTTGTATATTTTAAGTATTCATTATACTTGTCGCCACTAGGTGGCAGGACAGTGCAGACTCTGCTTCGGAGACTGTGCAGGGCGTGGTACTTATCGGGAAATACCCGCACTGAACGAGAGAACAGCGAGAGACATTGCTACGCGGTGGTCGACTCCATTCCAATGTAGTCCAGTGTCAGTGTACATTAAATAGTGTATATAATCAATCCAGTGTTTAAATAAGAAACGCAACAACGATATAAACTTATTACAAATAAAATGTATACAATTGGTACTATTGCCTCAGCAGAACATATTGAAGGTTAAAATCATGAATTATGGGAGGCTAATTAAAGTTTCTAAATTTGTGCTGTTGTTGTTTGTTTCCTGTTGTTTGTTTTTTATTTCCGATATGGCATTGGTGCTACGTTCAAGAAAACTGGATGTCAAACTATTACTGTACGTATCAAAGTTGCAATTTTTAATCGTATCCAATAATATTCTCTATAATGATTCTTTTTTGTTTACTTTTCATTGAATATTGATGCTGTGGTAAATTTATACCGGGTGGCCCAAAAGTCCCGCAACGGTCACATATCGTGTGAAATACACATCGAATCTGAAAATGAAAAAATACGTGTTTAATAAGTGAAAGAAAGCTATTCAATGAAATCACACTTGATTCCCCACCCCCGCCCCCTGGGGGTGTGGCGGGGGTAACTGCGAAATTTTAAATAGTAACCCCCATTTTGTATTGTAGAATCGGAAAGATGGCTTCATTACGAGCTATCAATCATCCTCCTAGATTAATTCGCTGTTTTAACCTCTCCCCTTCATGGCGCTGTTTTAACCTCTCCCCTTCAATCTAATTCGTGGCAGCTCTCTCTCACCCCTTCGGACACCTCTTACCTGCAAGGAATCCCGGGTCCGAATTGTGGCGTGGGCATGGATGTTCTTTGTAAGCATCCCTTCATAAATTTCATCATATCATTACTCATCCTCCGCTTCGCGATTAGCCAATGTGGCCGCCTATCCATCCTCGCAGCACTGCTTGCCGCTGGACAACTATCAACTTCCTTACTAGGATTCTTACCTTTCAGGCCTAAAGCATAATACGCTAAGTCATCGAATTCTTCAAAAACGAGTCTGGAGTTGTGATTTCAAGTTTTTAATTGGTTTCACATGCAAACATGCTTCAAATTCATTTAAAAACAATGAGATCGACATGCATCGAAATACTCTCTACCCCGTCTTCCATCAGAAAAAGCCACAGACTATCTCCACCCTGCTCGCAAAGTTAAAATTTGTACAGCGTGATTGTCAATATGGGTTCTCTTCAAATTGCTTGCAAAGTTATAATTTGTACAGTGTGATTGAACTTTTTTAAAATTAATATTTATACAACGTTTTTACAACTCGACATACCAAAAGTAGCAGAAAAGCGAAGTAAAATAAAGCAAATCAACAACAGCCTTTAACCTCCAGACTTACCTCACACAACGCAACAAACTTCCCTGGTTCAGCTGGGAACATAACGGTAGATAGATCTTGGCCTAGACAGCTATTTTGATTTTTTCATCATATCATAACCTAACTACTCAAAACTTATTTACTTAATGTTTCAGATTCGGTACCATTTTATACTGAAACTAACACATCAGGGGGAAAAAGCAATACAACATGGCACAGAAAAAATTAAATCGTTACTCAAACATTTTTAATGATAGTTGGAAACTGTGTTCTTGCAAAAGATGTCAGGTTATTACCTAGGTATCCATGCAGAGAAGCCCATAGAAGACACGGTTGCGAGTTTATTCTATTTACATGTTTACAGAAAAGAGATTATTTTGGCCTCTAGCTAAAGAGGTCCCATCTCAATGTACCCTGTTCTCCGTATCAGACAGGACTCGTTTAGCCAGATACTTCCACGAGTAATAAAATCCTAAAGTACATACCACACATATTTTGATCCATAATAACGCATACAAATATATAGACTGTAAAACCAGTCTTTAAACACTGAAGATGTGATCTACTTCCTACTTTCCTTCATTAATTTCTTTCAGAAACACCAGCCTCTTTACTTTTTTCCCCTCTAGATCTTTAAGCATGTGCGGGATTTGATATCCTATCTAACATTTATGTGCATGATCTAACTTCCGGCAGCTCTTAATGACGTCATGGACAGTGTTGCTAACTAAGAGGATTAAAAGTTACGGTTTATCACTGGTCTCAACTAAAGCAGACAGTACGATAATTGAAGATTGATAAAAGAACTTGCACAAACAGGGTTCGTAGCGTGAGCAGAAGGGGGGTTGGTGGGGATTATAACACCGTTCCCTTTATCTGTGGTTTACTTTAATATGAAATAATGGAATTTGTAATTTTCATGTGAGATTCGATTTAATTATTGTAAAGGCTTGCGAGTTTATTTTCAAATCGTGTTAAAGCTGACCAGGTTGGATTCACAATGGAGGCATATTGTACAGTCACGGGTGTTTGTGGGTTGTAACGCACCCATTGACTTTCAATGAAATTGTTACAATCCAGGATTGTCCTTGACTGTACAATGGTCCAGGATCCACTTTAAACAATAGGTCCACTACAGTTTTACTAATCTGAGGTGTAAATATTGACAATCTATTGTTCTTTCATCTATTGCATATTCAGAGTTTGAGGTTTTTCTTTTTTTTAAGTCCACTGTATGCATAGAAAAGGTTAATCTGGATTGGACCTACAGTTTGAAGTAGGATCCGAACCCATGTGGAAGCTCGCTAGGTCGTGGGTTCGAGTCAGGAAACGGTCGGTTTGTACACTCGCATGTATAGCACATGAAAACTAAGCCAAAAGTGCAGGGGTTTGAAAACCACTCTGTGCCTCCGCCGAGTATCGAACCGGGGATCCCTTAATTGCAAGGCGACGACGCTACCACTACGCCATCGGAGAGGCCCACAGTAAGAACTTTGGTCAACGCCCTTCAATTGTCGATTTCGTTGAATCAGAAATTGAATGGACACGAACCTAAAAAAAAGGAAGGAGGAATTAGTTTCGGTAACTTTACTCAGGAGATGGCAACACTGGCATTTTAAGGAAATCACTCCGATTCAATCGCAAATCCCGCTGGCCACTTGAGGAAGACCGACCGCTGCAGAATCGTGGTAAGTGGTCCTCCGGGCCGGATTTTATAGTTCAGTCACGTGGTCTTGCTAACAGAAGAAGCGGCGTCTTGCACGGAGAGGAAGCTGTTGGTCTCGAGCACCCTGTCACGAGCGAACCACTCTATATGCTGTAGGTGCGTTCCAAAACAAGCAATTATCTGATTGGCTTGCTGCCTCTGACTCTACGATGAGAAGTTCAGTCACCTCCTTCAGCAGCCTTGTCCGTTAGAAACTCTCATCACTGGGCAGAATTGGGAAGAGTTCTGCAGAGATCGTACCGGGACAAGGTTTAGCACAGTCTAGTTCCCGGTGTTGTCTCGATTCGAAAATTACGTCTCTGGCTCGAATTGAAAATGATTTTCCAGTACTCACAGTTGTCTCGAATTTACAATGTACGAGGGTGGTTTCAAAAGTTCTAAGAATAACTCGTCCTTGACCTCCTACGTGTTATTTTCATGTCCAGCGTGTTGATGTCGATTTGTGTTCTAAGCGTAGGTTTTCCGCCACTTTTGGCTAATTGCGACGATGCGGATGGAAACGCACTTTCAAAAAAAGCCCACGCCCGGATTTAAACCTTCAACCGCTTTGCGCGCTCGGCCACCGACCGGCTTATCTTGCCTGTATTTCGGGTTAGTTGCAATTACTGTTTTGCTTTAAAGAATGCATGATTTTTGGCATTTAAAATGAACAGGAAAAAGGTATGCAAGAGTGAAACAATACTTCAGATTCGATTTTCTGTTATGTGAAGATTTGTTATATTATTAAAAGTTATTTGCTCTATTATGTCGCTACTGGATGTGTACAATTAATGCAATGCATTGCATTTCTGAAAATTAGTCACAACAGCATTATGGCTAATTTTTGGCCATCAAAGCAGGAGAAGTTATTCTGACTGTAATACCTCACAAAATTTAATTGTAATGTTGACAAAATCTTTGATAAGAAGCAGGATATCTCATTATCACTGTCACGGTCATAAAACATGGTATAAGGGGTGATCTTTCCACGTAGGACACCCAATTGTCAACCTCACTTCCACGTAGTACACCCTGGACTGCATTTTGCAGACTAACGAGGCTCTGGCGTGTGCTGAGAGCCCCCTTTACAGCTTTTAACCGAAGTCAGATTGTTAATATTTTAGGTATACGACATTCCAGTTATTTGTGTTAGGTTAAGGGGCTGGGCCCCGTATAACGTGATGGGTTCAAAATAGTCTAAGTTCTGACGCACTCAAAATTTTAAGTTCAAATTCAAACAAAAATATGTAATTATGGGAGGTAGTGGAATATATGAAGCTCGTAATTGCTTTTCTATCAGTTTAAGTACATTGATTTTGACGTTCTGTTGCTAATTGAAACTAGGATCCTTATTTATGACTATATCAATCTATTCCGTTTAGTTTACGTCGCTTTGCTATACCTTGGGTTAATCGCGAAGATGCAGATGAAAGAAGAAGTGATGACAATGGGTAATAGATCACGCACATCGATACATCCATGCCCAACCAGGGTTTTGACTTATGGCTTCGTAGCGGATTACGTTGACTATTCTGTCAAGGAGTCCATCGGTCTTGTTTTGATTTTTAAATGCCTACCTCATTCTCGGTCTTGTCTCCGTATCTTAATTTCAATTTCCTTTATCCCGAGTCTTGAAATGACTACCCGAAAATGTAAAATATATAAACTTTTGAAAGAAATCAACACGTAAGTTTTATATACACATTTTAAGTAAAAAAAATGTAGCTTTAGCAGGGCTCGAACCCTTGACTCTCTCGATTTCCCATTCCGTTGTTTTAGCTTTTGTGGAATTGTCCCTGCCAGTGCTACAGCCAATGGAATCTGTTGCCTTTGAAACACATGACGTCGACTTCGCAGTAGATTTCCTTGACCTTAGTGAGAAACTAGAAACAGTTGAGTAAACTGTGTCAAGCTTCGTCGAGGTTAGGGTTACCAGATCACTATAAGTGAAAAGTAGAATTTCCTATCCAAAAAATGTGGACTTTAAGTCAAAATGTAATCATTATCAGTAAATGATATACACATCACTAGAACATGTTAGTAAATAATGTAAAAATTTTCAGTTTAAAAAAATAATATTTTTTTAAGGATTCCTTAGATACAAAATTCCAAAACTTGCAATGAATAATAAACAATACATTTCTTACCACACATGTTTTCAGTCACATTTCTTGGAGGAGCCATTTTTTCTTAAACTTTCAGATTTAGTCAGGTGGCTCAGTCGGTAACGCGTCTGACTACCATGCTAAAGGCCCCGGGTTCGATCCCCGGCCGGTTCAAATCCGGGAACTTTTCTAACGATGGAAGCGGTCCCGGCGACCACCCAGCGTCGAATAACATGGGTACCTGGGGGAAACCCTGGGGGGTAAAGGCGGTCAGGGGCGTGATGCTGATCACATCACCCCCACTCACGACCGGATCAAGAAAGTGTGGGGCGTTACCCCCACACCCCCCTATACGCCTTCATGGCGTGGTGCTATGCACAGGGGAGCACTTTACCTTTTTTACCTTTATACTAAGGGAATTCTGAACACTGAAATTATACTGAACCAGTACCAAACCTTTTACAGATCTGAGAAATTTCTTTCATCACTACATTGTGCTTACATTAATGAAAAAAAATACTCTCTCAACATGACAAGCATATATTCAGCCATTAACATAACTTGAAATAATATGAAACATAATGTCCATAAGATACGTAACTTGAAATGGTTCCAGAAGTTTCATTTGGTTGGTTTATGGTTCAATAACTTCGTTCTGTATCATTCTTTGTTCTGGCACCACTTTTTTTGCAGTGTCTGAATCAAAACTAATTTCACTATTGGGTGTACACAGAATTTTAGTGCATGATGTTTTCTTTGATTACTTTTCTTTCGACCGATGCGCATGGATTTGTGTTTTTTCCCCCTTCAAATTCCTTCCGGACGCCTGACATTAGGCTAAAATGAAGGACATGTCCGGGAAAGAGAGTAACCCTAGTGTATGTACATTCCTTGAAACTCTGCCAATGAAATACTCCTTTGTATACTCGACATCATAATGGCCGATTCAGCCACGAATGCTACTTAAATATTCGTAAGAATCTATTGTGTTTCAAACACATTCGTCCTTATACGTACATAATACGCAAGTATTTCCGAAAACGTAACAGTTTTGCTTTTTGATCATTTCCTCGGAGCCATACAAAGATTGAATTGGACGTTGAATGCAGGGAGACGTACTACATTTTGACTCGCGTAGTGATTTGTCTCGACCTAACACGGCTTCCTCTGAAATTCAATTTTCTCGTGTTTTTGCGAGCAGTCACCTCGCTGCTTTGGGTCTATAACGGAAGCCTGAAGTTTATGTCAAGGCAGTGAAAATAAAGTTGATTCAGAACGATGTTCTTAGAGAAAGAAGAAAGCTAGATTTACGGTTAGGATTTAGGACCAGCCGTGGTGAAGATACGGTTTTAATATGGTAAGCAACAGGTTTACAGGTTTAGAGCGCAAGTTACAACACAGCAATTCGTTTCCATCTGTCACTCTTTCTTATCTTTTATCGCGCACAATGTTGCCAGGTCGTATGATTTCGAGTAATGCACAGGCCGTCCGTCATGTGTCTGAGAGGTAGACACAACATACAACAACTTCCATACCATTGGCGCCAACTTTTATGGGCCTGTGGTGTTCAAGCCCATCCAATAACTTACCTGTTATTGTATTTTATTTTAGAAATAAAGTTCCTGCGCTTAATAGGGCGAAATATTTCATCATTATACGCCTAAAATATTCTCACAACTTAATTTCATAAACAATTGTTACATTTCCAATACGATACTTTTCAGTGTCCTATAATACGCTACTCATCGTTGTTATAACCAGGGCGATAGACACTACGAACTCTCAAAATAGGCAAAACCAGGGTTGGCATGTTTAAAACAAAAGTGTTTGAAACAACTTGATTAAAATCTTTAAAACACATGGCTTTGTTTTTTTTTTACAAATGTGTAAAACGTTCAAAACAGAGTGTTTTAAACATGTTTTTTTAGACTTGTTTAAAACGCATTTTAATACTAGACGTTTGATAGTTTGTGGTTATTTGCGTGTTTTGTAACTATGCCTTTTGATTCAACGCGTGTCATTCTGTTTATTGTGCATAGAAATGTGTGCAGTGGCTGAAAATGTATATTGAATTAACAAAGCAGCATATCACGATGAATACCCGTGGGTCATGTTTAAAACACTTGGAAATTTTTTACAGGTGTTTAAAATATTTTTCAAATTGAATACTACATGGATGAAACTGTTTTGTTCCTCACTTAACACATTGAAAAATGTGCACATTGTTGTTAATGTCAATATTTAGTTGCATTCACGATAAAATGTCACATTAAAAAAAAACAGAGCTACTCAGCTACCACGTGGATTCAGTTGGGCCTGGAAACTTTAGATTAGTCAGTTCTTGAACGGAATAAATACGAGTTTTAAGACTATGTATTTTAAGAAGTTAGTCAAGCGTTTAATTTATAACAGGAACACAGTCCATCCTTGGATCATTAACAGATTCCTTATTAATCATTATTCTTAGAAAATTAGTCTTCTTGGCATTATGTTTTAAATGTTTTATTTGTTTAAAACATGTTTTTTCGGTTCTTGTTTAAAACATTAAAAACATGTTTAAAACAATAAACTGTTTGGTTTGTTTCTTTTTAAAAAACAAATTTTGCCAACCCTGGGCAAAACACCCCGAAAATACAAAAAAGGCACTAAAATAAAAAAAAAATAGGCAGATTTTTAGTAATTTTCTCAGATTAGGTCCTCAAAAAGCAGTTATGTTTGAAATAGGCACTTTTGACTAAACAACCACTCTAAAAGTCATTTGTTCCTCTTGGAAGTAGTCTGAAACTGTTTTTAAACGTAAAAACCTACATTTTCAGGGCAAGGAACAAACAAGGTCATTTCAGGGCGAATCCTCAACCTACTTACGATATACAGGGTTATTCATAGTTAGTTACCTAAAACTAAAATTAAATAACTCTATTTGTATCATATATTTACACAATTTATTTACTGCATTAAAAATCTATATAACTTCAAATTTCTTATAAATGTTCGGTCTGTCTTCATTTTGTCACTCGGCAAATATCCCACCGATATGAAACTTCATCCCATATTGGTGTATTCCCATATAATCATGACCTAGTTTTTTTTCTGTATGCAACACAGCCTGTGCTAATAAAACGGTCGTACCAGGATTTTACAGTCTTTGCTTGAGACATAACTTTCTGCTACATAGTTCTGTAACGCCATTTGAACGATAACTACGGACTGTTTCGTGAAACCACAGACAACGCTGTGCGCGCTCCGCACCGCAGTAAGACTCCATATCAACTGGTTTATTTGTCACGTAGTTATTTGTCACGTAGTCACCTGTAGCAGAGCGGCTGACCTCTGACGGCCTAGAAATGAAACTTCATGACATGACGCGTATTTAGATCAGTGTTGTCACAATGAGGGCACAATTTCCCTTTCTGAACCAATTTTTCCCTTCACCTAAGCAAATCATACAATAATAATAATAAGTATTAGTAGAAGCAGTAGCTGTAATTATTATTATTATTAGTGGGGGTAGTGGTGGTGGAAGCAGCAGTAGTAGTAGTATTTCCGTTGTTCCATGTCCGTGTGAATAAAAAATGTTAATTTTTTCACATGTCAGTTTCATCAGAATCTATTAAATCGTTAATCCTCATCGTTACTATTATCCGAAGGTGCAAAAAAGCGATGAACGTACTTAACAGAAATATAAATAGGTACAGGCTATATTCAAGGGAGCAGAAAAAGGAACAGAAAGAAAAATGAAAATGTGAATATGAAACTAGAACTTAACATAAACTGTAATAATGTAGTCAGATGTCTTAAAATTTCCCTGAAATTGTGGTATTTTTCATCGAAATTCCCCTTTCCCTTAAAATTTCGGTCCGAATTTCCCTGCAAAAGGGAAATTTCCCTTCATGTGGCTACACTGATTTAGATCCACATTTGAATCAATATTGAGTAATATTTTCGGAGTTGGTCAGCCTTAATTTTACGTAACTAAATTTTAATATTATTGAATAAAATGAGTGTAAAGCAAATGTCTTGAGTTCAGCCCACAAAATGACGAAATGCAATACCATTAAGTAATGTTTATTTAGAGAAGAATGGAGTTTCCTTACCACTATTCACTGTCACAAAGTGAAGGCGACTCGAATCTGTAAATATCGTAGCTCGATGTTGTCTTTAACACCTGTTAGAAGCTTCGAAACTATATAAAGAATAAACTCTCCCTTGTACCTTCCTAATTCCACCGTCAGAGCTGTCATGGACGAGGAGACATTTAGGTTTCGACAAAGACGAATCCTATTATAAGCGAGAATCTGTTCATACTCCATTAGAGACAATCTTGTCTACTCGCGACAAGATTCAGTGACGTAATCCTCCCTCTAGCGGAGGGCATTATTCTCTGGAACCGACGTTGAATCTTCGAGTACAATGGGGGAATCAGGAGCGGGTGTCAAGTAGGGTATTCTCAAGATCTCCAGCTCACGGTAAGTGGTTGATACAAAGTCCTTAGCAGATAATGGAAGCGATTGTTATTTCAGCAGAACGTTTCAGGAGGAAGCAATCTTCTTGGTGCGAAACCGAAGTTTCTGATTCTGATAGGTTTACCGTGCAGTGCGGTTGACTTCAAGAACTTTTCTTTTTTTGAAGGATAAGTTCGTATGAACCATACAGGGTGTTTCCGTGACCACGTTACGAACTTTCAGGGATGAAAAGCATCAATATGAGAAGCAACCCCTGTCCGGAAAAGCCTTGTTCAGAAGTTACAAGCCGAAATCCAGTGACGAGAACGCCGCAACCGAATTGCGCACACTTTAGATCCAGGATTTCGCACAAATTTCACTGACCTGTTTTGCGCACAGATCTTGATCGAATGTTGCCACTTTGATAGGTTTAAAGTCTGTGGGCAAAACTGTTTGTTTTTCTTTAGACAAGAAGAGAGAGAGAGAGAAATTAGAAATAAAAATAGTAAATCATACCAATTTACTCAAACTCAAAAGTTAGGTTAGGTTAATGACTGCAAAAACACGTGTAAGTCCACTCACACACACAAACAAACACAACAGAACTGTTGAGAACATTTTACATCTGACAACATCGCCTCAATTTTTTGTGCGCAATCCTGTACATTGTGATAGCTTGTCAACGGCTTATCAGATACCACTGATAAAACGGAAAAGTGTGGGTAATCCGGCTGTAGCCGACGAGAAGGATATGCCAGCAGGTTCACCTGATCTGTTCCTACTTGATTTATTTTGTGGGGTTACGTAAAAAGTGTTGAGTGTCGGACATAAGCTCACCGGCAAAAAGCTCACCTCAGCGGCAAACGAAATATACATTCCTGATATTACTACGACCCCAAATTTTAACTATGTTTGCCTAACCTAACCTTATCGTGAATGGTTTGTGGGGCTACCGGTGCATCGTTCTAGGGGCTTAAGGTTAATTGCGACCAGGCACCGTCAAAAGATGGCAATTATTATTTTCTAATATAATTGCATTATTTGTGATGAGCTTTTGTCAGCTTTTGCATTAATATAGGTGAGCTTATGTCCGCGATCCAAAAGTGTTGTGTACGAGATGCCTGTGGATAATGAAAAACTCCTGGCAAGAATCCTCGCCGCCAGTGACATCGCCCGAACGACTCCAGGGATGTTAGAGCATTGCAACAGAGCTTCTTGCGATGCTGTCGTGCCTGCATCGATAATGAAGGATGCAAATTTAAACAACTGCGATAAAAATAAATTAATCTTGGCTAGTTAAATATGATGTAGTAATGGTAGGAGATAGTAATTTACTTATTAAAGCTACAAAGAAAGATCTTTCTTCTTTTCCCCATAACCATCCCAAATTTTGGTTAAACTTTGGTTTTGTTGAGACTATTTTATGCTCAGATGGGCTAATTGGGACTGGACTTACAGGCAGAGGCGTCTCCTGAACGCATGCGGTGTATGCTGCGCATGCGTCAATTGTGGGGAAAAGAACAGATTGCTCTGCGACGACATTCATGAGCATTTCTACATTCTAATTTCTTCAATATTTGCTGTTTTTGTTGAGGCGTGGGCGATATTACCCGGGATGCATATAAACCGGTAAACATACTCCAATAAATCTCCCATCCTTCCTTATTCATTTGCCACAAACCGCATGGAAATAATACTTCATTTACAAATTTTACACAACAAAGAAAACCATGAGTTTTAAAAAAAAATCACCTTGTATTTATTTTACACGAGAGCGCTCAACTAAGATTATATTACATTTCTTGGATCTGAAGTGAAAGAAAGTAATAATTCTTTTTCCACAATTGACGCATGCGTCACTTCAGATCCAAGAAATGTAATATAATCTTAGTTGAGCGCTCTCGTGTAAAATAAATACTTCTTCTATATGAAGAAATTAGAATGTAGAAATGCTCATTAATGTCGTCGCAGAGTAAGCTGTCCTTTTTTCCACAATTGACGCATGCGCAGCATGCACCGCATGCGTTCAGGAGACTTCTCTGCCTACAGGTAAAGTGGGACCAGAGGCACTGAGGTAGTTTCACATCCTGGAAAAGGGGACTGCATAGAACCGTCTACCTTCCAACAACGGTTTTGATGTATAGCTCTTGACTGGAGCATTTTCGGACTGAGGTTCCTTATCTCTTATGTCCATAAACAAACAACGTATCTGCTACTTTCTCAAGGTCATATCCTCTTTCCTTTTGTGGGGCATACCTTTTTGGAACCCTTGTAACTTCTGAATGAGGCGTTTCTGGACAGGGGTATCTTATTCTCATATTGATGCTTTTGTCCCCTTACATCATCCCTGAAAGTTTATAACATTGTCACGAAACGCCCTGTATAAGAGTGTTGTGTGTGCTTTGACATAAATGTGGGTGTTAAGAAGTCGGCCTTTTCGAAAGGCACTGAAATCTTTATTCCTTCCAACCCCTATTAACAATTTTTTGAATATTGACAGTCAGAAATTTACACACACACACACTCATTAACTTGCTTTTCGGGTCCCTGGGAGCTTAACACAAGTCCCATTAGCTTCTCAATTCAGGAAATTTGTGGCCCCGCCAAGTTATGCCTTATTAATCCCGGACTGCTTGAATACAAGACATTAGCGATTACCACTACTATATACGAGACCCGTTCAGAAAGTAAGTTTCCCTGGTCCCTGGGGCCGTCCACAGAAAGAAACACAATTGCAATGGAAATTTTTATTGGAACAGATACAGCAATTGTTCAGCTATTTTTCAACATACTGACCACCGGAACTGAAACAATTGTCGTACCGTGGGATCAACTCTGTGTCGTAGAAGTCTTCAACTCCTCGTCACTTTGCAAATGCTGACCGAACAGGAATTTCTTGAGGTGTAAGCAAATATGGTATTTCCAACAAAGGATACCATCTTCCAGCTCGCCCATGAGTATTAATTCAGTGTTGTTGAATGATGATAATGTACTTCAACACTAGATACATCAAGCCATGGCCGTGTAATTTTCCATTTCTTACATTTTCCACAGGCAACCAACAATCAAAAGGAACTCTCCACTTTACTACTACTGTCTTCATCTGTAGATGCACTTGCAAATTTTCATCAGAACCGATCCTTAGATCAACACAATCTTCACCGCCACAGTTCGTTTTGAAGGCAGATTCCCGATATTGCAGAGGTTGGGAGCCGTAATGCTCGCCTTATTCACTAACATTCTAGCTTCACAAAGAAATCTAGCTCATTGTTCCAAAAAGAAAAAGCACGCTGTTCTTTAAACAATGACTTCGTAAAGGGATATCGCGCTCGCGTCAAAAAATTTCATGTAGGCTATCTTAATGTAATATTGTTCCACTAATACAAATACAGACGTTCTGTAGTGATAAGGTCGAGTCACGTGACAACTCATTTGTAAATTTCACATTAATTGCGGTGGCATTTTCCTGCCAAATTTCGTGGACAAAGAAAAGGGAAGACGGGGAGATGGTCTTCAACCCTGATTGACAGTTCCAGGAATATAGCAGCGCTTGAGGCCAGTTGAGCTTCCAGTTGTCTGACAGAAAGTGTTACAATTGAATGACGAAGTGGGAAAAAGTAACTAAATTGTCAATAATTTCTTGCCTCCCCCCGGGGATAAAATATGTCAAGCAGAGAGAACGACGCAAGTATCCAGAGAGGAGGAAATTCACCCTCCCCCTACAAATACCACCCTGGGTGTATGGTCACGTGGTGCGTGCTAACTAATCAAATGAACAGCAGCCTGGCATTTCTTGAATCTTCTGAACTTTAACATCGTTATCCGTCTACTTGATTGAACGTCATTTCCTTGCACCGGAATACACCTGCACTACACGGAGTGTCAAAAAGTGCAGCATCCTCGCATCCTGGATCATGGCGGTTTGCTGTGTTTTGGAGTTCCACTCTTGAGACTTTGCCTCCGTATATGCGTTAATCGAATTAATCTTTTGTCATGGCTGGTTAGTCGTGAGTCGGATGATGTCACTTGCAACTGTCGCAAGTGTAAGGATTGACTTGGGTAATAGGAGTTTCTTGTCTTTTGGTCTAGGTAGATATCAGTAGCGAAGCGTAGTCTTACGAAGAAGGCAAGCAACGTTTCAGTACAACAAAACATGTAGTACCAATGGCACGCCAAGAGGGGGATTAAAGGTTTATAGCCTCATTGGCCTGGTCGCTGGATTTGTCAAAATATCATAATAAAATGACGGTTCTAAAAATAAACCATATGATCCTCAAACGTCACATTTACTTTCGAAATTCCAGGTAACGTTATTCGTATGGTAGTAAACGTCTTACATATGCGAACTTTCCGCATACGACTAAAGGGGTACGTAATTTCTTATTTATTTATTACTACTTTTATTTGTTCATTATTTTTTAATGTGGACAAACGGTGACCAAACGGATTTAGGTAAAATAACTCATTTATTTAATTTACACTGCGTGATTGTAATTTAGGATTTGTGGGCACCCTAAAAATCGCATTCGGAGTCAAACATTAAAATAAAAAGTTAAACACAAACTTTAAAAATTTCATTTCAAACCAAAGAAACACATGCATAGACGATGTACTCACCACAATAAATTCCAAACTCCTTTACATATATAGGAAATTTCCCGCTATCGAACAATTCAACAAATCTTAGGTCCTCAAGGTTCTCAAAACGTGAAGACACTCCCACGCTCTTTCCACAACTGGAAAGCATCCACGCAAGATCACTTTGGAAATCTCTGAAACGACCGAAAGTGATACCAACCTATTTCCTTAATTTTATTCATCATGGGAAGGAAATATATATCAGTATGGAGATAGAAATTAAGCGATGGAATCAGAATCATTACAGCAGAAAGAGTATATACATAATATTTAAGTAATAAAGTGAAATACAGAGGCGTGTCCGGGGCCGGGGGAGGGTTGGCCCCCCCTTTGGCCCAGTATTCCTATGGAAAGGAAAGTCAAAGGCAGGAAAAGATGACAAAATGAGGAGACTACTACAAAAAATCCTGGGAGCACCACTTGTGTCATAATAATAAAACTTAAAACATGTTCTTGTGTTCATAATATGTACAATGTATACGATTTAATTGTGCTGTGTAAATATCAGTAGAGAGTTCTTTTTAGATAGCTTTATTTTCACCCCAAGTTTTATTCAAAAGCAGTCAATTTATTGAATGTGGTTGTAAAATTTGTGAAACAGCTCACTTGAATTACTGTGTAAATAATTTGGCAGTTGCAAACACTGGTGCGGTCAACACTTTTGACGTAATTTGAGCTGGACCGAGCTGGACACAGGGTGCAGACCAAGGTCCGTCGAATCTTCCCTCCCTCCCTGGTGAAACTCTTCACGGGGGTGCAGACATTTCACTTACTGGAAACACAAACCCCCGCCCTTTACCATCTCGCCCGAACTCCCAATATCCATTTTTTTTACGCGTTTTACAATTCGCGAAATCTAAAATAAATTGTAATATAAAATTATATATATATATATATATATATATATATATATATATATATATGGAATTTAGAACAATGATAATAACTTATTTTAGTTATTTTATGACTAAGAATTATATTTATATTCGCGATCTTGTTTACGTGTTCATGAAGACAAATATTTTTTACTCGTAGTTTTTGGTGGCAATATATCCTTCTGCTTTCGGTTGAGCTCGGCTATTTTCGGGAATAACGCAAGCTCAGCAAGCAGAGCTTTTGGTGTAAGCGTTGTGGACGGGTTCCACTCGAATTTCATGCTTCGCCATGTGACTCCTTCGGGTGCGTTATTTTCCCGCAGAGCAGCCGCAAGCATTGAGGCTGGTGCTTGCTACAGAGCTGCTGAGGTAGTTTGCGGCCGTAATTTTTCGCGAAATCGAGTGCGATGGAAACGAAATAAGGCTAAAACATTAAGTACATTAAATGATATTCGAATAATGCAAGCAGTGCTTGCATTGCTTGTACTATATCTTCGCCTCTGGTAGATATTACTTAGAGTAATTAAAGGTATAAAGGTAGCAGCAGATGTGCTGAGAAGGGATTAGCGTATTGTTGGTGATGCCCCTGCGGGAAATTGGATAAGGTATGATTTGTTTTAGGTAAGAGGCTAGCTGCGTTTGGCTGAGTTGATGGGGTGTATTTAGGTAGAGGGTTGCTTAGATCTGGGTGTTTAGGTGGGGTGAAAGTTGAATCTGGAAGTTCTAGAAGTTCTTGAAGATCGTACGAGTTGCATGGTGAAGACTGCGTCTTCTCGTGTGGAACGGTCACTCATCCAAGTAGTGACCGAGCGAACTAGACGGGGTCATTTATATCCGTGAACATACAGAAACGACTCCTACTATAACACTATACTACATGCCAGGAATCTGAGGAGCAATGCCGCGCATAACGGCAGGGAAGAGGAGAAAGCGAGTGGGTGGAGCCAAGTAGTGAGCGCTGCTGCAAAAGGTTGGTAGCATGCAATCACTTTCCCTCTCACATCTTCATTGGTCGAGCCCTGCCAAGTCACACCATGCGCAGAGAACTTGCTTTAGTTCCCTTCTTCTACAGATTCTTGGGACAGAGTATACACACTTTATAGTGTGTAAGAGACAAGTATCTCTCCCCCAGCGAACTGTCCAGTGTCCATTTTCCTCGACATCTTTTAAAATGTACAAAGGACGAATTTGAGATCATTTTGTTACACAAGCAAACCCCTAAAAAAAAACTGTGCCATGTGGTTCAGCCAAGTTCAAGGATATATGTTCATCATCATATTCAATTTGTTTAGCACACATGGAGCTTAGGAAGTGAAGCAAAAATCATTTAAAAGATGAAGATATTTGGCGCTTCGATAACAGCCAGAATGCTGTGCCCACGTCTTGTTCATGTGTGATCCTTCACAACTTTCACATAAACATTCTTTCTCTTTGAAGCCATTAGCCAAAACTGACGCAAATTATTTAAAGAGATACATATAACCTTACACCTTCCATATTTAAAATTGATGATATCACACACACACCTGCAGTATAGATTAATGTGTTAACATAAAATTTCTCATCTTAAATTTAAATAAGAATCTCAGAAACTAAACTGATATCCGAATGTGTGCATGTTTCTATTCATTTTTCCATTATACCGGAATGCCAACGTCATTTCTCACCAACCGATCTCAGTTTGCTACCCGTTATGAAACCACCTGCACGCATTCACCTTTGAAATTGCTACAATGTTACTATAAAGTTGACCAAAGGCAACTTTCGCAAGTGATACCAGACAATGTTAAAAACAGCAGATCGTTATAATAAAACTACAGTAATGAAACACAATCAAAACTGCAGTAAAGTGGAATTAATCGCTTCAATGCATCGCTTAATAGGGGGCAATGAATCGGATTGCATTTTTTCTCCTCCCCCTTTTCTTGTTTTCTTCATCCGCTTTTGAAACAACGAATTGTCCACAATCAGCGAATCGGGTTGAGTATTTTTTGCTGATTTTGCGGAGCGCGAAAAACACAATTTTGCAACCGAGGCACGCATTTGAGGAAAACCCGTTTCGTCGGCGAAAGGGGTTTAATTAACTCAAATCAGACTACTTTTGGGGGGAGGGGTGGGATACGAATGCCTAATTGCGATTTTCCTCCATCTGGGAGGGTAGGGTGCAGAAAAACATCTAATCAAAGCAAGTTTGGTTCAAAATGGCGAGGGTTTATTTTGGCGATGAGATGGCGTGCCGGTTTAATTGCACATATTTACTGTAGATTGTTTGGTGGTTGTTTTCCGAAAGCAACCCGCACAGAAATCATGTAAACCCTTTTGAAATCCCTTAGGTAAACCAATTTTCCATATCTGTGGTTCCTTGTTCCAGCGCTGGAGGCTTTCAGAGTACTGGAGCTTCCAGACTTGATCGCTACGCGGCGAAAGAGCAAAGTCAGAGTTTGTGGTTTTTAGTTTCCCTTGTCCAGGAATGTAGGTCTTGTTCGTTATGGGCTTTCCGCGGTCACTTCATTCCCCCCTTTTACCGTAAGCAAATACTCCCCGCCCACTCCTCTGTCTGCAGAGATCTTCCTGTCGGCCCGGAAACCGTCAAAAAGGCCAAATGGGGGATGCGGCAGTGGTCGAATGCTACCTTCTTTTAATGATCAAAAGACTCCTTTAGCGTGAACGTGTGCAGTTGCGCACTTTTCTGCGCATGAGCGAGAGCGGTCCAATGAGAATAGCCGTCGGAGCCCGGACCTCGCTGTAAACCAAATAACTGGCTAGATCATTGTAGAGGCAATGCACTGTTAAAATATGAATTATTTGAAGTTTTAGCCTTCTTCAGTTTCCATTGAACTCAATTTCATGAAAATTTGTAGCCTTACACTCCCTCAGAAACTCGATTGGAAGCACCAGCCCGTTTCGCTTTACTCTGGGAAATTGCAGAAGCTATAGTATTCTGTGGGAGCATAGTTGGCTTTCTGAGGTATTATTAGAAGTGTATAGTGGAAGAAGCCACACTTGTTGCAGTGCTTCAGTGGATGAGCGTGGTAGCAGATATGGCATCAGAGTTGGAAAGGGGGCAAACGCCTCCAGCAAGCAAGGAAACCTAATTAACAGCTGTTGCAGCACAAATATGCATTTCGTATGGTATTTAGAGCATATTAAATGTAACTATCCCCTCTCATACTTCCGTTCCCCTCTGCTTTCACACTTATTTTTGTTAGGGGCCTACGTGGTGACACAAAACTAATTAAATGTACCTAGGTAATTTCTGCACAAAGTGAGCTTGTAGAATCTTCAATAGAGATGAAATCGACATAGTTATTCTCGACTAGAACAAGCAAGAAATTTCTTCAAATGGGTAGATAAATTAGGAAATTTCTATTTAAAAACATGGTTTAAATTATAAGCACAGAAGACATGGGGGGGGGGGGAATTATGACTTTTGCACGTCCATAAATGAATGAAAAACCCTTACTATACCTAAGTTGTAGAGAAGACAAACTACTCCCCTGCAGGAAAACAGTGTTACAATCTGTGTCTTTTTCCGTTCCATGATTTAAAATATGGGTTGCATACATCTAAAATTTATTGAAGTGGCAGTGCTATCTTGTTTCCCCCTGATCATTCGTCACTGTTAAACTGGTGCGTTCTGAAACTCTACACGTATCTTCAAAAGTCCACCAAATTGTAACACTCGGCTCATCGTTCAATGTTAAATTTAATTTATGAAACCTCCATAAGATGCCTCTGATACTTTCATCCGCAACGCGTGACGGTGCTAATGTTCCCTGTGCTTAAACCGTAAAGCACAGGCCATTTGCTTTCCGTCCATCCACTAGATGTCTCTGTCGCCGCTTGATGACACGTCTAATCCTAAAAAGGAGTAAAAAAACAAGAGAGATGCGACTTTCCCTTGCTTCCGCCTTTAAGAACCGGACCATCTGTTGAATCACGTACGCGGCATTGCGGTATAATGGCTCACCCAGCCGTGTGTTCCACGAGGTTTTGTGTTTTGAAGCAGCGGCTGTATTCACTTAAGTTATGAAACAAGATTGACGCAAAAACTGTCTTGTTTTTTATGGCATCGCCAGTCTTACCAGAACATTATGCTTGTAAAACTCCATTAATATTAGGATCAGATTTTATGTAGTCAAAGTTAAATTGATACAGGTGTGTCCGTCCGGAATATTAAATGTATTACGTCACGACATGAAGGCCCGTGAATATCTGAAAGAATTATCCTCAGGATAAAAATTTTCGCGAGGGTGGTGCCAGGGTTATCCTTCCAAATAGACCCAACTATCTATGGATTCTTACCAAGGAACCAAGGAAGATTTATCGCCTTACTAAATAGTATTTGTAAGAAATATTTCCTAAATGATAAATTGTCCATAAAGAAGGATACTTTCGTGCAATACCATAATCGCTAACAACACATCTAAGTGTTGTGGAATTGATGGTACGTACTCTGCCTATGATGAAGATGTTCCCTACAATATTTTAAGCATTTACTATTGTTAGGCAAGATAGAATAATACATTAACAACTTTAATGTATAAAACACGAAAATCGAGGACAAACTCTCATATCATTGTACAAAAATACTAGGTTGATGAATTATTTTCGGCAATTCACACACAGGAAGAAAGATCCAACAAATGTTGATTAATTTCGATATAGCTCTAAAAAATTGTTGTAGTTCTACAATGCAATAACAATTTGAGAAAAAATGAACATAAGAAGAGACCAGCATTGGGACAGTGAATACTCGAGAAATATATCTGTATGAAGAAAAGAATGAGTCATTATATAGTTTTCAATATTTTGTTATAGTTCGTGATTTAAATAATAATAATAAGAGCAACAATAATTTGTAATGACCTCCCTCAATCTAGCAAGGTATGGTATTCCCAAAAGGATAAGGTTTAATTCGTGCACTAATAAAAACATTGTAATTTTAACGGTTTCATATAATTGACTCCCTACGTACGCCTTAAAGTACGTCGAATTATCGTGATAGAAGTTTCATTCGAAGCAAGTCACTCTAGAACAGACGTTTTGTGTGAACAACTTCAAGTTGTATCACACAAAAATCCAGAACACAAAAGCAGTTTAAGAAGCACACCTGGATGTGGTCACCTTGGTGGAGAGTATCACAATCGCTAACGTAAAAAGAACACGCAACTTATAATCATTATTTTTTATCTTTGGAAGAACTTACTGTAGATTTGTCATTTCCCTCAGTGCCACTTAACAAGACTAGTTTTCGACTGTTCTATTCCATTCTCTTCTTATAATGTTGCATCTATTTCACTAAGTTTTATCGTTCTTTTGTTTGGGGTGAGAACTTTCCACAATATTTTTTATTTCAAACATTAGGATCTGTTCTTCAATTCGTACAGTAATGTAGAGGTTTAATTAGGTTTATTAAGAGTATTATATCATTTCAGCTAGAATTTCACGATATCAATTGAAGAAAGTATGGAGGATGAATTAACCTGATTGTTATTAAAATGCATACTTCTTGAAAGATACTGACTTAGTCCGCACTTATCTATCTTGTGGTGTAGAGCCTTTCAGCAATTGCCAGATAGCTTTGTCACATGTTATTTAATTGACTCCTTTTCAGTCCGTTATATCCACAGTCCTCATCTTATTTTCCCATGCTATTCTAGGCCTTCCTTTTGGTCTAGTCTCCGGCATTTTAACATCATACACTGCTTTGGCTACTCTTCTTCAGGTCATTCTGTGTACGTATCCGTAACATCGTAATTGGTTCTGTTGTACTTTCTCTAAGAATGAAGGTACTCTCAAACTAGTTCTTAGTTTGATTTCTCACTCTATACCTTCGTGTATTTCCTTCCATTTTACGTAAAAATCCCAATTTAATTTGATGCAGTTTACTTTGATGTACTTCCTAGGTACCTAAACAAATATTTCATCACTACTTTTCATTAGCTTTATTTTCTAACTTACGTTGATACGTTATGGGTTTTAACATGTAAAAATATTTTCAAAGAAATTGATGACCTTTCCTTCTTCGCATCTTGCTCATTTCAAAACCTTCTTACATAGTTAATATTAAGTAATGAGGTAGAGAATAACACCATGCCTAAATTCTGGGTCGTCCACAGTTCAACGGCACACGCAAGTCTTCAATAACAAGTTGCACGCGATCTTGTAATATGGCAGCGTTTCTTGCTCGAGCACACCAGCGCCACCGTCGAGTCTAATTCAACCACGTGATTTATATTCTCTTTGGCCCTTAAATGCCCCCAGCCAGCGCCACGATGCTCATTTGAATCGGTGACGAGCGCCTAAAGTGGATTGTAATAAACTGTTGTCTTACGAGAGAGGCGTAGGGTCGGGTGTAATTACATTCGTAGCAATTGCAGCGCGAGCTTCGCTTGAAATACGTTCTCGCAGGAATTGCAGCTGTAATTTTGCACAATGTGTTCGTATTTGCCCGAATCTAGAGCCTTGTTCTTGCTCCTTCGGAAGCCTAAAGGAATTCTGGGAGCTGGTGCTCGAGTTACAAATGTCCGGATTTCAATGTGGACGTTTTGGCTTTCGTTCTGAATTAAGATGTGACTAACATATTATTTGTAAATTTGTTAACTTTATTTCTATGTCGAATTTTTGTAGACTATACAATTAGGACATATTTTTAAGACGTATATTATGTTTTATACCCTTTTTTTTTAATTTTACCTTGTTTATATCAATTTGATACGAAATCGAAAACCAAGTGCGCAATTGTACTCCCACTGTACTCTCAGTTGTACGAATTTAATGTGTGTTTTAATGAGTCTCTAACAACGCTAATTTTATTTTCACTCAAACAGCACCAGGATGATTGATAGATTGAATTGGTGTGTTAAGTCCACTTTATGCACAGAAAGGCTAATTGGGACTGGACCTACAGTTTAAAGTGGAATCCAAACCCCTGTGCCTCCACCGGATGCACCAGGATGAATTAGATATAAAGATTGAACTGCATCTTCGCCACGTGGAACCATAGAAACTCACGTGAACTTTGTACCGTATGAACGTTGTGAGCAAAGATAATAGTAAAATTTTTCATCGCCATGGTTATTCATTGCTTTACAAACAATGGGAGTTGAAAAAACGCAGCAGTTGAAGTAAAATTACATTGTCTTAAGAATAAGAGTGAAAAACGTTTGGATGTACAGCGTGTTTCAAAAAGAATATACGTATTTCGCATGCATATATTTATTAAACTTTAAGACATACGAAGATGAAACTTGACACACATACTCACGAACCTCTCAAGTTCAGATTACAGATGTTCTATATGTCCTCCAGCAGTGACACGAACAATATCACATCGATACTCAAATTCCTCCCATACTCGGGCAAGCACGTTCTTCGTCACTGATGTTACGGCAGTACGGATCCGGTTCTTCAACTCTTCCAGGTTCTGTGGGAGTGGTGGTACATAAACATTGTCTTTAATGAAACCCCACAGGAAGAAGTCACAGGGTGTCAAATCCGGTGATCGTGGAGCCCAGCTGATACATGCTAAGTCGCCACCTCCTTGACGACCAATCCAACGGTTCGGTAGAGTTTCATTCAGATAATCACGCACTTGGCGACTCCAGTGAGGGGGTGCCCCGTCTTGTTGAAAAATGAAGTTGTCTTCGTGCAGCCTCGGAAACAACCAGTTTTGTAACATAGAGAGATACTGCTGACTGTTAACCGTGTTTCCATCAAAGAAGAATGGGCCGTAAACAGATGATCGGGATATCGCGCAAAACACATTCACTTTGGGCGAATCTCGTACATGTTCAATGAATGCATGTGGGTTCTGTAGGCCCCAAATGCGAACATTATGTTTGTTTACCTGACCACTGACATGAAACGCAGCTTCATCACTAAACACGATGCGTTGTGCGAAAGTGTTGTCATTGTCAATAGCATCAAGAATCTCGTTACAAAATGCCACACGTTTGCGTTTGTCATCAGGACGCAGAGCTTGTAACAGCTGTACCTTGTACGGCTTCATAACCAGCCGACGTCTCAAAACACGCCAAATTGTTGTTGTAGGAAGTTGTAACTCCCGACTGGCACGACGAGTTGATTTTGAAGGGCTACGTTGGATAGCAGTTTGAATTCGTGCAACATTTTCTTCAGGAACACGAGGGCGGCCAGGACTCTTTCCTTTACATACACATCCTGTATCTACAAACTGTCGATACCATCTGCGAATGTTCCACCCATTCGGAGGATCAATTTGGTACCTCAACCTGAAACGTCTTTGTACTGTAATCACGGAATTGCACTTCGCAAACTCGAGAACACAAAATGATTTCTGCTGCGGAGTAGCCATTTCTAACAACTGACGGTTACCAAGCAAAACAGAACACAACTGACATCTAGCGGCTATTATATAAACTAGACTATGTATTCGTTTCTCTAATAGCCGAGCCGGGGCGCAGCGATCGATAGTTTGGACAAAATAATACTTTGTAATACGTATATTCTTTTTGAAACACGCTGTATTTTGTGCCGCTAACATTGCAAGCGCTGCATTCATTATCTACTGAACCTCACTCAGTAGAAAATAAAATACTATTCAATTCTATTCAATTGTCTCTTTGCATTCAGACTCCATTTGCATTGAACTTTTCTGGATTACTTGGCAATTACTATCACAATGTTCATGCCCTATGTTTAAGCCTAGTGCATCATTAATCTGAATAATCGTGTTACAGAATTGAACAAATAACAACAGCAGCTGGGACTGCTTAAGCCAGTTTCCAAATGGTGTCGGATTCTCGTGAATGATATATGACTGCTTTCGCCCGTTTAGATCGATACGATTCAGCAACCACAATCAATCTTGTGACCCACGTGCTCTATAACTGACAAGGATAGCAGAATCCTACAACCCAGTACTACGCGTGGAAATTGAAACCGGACTGAATTTTCAGTAACCGAACATCGTACGTACAAGGGTTCAAAGTGGAATGGTCCGGGATATTCGACGAACTCGATTACATAAAGTCACGATATGGAAACCCTTTTCAGTATTATCATTTTAACAGTTTGGTGCAATGATACAATGGAACAAATGGTGCAAGGAACAATTGAAGGTTGTGGGTAATACGCAAGGTTGGTAATAAGTACATATAGATGGATAGCAGACTTTAAAACTAAAGACCCATGGTTCTTTTTATATACAATCCCACGGCAGGTCATAGTTTTCATCAATAGGTTAAGGACGGGACACGTGCGTACACCAGAACACTTAGCAACAATACACATCAAAATTCAAGAAAATTGCAAATGTGGTCATGAAAATCCTGATGCGCAACATTTATTTCTAGAATGTTCAATTTTCTCAAATCAACAAATCACACTCTATAAAGGTATACAACGTTTAAATATTTCATTTCCAATATCACTCTCTTCCCTTCTATCAGAATTATCTCCTTCACTAATATGGCTTCTGTATGCATATGCTCGAAAATGTAGGCTTGAATTATGATTTTTATTAAGAAAAAAAAACCAACAAAACATAAAAATGTGATTTATTCATATAATCGTACATGATACTGGTGAACTAGATTGACTACTAACTTCAGAAGGAAAAACATTAAAACAAATTCAATAGCATAAACGATGTCCAAAGTGGACAGGATTTTGTTGACAGGGTCATGATAAAGAAGAAGAATTGGTGCAATGAGTTTTTCCTACTTTTGGGTTAACTTTGTTCCATTATCCTCGTAAAACTTAATTGTAAATGGGGCAATATGAGAATGTCGTTTTTTGTACATTTCTGAGAGCCTCCTACTTACGTCGCATAATAATTTCCTAACACAAAACGGTTTTGATCGGAGAGCGCAATATATCGATGTGTATACATATAGTTTGGTCAATGACGGGTAGTGAATTTGCATTGGTTAAGAAATTACGTCAGTGGGTTTTTGAGAAACATGCGTAGATGTCTGGAATTCAAAAGATAAAAAAAACACAATAGAACAGTACAAAAACAATGAAAGATATCGATAAGCACTTTCCCCACCCACCAACTATTGATTTGTATTCTGCTAAACAGGGATGTAGCCAAGATTTTCCCGGTGTGGCCCACCTTCAGCAAAATAAAACTGTATTATAAAACTTAGAGGAAATTTGTAATGAAATGGCAACGATGTATGTGTCACCAAGTGTTTAAACTTTTACTATATTCATAAAATAATTGTTTGGAACATAACATGAATGGATAATTTTAAAACTGTAATTTATGGTTTTTTAAAATTATGTCCGTGACAATAAGTGTCTTGACTTGCTTCAAACACACATTTCGCACTTCTTCTGGTGATTGTGTGTCCACGTGTACAGTCATCATCGTTGGAATGTAGTATTTGAAGAGGAATGAGAGGGAGTTCCCCCCTCAGATTACTAATTTTTGGCACTTGAGGAGGGAACTACATATATAATCAATTGCATATCCCGATGCTTCATTCTTACTGAAAATTTTCAAATGCCTCTATAATCTGCAGCCTATTGCAGTATTCAAGGTAATTGCTTCTTAAATGCGTACTCTGGAGACGAAGGGTGGAACTTCATCTTTCTACTGTAGCAGTGGTGACGGGAAGAGTTGATATTGTTAGTGGTTTGTAGTCATTTGTTTATTTCACTGAACAAGTGCTTCCACCACATTAGTCAGATCCTCCCGAAATGGTTCATTTCCGCTGATCCAATCCGAGGCATTAGCCTGAATAATGGCAAAAGCACTATACGTGCCATGAGTTCTGCAAACATCGTTAGCGAATATACCAATATTTTGCATAATTTCGCAAAATATCGGGAATGGGCTGGTATGCGCATGGAGAAATGGATAAATTATGGAACGTCCCCATCATGGCTGATTCAGCTATCGACATTTACGACTGCAATGAGCTTTTAAGCTGAGAAATCCCCCGGTGTGTGACGTTTTGCGTCGCCTAAGCCATTATGGGACCTGCTAATGGACTGAACGGAGAGCACCTCTTCAGCAAGTCAATGCATGAAGCATCTTTGGATATTGCTAAATATTGGTTTTCGACGAAGCAGCGTTAATTGCATTCTACGGATCCTCACTAATCGAAGACAACGAGGCAGAGATGGCGCTCGCGTCTTAGCAATATTGCCAGAATGTTAATCGTTCCAACCTCAAAGCGAAACAGGGGGGATCTTACTAGAAAACCGCTTCCCCAAGGCAATAATGATGTTCAGGTCGATTTCAGACTGCAGGAATTGTGGTTCGGATCCTTTGAAACTTCGGGGAACTTTCTCGGCTGTCTTCTGTGCTGTACGAATTAGAAATGCGTCAATAAGTTTCTTTTGTACACCATATTTGGGCTAGATTAAATTCAGCCGGTATTGTTCTTTCGGATCAAGTGAAATTTCATTCATGTTCTTGAAAGTGACAAGATCTCTAATGAAGTTTATATGACAGTGTCCGAATCAGCAGCAACCATCGGCCAAAGTGCCTTTCTAGCCGTGGAACAGCTGTTCGGACACGTTAGAGTGTCCTAATTCGCGACCGTGACAAACTCGCGAACTAAAGTGGACAGTATGTTTTTCATCTCCTCTCGCTTCCTCGCTTCGTGGTTAACCCGAGAGTTCGAAATACGACGCAAAACAAGTGAAATAGGAAGAAAGAAACAAGAAAACACATTTACTTATTTCATTTTAAAGATTATTAAGTTCAGTGTTGTTAAATGGGAAGAGGGCCGATTGCACCGCTAGCGTAACATGTCAATCAAACGACTGGGCGAATTGCACCCGACTTCCTCGTGACCAAACAAGCGAGTTGCACCGGTTCCGGATACATGACGTCATATTGGTAACTGGCTACGTTGGTCATTCGGTCTGCTATATTTCAATCATGAGGATGTTGCTGATTGTTTTGTAGAGGATTTCATGTCGGAAATTCCTCAGGATGAAAAGTTGGAAAAATACACTGACTACTTGGTAGATACATACATTTCGGAAGGTGACAAATTTCCACCAATACCATGGGCTTCAGATAAAGTAGACGGAGAGAGAACAACTAATGTTTGTGAATCGTTTCACGCGAAATTCAATTCCAATTTCAGTGCACTTAATCCAAATATTTATGCCTTTATTGAAGTGATTAAGCAGACCCAGGAAGATGTATATGCTTTAAAAAATAGTGCAGATGTCACAAAGCAACATAGTAAATTTCTGAAACAGAGAATTGAAAATTTGGAAAAGATGAAGCAGAAATATAAGAATAAGGAACTAACACGATTTGATTTCTTAAAGGCTATTTCCTACTACAGTTCAAAGAAGGATAAGAAGAAATAAAATTGAAACATAGAGGTAAAATTAGACAAAGGAAACTCATCCGCAAATTTTTAAACACGCCATGAGCTTTTAGCTATGACAGTCCTAAGCCTGTGAAAAGTGTGAAGGGAAAATTAGCGGAGAAAGGGTAAGCGGTGCAACTTACCTCTTGGTCCGAAGGGTTTAGTGGTGCAACTGACCCCTTGGTTCGAAGAGTTTAGCGGTGCATCTCGCCCATTTAGGTGTTCTCGGGGTGCAACTAACCTTCACCCGTTAAATGTTCTTTGGTAACTTGTGACAAATTGAATGTTGCTAAACTGCTTACGACAAGAGAGGAGAGAGATACACAATGAACCAAAGCTGAAGAGGAGAAAGCTGAGAAGAAAAAAGAAAATAAACTTTGAAGCAAAGATTGAGAAGAAAATCGGCAAATGAAAAAACAGAAAAGTAAAATCAGAAAGGAGAAAGAGAATAAAATGAAGGAGAATAGAAGAAACACAATAAGAAACTGATAGTAAATGGTGAAAACAAAATACAGATAATGAAAACGGAGGGGGGGGGGGGGTGTATTGAACGTTGTCACTCATTGTGCCATGACAATGTGCCTGACGTTTCTCTATCATTCGTTGATATCTTAATAAGGGGTGGCACAAAGACCGAGAGAGCCTTTGAAAAATCTAGACGAGAATAAGACCAGATTCCTCGGGAATTTATGTCCGAGTTTCTCGGTCTCGTTCGACATTTGAAATCGAAAATGACTTGCAATGAAACTTATGCAGACATACCACGGCTGTATCTACCTGATATAATTTATAGATGAGTCATATATTTTGCCTCTAGTAATTGAAAAGTCAGTGGAAACTGTTTGTGAAAAAAGTTTGTGTGGTGACGAGCTTACACTTTATATCTTGAGACGATATTTTGCTGTCAAGCCTCGTCTCGAATCACCATCCGTAACCTGTTCCGTCATGCTCAGAAAAGCTAATCAGTACGGGACTTGCATTTGAAAATAGGACCCGAACCACTCCACAATGTGCCTCCACTGTGGATCAAACCCCTTGATTACAAGATGACAGCGTTACCACTGCGCTATCGGAGAGGTTTACATGTTTGGTACAGTCACGGACAGTGCTGGGTTGTAATGACCTTATTGAGGAAGCACTGAAACAAGCCATCCATGTCTGACCACCAAGCGCCTTGTGACTAGACAACCCAACCAGCATTGCAATTCTGCGGCTTTATACCAGTCACGGGTATACATCTATGTAAATTAAGTAGTGATGCCAAAGAGAAATACGAGATGAAGATTGTCGATCGTAATGTCTCGTGTTCTCGACATGGAATAATACTGGGCCCACGTTACGTTCCATTATTTAATGTTGTTTGGGAACGAACCTGACGGACTGGGTTTATATTTTCACTCCTTGCATTACAGTAAATTCCATATTTTACAATTATATTAATGCTTTGAACGAAAATAATACCCAGAAAAACATCGAACACACGTGAACACCACTCTTCTCACACACACATGCACGTGAAAACAAACACACCAAGCTAAGTTTTAACTTCCAAATGAAATTCCAAATAACAGTAAATGGAGAAGCACGATGTGCGAGAGATGGGATTTTTCACAGAAAGAATGCGTCTCTTTGTGACATACGTGGTTTCTATTAATAGACAATGAAACAATTATGAGAGAAATTAACATGCATTTTCGTCTTTAGGTGTTGAGGAAGGAAACAGACTGACTGCAAACAAGAAAACATGTTGTTATTGATAGAGTGTTGGTTAGCGTACAGAGCTTTCATCAGTGAAGTCTAGGTTCGATTCCCACCAAGGACAACTTTTTTTATTATTTTCTATTAGTGAAGAAGTATGTAATATTGTTTTCTAGGCATTTTGACGAAAGGGTACACATCAAATTTGTTCGTTTAATCTGTATTTTCATTCTTCTAATAAGTTCTCTATCGCAAGGGGATATAGAGATTCTCTATCTACGCGATGGATATCTTCTCAATGGTTCCGTAGCTACGAATCTCCAGTCCCTTCCACCCACTTGTCTTATTTATTTACTTCATTCATATCAACTCACGAAATACCATGAATCTAACGAAAACACACAGATATAGTTAGAACAAGAAACACACCTCGCGTCGAAGGTTCCAGACTCGAGTTCTGGCCTTTTTTTTTTGCGAGGGTAATTATTCTTGTGTGTCTGTTTATCATTTTTGTCAAAAAAAATTCCTCATTATTGCCGTGATTAACCTAGGGAGAGACCAAAGCGACTGAAATAACGAAAGTACAGAAAATGCAAGACACATCTGCTTAGGCATGTTATACCTTGGGAATTATCAATCTGAAAATTAACTTGCGTTTCAGTCGACTACTTGCGAAAGAGTTTCGTGTTGTCTCGTTTGGAGTGTTGGTTATCGTGTCGGACTAGCATGCGGCAACCGGAGTTTGAGCCCAGCGCAAGGAAAGGTTTTTTTTATTTATTTATTATTTTTTTTTTTTTGGTCTAATTTCATCCAACCCTATTTATAAAACTGAGGTTTCTGCAAAACGTTTTGAATTGCATGCCACTTCGTATGTTGGTAATCTGAAAGAAGCAAAGATGAAAATTTGAAGTTCCGAAGCGACGATGTATTTGTGTATGTGTTGCAAAAACTCAGTTATTAATTAGCGAAAAGCATGCAGCCACGTGATCATTGAGAACGCTTCCTAGTTGTCAGTGCTAATATGGCAGTAGCTACAGTCTGTCAACACACACCAACTTTTACGTTTCCCGTAAAATTATTACCTTTCCAGGTTTCAAAATCATGAGTGCTGTCTAAAGCAATACTTTGATACTTGCATTTGCATATTCGAATCTAAAGTCATACCAAACTTTTTTTTCCCCCAGCAAATGACATTGAAACCATTAATAACTGTTTGCAATGTGATATTGATATCATATATGCAAAGAATAAAAATGGAGAATTTCGCTTAACCCTTGAATTCCCAGTGTCCCCTGCAGGGGACTCTATTTTGAGGCGTAATATTTCATTTTCAACTTAACTTTTATTTATTTTTTAGGATTCTTTCTAATTTTAGTATATTTCTGAAGGCCGCCAATACAGATATAACTGTTGACTCACCTGGGTGCGCTTCCAGGAAATAGTAATTCAAAATGGCCGAGGAGTTGATGGACGGTATCGCCATGCCTTCCTCTTCAAAAACACGTGCAACAGACAAAAGGTAAGATCTGTGTATGTTTGTTAATTTATAATTTAGGTAATAGGCTAACGTTAAATAATAAATAAAAAGCAAGATCAAACACTAAATATAAATACGAGTTATTTATTGAGAAATAATGGGTGTCCCCTTGAGGGGACACTGGGCATTACATGATGTGAATCACATCTCACTCATCCAATGTTTGATTTTTATAAGAAAGAAATTCTGTTATAATAGTTATTGCGTAGAATATTTGTAAGAAACCGTAACGTTCTAACAATTTTCTTTGTCTTTTCAGTCTACAACTACACGAGATTGCTGCACTTCTAATGCAGAACGACAATGACGTGGAGGAAGTTGTCCTTTTTCCTCCAGATGATGGAAGTATTACAGATGAGGAGAGAGTAGATGAAGCGGAAGTAGACATCAATCACCTTCCAGGTCGTGTGCTGAGATCAAGTGTGGATGTAAAATTAACTTCTCAAAATATTTCTGAAGCTTCAGAAATAGCAAAAGATGATAACAAGGTGACATCAAAAATAAAGAAGAGAAAGCTTTTACCAACTCCTGTGAAAGTATGGACAGATAAAATTGATCGTTTTTCACCTTCTTGTGGCAGGGGTGATCGAGACGAAACAACCAGTTCAGTGCTTTGAACTTATGTTCAGTGATGAAATTATCAATCTTATAGTTGAAATGAGTAATCAATATGGTTTACAAAACAATCATGTTTTCAATGTAACAATTAGTGCAATGAAAGTATTTTTAGCTATTTTGTTACTTACTGGATATATCCGACCAAAATACATGAGAATGTTTTGGGAAACAAAAGACTACACTCACAACAAACTGGTATCTGACAGTATGCGTAGAAACAATATTTTTGAAAATCAGCAGAATTTGCATTTATGTGATAATCTCAATTTACCTCCCAATGATAAATTTGCAAAGGTTCGCCAATATTTCAGCCTGCTAAATAAGAATTTCATTGAACACTTTAGTAAAGTCGCCACCAGTCATGTGTCAATAGATGAGACTATGGTACCACTCTTCAAATCAGCATATTCATGAGAAACCTTTCAAATTTGGATATAAAATGTGGTCTGCAGCCACTCGTCAAGGATATCTCATTTCATTCGAACCTTACCAAGGTGCTGCAGCTTCAAAACTCCCATACCAAGATGAATTTGGTTTCGGAGCAGGTGTGATACTTGAAATGGTGACACGTATGCCCAAGGAATTTGGACCCTACAACTTCTATTTTGATAATCTTTTTACTAGTTTCAGACTGCTTTCAACACTCACTGAACACGGAAGTGGAGGAACTGGCAATATTAGAGAAAAGAGACTTGGGAAATGTCCACTTGATAATTCATCTGATCTGAGAAAGCAGCCACGGGGTACAATGTCCTTCACGACGACTGAAAATTTGATGGTAGTGAAGTGGCATGACAATAGTATCGTAACACCTGCTTCAAATTATCATTCTGCTCATCCAATTTCTAAGGTTGACCGAGTTGGAGTTGTTGGCGGAAGGAGGAAGAAGATACAAGTTGACTGTCCGTCTGTCGTTCAAATGTATAACAGAATCATGGGTGCAGTTGATAGGTTCGACGAAAATATCGATTCACTTCGTGTTGGTCTTAGAGGAAAAAAGTGGTGGTATTCCCTATTTGCATTTGGCCTTGATGCCGCATGCCAAAATGCTTGGTATTTGTTCAGAAAATGTAAAGACAAGAGTTACACATATTGCGATTTTCGCAGAACCATTGTGCGTGTTCATTGTGAAGCCCATGGCACATGCCGTCAGAGACATTATACATGTGCTTCCCCAGCCGACAGTAGAGTGACTGATGAAGTACGAAACGACGGAGATATCAGTGAATACATTCGACAGGAGTGTTCACAAAAGAGATGTACCAAGTGTCACAAACACAAGAGAGTCATGTGTAAGAAGTGTAAAGTTGGCCTTGAACTTCAATGTTGGTACGAGTTCAATATAAAAAAGTGAGAGTAAAAGTGGAATGCTAATTCAGAACTACAATTATTTTACTATGTTTCAAAGTGTATAAAAGGTTTATCAATGATTTGTATTATTGTATCAGTATATGTTGTATAATATATAAATGTTCAAATGGAAACACTTTTTTCATTAATGTTCATCTACTTCCCAGTGTCCCCTACAGGGGACGCCCCTGTAAAAGTATGTAGCGTTGTAAAAGTTAATAAAGTGAGAAATAAATTCATTGAGAGATATCAATTACATCCCAAAAATGTGAAAAGTATAAATTTTCTATCACACATGTACCTTCGGGAACTGGAGGGTTAAAACAACTTATAAATAGGGTGCGGAAGTTGATGAAATGTTATATTTTTTCTGACATCTCGGACACGATGCCCATTAAATATACACAATATTACACTTCGTCTAGAACCCAGAAAAGGTAATTTTAAAGCGCATTTTTTTGCATTTGTTGCCATTTGTCAGGTTTTAGGTCATTTTCACCGATTTTCGTCATTTTCCCGTCATTTTTCGCAATATTCGGCATATTGTTTCATCATATATTGTCACTTCTTTAATTTTGGTAATATTCTTGAATCTTTTCACCAAGATGAATATATGCCTATATACCGGGTGGTCCATTTATAATGATAGTATGGAATATCGCATGCAGAATGCATCCAATCGAAAAATTGCACAGAATAAAAGTTTCATACTATTGAGGGGGTAAGTCAATGCCGCAAAAAATTTCGTCGCCGCCACCCACCCCTTAGGGGGGGGGGTAAATGTGAAATTTCAAATGGAACACCCCCATTTGTTTTACATATTTGGATTCCGTGTTGAAAAAGAAGTATTTTTTGTTCGAAAAATTTTGTAAAAAAAATTGCAAACTTCGAACATTTTTAAACATTTGGTAGTTTCAGATTCATTTTGTTCCCTTTATGTAATAACAGTTTTGGTTTCCGTTGAGAACATTGCATAAACGAATTTTATTCAAAAAATGTGTGCAAAGAATTCGGCAAAAGAAAATTGTTTGCAATTTATGTTTTTGTGTAACATTAAATACTATTAATTTGTTCCAACTCTTTGGGTTCAAGGAACAATTTCATATGTACAACAAAATTGCACGAAATGATTTATGGCAAACGAACTGGTATGCTGCCTGCATATCTTTCCGCGGCAGAACAGGATGACCTTGGGTGTGTCTACAAAACCCTGTCTTCAAACAATTGTTCCAACAACGCCAGAAAACATGCGGCAACGAATTATTGATGCTTGTGCCTCTATCACTCCTGACATTTTGGGACGAACAGTGTGGAGCTTCAGACACCATGTTTTGAAATGCATTGAAGAGAATGGTCATCATTTTGAACATTTGATCCTTTAAACATTTATTTGTGTACCTCAAATGATAACTAATTTGTAGTAACATACTTAATTTTGTTATTCATGCAATGTTGATGAAGCGCCTGAAGTAGCGGGCCGTGATCGAGTTTATAACCGCAGAAAATGTGCTACAAATTGACATTCATCTGAGACTGAAGGCATTTTATGGGGATGAATACGTAGACATCAGTACTGTGCGATTTTGGGCTGTTCATGCTCGTAAAGAAAACCCAAGCTGAACACGATTCCGATTACCTTCATCAGTTGCAGTTCGCGGCCTTTCATTCCATTCTCTCACATAGCTGAGATTTCTTCAGCTGGGGTTTTCGTTAAGAGCATGATAAACTCAAGATTGCACAGTACTGATGTCTACTCATTCATCCCCATAAAATGCCTTCAGTCCCAGATGAATGGCAATTTGTAGCACATTTTCTGCGGTTATAAACTCGATCACGGCACGTTACTTCAGACGCTTCATCAACATTGCATGGTTACATGCTGCCATTTTCCTCGCAATAGTTCAGCACCCCCTGGCGATAGAAGTTTGAAACCTTCAATGGAGAAGCGGGAAAGTCTTATAAGTGCAATGTATGGTTGCTCAAAATCCAAAATGCATTTACAAGGTAACAAAGAAAATAAAAAGATAGGAAGCTTTACTTTTCAGCACGCCCTCGTATATATACTTTATTGCAGATCCATTTCAGGATTGTAATGTTGTTCATTGACATTCCAAATTACATTTTGCAGAATTTTAACACAAAATGTTAATTAGAAATGAAATTAGGCATACCATATTTAATGCAAAATATTGAATCTTTCACGAGTTTTGTATCTCTTAAACCAATTGAATCTCAAACTCAAAATTTTTACTGAAGTTACTTATCATGGAGTATTGTATTGTGTACAAATTTCAGATTTTTAAACAACTGCCTACCAGAGATATTTAACCCTGAACTTGGATTTTGTTAACAAAAAGTACATGTTTATGACCCTGTAGAAAAAAAATTATTGAAGTCTCAAGCTTCAAATAATTTTGACATACTCTATTGATACACAGGTACTGGCACAAAAAAATTGAAGTGTCAAAAAAACTGCCTTCTTCCCCAAAAAAATGTTCAAAAATGTCATTTTGAGCAATTAAAATACACAATTTTGACCTTAAAATTTATTATGAAGGAATAATATTTAGAAAATTACACAAAAATATAATTGTAGCCTATAATGTGCTTAACATCACAGATTTTGTCTCATTGTCGCAGGACTTACCAGAGCTGAAATAAAAAAGTTGCCGCTGATGCTTACGAATGGAGAAAATGACGCGCGCCATGATAGAAATATGCCCGCCATCTTCAATTCGGTGATAGTAAAAATAAAATAACAGTGGTTCTGAACTGTCAACATATGAGGCTCACACCACACAAAAAATAAACCTTTTTAAAAATGGTCGAGCAACCATGTTGTATGATTTCATATGAAGGGCCAGGGGGAAAAACGATGAATGTCGATTTTTCGCCCATTTTGAGATCGCAACGCCATCTGATAGTTCAGAAGCTGTACTATAAGAATGAGAACGGCCTTGGTTGGGAAACGATGAGAAGTGCCTGAAAAACGCATTATTATTTTGGCATACATTAACGTTCTTATGGAAAGAAATACTTTGTTTTTCATTTCCTGGCAAATTGTCTCGAATGAACATTCATCGTTTTCCCCCCTGGCCCTTCATATGGATTGACCCACATGTCAATTTCCTCTATAGTCTCTGTATTCTCATTGGGACAAACACCCACATCCATGCCCGAACCGAGTATTGGTAATATCGCACGTTAGCCAAGCCAACAATTCCCGAGGAAAAGTTTGATACGCGGTTTAGGCACAAGTGGTTAAGATCCCACTTTAAACTATAAATCCAGTTTTCTTACTGTGCATAAAGTGGACTTAAAAAGAAGAAAAAATCGAGGGAAAGCTCTTGAAGGTTTCGATGAGTTCCAAGTGCCTTGATGAGGCGAAGCTATTACATGATTTTTAATTGGTCAAGTGGCCCCGTGGTAGCGGATAAGTTTCACGTAAAGAAGGCTTTGATTTCTATTCCCGTTCTATTGCACAATTTTTTTCAAATAACTCGAGCAACTAATTATTGTATTTTATTTAATCATTTATTGTAGTAAAAGTTAAATACATTTTTACTTTATTTTTGGGTGGAAATCTTTCCTTTACCCTTTTAAATTTTATTTGTGCAAATTATTTCTTACGATAGTTTTTTTCACATTTCTCATCATTTTACAAACATACTCAATAAAATGTTATGCCTGGCGAAAAGTATACATTTCTTTCGAGAAAATGATCCAGAAACACATATAATACTATTCACAAGAAATTATCGTAATCGTTTGGAAAACAAAATTCAACAATTCGCACAGCAAATAAAATAAGAATGTTCGCAATAAATAAATTGAAATATATAGTTGCTCGAGTTAAGAATAAAAATTGTAGGCAATCAAACGGGAATCGAAGCCAGTATCTCCTGCGTGTCAAAGTAACACGCTACCAACCCACCACCTGTTCTTCTGTCAGGCGGACAATATAATCGTCTTGTGAGTAACGCTTGCTAAGTTTCTAATCTTTGAAGCGCTTGTAATTGTTGTTGTGTGTCACGGAGTTATGTTTACAGCAACATTTGAGCACACAATCCAAACATACGTAAATTTTGTACACAGAAAACATGGGTTTTCTGCACATAATTACGGAGCATGCGCTCTGTCAAGGACTAGAAGGAACCTCGCAAAAGTTACTGAAGCTTCTCTGCGGTGCAGACAGTTGGCCCCGGAGTCACGTAGTATCTGGTTATCAGTCGACATGACCATGTGCCTGCAGAACCAGCACACTGAAGTGAACGAAGGTATTTTACGTGATTTGTAAGCTGGAAGAAAACATGCCACGTGTTACAACAGACAGAGGTTTGTCTTTAGCTTTGGGACAGACAAACCAGACTAGGCATACAGACAGAGTATAATGTAAGATAAAAGGAAAATATTTCTCCGTCTCCTCACACTGACAATTTTATTGCCTTTTTTGGAGTTATTTGAAAACAGAAACGGATTATATTATTGAAGTCGTATCTCGTGTAATGACTTGGTTCAGTATGCTGATCAGTTTTTCTGACAAAAGCAGGACGAGCTACCCAAGAACAGTAATTTTCTATCTTTTACATCTGCTTCCTTCATCATCCGGTATAAGGCAGACAAGCGCATACCACAAATATGTCAGAGAACTATTGTTAATTTGGTAACTTGTCTTGCAATTGAATTTCTGTCATGAACAGCTGCAAAGAAACAAAGGCTTTCCTTTTTAAAGATTACACTGAATAATTGTTGTTTGATTAGGAAACTAAAATGACTTCAGTATTCCCATGCAGTATACAAGAGATTCTAAACACAATCTAAAACATACTATTGTTCGTTTCAACGTATTATTTCAACAATAATCCAATAACGCAACAGCCCAAGATCGGGCCAAGGTTTACCTACCGACTGCAGGCCTCCCTCCCACGTGAGCCACCAAGGGGGCGTGGAGATCTGCAGCCAGACTAGGGGGACGGGTAGTCAGCCCGACCGACTGACCCCCATCCGTTGTAGAACTTCGCGACCGGATTACGCTCACTCACTCGGAGCTCCCCAATTTCCTCACGGTGGTGGGTTGCCACCGGCCCTATACGCAGGCTGAATAAATTCCGACCAGAGCCGGATTCGAACCTACGCCGTCCCGCAGCGAACGATCTCAAGACGAGTGAACGCCTTAACCCGCCTTTTTTTCTTTTTTAATATTCTTTATTTTATGCAGTAGGGACTACTTACATGATCCTATGATAACATTACACATATATCAGATCTATATTACATAATTAGGTGTATTTACAAGAAAAGGGCCTGCAAAAAATTTGCATAGAGTGTTTTGCGGTTGGCTTGGTCCATCTGGTAATAATGCTCACTGTAGTGATATTGCAGCGAAATTTGCATTGACACTGAATTATGTCCTAAAATATAATAAATATATTGAGCTACTAAACACTGGACCGCTCTTACTTTAGTAAGAGGGAAGAACACAAAATCTGGTAACAGTAAATGATCTACAGCAAATGTATCGGGCGATGTTCTACATATAGTACCAAGGCATTTACACAAATACTTCCATTGATCTACCGTTGCGGGACATGTTACGAGGCGATGTCGTAAAGTGTCTTCAGCTTGGTGACAATTGGAACATACAGCACTGTCAGTCATTTGGTATCGCCACTTTCGAGCACCAGTCGCAATGGCATCGTGAACTACTAGGTACCACAAAGATCAAACGCGGTTAGAAAGATGAGAGGCAGATATATTTCTCCATACGTTTGACCACACTACATTAGTTCGGAGAAGCATAATTCGTGGCTGGTGGTGTAACCTGCAAGTCAATTGGTTATAGAAAAATTTCACTGTCATGCCATCGACATCCATGTGAGGTGAACCGATTAGGAGATAGCAAAACTCGACAAGAGTTGTCCTCAAATAGTTGTAGTGGGAAGGGATCTTCCCTGGATAAATGGGTGTTCGCAGTTCCACTTCATCTATCAGAGTATGTAGTAATCTTGCTGTTAAAGTATCAGGGTATTGCAGAAGCAACTCAATGTTCCGTTGTAGAAACAAGGCTGAGGCTTGTCTCTCAACTTGGCGCAAGTTCAGTCCTTCTTTACTTGCTGGGAGGCATAACGTTTCATGTGCGACATGAAACAAATGTGCATGCCATATGAAGCGCGTTATCATCTTTCGTACTTGCGCCGCGTCTTTCGCAGGGACAGGCAAAACTTGCGCAGCATACCACAACTTCGATAATGCAAACATGTTCACATACTGTATTCTAGAGCGTAAGGATAATTGTCTATAACGATTCATGTTCAACACTGCCTGGATTTTTGGGAGAATAGTTGTAAAGGTTCTGGAGACAGTCTCTGTGATGGTCGTAGTGAAGTTTATTCCCAAAATTGTCACTTTATCAACAATGGGTATAGTTACAGGTTCAGTCCACACAGTGGGGTTACACCCTAGGGGTAAGATTTTAGATTTCTTCTGGTTCAAACTAAGTCCCGTCTGCTTTCGTAACGTTTCAAGTACGGCCTCCATACGAGTCAAGTCTAGCCGATCTTTCACGATTACGGTCACATCATCTGCGTACGCACATATTTTGTGGTCTCTCCCAAGAAGCCTGAGTCCCTGAAGTTTTGCATGCATCAGTCGTAAAAATGGAGCCAGAGCTGCGCAGAATGCAAATAAGGAAAATGGACATCCTTGTCGAACAGAGCGCTGAATAGAAAAGGCTTGCAACAGAAAACCATCGATAGATAACTGAACTCGAGCTTCTCTGTATAAGCTCTGTATAGATTGTACAAAGAAATCACCACATCCCACTTTACCAAAATATTGGAAAAGATAGTCATGTCTTAGGGAGTCAAAGGCACTTTTGAAATCTAACGCCACTAAAGCAGCTTGAGAACCTTCAATATCTTGCATAGAAGTGATGATGTCACGTACACTAGTTAGAATGTGAAATATTTTACCACTTGTACCATATACATATTGATACGGCCCTAATAAAGTATCCGCAAATTGTTGCAACCTTCGGGTGATCAAACGTGCAAAGATTTTATAATCAGCACATAGTAATGTGATTGGCCGGAAGTCTTCTGGCTTTCTGGGCTGAGCTATTTTGGGAATCAAAACCATAACACCCGTAAGACTCGTTCGTCCAAGGCGTTTCTTCGTAAACACAGCATTGAGCCAGCGTGTGAACAGTGGAGCCACCGTTGTCCAAAAGGTTTGGAACAATTCTATCGGGACACCATCGATTCCCGGAGCTTTACCTCTTTTTCCACTGTGAACAGACTCGTACACTTCTTTCTTTGAGAATGGCTGTTCTAAATAGCGACGGTCATCTTCCGTTAACATGGGAAGGTCCATCCCTTGCAGTGGAGTGCGACGGGAGCTTTGATCTTCCTTCTCTTTAAACTGATCTGCATAAAAGTCCCGTAAGTACTTTCGTATTAACTTGGGTTCGGTTAGTCTCTCCGTGGCTGTATCGAGACACGTTATTCTCTTTCGCTGTGCACTGCGTCTCTCTGCTAACACCTGCACCAACGAGGCTTCTTCTTGTGCATCAAACATAGGAAGACGACTCCTAACATTGTAACCTTGCATACGTTCTCTGTGCATGCTCAGCAGCACTGCTTGCACTCGTTTCACTTCTTGACGCACTGGCTTCCCTTGTATTAGCTGTGTTGTTAGTTCGTGAAGCACTCTGTAGTAAAAGTTATATTTCTTATTGATATCTGAGTATTTGTCACGACTATATGCTAAACAGAAATATTTAATTAAGGGTTTTAGAAAAGTGTCCCACCACATAATAATGTCAGTTTGACGTACGCTCATTTCTTCCCACTTCTTCCATTTTTGTTTAAATTCGGTACGAAATTGTTCATCTTCCAATAACCGTACATTGAACTTCCAAAATCCCCGCCCTCGTCCAACTGAAGGTACATCCAAACTCATGTCGAGTTGGACACTTAAATGATCACTAAAGCAGGTTGGGAAAATTCGAATCGCAGATATTTTGCTAATCATGTGTGCACTAACGTAAAAACGATCAAGCCGACTCGCTGTGTCGGCACGTATGTATGTGTAACCGTCTATATTCGGACCTTTAGCCACCCAAACATCGTGCAGTTTAAACCCTTCAACCAGCGCCTGCAAGCTAGGTGATGCATGGAATCCTGGATAGTGGTCCTGTCTTCTTAGAGTACAATTAAAATCACCCACCAGCATAATGTTTTGACGGGAGCCACCTAATGCCTTCGCCACGTCTGTAGCGTAAAATATGTTCCGAGTATTTCTAGCGTTGGTACCTGACGGTGCATAAACATTACAAAACCATATGTTTCCTATTTGGATACATGTGATACGACCAGACGGGTGATGGTAAACTTCCGTTATATGGAGGCCTGCTTTCACAACTATGGCGGTTCCTAGAGAATTGTGAGTAAAATTGTTATACACGGTATATTCACTGCCCAGACAGAAATCATCGGTCCCGACTTCTTGCAGGAAAATTACATCTAGGTGACTTTGCTTAATATAGTCTAAGAATGCATGATGCTTGACACTAGATTTCATCTTGTTAATGTTTATTGTTGCAAAATTATATATGGGGGTCGTCATGTGGGATTCTGTACTAGTGTACCCGGTGGGAATGTTATGTGCATTTACTGACGGTAAACTATTTACCTTTTTCAATTTCACTACGACATGCGACAAGCATAACCCTAATACCATTACAACGCGGACAACAAACTTCATAACTAGGATATGGTAGACATATATCACACATTGACGTCAAGCGACCAATCAGAGCCGCCACTAGATTTCGCACTTTGTTCTCTTGTCGCACTCATCGTTCTACGCAGTCGCCGAGACACTGGAGACACCGAACGATGAGGGCCATCTTGCCGCCGTGTCGACGCAGTATCGTTCGTAGGGAGACTGCGTTTCTTCTTCTTCTTTGGTTCCTTCGTTGTTTTCGGAAGAGCGCCGGATGCGGGGGACGCCGTCTCGGAGTTCCCACCTTCAGCTGCATGGTCATCATCTGCCTGCTGCATCGGACTATTGGGCACCTCGAGGGTAACGTCCATTGTTTCTTCCCCATTCTTCTCTGCTACGTGGGCTGCTTGGTTGACATTAACTTGGTCCACACTGACGGTGATAGGAACGTCTGCTGTTGTCTTGTTTTCTACACTGGGTGGTAAAGTGGAATCTGGTACGGTATTTTTAGGTACACCCTGTAGTGAAGCTTGTACGTTGTCCTCATTTTCCTGGTCTCCGGAGCGTTTCAGATGCACAGGTAGTATAGTGGGTGTCGGGGTCATCATTTTCTCAGCAGCCGGCACATTCCTCGGGACAGGACGCGCCGCCCCGGCATAGGACGTATCTTCGGGTTTCTCCATTTGACGACGTCGGGACGGACAGGTAACGTAAAAATGGTCACTAAGGTCACAGTAACTGCAAGTACGGTCTTGCCCGCTATATGTCACCCAGTATCGTCCGCCACTGATTGTGACGTACGATGGAATCGCACGAGTAAGATTCATTTTGGCGATTTTACGGCCAGTTCTTACTGGATAAATGTGATCACTGGAATACCGTTCATCGTCCAAGGATATTATCTGACCGTACGTACTCAGTACCGGTCGAATGGCGTCATCGGACAGTTCACTCGGGACAACGTGCACTCTAACTATCACGTAATTTGCATCCGCCCACGTAACAAGCACTGGACAATCCCCGTCTTCGTCACTATATTTATATTCTCCGTTTGACTGTAGCAACAACTGTTCACACACTACTTTCGATAGTAGTTTCAGAAAGATACAACGTCTATAATTGTCTACTTCAATACTTACTACTTGTTCCGGTTTCAATTTCATGGTCTTGCTGATCCAATTGTGTATTTCCGTCGAAGTTGGTTTTCTTCGCACTTGACTGAAGTTCAGTTTTAGTGTATTCGATCTCTTGATTACCATGTTGGCAGCGTCGCCGTGGTTCACTTCAACCGGACTCGCGAGTAATACGCGCTACGTGACTTCGAGCTATTAGAGAGACGCGCAAACACAACCGTCTCAGACCACTGCTCGAGCCAGACTGCTCGGCTACGGAGGAGGACATTATTTCAACAATCAAGACACAAAATAAAGTGCATGCTGAAGATAAATTATGTTTCTTTGATTATCAAGTGCATTACGTGGTTAACATCAAGTTTGGATTTGCCCATTATCCAAATATTATTAATTTTGAAAATAGTATTTCAGTTAGTGTAATGTGCCTGAAATTGAATTCCCTATTTTTAACAGTGAACGTGTTTTGCCTCTTCAATTAAAACTTTTAGTTTACAATTTAGTTCATCATACCACCCTGTGTCCTTCTCCCCTGTTTATTTATAGTTATAAATAAAATCCCATTGGAGCATGTAGAAACTTTTCACTGTTCATAAGTCTGTTATTGTTCTCTGCAGCTTTCAATGCAACATTCAGGCACTCTGATCACGTATCCACATAATTTATTATATTTATAAGTTGTTTTAAGCGAAATTCTCCATTTTTATTCTTTCCATATATGATATCAATATCACATTGCAAACAGTTATTAATGGTTTCAATGTCATTTGCTGGGGGAAAAAAAAAGTTTGGTATTACTTTAGATTCGAACATGCAAACGCAAGTATCAAAGTATTGCTTTAGACAGCACTCATGATTTTGAAACCTGGAGAGGTAATAATTTTACGGGAAACGTAAAAGTTGGTGTGTGTTGACAGACTGTAGCTACTGCCATATTAGCACTGACAACTAGGAAGCGTTCTCAATAATCACGTGGCTGCATGTTTTTCACTAATAAATAACTGCGTTTTTGCAACACATACACAAATACATCGTCGCCTCGGAACATCAAATTTTCATCTTTCCTGCTTTCAGATTACCAACATACGAAGTGGCATGCAATTCAAAACGTTTTGCAGAAATCTCAGTTTTATAAATAAGGTTGGATGAAATTAGACCAAAAAAAACAATAATAAATAAATAAAAAAACCTTTCCTTGCGCTGGGCTCAAACTCCGGTTGCCGCATGCTAGTCCGACACGATAACCAACACTCCAAACGAGACAACACGAAACTCTTTCGCAAGTAGTCGACTGAAACGCAAGTTAATTTTCAGATTGATAATTCCCAAGGTATAACATGCCTAAGCAGATGTGTCTTGCATTTTCTGTACTTTCGTTATTTCAGTCGCTTTGGTCTCTCCCTAGGTTAATCACGGCAATAATGAGGAATATTTTTTTGACAAAGATGATAAACAGACACACAAGAATAATCATCCTCGCAAAAAAAGGCCAGAACTCGAGTCTGGAACCTTCGACGCGAGGTGTGTTTCTTGTTCTAACTATATCTGTGTGTTTTCGTTAGATTCATGGTATTTCGTGAGTTGATATGAATGAAGTAAATAAATAAGACAAGTGGGTGGAAGGGACTGGAGAATCGTAGCTACGGAACCATTGAGAAGATATCCATCGCGTAGATAGAGAATCTCTATATCCCCTTGCGATAGAGAACTTATTAGAAGAATGAAAATACAGATTAAACGAACAAATTTGATGTGTAGCCTTTCGTCAAAATGCCTAGAAAACAATATTACATACTTCTTCACTAATAGAAAATAATAAAAAAAATTGTCCTTGGTGGGAATTGAACCTAGACTTCACTGATGAAAGCTCTGTACGCTAACCAACACTCTATCAATAACAACATGTTTTCTTGTTTGCAGTCAGTCTGTTTCCTTCCTCAACACCTGAAGACGAAAATGCATGTTAATTTCTCTCATAATTGTTTCATTGTCTATTAATAGAAACCACGTATGTCACAAAGAGACGCATTCTTTCTGTGAAAAATCCCATCTCTCGCACATCGTGCTTCTCCATTTACTGTTATTTGGAATTTCATTTGGAAGTTAAAACTTAGCTTTGTGTGTTTGTTTTCACGTGCATGTGTGTGAGAAGAGTGGTGTTCACGTGTGTTCGATGTTTTTCTGGGTATTATTTTCGTTCAAAGCATTAATATAATTGTAAAATATGGAATTTACTGTAATGCAAGGAGTGAAAATATAAACCCAGTCCGTCAGGTTCGTTCCCAAACAACATTAAATAATGGAACGTAACGTGGGCCCAGTATTATTCCATGTCGAGAACACGAGACATTACGATCGACAATCTTCATCTCGTATTTCTCTTTGGCATCACTACTCAATTTACATAGATGTATACCCGTGACTGGTATACAAGCCGCAGAATTGCAATGCTGGTTTGGTTGTCTAGTCACAAGGCGCTTGGTGGTCAGACATGGATGGCTTGTTTCAGTGCTTCCTCAATAAGGTCATTACAACCCAGCAGTGTCCGTGACTGTACAAATTACCTTTTACAAATATGTGATAAAAAATTCAAACCCACTGCAAGCATAACAACCAAGCTAATTTTTATATGAAATTTTAGATAGCTTGTTGGGGAGTTGAGAATCCCAACTCAACACAATTATTAATACGCTCGTCATAAAACGTAATAAAACTTCATGAAAAATAATAATAATAATAATAATAATAATAAGTAAATAGTGAGACCACAGCGGAACAACGGACGCTCTTGAAAGATATTTGTGTGAAGAAATAAAAACAGTCATTGTGTGATTTCAAAAATCTCAATTCAATCTCGCTACGAGGTAGCCAATCTAACAAAAAGTTATGGAAATGCTTAGGAATTTCCGGAAACAGCAACAATCTTAAGTGCTCTATATCCAATCCAGCTGACTAGTAGAAAGCTTTGGGCATTTTCAGACACACCACATATATTTAAATGCACAAGGAATAACTGCCATGATAAAGTGCAGGTGTACTATAATGGTGATATTGTTGATTATTCATTTTACAGAAAAGTGTATGAACATGATTCATCTACTGAATTTTCTGGCATGAAAGCTTGCTACAAAGTGACCTCTGCTCATTTGGATCCTAATTCATTCCAACGAATGAATGTAAGACTCGCACTGCAGCTGTTCAGCAGATCTGTGACTAATGGAATAAAATTTTATCGGAGTATTAATGCAGAGGGGTTAGAAGCCAGTGAAAAAACGGAAAATTTCACAAAGGACCTAAACTGCCTGGTTGACGCATTAAATTCATTCACTCCTGCACAGGCACTATATAAAGGATCAGAAGCACATACAACTTTAATAAAAATGGAATGCTGTCCTTAGAGATAATCGAAATTCCTTCGCTTCAGAAAAAAACACTAGAGTCCTTAAGAGTGACTTTTGAAAGTACTTTAGAAGTGTCCGAATATTTGTGGAAGAACAATTACAAGTACGTTTTGACAGGAAAATTTAATCAAGATCCCCTAGAACGTCATTTTGGTATATTTCGGTCGTTCACTTGTGATGATCATCCCTCCACTGTGGATTTTCTGCACTTACATATGATGCAATCAATTTACGTACCAGCAAAACTTGCTTTATTTTCGGGCGGAAACTGTGAATACAGGTCTGAATCTCTTCTGACGTCTTTTGTTAATCAAATGCGAACTCTGGCAAGAGCAACCGAAAATAAAAATCTTTCGGTGAAGAAGCAAGCTGAAAATAAAATAAGGGAAAAAATTTCCGTTGTTGAAGATGAAATTCAAATACCGGACTGGGAAAACAACATACCGAACTTAAATGAACAAAGTGTTGGTAAATAATACTTGGTGTATCATTTGGCAGGATACATAGTGCGCTATATTTCAAAAGTGACGGATTGTAAACTGTGTACAACTTTTCTGCACTTGGAACCAACTAATGTACCTACCTCACTTACGCTAATCCAAGACTATGGTTCGGGCGACGGCTGTAAATACCTTACCTATGCATCGAAGTGTTTATGATGTGCTGTTACGAGTGGAAGAAGTTGTTGCAGAAATATTATCATGTGCTAATAATTTATGGGGTGATATATTTTTTGAGTGTTTGGACAATTTAAATATAATTGCTGTAAAAACTTCGCAATTAGGATGCTGTGAAGATCATGTGCTGCGTACGCTACCTAAACTCCTATTTCACTATCTGAAATGTCGATTTTTCTTCCGCACCAAGGAGATAAGAAAGGAATTAAGTGCCTCGAAGACAGCAAAATCATCTCGAAATTCTCCAAACTATCCAGCTGCTGAGCTCTTTTCCAAACGTAAGTAACATGCATTTTTGTTTCTTATGTAGTTAGTTATGTAAGCAACGCGAGCATCTTCCGCGCCGTCTCAAACGTCACCACTGCCATCTAGGCGGTGGACCACGGCAACTCAGGGAGTGTGCACACTATTCCTTCTATACGCTCTGGTTTTGTTAAAGAATGTGTTACAAACGAAATCTTGTTTAAAAGTCTGACGCTCAAAGTGTTTTAAAACGTGCCAAACCTGACCAGAAACTAATATCGTCTATAATATGTTAATGGACTCACCTGCATCATTACACTTTGGACTGACCTGCAGAATACGTTATTATGGATTGAATCGACTATGAAATTAAGCTGCATTCTTCCTAGCCGAAAACAAAACAATGTCGACAACACGTCAGCGAGTAAATTGGAGAGAGGAATGCTGGGAAATGCGTCGCTGATTACGCCAAACGATTCATTTGCCAGCGGTTGACGAGCGCTGTGCGAAAACAAATGCGCCAATTATTTAACTGCACGTAATCTACTCTGAATATGTCAATTTGAATCGCAGGACTCATATTTCACTCTCCTGTGAATTGGACGCAATTATTTCCTGTCTCGTATTATGTACGCCAGATTTCTGCACGGCCAATGCAGTGTTGCCAACTTCAAATCGATTACGGTCGTCCTTCGCAGCACGTAATACAGGAGGGTTGATCAAAGAGTTTCACGTTAACTCAACTCAACTAATAATGTAAAGATGTTCATTTTTAAAAGGTAGATATAAAGGATTCAATATTAATAAATCATTTAATACGATTAATTAAATAGCCACAGGCAGTGGCGGCGATTGGGTTCCAAAACTTGGGGGGGGGGACAAGAACAGCTTACTTTTCCTTGGTAGATAAGGTTTAGCATAGTTCCATAAAACATACTGTACGTACATAAAAATAATATAGTACTTGCCATAAATGTAATTACATATCCGATGGTGTTATAGATTTGACCAAAAAAAAAACAAACGAAAATTCACAAACGACGTTTGACGGTCCTATATGTATTCGTGACTTGATTGATTGATTTTAGATATTTAGCGTCTTTTTTTCTGCTGATTTTGGCTAATCGCGACAATGAGTATGATATGATGAAATTGATAAATGGACACTCACAAATAACGCCCAGGTCAGGATTCGAACCCGAGACCTCTGGCGTCGTAGCGTTTGAATTGCTTGAATTTTTGTTTTAGGTCAACTTTATGCACAGATAGGGTAATCGGGATTGGACCTACAGTTTAAAGTAGGATCCGAACCACTGTGCAATGTGCCTAACCGGGTACCGAACCCGGGACCCCTACATTAGAAGGTAACTACGCCATAGAGAAGCCCTGACGTCGTAGCGCGCTATGCTAACACCCCACCACGTAGGTTTGCTTATATAGTATATTCGTGTTCGCACACAGAGGGAGTACCACAGTTTATTCACCGGATTAACTCTAGTTTCAGCGGTTCAAACACAGTTTGGCGAAAATATTGAGTCACGTGACCAAAGGAGATTAAATATATCGCCTAATTCTCTACATTGCACGGTATTTTACGCAAGTCACGCAGTTAATGAGTGTGTAAATCGAATGTGCGAGTGTGTCCACAGTGTACCGGGATTCCACGCTCGCCGCAGAGAGAGGCGGAGGGGTATGACGGTCATTTTTCGTAACCGCCAATTCCAATACCACCCGCGTAAAAAAATCCATTCGTAGCAGGTGATCGCGATTAAAATTTACACTTCAATTCGACAAGCCAACGATGCTTTTATTTCGAAATTGCCTCTTTAACAGTATTTCAGAGACCTTGTCGGCATAGGTGATAAAAGTGTAGGGGAGAACTACCCAACATTTGTGCAGTCAACAAATGTAGTATTACTGTGCACTGGCGTACGCAAGATTTTATTTCGGAGGGGGCTGGAATTGTAAAGGTGGATATTGCATACAGGGCTCCGTTCTGGGAGGAGGGAGAACGGAATACACAATAGAATATTTCGAAATTAGCATCTTTAACGTTGGTTTAAAAAGTATCTCAAAGACAAGAAATAGTAATGAGGGTTCATTTTAAGAAGTGGTCTTCAGTTACCACTTTGGATTTTCCCCGATTTTACTGCTTCATTTGAAAATTTTTATTTTTGTGAAAATTTCGGGAGGGGGCTGCAGCCCTATCATCTCCCACACTCCTGCCTTGCGTGCCCCAGGGACCCCATTCAATAACAAACCCAGGATGTCGTAGTCAGTCAACTCACACTATAACCATAGAATGATCTGAGGATCAAGTGCAGGACTAAAAATGGATGTTTATTTCCAATCATCCTTTTATGTTTGTAGGTGAGGTTACATTGTGTGCCTAATGGATCTTATATTAATAGCAATGTAGAATCCACTAAAAACCTAGATATTTGATCCCAAAACCTGGCTCGCTCAAGAAAAGACTCATATCTTGGGATTACCTCACCGCATTTTATTCATAAAAACAGATTGTATGCACAGGTGCTAACTTTTGAAAAACTGGATGGACTCAAACACTTCATTTATAAGTTTACAAAAAAACTCATAAGAATGTATTATGATATGAATGCACACCAACAATGCATCCTTAGCCTACCTATATTTTTTAATCTGTTATTAACTAATTTCAATAAGCACTCTACCACCAATCACGATAACACATATACGTATAATAATTATACATTTTCTGTGCTGAGCACAGAATAAAAGCCAATACGGAGGAAAGTCAAGTAAAAAAGTACAAATTTACACAGATATAATATATAAGATGTAGAATAATATAGTGAGAGTAACATATGTGCATTTCAAGTCACAGTTCTCAACAAGATCTACTACTACGTAATGCTGAGCACATCAATGGCCAGATACACCAACCAAACTCGTCCAATTTCTACAATTAATTCACAACATATCAATATTTAAATTATCCATAAGAGTTTTTTTTTATAATTTATGTAAATGAATTAATCAGTTCATTACATAATTGTATCATATATTATTAGCATAACACGACAAATTATTGGGTGGTCTCAGGCCCCACGAACCCGTAAGTTGGCGCCACGCCACTGTTTGTATGCACAACCAAATAGCAAAATAAATAAATAAAAATACATGGAAATGATCATAGCAAAAGTTTAGCGGTCCTAACCTAACCTAACAACGTAACTTAAACCGTATATGGTGTTGTTTTGGTTTGCTGTGTAAGGTGTCAGGAACCCACTAGTCCCGATTAATCTAACTAACTAACTCACTCTCTAGCCTTCTTAAACCCGAAGATTCATGGCTGCAGCAACACAGGCCTTCCATCTGTCCCTATCTTGAGCATTATATACTCTTTTCCATCCCTATCGATTTCCTTTAGGTCTATCTCAACGTTGTACCTCCATCTTCGTCTTGGTCTCCCTACAGGTCTCTTACGATCAGGTTTCCCAACAAGAATCCTGTAAACTCCTCTTTCCTCTCCCATTCGTGCCACATGGCCTGCCCACCTAAGTCTTCTTGATTTAACTATTCTAATAACATCTGGACATGAATACAAATTATGTAGTTCTAAATTATGTAACCTTCTCCACTAACCTGTCTCCTCATCCCTTTTAGGTCCAAAGATTTTCCTAAGGATCTTATTTCCAAATACTCTCAATTTATGTTCCTCTTAACCTACTAAATTCAAGCCTATTGAAATAGATTTATGATCACACGGTAAATGAAACACTTTGAGAATTTCGATGAAAATCTGTTTAGTTCTTAGTTTAATTAAGCAATAAAGGAGAAAAGTTACATGAACTCACAATGATTGACTGTGCAATTGTACGAATTATTATTCGTTAAAGGACTTTGTCCGCAGATTTTTCATTTCCATTCCCATGTGTGTCTGAGTTGTAAAACCGGAAAATATACTCCAAGACTGATATGCGACACACATTTGTAAATTAACGAAGTAACTTGCATTACACTAATCTTAGATCTTTCTCTTTTTGACAGAAATGTACTACAAAGAAATAATGTAACATCCAATGGTTTATATTGAGTACAAGGGTACAAAATTATTTACAATGTATTTGTGAAATACCAAAATTGAAAAAAGTTACAAAAATTTCAATGATGGATGTACTATTCACTCATGCAATATTTACCATCGTGCATACAACTCTATGTAACTCGAATTGAAGATGTACTAAGTGAATTTAATTTCCAATAGCGTGGAAGTTAGTACGCGATCTTCGAAATGCACATTTTCGACAACGTTTTTCACAATAATGTGAACTTACAAATCACAATCAACATCGGTTTGTGTTAAATAAATGAATTTGTTAGTAATTATAAATCCGACTTACATAAAATGTACATAACAAATCAGTTAGGCTCACTACGTGCTTCGCACTAGTTGAACACATTTTCAAGATATTGATGACTTTTCTTGTGGTACTGTCGGTTAGGTTACGTTTTAGATTTTGAACTTCTTTATTTAGTTAAAGCAGGTAGATAGAGGTTGTTTGTAATCTTTAATTTATTTGCTTCTGAATGCAGACGTGTTTTTCTCCTTTGTAAACGATCGAATATGTTTTCCAACTACGAAACATTGCTTGCAGTTTGTGTATATACCTTCGTCTATATATTTTTCTCTTTTCTGGCAGCATAGTCTTTAGCTTGTTTAGGGCACGACTTCCTCGATTTTTTGGTACTAAAGTACGTAAATTTCTTAAATTAGGTGTAATTTTAGCGATGGCACTGCAGTTGGTTTCAGCATGTTCTTTGGTGGAAAATACAGAATTCTGCTTTCAAATCTCGCACATAGTCTTCTTCACAATAATTGGCACTGCACACTTGCATTTTTTACATTTCGTTTACAAGCATGAATCCACTGTTTACTTACGCAATTATCGACTGGAAATCTATGATATTTTATGTCAGTTCCTTTAGTTTTCTGGTTATAGTTTTCATCGCTTGCTACAGCACAATTAGACATGATTGCAGTTTACAAGTACAAAAATACAATAAAAATAAATCGAACGCTACAAAATCAATAACCTGCTTGTTCCGATTTTTGCGACGTGTTAGTAGCTAAATGTACCCCGCACCAAACTTACTGCACATAGCATCGAGCACCGTCAAACCCGATCCTCCCAGATGACGTAATGCATACGTACTTCACATAGCTACGAGCACCCCCTGCACAAAACGGTTTTGATCGGAGAGCGCAATATACCGATGTGTATACATATAGGTTAGTCAATGACGGGTAGTGAACTTGCATTGGTTAAGAAATTACGTCAGTGAGTTTTTGAGAAACTTGCGTAGATGCCTGGAATTCAAAACATAAAAAAAAAAAAACAATAGAACAGTACAAAAACAATTAAAGATATCGATAAGCACTTTCCCCACCCACCAACTATTCATTTGTATTCTGCTAAACAGGGACGTAGTCAAGATTTTCCCGGTGTGGCCCACCTTCAGCAAAATAAAACTGTATTAAAAAACTTTTAGAGGAAATTTGTAATGAAATGGCAACGATGTATGTGTCACCAAGTGTTTAAACTTTTACTATATTCATAAAATAATGGTTTCGATCATAACATGAATGGATAATTTTAAAACTGTAATTTATAGTTTTTTAAAATTATGTCCGTGACAATAAGTGTCTTGACTTGCTTCAAACACACATTTCGCACTTCTTCTGGTGATTGTGTGTCCACGTGTACAGTCATCATCGTTGGAATGTAGTATTTGAAGAGGAATGAGAGGGAGTTCCCCCCTCAGATTACTAATTTTTGGCACTTGAGGAGGGAACTACATATATAATCAATTGCATATCCCGATGCTTCATTCTTACTGAAAATTTTCAAATGCCTCTATAATCTGCAGCCTATTGCAGTATTCAAGGTAATTGCTTCTTAAATGCGTACTCTGGAGACGAAGGGTGGAACTTCATCTTTCTACTGTAGCAGTGGTGACGGGAAGAGTTGATATTGTTAGTAGTTTGTAGTCATTTATTTATTTCACTGAACAAGTGCTTCCACCACATTAGTCAGATACTCCCGAAATGATTCATTTCTGCTATTCCAATCCGAGGCATTAGCCTGAATAATGGCAAAAGCATGGTTTCCAAGATCAGCACTATACGTGCCATGAGTTCTGCAAACATCGTTAGCGAATAAACCAACATTTTGCATAATTTCGCAAAATATCGGGAATGGCATGGAGAAATGGAGAAATTATGGCACGTCCCCATCATGGCTGATTCAGCTATCGACATTTACGACTGCAATGAGCTTTTAAGCTGAGAAATCTCCCGGTCTGTGACGTTTTGCGTCGCCTAAGCCATTATGGGACCTGCTAATGGACTGAACGGAGAGCACCTCTTCAGCAAGTCAATGCATGAAGCATCTTTGGATATTGCTAAATATTGGTTTTCGACGAAGCAGCGTTAATTGCATTCTACGGATCCTCACTAATCGAAGACAACGAGGCAGAGATGGCGCTCGCGTCTTAGCAATATTGCCAGAATGTTAATCGTTCCAACCTCAAAGCGAAACAGGGGGGATCTTACTAGAAAACCGCTTCCCCAAGGCAATAATGATGTTCAGGTCGATTTCAGACTGCAGGAATTGTGGTTCGGATCCTTTGAAACTTCGGGGAACTTTCTCGGCTGTCTTCTGTGCTGTACGAATTAGAAATGAGTCAATAAGTTTCTTTTGTACACCATACTTGGGCTAGATTAAATTAAGCCGTTATTGTTCTTTCGGATCAAGTGAAATTTCATTCATGTTCTTGAAAGTGACAAGATCTCTAATGAAGTTTATATGGCCGTGTCCGAATCAGCAGCAACCACCGGCCAAAGTGCCTTTCTATCCGTGGAACCGCTGTTCGGACACGTTAGAGTGTCCTAATTCGCGACCGTGACAAACTCGCGAACTAAAGTGGACAGTATATTTTTCATCTCCTCTCGCTTACTCACTTCGTGGTTAACCCGAGAGTTCGAAATACGACGCAAAACAAGCGAAGTAGGAAGAAAGAAACAAGAAAACACATTTACTTATTTCATGTTAAAGATTATTAAGTTCAGTGTTGTTAAATGGGACGAGGGTCGATTGCACCGCTAGCATAACATTTCAATCAAACGACTGGGCGAATTGCACCCGACTTCCTCGTGTACAAACAAGCTAGTTGCACCGGTTCCGGATACATGACGTCATATTGGTAACTGGCTACGTTGGTCATTCGGTCTGCTATATTTCAATCATGAGGATGTTGCTGATTGTTTTGTAGAGGATTTCATGTCGGAAATTCCTCAGGATGAAAAGTTGGAAAAATACACTGACTACTTGGTAGATACATACATTTCGGAAGATGCCAAATTTCCACCAATACTATGGGCTTCAGATAAAGTAGACGGAGAGAGAACAACTAATGTTTGTAAATCGTTTCGCGCGAAATTCAATTCCAATTTCAGTGCATCTAATCCAAATATTTATGCCTTTATTGAAGTGATTAAGCAGACCCAGGTAGATGTATATGCTTCAAAAAATAGTGCAGATGTCACAAAGCAACATAGTAAATTTCTGAAACAGAGAATAGAAAATATGGAAAAGATGAAGCAGAAATATAAGAATAAGGAACTAACACGATTTGATTTCTTAAAGGCTATTTCCTACTACAGTTCAAAGAAGGATAAGAAGAAATAAAATTGAAACATAGAGGTAAAATTAGACAAAGGAAACTCATCCGCAAATTTTTAAACACGCCATGAGCTTTTAGCTATGACAGTCCTAAGCCTGTGAAAAGTGTGAAGGGAAAATTAGCGGAGAAAGGGTAAGCGGTGCAACTTACCTCTTGGTCCGAAGGGTTTAGTGGTGCAACTGACCCCTTGGTTCGAAGAGTTTAGCGGTGCATCTCGCCCATTTAGGTGTTCTCGGGGTGCAACTAACCTTCACCCGTTAAATGTTCTTTGGTAACTTGTGACAAATTGAATGTTGCTAAACTGCTTACGACAAGAGAGGAGAGAGATACACAATGAACCAAAGCTGAAGAGGAGAAAGCAGAGAAGAAAAACAAAAATAAACTTTGAAGCAGAGGTTGAGAAGAAAATCGGCAAATGAAAAACACAGAAAAGTAAAATCAGAAAAGGAGAAAGAGAATAAAATGAAGGAGAATAGAAGAAACACAATAAGAAACTGATAGTAAATTGTGAAAACAAAATACAGATGATGCAAACGGAGGGGGAGGGGTAATGAACGTTGTCACTCATTGTGCCATGACAATTTGCTTGACGTTTCTCTATCATTCATTGATATCTTAATAAGGGGTGGCACAAAGACCGAGAGAGCCTTTCAAAAAAAATCTAGACGACAATAAGACCAGATTCCTCAAGAATTTATGTCCGAGTTTCTCGGTCTCGTTCGACATTTGAAATCGAAAATGACTTTCAATGAAACTTATGCAGACATACCACGGCTGTATCTACCTGATCTAATTTATAGATGAGTCATATATTTTGCCTCTAGTAATTGGAAAGTCAGTGGAAACTGTTTGTGACGAAAGTTTGTGTGGTGACGAGCTTACATTTTATATCTCGAGACGATATTCTGCTGCCAAGCCTCGTCTCGAATCACCATCCGTAACCTGTTCCGTCATGCTCAGAAAAGCTAATCAGTACGGGATTTGCATTTGAAAATAGGACCCGAACCACTCCACAATGTGCCTCCACTGTGGATCAAACCCCTTGATTACAAGATGACAACGTTACCACTGCGCTATCGGAGAGGTGTACATGTTTGGCACAAATTACCTTTTACAAATATGCGATAAAAAAATTCAAACCCACTGCAAGCATAACAACCAAGCTAATTTTTTTTATGAAATTTTAGATAGCTTGTTGGGGAGTTGAGAATCCCAACTCAACACAATTATTAATACGCTCGTCATAAAATGTAATAAAACTTCATGAAAAATAACAATAATAATAATAAGAAGTAAATAGTGAGACCACAGCGAACGCTCTGGAAAGATATTTGTGTGAAGAAATAAAAACAGTCATTGTGTGATTTCAAAAATCTCAATTCAATCTCGCCACGAAGTTCCTGTGTTCGAGTCTCAGCTTGGGCAGGGTGTTTATTGTGTTCCTTCACCAATTCCATGTAATCATGGCTCTTCCTCATTGTCGCGACTATCCAAAAGTGGCAGAAAAGCGACGCTAAATAGCATATATAGAAAATTTAAGTACAAAAATCTTAACGTATTGTTATGGTCTACATTTAGTGTCAATAATAATTTTATCTATTTATTTCCTATCACAAAATAGTGAGTACATACAGGTTTTTTGTTCACAGATAAATCGAGAAGTGAAAGGCATCTCCTCACTGTCAATGACGTATTTTGAAGTATACAATGGAACAGTTTTATTAAAGAATGTCTTACAAACAAAATCTTGTTTAAAATTCTGACGCTCAAAGTGTTTTAAAATGTGCCAAACCTGACCAGAAACTAATATCGTCTATAATATGTTAATGGACTCACCTGCATCATTACACTTTGGACTGACCTGCAGAATACGTTATTATGGACTGAATCGACTATGAAATTAAGCTGCATTCTTCCTAGCCGAAAACAAAACAATGTCGACAACACGTCAGCGGGTAAATTGGAGAGAGGAATGCTGGGAAATGCGTCGCTGATTACGCCAAACGATTCATTTGCCAGCGGTTGACGAGCGCTGTGCGAAAACAAATGCGCCAATTATTTAACTGCACGTAATCTACTCTGAATATGTCAATTTGAATCGCAGGACTCATATTTCACTCTCCTGTGAATTGGACGCAATTATTTCCTGCCTTGTATTATGTACGCCAGATTTCTGCACGGCCAATGCAGTGTTGCCAACTTCAAATCGATTACGGTCGTCCTTCGCAGCACGTAATACAGGAGGGTTGATCAAAGAGTTTCACGTTAACTCAACTCAACTAATAATGTAAAGATGTTCATTTTTAAAAGGTAGATATAAAGGATTCAATATTAATAAATCATTTAATACGATTAATTAAACAGCCACAGGCAGTGGCGGCGATTGGGTTCCAAAACTTGGGGGGGGGGACAAGAACAGCTTACTTTTCCTTGGTAGATAAGGTTTAGCATAGTTCCATAAAACATACTGTACGTACATAAAAATAATATAGTACTTGCCATAAGTGTAATTACATATCCGATGGTGTTATAGATTTGACCAAAAAAAAAAACGAAAATTCACAAACGACGTTTGACGGTCCTATATGTATTCGTGACTTGATTGATTGATTTTAGATATTTAGCGTCTTTTTTTCTGCTGATTTTGGCTAATCGCGACAATGAGTATGATATGATGAAATTGATAAATGGACACTCACAAATAACGCCCAGGTCAGGATTCGAACCCGAGACCTCTGGCGTCGTAGCGTTTGAATTGCTTGAATTTTTGTTTTAGGTCAACTTTATGCACAGATAGGGTAATCGGGATTGGACCTACAGTTTAAAGTAGGATCCGAACCACTGTGCAATGTGCCTAACCGGGTACCGAACCCGGGACCCCTACATTAGAAGGTAACTACGCCGTAGAGAAGCCCTGACGTCGTAGCGCGCTATGCTAACACTACACCACGTAGGTTTGCTTATATATATTCGTGTTTGCACACAGAGGGACTATCACAGTTTATTCACCGGATTAACTCTAGTTTCAGCGGTTCAAACACAGTTTGGCGAAAATATTGAGTCACGTGACCAAAGGAGATGAAATATATCGCCTAATTATCTATATTGCACGGTATTTTACGCAAGTCACGCAGTTAATGAGTGTGTAAATCGAATGTGCGAGTGTGTCCACAGTGTGTCGGGATTCCACGCTCGCCGCAGGGAGAGGCGGAGGGGTATGACGTCATTTTTCGTAACCGCCAATTCCAATACGACCCGCGTAAAAATCCATTCGTAGCAGGTGATCGCGATTAAAATTTACACTTCAATTCGACAAGCCAACGATGCTTTTATTTCGAAATTACCCCTTTAACAGTATTTCAGAGACCTTGTCGGCATAGGTGATAAAAGTGGTGGGGAGAACTACCCAACATTTGTGCAGTCGACAAATGTAGTATTACTGTGCACTGGCGTACGCAAGATTTTATTTCGGAGGGGGCTGGAATTGTAAAGGTGGATATTGCATACAGGGCTCCGTTCTGGGAGGAGGGAGAACGGAATACACAATAGAATATTTCGAAATTAGCATATTTAACGTTGGTTTAAAAAGTATCTCAAAGACAAGAAATGGTTATGAGGGTTCATTTTAAGAAGTGGTTTTCAGTTACCACTTTGGATTTTCCCCGATTTTACTGCTTCATTTAAAACTTTTATTATTATTGTGAAAATTTCGGGAGGGGGCTGCAGCCCCATCATCTCCCCCACTCCCGCCTTGCGTACGCCAGGGACCCCTTTCAATAACAAACCCAGGATGTCGTAGTCAGTCAACTCACACTATAACCATAGAATGATCTGAGGATCAAGTGCAGGACTAAAAATGGATGTTTATTTCCAATCATCCATTTATGTTTGTAGGTGAGGTTACATTGTGTTCCTAATGGATCTTATATTAATAGAAATGCAGAATCCACAAATAACCAAGATATTTGATCCCAAAACCTGACTCGCTCAAGAAAAAACTCATATCTTGGGAGTACCTCGTCGCTTTTTATTCCTAAAAACAGATTGTATGCACAGGCGCGAACTTTTAAAAACCTGGATGGGCTCAAACACTTCATTTATAAGTTTACGAAAAATCTCATAAATCCCCCCTTCCATGTATTATGATATGAATGCACACCAACAATGCATCCTTAGCCTACTTATATTTTTTAATCTGTTATTAACTAATTTCAATAAGCACTCTACCACCAATCACGATAACACATACATAATAATTATACATTTTATGTTCTGAGCACAGAATAAAACCCAATGCAGAGAAAAGTCAAGTAAAAAAGTACAAATTTACACAGATAAAATATATAAAATGTAGAATAATATAGTGAAAGCAACATATGTGCATTTGAAGTCACAGTTCTCAACAAGATCTACTACTACGTAATGCTGAGCACATCAATGGCCAGATACACCAACCAAACTCGTCCAATTTCTACAATTAATTCACAACACATCATTATTTAAATTATCCATAAGAGTTTTTTTTATAATTTATGTAAATGAATTAATCAGTTCATTACATAATTGTATCATATATTATTATTATAACACGACAAATTATTGGGTGGGCTCAGGCCCCACGAACCCGTGTAAGTTGGCGCCACGCCACTGTTTGTATGCACAACCAAATAGCAAAATAAATAAATAAAAATACATGGAAATGATCATAGCAACAAGTTTAGCGGTCCTAACCTAACCTAACAGTTGGGCTGGAAAGTTCGTAGGGTGACTCATAGATGGCGTTACTAGAATTAAATCCATGTGATTTTTACTTAGTACTAACCTTCAAAAGATACGTGTATACATTTCACAGCTGCCGGATAATTAGTTCGTGAGATATAGCATTGTGAGTGAAGCAGCTTTTGTTATTGTGAAAAAATGGATAAAAAAGAATTTCGTGTGTTAATAAAGCATTGCTTTTTGGCGAAAAAAAATACTGTTGAAGCCAAGGCTTGGCTTGATAAACATTATTCGGACTCTGCACCAGGAAAATCAACCGTTGAGAAGTGGTTTGCTAAATTTAAACGAGGCGAAATGAGCATCGAAGACGATGCACGCAGTGGACGCCCCAAAGAGGCTGTTACCGACGAAAACATCAAAAAAAGTCCACAAAATAATTTTAAATGATCGTAAAGTGAAGTTGATCGAGATAGCTGAGACTTTAAAAATATCAAAAAAACGTGTTGGACATATTGTGCATGAATATTTGAACATGCGAAAGCTGTGTGCAAAATGGGTGCCGCGCGTGCTCACAATCGATCAAAAGCAACAACGTTTTGATGATTCGGAGTAATGTTTAGCGATATTCAACCGTAATAAAATTGCTTCCCCATTCTCCATATTCTCCAGATCTGGCCCCCAGTGACTTTTTCCCGTTTGCAGACCTTAAAAGAATGCTCGCTGGAAAGAAATTTAGCACTGATGAAGAGGTAATCGCCGAAACTGAGGCCTATTTTGAGGCTAAAGAGAAATCGTACTATAAAAATGGCATCGAAAAATTGTAAGACCGCTATAATCGTTGTATCGCCCTCGAAGGCAACTATATTGAATAATAAAATCGAATTTTGTCAAAAAAATATTTTTTACTATGTTAGCCTACGAACTTTTCAGCCCAACTGTTAACAACGTAACTTAAACCGTATCTGGTGTTGTTTTTGTTTCCTGTGTAAGGTGTCAGGAACCCACTAGTCCCGATTAATCTAACTAACTAACTAACTCTCTAGCCTTCTTAAACCCGAAGGTTCATGGCTGCAGCAACACAGGCCTTCCATCTGTCCCTATATTGAGCAAGATCTATATACTCTTTTCCATCCCTACCGATTTCCTTTAGGTCCATCTCAACGTTGTCCCTCCATCTTCGTCTTGGCCTTCCTACAGGTCTCTTACGATCAGGTTTCCCAACAAGAATCCTGTAAACTCCTCTTTCCTCTCCCATTCGTGCCACATGGCCTGCCCACCTAAGTCTTCTAATAATATCTGGACATGAATACAAATTATGTAGTTCTAAATTACGTACCCTTCTCCACTCACCTGTCTCCTCATCCCTATAGGTCCAAAGATTTTCCTAAGGATCTTATTTTCAAATACTCTCAATTTATGTTCCTCTTTCAATGTAAGGGACCAAGTTTCCCACCCATATAATACTACAGGGAAAATTATTGTTTTATATTTTAACTTTTAGTTTCTTAAATATTAAACGAGAAGACAAAAGATTATGAAGAGAGGAGTAACATGCATTTCCTGAATTAAGCCTACTCTTTATTTCCACTTTAATATAATTTTCATTTGTTAATATTACTCCTAAGTATTTGAATTCGAAAACTGGTTCAAGCGAGTTGATATCAATAATTAGATTTTGATTATTACCTAACACTTGGTTTCGGCCTGTAAGCACATATTTAGTTTTCTCTGTGTTAACTCCAAAACATATCTCTTGAGCAGTTTTGAAAAATATTTTAGCATTATTCTTAATTGTATTTATATCATCCCCTAATAAGTTTACATCATCTGCATATGCTAACAACTGAGTCACACCATTTAATTTTAGTCCTTCGTTAGTTTCTTTTACCTTCCTAACAGCATATTCTAAGGCAAAATTAAAGAGCAATGGAGATAATGCATCTCCTTGTTTTAACCCATCATGAATTGTAAATTTGTCAAGACACATTAATACCCACACGAATTTTACTTTCTGTTTCACTGGTCCATACTTTTATCATACTAACAAGCTTCTTAGGTATTCCAAACTCTACTAATATATTATATAATTTATCTCTTTTGGCCGAATCATATGCTTTTTTGAAATCAATGAATAGCTGATGGACATTTTGATTATATTTCCACTTTTATTCAAGTGTCTGTCTAATGTGAAAAATTTGATCTGTAGTTGATCTGTTACGTTTAAATCCACATTGATAATGACCTATAATTTCATTAGCATATGGGGTTAGTCTTGTTAATAGAATGTTAGATAATATTTTCTATGTTGTTGAGAGTAGAGAAATTCCACGGTAATTATTGCAGTTCAGTTTATCACCTTTTTTAAACACAGGAACAATTATGGATTGTTTCAACTGTCGAGGGATTTCTTCTTTATTCCATATTAAACAAATTAATTTATGAATTTTACATATTAACGAATTCCCACCATATTTAATTAACTCAGCTGGTATTAAATCAATGCCAGGTGCTTTGTTATTCTTTAGCCTGTTAATAGCATCTTTAACTTCAGTCAAGTTAGGTTCTGGAACTAAAAGTTCTGCTGTGTGCACTTCATTTACTTCTGATTTATCTCCTACATGAACATTTAAAAGGTCATTAAAGTAGTTCTTCCATCTATTTAGAATATCGCTTGTGTCAGCTTGAAAATCACCGTCTTTATCTTTTATCAAGTTTACTTAAGGTTTCCACCCCTTTCTAAATCCATTTACATCTTTATATAAATCTCTGATATTTTTGTTTTTGCTGTTGGTTTCAATTTCGTTAATTTTGCTTTTCATGTAATCTCTTTTTTTTACTTCTAAACGTGCGGTTAACTTCTCGCTTTATTCTATTAAAATTGCTTAGATTTGTATCATCAGAGTTATTTAACCACCTAAATCTAGCCTGATTTCTTATTTCTATTAGATTATGACATTCGTTATGAAACCATGGCTTACTTTTTCTTGGTTTATGTTATCCTACACTTTCTTTAGCTGCTGATTCTATTGCATTACGTATGTGCTCCCAATTCTTATTTACCTCTGTTTCATTTATATTTTCTTCATCATTTAAATCCTGCAAAACATCAAATCTATTTGACAGTTTAATTTGGTAATCCTTCTTAATTCTTTCATCAGCAAATTTTCCTGTATTAAATTTTAGAACTTTTAGATTTTGTTGCTTATGACTTATCACTGGGAGTCTTTCTCTTAATTTAGCAATTACTAAATAATGGTCACTGGCACAGTCAGCACCTCTATGTGTACGAACGTCAATTATACTAGTATGCGTTCTCTTATCAATGAGAATATGCTCTATCTGATTATGAGTTTTACCATCTGGAGAAGACCAGGTATATTTATGGATATCTTTATGTTTAAAAGTGGTACTTTTCACAATTGAATTCTTTGAGGTTGCAAAAGTAATCAATCTTATACCATTATCATTACCTAATTCATGAAGACTTTCTTTAACAATCGTGGGTTTAAATGTATCTTCTTTGCCAATCTGTGCTGAGAAAATTTATCAAAGACCTGTTCTAACTCTGCATAAAAATCATCTTTAGTATTATCATCTTTATATTCCGTTGGTGCATGTATGTTTATTAAAATAACTTTACACCACCTGCCCTGTAAAACTGCAAATGATATTCTATTATTAATAAATTCTACTGTTTTAAGAGCCGAGATAATTCTATTATTTATGAAAAAGCCTGTTCCAAAATTATGATTTTCAGTACCACCATAGAAAAAAGTATAATTTTTAGTTTTACAATTCCCTTCTCCTGGCCACCTAACTTCCTGGACAGCTACTACATCTAATTTATACTTAACTATCTCATTAACTGTACACTGGGATTGAGTCTGTGGTTACAGATGTGATTGTGTAAGTGATTTGTTGCAAAGATAATTTTGTGTTCTAAGTTAGAATTTGAGACTTTATAGTTTACTGTTTGAATATTAGTGTCGTTCGGAGCGAATTTACAATATAGAGAGTCTCCAATTTTGTTAATTTTCAGTATACTAACTAATTTTGGCCTCCAAATGACGAATCTGTTGTAAAAAACCGGGGGTCAAGTCCGAAATTTGAAAAAAAGCAGATTGAATTTTTTTATATATATAGGTGTATATGCGTAGTTTTACGAACGAAAATGTCATTGTTTCCAACGACACCGTTCTTTTACACGAAAATGATTTATGATGTTCAATTCTAGTACGAACCCTATTTTTTCGATGAATTTAGGGATGAAATGAGTGCTAATGAAACCTAACCTAACAGGCCTAACCTAACCTCATGTGAATGGTTCGTGGGGCTACCCGTGGATGGTTTTTGGGGCTAACGTCAATGGTTTGTGGGGCTACCTGTGGATGGTTTGTGGGGCTAACGTCAATGGTTTGTGGGGCTACCCGTGGATGGTTTTTGGGGCTAATGAACAATGTTTCATCAAAATCTATAATTTCCAGACGTGACCCCCGGGTTTTTTACAACAGATTCGTGATTAGGAGGCCAAAATTAGTTAGTATACTGAAAATTAACAAAATTGGAGACCTTCTCTATATTGTAAATTCTTACCTGTCGTTCTAAATATATGTGCGACAATGTGAACATTAATTCATGAAAAAATCTAAAGGCCGTAAAACCAAATTTGCTGGATACAAAACCAGCCGAATCCAACATGGACACTGACATTAGTGCCATGGAACTTTCCAGCAACGTGGAAATCATAACTTCTGTAGAAGAAGTTAATAAGTTGAATTCTCAGTGTAATAATATAGATTACACCAAACAAATTAGTAAATCAAGTTTCAAAAAAGTTTATGAGCAACAGGTATTGAAGTACAGAAGTAATCATTTAGGTCCGTATGAAATATTTGTGAAATCTAAACATCAGGATGCCTCAGGTGGAAATGGCAAAGGAAACATTGGTCAACTTCACATTTTAAAATTAGGCCAAATAATCAGCAAAGAAAATATTAGAGGTTTGAAAGAGATAGATAGCCTTGGGAAAAATCTAGCTAGACTTACATTTACGACATCTAATTATGCAAATGATTTCCTTTCGAATCCATTACTGTTACAGAATAATTGGGAAGGTTTTGTTCCATCTCACCGAGTACGAAGAATGGGAATTATGAAAGATGTACATCAGTCAATAAGTGAAGATGAAATTTTGCAAAATATAAATTCATCAACAGCCAAAGTAATAAAGGTAAATCGCATTGTGAAGTATAAGTACGAGGAGGGTACTCGCGTTGCTGTTCCAACTCGAACGGTAATTGTAACATTCGACTCGCAATCCTTACCACAATATGTCACACTGTTTTACAAAAAGTTTGATATTGATAGGTACATTCCCTTGATTAAACAGTGCACTAATTGTTTTTATTATGGGCACTTCAGGGCTAATTGCAAAAGTAAATTAAAATGCAAAAGCTGTGGTGAGAATCACGAATCGTCCTCTTACACAAATAAGATCAAGTGTTTCCATTGTAATCAGGAGCACACTGCAATTGACAAAAACTATCCTGAAAAACAACGCCAAAAGGAAATAATCAAAATTATGACAGTTCAGAATGTTACGTTTAACGAAGCTATGAAGAAAGTCCCAAAAATTAACAATATGTATGGATATGAACAGATATCTACTGGCCATGTTCAGGAAATAGAAAAGACAGTAATGCCATTTACATATGCTTCGATATTAACAATTCGAGTAGCACCTCATATCATAATAATATAATACAAGATCAATACAGTGTATATAATAAAAGGCCATTGTACAGTTCAAAGAAAGCTGGAAAATATTTGAAAGAGACTGAGTCTTCTCAAGGAAAACGCCAGAAATCTTCTCAAACATTGAAACCATTTGGACAAAATGAATATGAAAAGAGAATGACAAACCCTGATTATTCTTTGTCAGGACTCGAAAAGACAATGCTCCGGATTTGTCGACAACATGCCAACAAAATAAATTATTTGTTCTTGCAGAGGCGGCTCAAGCTATCCAGCCAAATCGGGCACAAGAACAAAATTCTACAAAATTCCTAAATAATTTTTCATTATTTTTAGAACAATTATGTAGCCTAGCAGGGACTTCGACATTGAACGTTAACCAGGACTGGACTTGCATTGCTACAAGTATTTTGCAATACTTATTTCAACAACCAGCATGCCAGACAAAGTCTTGAAAATATTACAATGGAATATACGAAGTTTAATTCCTAATAGACATAATTTACAACATATTTTATCTTATTTTTCTGCAGATGTCCTTCTTATACAAGAAACGTGGTTGAAAACTGACTCAACATTGAAGTTTAAAGGTTACAATTGGATAAGAGATGATCGTTTAGATGGATACTGTGGTTCAGCTATAGGTGTTAAAAGAAATATACAGTATGACATTATTTTGTTTCAAAATATAAACAGTCAAATTCAGATTACAGGTGTTCGGATTGCTGATACGTCTTATGTATCAATTTACTGCCCTCCCACAGTGCACCTCCCTGTTACAGTGTGGCAGAATATCGTTGGGCAGCTTCCACCAAACACTTCATTTGTGCTGGCAGGGGACATTAATGCACACCACCCTATGTGGGGCTGTTCTCTAACTGATCGATCTGGTAAAGATTTGTATAATTACTTGCAAGATTCCTCAGCTGTATTACTCAACGACGGTACACCTACAATAATCTCAAGACCTAATGAACAGTCGAGTGCTCCAGACATATCTATTTCCTCAAATGATATAGCTTCAAAAATCCATTGGAGTGTATTAGAGAAGTGTTAAAACAGTAATCACATGCCAATTATGATAACCTTTCAACATAATAAAAATATAACGTGGTTTACTATGAGCTCAGAACAAAACAATAGTCACAGGGTGTATCAAAAAGAATCATCGGATTTCAAAAGTCTAGATTTAGGAAACCAATGAACATAGAACCTTGCAGTAAATTGTAAACTGCTTGTGAGAATATAAAGTTTTACTTACATAATTTTTACAAATGCTCAATATACCCACCTCTGGATGCACGGCATACATCCACACGATAGTCAAATTCATCCCCCATACTTGAGCGAACATGTCTGGTGTTGCTGCAATCTCTGCTGCTGTTATGCGGTTTCAAAGATCGTCCACAGTTCTTGGAAGGGGGTACATACACGGAGTCTTTCACAAACCCCCACAAGAAATCGGAGACTGTGAGATCTGGCGAAATCGCTTGGCAATGGTGTCATGTCAAATCGGTAGACCCCCTACAGCCGATCCAATGTTGAGGAAGCTCATTGTTAAGAAGATGCCAGTGGGGTGGTGCTCAAAGTAAAACTTATTATAAGTAAAACTTTATATGCCAACATGTATTTTACAGTTTACCGCAAGCTCCTATGTTTATTGGTTTCCTAAATATTGCCTTTTGAAATCGGATTATTCTTTTTGATACACGCTGTATATTACAAGAAGGGTTGAATGGCAGAAATTCTCCGGAAATGTAAACAATGCAATAAAGAATGAATTGTTGAAACAAGAAGTATCGTATGACACATTGGTGTCTCTCATTCGACAAGAACAAATAAATGCAACAGTATCTAATTTTGCGCCCGACCCTGTGGCCGAGTGGTTAGCACATCGCGCTGCGACGCCAAGGGTCCCGGGTTCGAATCCCGGTCGGGCTTGGTTGTTTGTGAATGTCCATTCATCAATTTCATCATTTCATCACTCATCCCCATCTTCGCAAATTAGCCTAGAGGCACAAAACGCGAAGTAAAATAAACTAAATCAATCAATCAAGTATCTAATTTTGGATCTAGAAGAAAAGTGACTCCGTGGTGGACAACGGATTGCCAGAAATGGGTAAACGAACGACAAAAAGCATACATAAATTATAAGGAGAATCCTACCATCAATCATCTTATTAGATATTAAGAAATTGCAGCAAAAACTCAGAGGTTCCTAAAGAAATCAAAATCATACTTTTGGAAGTCATTAACATTAACTAAAGATTCTTCTATTTCAGTGACTTGGAAAATAATAAGAAGTATGTCCAATAATAATACTTGTCATTATTTTAGAGGAGATATCAATTCAGCCTGGATAAAAGAATTTCACCGCAAGTTGACACCAGATACGGTTGAAACTAATCTTTGTCAATTGTTAAACTCTATGAAATATCCAGAAACATCCACGTTAGAATCGCTATTCACTATGGATGTATTAGAATATGTTGTTCATAAACGAAAGAAAACGTCTCCGGGTTTAGATGGTATTACATACGAATGTATTCAACACTGGCCTTTGAATGGATATGACATTTTACTAAATACATACAATTCAATATGGAATAGTGGAAAAATTCCATCACAGTGGAAAGAAGTGGTGATAATACCCATATTAAACCAGGTAAACAATCAGGAATACATACGAACTATAGACCTATTGCAATGTCATCATGCCTTGCTAAATTATATGAACATTTAATACTGAACAGACTCACATGGTGGGTCGAATATAATCAGAAATTACCGAAACATCAGATGGGATTTAGGAAAGGAACTGGAACAGTAGATGTATTAGCGACACTAATTTTAGATATATGGCTATCTTTCATACGGCGGGAATTTTGTATCGTAATTTTTCTCGATCTAAGTAGCACCTATGATTCTGTCCTTCCAAATATACTGTTACAAAAATTGGAGAAAATGAACGTTCCACGTAATTTTATAAAAATTATTCTTGAATTTTTATGGACACGTAAGTTGTACATTCGATATGGAGGACAGTTATCCACCGCACGTTATACACATAAAGGTCTACCACAAGGGGCAGTGCTGAGTCCCATGCTATTTAATATGTACACGGCAGATTTAGGCTCAAAAATTCTTCAACACACTCGTCTATTACAATATGCAGATGATATTATTATATACACTAGTAGTAAAAATATTGAAGAAGGGGTTCAAAAAATTCAAAAATCTCTGGATGAATTATCATCATGGTGTGATATCAATGGAATTGAAGTAAATCCAGATAAGTCTTCGGTGGTAGTTTTTAATAAGAAGAGATCTCATTCATGCATATCAATAAATATAAATGGAAAAACTATTAGTCAACAAAGAAGTCATAATTTTTTGGGACTTATATTAGATGAAAAACTTGAATGGAAGTCACAAGTAGAACTGGCACAATGTAAGGGATCTCAAGTGTTTAACATAATAAAAATGTTGACAGTTAAGAAAAAGTGGGGTGCTGATCCTAAATTATTACATCAGATCCATAAACAGATGCTAAACTCAAGACTAGAGTATGGTTCCTTTATGTGCAATGATAATCTAAGTTGGGCTTTTAACACGCTATCTTCTATCCAATATAGCAGTTTATCCAGGATTTATGGCCTTTGGAAAGGAACTCCAAAACAAGCAACTTTCGTAGAAGTGGGAGATCCACCATACAAACTTAGAGTTAAATATCTTGCGAGTAAATTTTTACTTAAGAAAATTGCCAACACGACATCTCCGATCATACCAAAACTTCAATTGTTAGACTCTTTGATGCTCAACAGACGTACAGCAAAATATAAATCCAGATTACCTATAATATATTATGCTTATAAGGACATTAATAAATTTCAAGCTAATATTATTCGTTTACCTAATGCACCATGCTTCATGACAGACTACTTTAATATGATATCTCCCATGAGGATTCATTTTCCTGCCTACCCAAGTAGAGTTTTCAGGAAGACAATCCCTACAATTTCAAATAATATATATCAAGACTACATACATTCAAAATTACAATGTGAATATCACATATATACAGATGCTTCAAAATCAACGTCTGGAAAAACAGGAGCAGCATTTTACTGTGATAATTCTGCAGAATTCAAAATTTTTCCTTTGCCATCGTATCTGTCCATTTACACTGCAGAAGCTTTTGCAATACGACAGGCATTGCTTTATGTACAAAAGAAGAAGTTAAATTCAGTTCTAATTGCAACCGATTCAGCCTCTGTGCTAAATTCTTTACAGTTTGCATCATGGTCATGTCATACGGAATGGTACATTGTTAACATCAGATTACTCACACTGAAATTAACGAGATTGGTATATGATATCAACTTTATTTGGACACCTAGACATTCTTTAATAGAAGGAAATAATATAGCAGATACTTTGGCAAAATATGCAGCGAATCAAACAATCCAACGGCCGCTTTCAATAAAGATTCCGTCCGTAGTTTTGGAATCACACACTAGAAAAATACTATTTACTGACTGGCAAAGCTTGTGGACAAATACTGGCACTCAATGCGGTAAGGCCTACTATTCTATACAAGAAAGAATTCCAAAGGAATGTTGGTTTAAACAGATTCAACTCTCCCGAAGTTCCCTCACAACTATAATGCGCTGCAGGTTAAATCACACTATCGCCGCAGCTCACCTTTACAAGAAGAATTTAGTGACTTCACCAGTTTGTTTGTGCAATGAATATACTGCAACTCCAAACCACATTATATTTCAATGCAAACTTTATGAAACTTACAGAGAACCATTTTTTACAGGAATTGTACAGGAGTGGACATCAAGCGCCACTGACACTGCCTTGTTTACTGACTTCACCTTCATCCTCGGTAATCTATATTCTTACAAAATATCTTAATAAGTCTAATATAATTCTGTAAAAGTGTAATGAAATTTGGAAACTATTTATTATGAAAGGAATAATTTGAGTAAATATTATGTGCATACATGTATATACGTAATACCAATTGATAAATTGTTAACTGGTGCATGGATTTTGTCCACAACCAATAAATATTTTATATAAAAAAAACTGTACACTGAAATGCCCCAGGCCGGTAAAGGCTCAGAACATTCCAGGTGCCTAATTTAATATCCTTATTCCTAATGTAGATATTATCCTTAGTCCAGGGACCTCCCAAAGTAGTCCCCGCCCGGAGATCCGAATGGGGGACTATTTTACCTTCGGAATATTTTACCTTAGGAACATCCATGGCTTCATATTGCTGTTTCTTGACATGTCTTTTTACAGTGCAGAGTTGTCAGCTCTACGCCTAACCCCCAATATGAATGGAGGACCGCACCTGTCGATGGTCAGCGGATCCCTCGAATCTAGCTGGGAGGATCACATTGTAGTTAATTTTGCTTTTATGATTAACCTATCAGATCATAAAGTGAACTTAAAAAAAGCTTTACTTTTTGTTCAGATTGCAATACGTCCTGTATTCCACAATTTGTTTGATATCCTGTAAAGTAAAGTACGAGTATATGTTTTATATTAAGTATTGTTCTAATGTAATATACGAAGTATGTAATAGAATGTAACTATAAGGTATAGCCTATACTATTGTTGTGTGTTTGCGCGTAAAAGATCGTTTTTATATTTTCGGTCAGTGTATGTCCTGTAATTTAAAATGAGTAATATAGCAACCGTACTTTTTGCCTACCTTGCATGAAGGTATACAGCTCTTGTTAGTCTGAAAGTGTTTTTGGCACGTGCCGTAACACATTAACTCAAATCGTCAGTTAGCAGACAAGTTTCAAGAAATTGATGTCCATTTCTTACATGATAGTATACTTCAAATCACTTAGGAAATGCACAGTAATTCACAAATGTTCCACATTACCTGTTGCGATGCTTCTTACGAACTCTTTGCAAGTTGCACAAGTTACTTCGTTGTCGAGGTCGGTTATCGAAAATAATGTTACAATATCTCACAACTCTCAAGCAATTTTCCCCGCTTCCATAAGTTACAATGGTTGTCAATGATACAGATCATTGATTGCGTGCGATAGGTTGCCACAAACTACGAAAATATTTATAGTTACACTGACGGACGTTCTGTTTCAACTAGTTACCTCCTTGCATCAGCTAGAGTCCAGCGCAGATAATTCTGCCGTGCAATGCGCGACAGAACTAAAGAAGCAGTGTTGCTAATGGACCAGATAGAAAAATCGCTGCGGTGCGCCGATGCACAGCTGTTACGTACAACAATAAAATTAGAGAATTCAGGTCTATCTAACGTTGAGTTTTAAACGTCATGCATTATACCAGGACTAGGATTAATATGTACTAACAAGTGGCTTTGTATGTAGCTACATACATATGGACTAAAAATTCGCAAAATATGAACTAACACATAAGTAAAATTACCAAAAATGCTGCATAGAAGACTTCTTCATACGATTCCTTATTTGAGTGATTTCAAACAAAATAAAAAAATATATATATTATTTTTCATTGCATTAATGCACTGGTGGCGTTCTAACTTTTCACTCCCAAAACCCGTATACACTGGTATGGAACTGCAACGGCAGATAATAACATGCCAACGTGTTAAACCGCTACAATTGCACCATAACACTCCTCCTGAAGCAGTATTATTATTTCCTCTCTGAGATCGGCGACAGTCGGTTGCCTTTGTTGTACATTTACAAAGGATGCCGGCTTCCACAACAATAACAAGTACATATACTGCCACTAGACGATAAGCTGCGCGGCTTTTTCTTTTGTTATGAACCAGGGCCGGCGCTAGTCATTTTGCCTCCCTGGGAGGTGGCGGCAGATGCCGCTCTATTTCGACCCCCCCCCCCCCGATCATTACGCAGCAACGGAAAATTGAAAATCAATAAATTCCTAACTAAAACATCAAAATATAAAATAAATAATGAGACTTCTTATGCTATTTCAATACTATTCAGCGCAAAAGAATATCTCGCTCGATCACAGTTTTCAATAGGCTTATTTTTTTCTTCTCTTCAAATTTTGCCGCTCTGGGCGATGGGACGGTTCGCCCTCCCCTTCCGCCGGCCCTGCTATGAACTTGGTCACCCATCAAAGCATGGCAATTTTAACACAGAAAACAATATGTATCGCATTAAGCAGCAAAAATGACAGCCTCCTCTATGCAATTTCTACAAGAACACTTGCCGGAGCCAGAGTTGAAATGATGTTGGAGCCACATAATTTATTTATTTTGAATGATTCCAAAATTATGAAATATGAACAATTTGTTGCTGCTGTTCGCTGCTCTCTTGCCAAAATGCTTTATTGGGATGCTAACACCATGACTGGCTTCCTCCTTCATGAACTCGTGCACGTTGCTTAGAATTTCCCGAGCTTGGCTATGCAAGGTTTTTGATTTCAACTTCGACAGAACTGGAGGCATTATGGAATTTAATGTTCATTAGCAAACACACACTTTTACATACACACACGCAATACACGCACACAACGTCAAACCGGTCAAATACTTAGTATAAAATAAAAATATGGTGCTTCCAATCCAACAAAACTCACCGCCACTTTACCTGCCTTTTCCCCTTCCGTGACAGAAATAGTGCTTCATTATTACAGTTGGCAACACTAGTTACTAGCTAGCCAATGAACATGAACTGCATAAAAGAAGCAAGCACTACGCCGTGCTATATTGCCACATCAGCGTCCCTACCGAACGGTGGGAACCGCGAGCTGAGCGCTAGTCAATTGTTTTCAATGATGTTTGCGCGAGTGTGTCCAGGAATGGAATGACAATGTGGCAACAATAGCGAAGGTTTTCGAGCAGGGTAGAACACATGATGCTAAGGGAGAGGGAGACGAAACGAAAATTCGTTTCTACGCAACGGCAAATTTACGTGTGTGGCACTCTACCCTTTATGTAAGGTCGCGTCTACCTCACGAAATCACCACCAGAGTGCACTGCAGTCATGCAAGATAGGTGGAATTCATACAGATGGGATCGGCAAGAATATTCTCTCTCTCTCTCTCTCTCTCTCATTCTGTTTCTCATTTTCAAACTGTAGCACAATAAAACCGTGTCTACACTTTTTGTAGGAAAAATGTACCCAACTTCCACAATTTCGTTATAGCAACCATATCATTGTTTCCTCCTGTTTCAAAACATTAGTCTTAATAATCACATTTAGACGAAATAAGCTATATTTATGTCACAGAGACGGAAAGCAATGAGACACTGACAATTTTGTGCCTTCATAGCTTGGCCAATGACATTTACGCTGCGGGAATATCGCCACAGAGTACAAAAAAATAAGAAAATGAAGATTGAGCCATATAAACTGTGCACCACGAACAGCAAACGGGGTGTAGTTACGAACAAAAATCGGAGGGTTATTATCCCCCAGCCCCCTTGCAAGTCGTAAAAAATAGATAGGAGCTATCTGTGCGTCATATTTCCTTTTATGACTCTATCCATCGTGAAAGCAGACAAGGAAAGGAATTTCATGTGAAAAAAACTCAACGGAGCAGCGTCCATTCATCTACACCTCCCAACTAGCCGAAGTTTGTATCATACTTGTTCTCGGCGAAGTTGTAAAAGTTTTTTGTTTCCTTCTGTTCGGCGCAGTTTCGTCTTTCTCCCTCCATCTTTCAGGAAATTTACCCGCGCTGAATGGTCTGTGGTTCTTGCTCTGATCCATACCATAATGAACGATTAATACGAAGTCGTAAATGGAGTTATGTCTTAAGATGTCAAGTACTATCGTATTTTATTGCACACATTTCCAGTATGTCTCAAAGGCAGGCCCTTTTTAATGACAGTGCTGCCATCTACTAGTAGAATCCGTTCTCTGGTACGAAGCTTTCTTCTCAATGCACACGTATGGTTTTGGTTTAAGGTGGAATTCTCAGAGGTGGGTCCATCTGAGATATTCAACATGCCGTCACGATGAGACCTTTAACTTTTTTTTTTGAAGAATTACAGCACACGGTCTATTGTGAATTTACTAGTTTTATGCAACTAATTTCCCACATATTATACTTGCAAAGCTTTAATTGATACAAAAGACACTAGATTGTCGTTGTGTGCAAATAAATATGATACACGAAATTTCACGAGAAAAAAATTGAAACGTGAGCCGTAGTTCCACTTAATTTGATCTGTGAGTATCATCTCGTGTATTGATCCATGAAAGATCACTCAGTTACATCATGTTAATTCAATGACCACTATACGAGATCTTATCCAACTTCTTTTCAAGTTACAAGGTTAGTACATGGCACGAACTCTCAACGTAATTACAAATGAATCAAACATAAAGTTTCCGATACACCGTGCAGAGAATGGCAAGGAATAGATCGTCAATTACATGAAAATAACATATACCAGTTTAAAACGCACAATACAACGTATAATAACAATTTACGAACAGATTTCAGCTCTTAAAAACTATATATATCATCATTTCTCTTTTAATTTCATCATTTTCTTCTTAAATGTTTTACTTATTACATGAAAACCTCGTAAGTTAGTGTGTCTTTCGTACTGTATGTATTATCTAATGTTCGTAGCACATTTCGCATCGCAATCGCAAAGATTGCATGAAATGCTTCCGTGTAAAATATAAAAAGTATAAAATATGCTACAAGATTTTTGGAAACATTTACGTAGCATTTATGATAGCAAAAATGTAAAAAAGAAATGTTTTTGTCTAAAGCAGGCCTTAAAAAAATACTGTTTCTTTTAAGTATATGGTAACACTTAGAAGTACCAAGTTGCATTATGGTTTGAAAATGTTAGTGCACTCCAAATGACACTTTCGTACCAGTATACCGTTGCAAACAGACGTTGCTCACGTCAACGAAATGCACAATGGGCTCATTCACATTTTAATAACACGAAGGAAGTAAGGTTTGAAAGGTTTTGAGAAGCTGATATATTTCAAAGTGAAAGAAGATCAACATTCTTGCACCCTCATGAACAGTTGTTCAGTCTGGGCACAAATTTATCGAATACGCATTTGAGGCTTATCTGCAAACATAAATCAAGCATTACTTCCCATCAGCTCTAACCAGCCTAGGTAAACAAGCTGAAACTAAGATTTATTTCATGCTGAACAACTCCTGCTCCGGAGTTGTAGCTCGCGAGAGACATCCGGGAACCTCGAAAGAGAAGAGAAAGAGCTATCGATAATCGAAGCGAGTACAGAGAACTTCCGGTGTGAACAAGAACCCACACTCCTCAAAATTTTCCAATACTTTCCATCCACATCTTATGATGTGCTAGATGAGTTCAAGAGGTGTGATACTTCTGAAACCTTTTTCATCTTCCCTTGAACCTTTTTTTTTTTCATTTCTCAAGTTCCTTTCCTACTTTCTTTAAAAATTCAAAATGCTGAAAGATCAGAGAAAGATGTAGAGAAGAAATATTCCGTGTGTCACAGGCAGATGAAGTTCTGTCCTCAAAGTGGAAGATGAAAAAGCAGATTCCGTTTCCCAGGATCCTTTTCGCAAATATTTTCCAACACGAAAAGTATATTTTATTATTAAATAATCTGAGAGTTCCGAGGTTGAATATTTGGGTGAGTTTATTATGCGCTTTCTTGTGTTCAGGAATTTTCATGTGACGTAAGTTGAAGAATGTTCTCTGAAATTTGTACTGTAGAACAATTCGAGTGTTGTTTCTTCAGCCGAAGCTTGCTAAGAATAATTCAACGTAAATATACGCATGTTTGTGCGCAAGGTTATTAAAATAATGACACTATTATTATACTTCAGAAAATCAACTGCCTCCACGTGATGACCTCATATCACCGTGTTCTGAACGGACGTACTTGTACAAATTGCGCCTTGACACATTTCCTCAATGTATGAAATATTTTGTTTTGCTCTTGCTCCGGTTTTTGTTATTTAGCTTCAATTTTCTGCCACTTTTGGCTAATCGCAACGATGAGGATAATAAATTTGAGGAAGAAAATCACAAAGAGCACCCATGTTCAGGCAGGAAATCGAACCAGGGACCAGAAGCAACAAGATCTACATTTCTCTTTTAGTAATTGCCCACCTGCTGTACTTTCTGGCTTTGAAGCATTCCAAGTTCACACATAGAAATAATGTAATCTCCAAATGCATATTCCGAAGTTTTGTTAGAGTAGAATTAAAGTCGGCCATCTTGAAACGCGTTCATCGTTTTTGATCAAATTAAACGTCATACCAGTCCTCCAGTGTATCTGGCCTATATAAGAATTACAGCCGAACTGTTTCAAATTTACAATTACCATTGCCTCCACTTCAGATCCTCCTAGATTATGGGCTGTATTTCACAATTTTTCCATTCAATCCATTCATATGATTTTCCATCACGTTTGCCATGGCAAACTGTGCTGCCATCTGTAATCGAAAAATGAACACAAAATTGCCTTTAGTACGGCCTTAAATCATGCCCATACGAGCATATCCTTTTCCATGTTTATTTATTTATTTATTATTATTATTAAGTTAGGGTTTGGTAACTTGCGTCCAGATGTATTCAGTCTACAGAAGGCGTTACTTGCACTGATTGGTTGCACACACAATCTGTCCTTAATATCCTAACATTTTGTCGTTCTCCGACAGAAAATAAATCAGGCAGTGGCAACCGTGAAAATGTAACACGTGACTGCATAAATCCAGGATAGAAAATGTCATATTTTGAAGTCTCGTAGAGTCGAAACGAGGCTTTGACGAGCAAAACGTTACTCAGAAAAGTTGTTCGTCTTCATGTCTTCTACAAGCTGTGAAAGTTTATCAGGCGCATGGCATTTGACGTGGTCCGTGGTTCGAATCCCTCCACGAACGCATCCGCAATGGTAAGTTTATTATTTTTTTACAAGAAACAAAGAAATTTCCAAAAATTTTTCTTCGTTTCCACCAATTTCCAGACGTCTTCGTCAAGGAAACCACTGGGGATGAAAGACACGATTTCCCAGCATTATGATGCCCGTCCGCATTCCCTCTTGACCGCAGATAGAGAGTTAACAAATCGTCCGTCGAACAAGGAGTTTCCATCGAATGGCTCCAGGGATTCGGGACTTGAGAGTCCTTGATTCATGGCTCCGGGAGAGCCTGGAGTAGATGGGCCTCTTCTCAGAGCCACTCTGAGGACAAAAGCTTTTCTGGAGAAAGCTGGAGAGATTTCTCCAGAGTTCTGGAGTGCTCCTTCCAGCCAGGTTGGGAATAATGGTTTGCCGATGATGGCGGTACAAGGCAGAGATTTCTGATGACGCTGGTGCATTATTGCCTCGAGTGCTCTAGAACAAAACTGCAAATTTGTAACTCTTTGATTGAGCATGCATAGTCCAATGCATGGACAAACGCTAGTAATGGAACGTTTTACGCTGCTTTTCTACCACTTTTGTCTAATCGCGACGATGGGGATGTATGATAAGACGAAATTGACGAAAAGACAATCGCAAGCGCACACAAACAGAACACAACACAAGCTTCATAGAGCATTTTGGGTTTTTGTTTTAAGCCCACATTTACAGAAAGGCTAATTGGGACTGGGCCTATAGTTTCAAGTGGGATGCGAAGCAGTGTGCATTGTGCCTCCAAATCTCTCACGAAAATTGAGTAATTTCCTTGCAAATTTCCTGTTTTCATCTGAATTTAACAATAAAGGTCTCTCTCTCCCACTTCTACAGAAAGCAAAAAAAAAATAATAATAATAATTCGCACACTAGACGTTGCAGAGCCAAACTTATTTCGGTTATCTTGAGGAATATGAGACAATACTTGGTGTAGTCATGGCTCGTGAATTCTCGGTCTCGTCTGAAGTTGACTATGCCCGTCTCGTGCTTAGTGTCGGAACGTAGACAAGATGTTTTGCGAGTTCAGAGCTCTTTATTAAAGCTTCAGTTGCCTCACCGAGGGCCTGTCTAATCACCCAATGAAAATGAACCGGAAATGGCGTCTGTTTCACATCAGCAGCTCCTCTCTGATCTGAGGATGTCTACCTTTGAAGCTCCTCTGGTCCTCTATTCCGCACGTTCTGCAAATGGAACATCAAGAGGTTCAGTGTCTCCAAATATCTCCAATTGCAGTCAGAAGCACTCAGGAGTATCAGCGTGGGTTCGGGTGGCATTTCAAGCTGATTACGTGGTTATTAATGGCAGCTCCGACTAAGAGAGTGGGCTGATAATATTTGCGAAAGGTCGTCGAACCTACAGTTCGGTTCTGCCTTTGATATCGCAACCAGGAATTGAATATGCGTTCGCTCAGTCTCACATGTAGCTAGGAGTCCTTGTTGAATAAGCAGGAGAATAAGATAGAAAAGGCTACTTCTGAGCAAAGAGATTTGGCGAAAAGATATTATTGCACAGGGAATATGCACAAGCGGAAGTAATATGCGCGAATACCAATCGAATCTTTATATTCATGCAAACTTAATGGTATACTCGAACACTTCCTTTAAATGTGTCATTGGGCACTTTCCGAAAGTCGCACGGCTTTAACACGTTAAACGAGTTCTTGCAGTCCTAATATTGGAATGAGTTGTGTTTCATTGGTGTCTCTTCAAAGAATTCATCTAATACATTCTCTTCGTCGCGATTACCCTACGGAGGGAGAAACACAAAGTAAAGTACGAAAAATAAAATAAATACAAAAAGCAATAAATACAAAAAAAACTTCTTCCTTCCCATAGCTTCCTCCAAAACTATCATATTTTTTTTCTCTTGAGATGCATATCCGATACTGACCCATATTACATAAGTAAATCTCACGCAAGAAATAGATATTTATGAACATTTGGACCATTAGTACGAGGGCCATCCCGAAAGTAGTACCAGTTTTTGAATTTTTTAAAAAATGACAATTTTTTTAAAAAAACTTTGTAATTGTTAACAACAAACTTTAAACTACTTCACTACATAATCACCATGTACATTTACGCATTTTTCATAGCGTGTGACGAGTTTTTGTAACCCAGCTTCATATTCCTCTATCGCCAGTCTATTTAGAAAAATAGTCACCTCTTCTTTCAGTTCCTCATCACTGAGAAATGTCTTTCCTCCCAAAAGTCCTTTAGTATTGTGAAAACATGAAAATCTGAACCAATTTCATGAAGAATTGTTCGTGAAACATCAGGGAACTGATCACTGATTTCATCCACTGTGACTCGCCGATCGTTCTTGATGAATTCGTCAACTGCACTCAGGAGTTCGTCCGTAATGACAGACGGGCGTCCGGAACGTTCGTCATCACGGACGTTCTTCCTCCCCGAGTTAAAGTTTCGACACCAGCGCCGAACGGACGACTCATCAATAAAATTGTCTCCATATTCCTTCTTTAATTGACGGTGAATATCACATGGTCGCACATTCCTGGCGTTGAGAAATCTGATCACAGCCCTAACATCACAAGTGGCTGCGTTTTCAATTCTTTTGAACATTGTAAACACTCACAGAAACAATAACTACAATTACAGCGCTACGAAACTTCGCACACACTGAGCAGACAGTCAACTGCAGTCGTTTGACCTTGAGCGGCGGCTACTCGCGTCACAAGCGCTCTACACGGCGCGAATGGGTACTACTTTCAGGATGGCTCTCGTATATTTAAAAGCCTAACATGACCGTGCAATGCTAAGCACTTACAACAATAGATAAATTACTTGAAATAACCTGTGGCATCTATTGATTCGGATAAGAAACACTTAGGAAGACATCAATTTTGAATTCACCAATATAACTATATCATATGTGATTTTGCTTTATAGGAATGCAAAATGGCGATAAAATGAATTTGAAGAACTGCGTTTTCTTTACACTTCGACAGGAACTGGAGCCTCCCCGATGGCGCAGTGGTAGCGTCGTCGCCTTGTAATCAAGGGGTCCCGGGTTCGATACCCGGTGGAGGTACATAGTGGTTCGGATCCCACTTTAAACTGTAGGTCCAGTCCCGATTAGCCTTAATGTGCATAAAGTGGACTTAAAACACCAAATCAACAAATCGACAGGAACTAATCGCAAAAGTGTTTTTTCCCCCTGAGTGATTAGCATTGCAGTGAGTGTTCCAGTCTATTATACAGAGGCAACACTGTGAAGCTCAGATACCCAGAAAATATAAGGTTCTCGTAGCGCACACATTCTTCGTGACCCACACACAGACTGCTACGGAAGTAGTTAGATCGGAAAGAAAATGAAGAATGAAAGACTTCTTCACGGAATATTGACCTTCAAAGAAACAAGACGCAAGAACAAAAGGAATCGAAAGTACCCAGACTCGTACAAGAACAAAACTAATGGATTTTCATGCCTTCTTAAGTTTGAATTATTCGTCGAGCGAAGGACCTGTGCTTTCGGTGAACAAAGGACGTCATCCATTTAGTCGCAGAGTGAGTTCACCCAGTGGGTCATTATTTCTTGGCTTCTTCCAAGTCTATTTGCTCTTCATTTTCCCTTTCTTTAAGACTTATTCCTTCTCCTTTTCTGTGACGTGTGCTATTCTTCATTGGCTTTGAGAAAAAGGACATTCTTTTCTGATCACGAAGAAGCAATTGCCGTTAAAATGTTCTCTGAGTGCCTGGTTGGTTGAACGATCCGCAGCTTAGATTCTTAGTTGCGCAGTTTCAGTAAACTTAGCATGTTCGTGTCGTGATGTTCAAGTTTGCAACATACAGGAGAGTTTGTCGTGTGTAGTGATCAGGGATTGGTTTATGGAATATGACATCAAGGAGGTCATAGAATTCAGTACAACAAAAAGACCGAAATTTCATATTTCAAAAATAAAAAAAGAGTTATAAGTGGTTATACATACACTACAAAACACGCAAAGTAGGTGTATTTAATAGAATCAGGATCCAACTGATGCACGTGAAGTAAACTTATTTGTGATAGTGTGCCAAAATCAAACAACCGGCTAGTAAGCACTTTAAATCATAATAATGAAAGTATATACTGTTCGTAACCGTGGCTAGAATTAACCTTTGAAAGGAGATGGGGGCAATCTAATTAGCAGAGAAGTCTTTTATAAAATACGATTATTATTTAATGATTTATTATAGTATATAATTGAGATAATGCATGCATGAGTCATTACGAAAGAAACCCCCTTTTAAAGCGTATATCCCAGTTTAAGCAGTTCGTGTCAGTAAAATAATATTATTTTTATTTCCATTTTATCACTTCACCTATTGTTACACACACAGGTGTGTGGAGGTGGATGTATGTATGTATTTATGTATTTATTTATAATTCAGATGCCAATACATTTAATGAATTGAAATGCTTTTAAGTATCCGCAATGAAGGACTCGTTACGGAAGGAGTTGATCCATGAACTCCCCCTTCATCCCTTTATTATACTATGAAATGCCAATAAAGATTGTATAATTCTAATGTTTCTTTTGTTGTTTTTTTATCAACGAAAAAAGACCATTACCTACTTTGCACTTCAATATTTCTCGTGGTAATAAAATGAAGAAATACGATAGAAGGATATATGATAGCTGAAAATAAATGCAAGGCTAAGGTGGTGATGCTTGGCTTTGGTTCAGTACAGCAACCCTCCCTCCCCCCCCCCCCGCGCCTCTGTCTAATTACAACCAGGGACAACTTCGAGTGTGTCTAAAAATTTTTAAAAAGATTGTCAAAATAATGCTTGGAATTATGTATTACAATCTTAGAAGTACAGTAACGGAATGAAAAATGACTTTTAAATCAGCAGTATTGCTCATTACGCAGTGCAAGTCACTAAAAGAATCAATACGAAAATCCAACATGATTTGTGATCGTCGAGCAGCGAAGAGTTATCGCATACAGCGCCAAAGTTTACAAACGGATTTCCTTGGAACTAACACCAGGATGGTGCTGAAATTCCCGTACCAGGAGATTTGATAAATGGCTGCACAAGTTAGATAATCGCATCGTCAAACTTCGGGTGCCGAAGCAGCAATTTGAGCTCTCAAGCAACGGATCTGTTTGAGGAAGTTGCGGGAGACAAATTTTGCCGACTTTCCGCAATTTGTTCTTCCCTTCCCAAAATATTTCTTCTTGGCCTCCTTCTCCTTCCGGCGCGAACCCTGCCTAAAGCACTACAAATGCGATGTCAAAGGTAACAATTGAACGAAACTGCGTCACTCGAAGGCGACGAATTAACCTTTCCCCCGCTAGAGGCGCTGCAAGACGTCAGTGCTGAGTTGTAGATCATCTAGAATCTTAATTGTTCAGCTAGGACGTAAGGTTATCTAGCAGGAGATTGGCTCTGAAATACTTCATTTCTGCTTGACGTAATTAGTTTGGAGTACATGCGCTCTCATCATTATAGACATTTTAGGGATGTGTGTGATCCCGTCCCGGTCCCGACTTCGGGAAACACTGGCCTACACACGGAGGGGACTTATGGGACTACAGCCAGTGATGTGCCGTAGACTATAAGTTTACGTCTACATGCATTGTCTACACGTAGTCTACGCGTACATTACATTGGGTTGTAGTTTACATAAACTACGTAGACAATCTAAAGTGCATTTTCAAGGGTTTCATGAAAGGAAAGTTACATTTTCAACTATATTGGTTCCTAACGAAATGAAAAGAATCCTATTTACAACAAAATTTCTCTTCACTTCTATTATCAACTATGGAAGAAGATAAATTGTATGCAAGAAACAACAACAGATGGCAGTCGTGAGGCACGAGTGGTATTTTTCTCATAAAACACTAGAATATTTCCTATATTAAGTTTCTTCCTAGGTGAGATATTGTTCGAATTTGGAAGAAAGAGTATCAAAAGTTCTCCTCACACATCGGCAACTGATATGCAGTATAATTTTCTTTTAATTCCACGGCGCCCTTTGATAAGTTATCACCTTTCGCCATGTTGTTTACATAGATTACGTAATCTACGTGTATAAAATAGTCTACGTGTAGAATGTAGACTATCGTTGTTTACGCGTAGACGCACATCACTGACTACAGCCCTCTCCGAAATTTTGAGAATACGTAATGTAAGCAGTAAAGACCTCGGGAAAAACCAAAATGGTTAATGCGAACCCTTAAAATGCCTTCGATTACTATTTTTGTATTTTGAAAGCTTCTTAAACTAAGGTTAAAAATGATAATAACGAAAAAAAAATCTGCATCCTCTCCTAGAACGTAGATATGTAATATGCACCTTTACCAATCCAGCCCACTGAGAAATAGATTTCCCTGTAGGGTAGTGGCGGGAAAAGATTTCAAGACTTTTCGGGATCCCGAACAGTGTTGCCAATATATCATCAAGGAAGCTCTTCAAGAATTTGTAACAAGTGAAATAGTGGCATGCTTGTGGTCTTATTAGTACCCTTGCAGCACTATCGAGTAAGCAGCAAACAGAGCTCCAAATTGTTTATAAACAAATATTTGCTTCTTCAGTAACGCAAAGATCATTGTCTACTATAAACCAAGTTACAAAATATCGTTATGATCTCTTAAAGCAGACACTACATAGTGTTCTTAAAACTCTGGTAACTTCCTCAATATCGAGCATTTATACAATTTTCGCATGACCAAGAGAGTCTCTTCAGCTCGAATCATAGGCGTAACTTGGCGGGGGCAAGGGGGGCGCTTGACCCCCTAACATTTTCGGCTTTATTAAAATTTACAAGTGCGGAGGCCTGAGGAGCAAAGTAATAAAGAGTAATATTTGAAATTTCGCAAATGTCACAGTTATTTAGCAAATATTCCTGGACGCTGTTTTTATGGAATGGAAAACTTTTGGAATTTCTTCCCCCAAAGTTAAACTCCAGGTTTGATTCTACCGCCTCCAAATTAGGCCCCAAGACTGATTCTGTCCCCTCAAAATTAGTCCGTTTAATTCTGCCCTCTCAAAATTAGGCCCAGTTTAATTCTGCCCTCTCAAAATTAGGCCCAGTTTAATTCTGTCCCCCTTAAAATTAGGCTCTGTTTAATTCTGCACCCTCAAAATTAGGTCCCGTTTAATTCTGCACCCTCAAAATTAGGCCCAGTGTGATTCTGTCCCCTTTAAATTAGGTCCCAAGTTACGCCCATGGCTCGAATAACAATCTTTCTTGGTTTGTTAGTAACATAATTACTGCAAAAGTAGAAATAATGGCACTTCAAAGCCTGGTTATTATTTTTTTCAATATGAGAACAAAAAAAAAAACACGTTGAAATTCAGAACTTGTGTCCTCGACGAAGCAAGCAAAACATGTGCATTGTGAATCATTAAAAGCATCACTCGTTCTTGCATGAAGGAAAAAGAAGCGATTAGCCACTTTTGGCTAATCGCAACGATGAGGATAATAAATTTGAGGAAGAAAATCACAAAGAGCACCCATGTTCAGGCAGGAAATCGAACCAGGGACCAGAAGCAACAAGATCTACATTTCTCTTTTAGTAATTGCCCACCTGCTGTACTTTCTGGCTTTGAAGCATTCCAAGTTCACACATAGAAATAATGTAATCTCCAAATGCATATTCCGAAGTTTTGTTAGAGTAGAATTAAAGTCGGCCATCTTGAAACGCGTTCATCGTTTTTGATCAAATTAAACGTCATACCAGTCCTCCAGTGTATCTGGCCTATATAAGAATTACAGCCGAACTGTTTCAAATTTACAATTACCATTGCCTCCACTTCAGATCCTCCTAGATTATGGGCTGTATTTCACAATTTTTCCATTCAATCCATTCATATGATTTTCCATCACGTTTGCCATGGCAAACTGTGCTGCCATCTGTAATCGAAAAATGAACACAAAATTGCCTTTAGTACGGCCTTAAATCATGCCCATACGAGCATATCCTTTTCCATGTTTATTTATTTATTTATTATTATTATTAAGTTAGGGTTTGGTAACTTGCGTCCAGATGTATTCAGTCTACAGAAGGCGTTACTTGCACTGATTGGTTGCACACACAATCTGTCCTTAATATCCTAACATTTTGTCGTTCTCCGACAGAAAATAAATCAGGCAGTGGCAACCGTGAAAATGTAACACGTGACTGCATAAATCCAGGATAGAAAATGTCATATTTTGAAGTCTCGTAGAGTCGAAACGAGGCTTTGACGAGCAAAACGTTACTCAGAAAAGTTGTTCGTCTTCATGTCTTCTACAAGCTGTGAAAGTTTATCAGGCGCATGGCATTTGACGTGGTCCGTGGTTCGAATCCCTCCACGAACGCATCCGCAATGGTAAGTTTATTATTTCTTTACAAGAAACAAAGAAATTTCCAAAAATTTTTCTTCGTTTCCACCAATTTCCAGACGTCTTCGTCAAGGAAACCACTGGGGATGAAAGACACGATTTCCCAGCATTATGATGCCCGTCCGCATTCCCTCTTGACCGCAGATAGAGAGTTAACAAATCGTCCGTCGAACAAGGAGTTTCCATCGAATGGCTCCAGGGATTCGGGACTTGAGAGTCCTTGATTCATGGCTCCGGGAGAGCCTGGAGTAGATGGGCCTCTTCTCAGAGCCACTCTGAGGACAAAAGCTTTTCTGGAGAAAGCTGGAGAGATTTCTCCAGAGTTCTGGAGTGCTCCTTCCAGCCAGGTTGGGAATAATGGTTTGCCGATGATGGCGGTACAAGGCAGAGATTTCTGATGACGCTGGTGCATTATTGCCTCGAGTGCTCTAGAACAAAACTGCAAATTTGTAACTCTTTGATTGAGCATGCATAGTCCAATGCATGGACAAACGCTAGTAATGGAACGTTTTACGCTGCTTTTCTACCACTTTTGTCTAATCGCGACGATGGGGATGTATGATAAGACGAAATTGACGAAAAGACAATCGCAAGCGCACACAAACAGAACACAACACAAGCTTCATAGAGCATTTTGGGTTTTTGTTTTAAGCCCACATTTACAGAAAGGCTAATTGGGACTGGGCCTATAGTTTCAAGTGGGATGCGAAGCAGTGTGCATTGTGCCTCCAAATCTCTCACGAAAATTGAGTAATTTCCTTGCAAATTTCCTGTTTTCATCTGAATTTAACAATAAAGGTCTCTCTCTCCCACTTCTACAGAAAGCAAAAAAAAAATAATAATAATAATTCGCACACTAGACGTTGCAGAGCCAAACTTATTTCGGTTATCTTGAGGAATATGAGACAATACTTGGTGTAGTCATGGCTCGTGAATTCTCGGTCTCGTCTGAAGTTGACTATGCCCGTCTCGTGCTTAGTGTCGGAACGTAGACAAGATGTTTTGCGAGTTCAGAGCTCTTTATTAAAGCTTCAGTTGCCTCACCGAGGGCCTGTCTAATCACCCAATGAAAATGAACCGGAAATGGCGTCTGTTTCACATCAGCAGCTCCTCTCTGATCTGAGGATGTCTACCTTTGAAGCTCCTCTGGTCCTCTATTCCGCACGTTCTGCAAATGGAACATCAAGAGGTTCAGTGTCTCCAAATATCTCCAATTGCAGTCAGAAGCACTCAGGAGTATCAGCGTGGGTTCGGGTGGCATTTCAAGCTGATTACGTGGTTATTAATGGCAGCTCCGACTAAGAGAGTGGGCTGATAATATTTGCGAAAGGTCGTCGAACCTACAGTTCGGTTCTGCCTTTGATATCGCAACCAGGAATTGAATATGCGTTCGCTCAGTCTCACATGTAGCTAGGAGTCCTTGTTGAATAAGCAGGAGAATAAGATAGAAAAGGCTACTTCTGAGCAAAGAGATTTGGCGAAAAGATATTATTGCACAGGGAATATGCACAAGCGGAAGTAATATGCGCGAATACCAATCGAATCTTTATATTCATGCAAACTTAATGGTATACTCGAACACTTCCTTTAAATGTGTCATTGGGCACTTTCCGAAAGTCGCACGGCTTTAACACGTTAAACGAGTTCTTGCAGTCCTAATATTGGAATGAGTTGTGTTTCATTGGTGTCTCTTCAAAGAATTCATCTAATACATTCTCTTCGTCGCGATTACCCTACGGAGGGAGAAACACAAAGTAAAGTACGAAAAATAAAATAAATACAAAAAGCAATAAATACAAAAAAAACTTCTTCCTTCCCATAGCTTCCTCCAAAACTATCATATTTTTTTTCTCTTGAGATGCATATCCGATACTGACCCATATTACATAAGTAAATCTCACGCAAGAAATAGATATTTATGAACATTTGGACCATTAGTACGAGGGCCATCCCGAAAGTAGTACCAGTTTTTGAATTTTTTAAAAAATGACAATTTTTTTAAAAAAACTTTGTAATTGTTAACAACAAACTTTAAACTACTTCACTACATAATCACCATGTACATTTACGCATTTTTCATAGCGTGTGACGAGTTTTTGTAACCCAGCTTCATATTCCTCTATCGCCAGTCTATTTAGAAAAATAGTCACCTCTTCTTTCAGTTCCTCATCACTGAGAAATGTCTTTCCTCCCAAAAGTCCTTTAGTATTGTGAAAACATGAAAATCTGAACCAATTTCATGAAGAATTGTTCGTGAAACATCAGGGAACTGATCACTGATTTCATCCACTGTGACTCGCCGATCGTTCTTGATGAATTCGTCAACTGCACTCAGGAGTTCGTCCGTAATGACAGACGGGCGTCCGGAACGTTCGTCATCACGGACGTTCTTCCTCCCCGAGTTAAAGTTTCGACACCAGCGCCGAACGGACGACTCATCAATAAAATTGTCTCCATATTCCTTCTTTAATTGACGGTGAATATCACATGGTCGCACATTCCTGGCGTTGAGAAATCTGATCACAGCCCTAACATCACAAGTGGCTGCGTTTTCAATTCTTTTGAACATTGTAAACACTCACAGAAACAATAACTACAATTACAGCGCTACGAAACTTCGCACACACTGAGCAGACAGTCAACTGCAGTCGTTTGACCTTGAGCGGCGGCTACTCGCGTCACAAGCGCTCTACACGGCGCGAATGGGTACTACTTTCAGGATGGCTCTCGTATATTTAAAAGCCTAACATGACCGTGCAATGCTAAGCACTTACAACAATAGATAAATTACTTGAAATAACCTGTGGCATCTATTGATTCGGATAAGAAACACTTAGGAAGACATCAATTTTGAATTCACCAATATAACTATATCATATGTGATTTTGCTTTATAGGAATGCAAAATGGCGATAAAATGAATTTGAAGAACTGCGTTTTCTTTACACTTCGACAGGAACTGGAGCCTCCCCGATGGCGCAGTGGTAGCGTCGTCGCCTTGTAATCAAGGGGTCCCGGGTTCGATACCCGGTGGAGGTACATAGTGGTTCGGATCCCACTTTAAACTGTAGGTCCAGTCCCGATTAGCCTTAATGTGCATAAAGTGGACTTAAAACACCAAATCAACAAATCGACAGGAACTAATCGCAAAAGTGTTTTTTCCCCCTGAGTGATTAGCATTGCAGTGAGTGTTCCAGTCTATTATACAGAGGCAACACTGTGAAGCTCAGATACCCAGAAAATATAAGGTTCTCGTAGCGCACACATTCTTCGTGACCCACACACAGACTGCTACGGAAGTAGTTAGATCGGAAAGAAAATGAAGAATGAAAGACTTCTTCACGGAATATTGACCTTCAAAGAAACAAGACGCAAGAACAAAAGGAATCGAAAGTACCCAGACTCGTACAAGAACAAAACTAATGGATTTTCATGCCTTCTTAAGTTTGAATTATTCGTCGAGCGAAGGACCTGTGCTTTCGGTGAACAAAGGACGTCATCCATTTAGTCGCAGAGTGAGTTCACCCAGTGGGTCATTATTTCTTGGCTTCTTCCAAGTCTATTTGCTCTTCATTTTCCCTTTCTTTAAGACTTATTCCTTCTCCTTTTCTGTGACGTGTGCTATTCTTCATTGGCTTTGAGAAAAAGGACATTCTTTTCTGATCACGAAGAAGCAATTGCCGTTAAAATGTTCTCTGAGTGCCTGGTTGGTTGAACGATCCGCAGCTTAGATTCTTAGTTGCGCAGTTTCAGTAAACTTAGCATGTTCGTGTCGTGATGTTCAAGTTTGCAACATACAGGAGAGTTTGTCGTGTGTAGTGATCAGGGATTGGTTTATGGAATATGACATCAAGGAGGTCATAGAATTCAGTACAACAAAAAGACCGAAATTTCATATTTCAAAAATAAAAAAAGAGTTATAAGTGGTTATACATACACTACAAAACACGCAAAGTAGGTGTATTTAATAGAATCAGGATCCAACTGATGCACGTGAAGTAAACTTATTTGTGATAGTGTGCCAAAATCAAACAACCGGCTAGTAAGCACTTTAAATCATAATAATGAAAGTATATACTGTTCGTAACCGTGGCTAGAATTAACCTTTGAAAGGAGATGGGGGCAATCTAATTAGCAGAGAAGTCTTTTATAAAATACGATTATTATTTAATGATTTATTATAGTATATAATTGAGATAATGCATGCATGAGTCATTACGAAAGAAACCCCCTTTTAAAGCGTATATCCCAGTTTAAGCAGTTCGTGTCAGTAAAATAATATTATTTTTATTTCCATTTTATCACTTCACCTATTGTTACACACACAGGTGTGTGGAGGTGGATGTATGTATGTATTTATGTATTTATTTATAATTCAGATGCCAATACATTTAATGAATTGAAATGCTTTTAAGTATCCGCAATGAAGGACTCGTTACGGAAGGAGTTGATCCATGAACTCCCCCTTCATCCCTTTATTATACTATGAAATGCCAATAAAGATTGTATAATTCTAATGTTTCTTTTGTTGTTTTTTTATCAACGAAAAAAGACCATTACCTACTTTGCACTTCAATATTTCTCGTGGTAATAAAATGAAGAAATACGATAGAAGGATATATGATAGCTGAAAATAAATGCAAGGCTAAGGTGGTGATGCTTGGCTTTGGTTCAGTACAGCAACCCTCCCCCCCCCCCCCCGCGCCTCTGTCTAATTACAACCAGGGACAACTTCGAGTGTGTCTAAAAATTTTTAAAAAGATTGTCAAAATAATGCTTGGAATTATGTATTACAATCTTAGAAGTACAGTAACGGAATGAAAAATGACTTTTAAATCAGCAGTATTGCTCATTACGCAGTGCAAGTCACTAAAAGAATCAATACGAAAATCCAACATGATTTGTGATCGTCGAGCAGCGAAGAGTTATCGCATACAGCGCCAAAGTTTACAAACGGATTTCCTTGGAACTAACACCAGGATGGTGCTGAAATTCCCGTACCAGGAGATTTGATAAATGGCTGCACAAGTTAGATAATCGCATCGTCAAACTTCGGGTGCCGAAGCAGCAATTTGAGCTCTCAAGCAACGGATCTGTTTGAGGAAGTTGCGGGAGACAAATTTTGCCGACTTTCCGCAATTTGTTCTTCCCTTCCCAAAATATTTCTTCTTGGCCTCCTTCTCCTTCCGGCGCGAACCCTGCCTAAAGCACTACAAATGCGATGTCAAAGGTAACAATTGAACGAAACTGCGTCACTCGAAGGCGACGAATTAACCTTTCCCCCGCTAGAGGCGCTGCAAGACGTCAGTGCTGAGTTGTAGATCATCTAGAATCTTAATTGTTCAGCTAGGACGTAAGGTTATCTAGCAGGAGATTGGCTCTGAAATACTTCATTTCTGCTTGACGTAATTAGTTTGGAGTACGTGCGCTCTCATCATTATAGACATTTTAGGGATGTGTGTGATCCCGTCCCGGTCCCGACTTCGGGAAACACTGGCCTACACACGGAGGGGACTTATGGGACTACAGCCAGTGATGTGCCGTAGACTATAAGTTTACGTCTACATGCATTGTCTACACGTAGTCTACGCGTACATTACATTGGGTTGTAGTTTACATAAACTACGTAGACAATCTAAAGTGCATTTTCAAGGGTTTCATGAAAGGAAAGTTACATTTTCAACTATATTGGTTCCTAACGAAATGAAAAGAATCCTATTTACAACAAAATTTCTCTTCACTTCTATTATCAACTATGGAAGAAGATAAATTGTATGCAAGAAACAACAACAGATGGCAGTCGTGAGGCACGAGTGGTATTTTTCTCATAAAACACTAGAATATTTCCTATATTAAGTTTCTTCCTAGGTGAGATATTGTTCGAATTTGGAAGAAAGAGTATCAAAAGTTCTCCTCACACATCGGCAACTGATATGCAGTATAATTTTCTTTTAATTCCACGGCGCCCTTTGATAAGTTATCACCTTTCGCCATGTTGTTTACATAGATTACGTAATCTACGTGTATAAAATAGTCTACGTGTAGAATGTAGACTATCGTTGTTTACGCGTAGACGCACATCACTGACTACAGCCCTCTCCGAAATTTTGAGAATACGTAATGTAAGCAGTAAAGACCTCGGGAAAAACCAAAATGGTTAATGCGAACCCTTAAAATGCCTTCGATTACTATTTTTGTATTTTGAAAGCTTCTTAAACTAAGGTTAAAAATGATAATAACGAAAAAAAAATCTGCATCCTCTCCTAGAACGTAGATATGTAATATGCACCTTTACCAATCCAGCCCACTGAGAAATAGATTTCCCTGTAGGGTAGTGGCGGGAAAAGATTTCAAGACTTTTCGGGATCCCGAACAGTGTTGCCAATATATCATCAAGGAAGCTCTTCAAGAATTTGTAACAAGTGAAATAGTGGCATGCTTGTGGTCTTATTAGTACCCTTGCAGCACTATCGAGTAAGCAGCAAACAGAGCTCCAAATTGTTTATAAACAAATATTTGCTTCTTCAGTAACGCAAAGATCATTGTCTACTATAAACCAAGTTACAAAATATCGTTATGATCTCTTAAAGCAGACACTACATAGTGTTCTTAAAACTCTGGTAACTTCCTCAATATCGAGCATTTATACAATTTTCGCATGACCAAGAGAGTCTCTTCAGCTCGAATCATAGGCGTAACTTGGCGGGGGCAAGGGGGGCGCTTGACCCCCTAACATTTTCGGCTTTATTAAAATTTACAAGTGCGGAGGCCTGAGGAGCAAAGTAATAAAGAGTAATATTTGAAATTTCGCAAATGTCACAGTTATTTAGCAAATATTCCTGGACGCTGTTTTTATGGAATGGAAAACTTTTGGAATTTCTTCCCCCAAAGTTAAACTCCAGGTTTGATTCTACCGCCTCCAAATTAGGCCCCAAGACTGATTCTGTCCCCTCAAAATTAGTCCGTTTAATTCTGCCCTCTCAAAATTAGGCCCAGTTTAATTCTGCCCTCTCAAAATTAGGCCCAGTTTAATTCTGTCCCCCTTAAAATTAGGCTCTGTTTAATTCTGCACCCTCAAAATTAGGTCCCGTTTAATTCTGCACCCTCAAAATTAGGCCCAGTGTGATTCTGTCCCCTTTAAATTAGGTCCCAAGTTACGCCCATGGCTCGAATAACAATCTTTCTTGGTTTGTTAGTAACATAATTACTGCAAAAGTAGAAATAATGGCACTTCAAAGCCTGGTTATTATTTTTTTCAATATGAGAACAAAAAAAAAAACACGTTGAAATTCAGAACTTGTGTCCTCGACGAAGCAAGCAAAACATGTGCATTGTGAATCATTAAAAGCATCACTCGTTCTTGCATGAAGGAAAAAGAAGCGATTAGCCACTTTTGGCTAATCGCAACGATGAGGATAATAAATTTGAGGAAGAAAATCACAAAGAGCACCCATGTTCAGGCAGGAAATCGAACCAGGGACCAGAAGCAACAAGATCTACATTTCTCTTTTAGTAATTGCCCACCTGCTGTACTTTCTGGCTTTGAAGCATTCCAAGTTCACACATAGAAATAATGTAATCTCCAAATGCATATTCCGAAGTTTTGTTAGAGTAGAATTAAAGTCGGCCATCTTGAAACGCGTTCATCGTTTTTGATCAAATTAAACGTCATACCAGTCCTCCAGTGTATCTGGCCTATATAAGAATTACAGCCGAACTGTTTCAAATTTACAATTACCATTGCCTCCACTTCAGATCCTCCTAGATTATGGGCTGTATTTCACAATTTTTCCATTCAATCCATTCATATGATTTTCCATCACGTTTGCCATGGCAAACTGTGCTGCCATCTGTAATCGAAAAATGAACACAAAATTGCCTTTAGTACGGCCTTAAATCATGCCCATACGAGCATATCCTTTTCCATGTTTATTTATTTATTTATTATTATTATTAAGTTAGGGTTTGGTAACTTGCGTCCAGATGTATTCAGTCTACAGAAGGCGTTACTTGCACTGATTGGTTGCACACACAATCTGTCCTTAATATCCTAACATTTTGTCGTTCTCCGACAGAAAATAAATCAGGCAGTGGCAACCGTGAAAATGTAACACGTGACTGCATAAATCCAGGATAGAAAATGTCATATTTTGAAGTCTCGTAGAGTCGAAACGAGGCTTTGACGAGCAAAACGTTACTCAGAAAAGTTGTTCGTCTTCATGTCTTCTACAAGCTGTGAAAGTTTATCAGGCGCATGGCATTTGACGTGGTCCGTGGTTCGAATCCCTCCACGAACGCATCCGCAATGGTAAGTTTATTATTTCTTTACAAGAAACAAAGAAATTTCCAAAAATTTTTCTTCGTTTCCACCAATTTCCAGACGTCTTCGTCAAGGAAACCACTGGGGATGAAAGACACGATTTCCCAGCATTATGATGCCCGTCCGCATTCCCTCTTGACCGCAGATAGAGAGTTAACAAATCGTCCGTCGAACAAGGAGTTTCCATCGAATGGCTCCAGGGATTCGGGACTTGAGAGTCCTTGATTCATGGCTCCGGGAGAGCCTGGAGTAGATGGGCCTCTTCTCAGAGCCACTCTGAGGACAAAAGCTTTTCTGGAGAAAGCTGGAGAGATTTCTCCAGAGTTCTGGAGTGCTCCTTCCAGCCAGGTTGGGAATAATGGTTTGCCGATGATGGCGGTACAAGGCAGAGATTTCTGATGACGCTGGTGCATTATTGCCTCGAGTGCTCTAGAACAAAACTGCAAATTTGTAACTCTTTGATTGAGCATGCATAGTCCAATGCATGGACAAACGCTAGTAATGGAACGTTTTACGCTGCTTTTCTACCACTTTTGTCTAATCGCGACGATGGGGATGTATGATAAGACGAAATTGACGAAAAGACAATCGCAAGCGCACACAAACAGAACACAACACAAGCTTCATAGAGCATTTTGGGTTTTTGTTTTAAGCCCACATTTACAGAAAGGCTAATTGGGACTGGGCCTATAGTTTCAAGTGGGATGCGAAGCAGTGTGCATTGTGCCTCCAAATCTCTCACGAAAATTGAGTAATTTCCTTGCAAATTTCCTGTTTTCATCTGAATTTAACAATAAAGGTCTCTCTCTCCCACTTCTACAGAAAGCAAAAAAAAAATAATAATAATAATTCGCACACTAGACGTTGCAGAGCCAAACTTATTTCGGTTATCTTGAGGAATATGAGACAATACTTGGTGTAGTCATGGCTCGTGAATTCTCGGTCTCGTCTGAAGTTGACTATGCCCGTCTCGTGCTTAGTGTCGGAACGTAGACAAGATGTTTTGCGAGTTCAGAGCTCTTTATTAAAGCTTCAGTTGCCTCACCGAGGGCCTGTCTAATCACCCAATGAAAATGAACCGGAAATGGCGTCTGTTTCACATCAGCAGCTCCTCTCTGATCTGAGGATGTCTACCTTTGAAGCTCCTCTGGTCCTCTATTCCGCACGTTCTGCAAATGGAACATCAAGAGGTTCAGTGTCTCCAAATATCTCCAATTGCAGTCAGAAGCACTCAGGAGTATCAGCGTGGGTTCGGGTGGCATTTCAAGCTGATTACGTGGTTATTAATGGCAGCTCCGACTAAGAGAGTGGGCTGATAATATTTGCGAAAGGTCGTCGAACCTACAGTTCGGTTCTGCCTTTGATATCGCAACCAGGAATTGAATATGCGTTCGCTCAGTCTCACATGTAGCTAGGAGTCCTTGTTGAATAAGCAGGAGAATAAGATAGAAAAGGCTACTTCTGAGCAAAGAGATTTGGCGAAAAGATATTATTGCACAGGGAATATGCACAAGCGGAAGTAATATGCGCGAATACCAATCGAATCTTTATATTCATGCAAACTTAATGGTATACTCGAACACTTCCTTTAAATGTGTCATTGGGCACTTTCCGAAAGTCGCACGGCTTTAACACGTTAAACGAGTTCTTGCAGTCCTAATATTGGAATGAGTTGTGTTTCATTGGTGTCTCTTCAAAGAATTCATCTAATACATTCTCTTCGTCGCGATTACCCTACGGAGGGAGAAACACAAAGTAAAGTACGAAAAATAAAATAAATACAAAAAGCAATAAATACAAAAAAAACTTCTTCCTTCCCATAGCTTCCTCCAAAACTATCATATTTTTTTTCTCTTGAGATGCATATCCGATACTGACCCATATTACATAAGTAAATCTCACGCAAGAAATAGATATTTATGAACATTTGGACCATTAGTACGAGGGCCATCCCGAAAGTAGTACCAGTTTTTGAATTTTTTAAAAAATGACAATTTTTTTAAAAAAACTTTGTAATTGTTAACAACAAACTTTAAACTACTTCACTACATAATCACCATGTACATTTACGCATTTTTCATAGCGTGTGACGAGTTTTTGTAACCCAGCTTCATATTCCTCTATCGCCAGTCTATTTAGAAAAATAGTCACCTCTTCTTTCAGTTCCTCATCACTGAGAAATGTCTTTCCTCCCAAAAGTCCTTTAGTATTGTGAAAACATGAAAATCTGAACCAATTTCATGAAGAATTGTTCGTGAAACATCAGGGAACTGATCACTGATTTCATCCACTGTGACTCGCCGATCGTTCTTGATGAATTCGTCAACTGCACTCAGGAGTTCGTCCGTAATGACAGACGGGCGTCCGGAACGTTCGTCATCACGGACGTTCTTCCTCCCCGAGTTAAAGTTTCGACACCAGCGCCGAACGGACGACTCATCAATAAAATTGTCTCCATATTCCTTCTTTAATTGACGGTGAATATCACATGGTCGCACATTCCTGGCGTTGAGAAATCTGATCACAGCCCTAACATCACAAGTGGCTGCGTTTTCAATTCTTTTGAACATTGTAAACACTCACAGAAACAATAACTACAATTACAGCGCTACGAAACTTCGCACACACTGAGCAGACAGTCAACTGCAGTCGTTTGACCTTGAGCGGCGGCTACTCGCGTCACAAGCGCTCTACACGGCGCGAATGGGTACTACTTTCAGGATGGCTCTCGTATATTTAAAAGCCTAACATGACCGTGCAATGCTAAGCACTTACAACAATAGATAAATTACTTGAAATAACCTGTGGCATCTATTGATTCGGATAAGAAACACTTAGGAAGACATCAATTTTGAATTCACCAATATAACTATATCATATGTGATTTTGCTTTATAGGAATGCAAAATGGCGATAAAATGAATTTGAAGAACTGCGTTTTCTTTACACTTCGACAGGAACTGGAGCCTCCCCGATGGCGCAGTGGTAGCGTCGTCGCCTTGTAATCAAGGGGTCCCGGGTTCGATACCCGGTGGAGGTACATAGTGGTTCGGATCCCACTTTAAACTGTAGGTCCAGTCCCGATTAGCCTTAATGTGCATAAAGTGGACTTAAAACACCAAATCAACAAATCGACAGGAACTAATCGCAAAAGTGTTTTTTCCCCCTGAGTGATTAGCATTGCAGTGAGTGTTCCAGTCTATTATACAGAGGCAACACTGTGAAGCTCAGATACCCAGAAAATATAAGGTTCTCGTAGCGCACACATTCTTCGTGACCCACACACAGACTGCTACGGAAGTAGTTAGATCGGAAAGAAAATGAAGAATGAAAGACTTCTTCACGGAATATTGACCTTCAAAGAAACAAGACGCAAGAACAAAAGGAATCGAAAGTACCCAGACTCGTACAAGAACAAAACTAATGGATTTTCATGCCTTCTTAAGTTTGAATTATTCGTCGAGCGAAGGACCTGTGCTTTCGGTGAACAAAGGACGTCATCCATTTAGTCGCAGAGTGAGTTCACCCAGTGGGTCATTATTTCTTGGCTTCTTCCAAGTCTATTTGCTCTTCATTTTCCCTTTCTTTAAGACTTATTCCTTCTCCTTTTCTGTGACGTGTGCTATTCTTCATTGGCTTTGAGAAAAAGGACATTCTTTTCTGATCACGAAGAAGCAATTGCCGTTAAAATGTTCTCTGAGTGCCTGGTTGGTTGAACGATCCGCAGCTTAGATTCTTAGTTGCGCAGTTTCAGTAAACTTAGCATGTTCGTGTCGTGATGTTCAAGTTTGCAACATACAGGAGAGTTTGTCGTGTGTAGTGATCAGGGATTGGTTTATGGAATATGACATCAAGGAGGTCATAGAATTCAGTACAACAAAAAGACCGAAATTTCATATTTCAAAAATAAAAAAAGAGTTATAAGTGGTTATACATACACTACAAAACACGCAAAGTAGGTGTATTTAATAGAATCAGGATCCAACTGATGCACGTGAAGTAAACTTATTTGTGATAGTGTGCCAAAATCAAACAACCGGCTAGTAAGCACTTTAAATCATAATAATGAAAGTATATACTGTTCGTAACCGTGGCTAGAATTAACCTTTGAAAGGAGATGGGGGCAATCTAATTAGCAGAGAAGTCTTTTATAAAATACGATTATTATTTAATGATTTATTATAGTATATAATTGAGATAATGCATGCATGAGTCATTACGAAAGAAACCCCCTTTTAAAGCGTATATCCCAGTTTAAGCAGTTCGTGTCAGTAAAATAATATTATTTTTATTTCCATTTTATCACTTCACCTATTGTTACACACACAGGTGTGTGGAGGTGGATGTATGTATGTATTTATGTATTTATTTATAATTCAGATGCCAATACATTTAATGAATTGAAATGCTTTTAAGTATCCGCAATGAAGGACTCGTTACGGAAGGAGTTGATCCATGAACTCCCCCTTCATCCCTTTATTATACTATGAAATGCCAATAAAGATTGTATAATTCTAATGTTTCTTTTGTTGTTTTTTTATCAACGAAAAAAGACCATTACCTACTTTGCACTTCAATATTTCTCGTGGTAATAAAATGAAGAAATACGATAGAAGGATATATGATAGCTGAAAATAAATGCAAGGCTAAGGTGGTGATGCTTGGCTTTGGTTCAGTACAGCAACCCTCCCCCCCCCCCCCGCGCCTCTGTCTAATTACAACCAGGGACAACTTCGAGTGTGTCTAAAAATTTTTAAAAAGATTGTCAAAATAATGCTTGGAATTATGTATTACAATCTTAGAAGTACAGTAACGGAATGAAAAATGACTTTTAAATCAGCAGTATTGCTCATTACGCAGTGCAAGTCACTAAAAGAATCAATACGAAAATCCAACATGATTTGTGATCGTCGAGCAGCGAAGAGTTATCGCATACAGCGCCAAAGTTTACAAACGGATTTCCTTGGAACTAACACCAGGATGGTGCTGAAATTCCCGTACCAGGAGATTTGATAAATGGCTGCACAAGTTAGATAATCGCATCGTCAAACTTCGGGTGCCGAAGCAGCAATTTGAGCTCTCAAGCAACGGATCTGTTTGAGGAAGTTGCGGGAGACAAATTTTGCCGACTTTCCGCAATTTGTTCTTCCCTTCCCAAAATATTTCTTCTTGGCCTCCTTCTCCTTCCGGCGCGAACCCTGCCTAAAGCACTACAAATGCGATGTCAAAGGTAACAATTGAACGAAACTGCGTCACTCGAAGGCGACGAATTAACCTTTCCCCCGCTAGAGGCGCTGCAAGACGTCAGTGCTGAGTTGTAGATCATCTAGAATCTTAATTGTTCAGCTAGGACGTAAGGTTATCTAGCAGGAGATTGGCTCTGAAATACTTCATTTCTGCTTGACGTAATTAGTTTGGAGTACGTGCGCTCTCATCATTATAGACATTTTAGGGATGTGTGTGATCCCGTCCCGGTCCCGACTTCGGGAAACACTGGCCTACACACGGAGGGGACTTATGGGACTACAGCCAGTGATGTGCCGTAGACTATAAGTTTACGTCTACATGCATTGTCTACACGTAGTCTACGCGTACATTACATTGGGTTGTAGTTTACATAAACTACGTAGACAATCTAAAGTGCATTTTCAAGGGTTTCATGAAAGGAAAGTTACATTTTCAACTATATTGGTTCCTAACGAAATGAAAAGAATCCTATTTACAACAAAATTTCTCTTCACTTCTATTATCAACTATGGAAGAAGATAAATTGTATGCAAGAAACAACAACAGATGGCAGTCGTGAGGCACGAGTGGTATTTTTCTCATAAAACACTAGAATATTTCCTATATTAAGTTTCTTCCTAGGTGAGATATTGTTCGAATTTGGAAGAAAGAGTATCAAAAGTTCTCCTCACACATCGGCAACTGATATGCAGTATAATTTTCTTTTAATTCCACGGCGCCCTTTGATAAGTTATCACCTTTCGCCATGTTGTTTACATAGATTACGTAATCTACGTGTATAAAATAGTCTACGTGTAGAATGTAGACTATCGTTGTTTACGCGTAGACGCACATCACTGACTACAGCCCTCTCCGAAATTTTGAGAATACGTAATGTAAGCAGTAAAGACCTCGGGAAAAACCAAAATGGTTAATGCGAACCCTTAAAATGCCTTCGATTACTATTTTTGTATTTTGAAAGCTTCTTAAACTAAGGTTAAAAATGATAATAACGAAAAAAAAATCTGCATCCTCTCCTAGAACGTAGATATGTAATATGCACCTTTACCAATCCAGCCCACTGAGAAATAGATTTCCCTGTAGGGTAGTGGCGGGAAAAGATTTCAAGACTTTTCGGGATCCCGAACAGTGTTGCCAATATATCATCAAGGAAGCTCTTCAAGAATTTGTAACAAGTGAAATAGTGGCATGCTTGTGGTCTTATTAGTACCCTTGCAGCACTATCGAGTAAGCAGCAAACAGAGCTCCAAATTGTTTATAAACAAATATTTGCTTCTTCAGTAACGCAAAGATCATTGTCTACTATAAACCAAGTTACAAAATATCGTTATGATCTCTTAAAGCAGACACTACATAGTGTTCTTAAAACTCTGGTAACTTCCTCAATATCGAGCATTTATACAATTTTCGCATGACCAAGAGAGTCTCTTCAGCTCGAATCATAGGCGTAACTTGGCGGGGGCAAGGGGGGCGCTTGACCCCCTAACATTTTCGGCTTTATTAAAATTTACAAGTGCGGAGGCCTGAGGAGCAAAGTAATAAAGAGTAATATTTGAAATTTCGCAAATGTCACAGTTATTTAGCAAATATTCCTGGACGCTGTTTTTATGGAATGGAAAACTTTTGGAATTTCTTCCCCCAAAGTTAAACTCCAGGTTTGATTCTACCGCCTCCAAATTAGGCCCCAAGACTGATTCTGTCCCCTCAAAATTAGTCCGTTTAATTCTGCCCTCTCAAAATTAGGCCCAGTTTAATTCTGCCCTCTCAAAATTAGGCCCAGTTTAATTCTGTCCCCCTTAAAATTAGGCTCTGTTTAATTCTGCACCCTCAAAATTAGGTCCCGTTTAATTCTGCACCCTCAAAATTAGGCCCAGTGTGATTCTGTCCCCTTTAAATTAGGTCCCAAGTTACGCCCATGGCTCGAATAACAATCTTTCTTGGTTTGTTAGTAACATAATTACTGCAAAAGTAGAAATAATGGCACTTCAAAGCCTGGTTATTATTTTTTTCAATATGAGAACAAAAAAAAAAACACGTTGAAATTCAGAACTTGTGTCCTCGACGAAGCAAGCAAAACATGTGCATTGTGAATCATTAAAAGCATCACTCGTTCTTGCATGAAGGAAAAAGAAGCGATTAGCCACTTTTGGCTAATCGCAACGATGAGGATAATAAATTTGAGGAAGAAAATCACAAAGAGCACCCATGTTCAGGCAGGAAATCGAACCAGGGACCAGAAGCAACAAGATCTACATTTCTCTTTTAGTAATTGCCCACCTGCTGTACTTTCTGGCTTTGAAGCATTCCAAGTTCACACATAGAAATAATGTAATCTCCAAATGCATATTCCGAAGTTTTGTTAGAGTAGAATTAAAGTCGGCCATCTTGAAACGCGTTCATCGTTTTTGATCAAATTAAACGTCATACCAGTCCTCCAGTGTATCTGGCCTATATAAGAATTACAGCCGAACTGTTTCAAATTTACAATTACCATTGCCTCCACTTCAGATCCTCCTAGATTATGGGCTGTATTTCACAATTTTTCCATTCAATCCATTCATATGATTTTCCATCACGTTTGCCATGGCAAACTGTGCTGCCATCTGTAATCGAAAAATGAACACAAAATTGCCTTTAGTACGGCCTTAAATCATGCCCATACGAGCATATCCTTTTCCATGTTTATTTATTTATTTATTATTATTATTAAGTTAGGGTTTGGTAACTTGCGTCCAGATGTATTCAGTCTACAGAAGGCGTTACTTGCACTGATTGGTTGCACACACAATCTGTCCTTAATATCCTAACATTTTGTCGTTCTCCGACAGAAAATAAATCAGGCAGTGGCAACCGTGAAAATGTAACACGTGACTGCATAAATCCAGGATAGAAAATGTCATATTTTGAAGTCTCGTAGAGTCGAAACGAGGCTTTGACGAGCAAAACGTTACTCAGAAAAGTTGTTCGTCTTCATGTCTTCTACAAGCTGTGAAAGTTTATCAGGCGCATGGCATTTGACGTGGTCCGTGGTTCGAATCCCTCCACGAACGCATCCGCAATGGTAAGTTTATTATTTTTTTACAAGAAACAAAGAAATTTCCAAAAATTTTTCTTCGTTTCCACCAATTTCCAGACGTCTTCGTCAAGGAAACCACTGGGGATGAAAGACACGATTTCCCAGCATTATGATGCCCGTCCGCATTCCCTCTTGACCGCAGATAGAGAGTTAACAAATCGTCCGTCGAACAAGGAGTTTCCATCGAATGGCTCCAGGGATTCGGGACTTGAGAGTCCTTGATTCATGGCTCCGGGAGAGCCTGGAGTAGATGGGCCTCTTCTCAGAGCCACTCTGAGGACAAAAGCTTTTCTGGAGAAAGCTGGAGAGATTTCTCCAGAGTTCTGGAGTGCTCCTTCCAGCCAGGTTGGGAATAATGGTTTGCCGATGATGGCGGTACAAGGCAGAGATTTCTGATGACGCTGGTGCATTATTGCCTCGAGTGCTCTAGAACAAAACTGCAAATTTGTAACTCTTTGATTGAGCATGCATAGTCCAATGCATGGACAAACGCTAGTAATGGAACGTTTTACGCTGCTTTTCTACCACTTTTGTCTAATCGCGACGATGGGGATGTATGATAAGACGAAATTGACGAAAAGACAATCGCAAGCGCACACAAACAGAACACAACACAAGCTTCATAGAGCATTTTGGGTTTTTGTTTTAAGCCCACATTTACAGAAAGGCTAATTGGGACTGGGCCTATAGTTTCAAGTGGGATGCGAAGCAGTGTGCATTGTGCCTCCAAATCTCTCACGAAAATTGAGTAATTTCCTTGCAAATTTCCTGTTTTCATCTGAATTTAACAATAAAGGTCTCTCTCTCCCACTTCTACAGAAAGCAAAAAAAAAATAATAATAATAATTCGCACACTAGACGTTGCAGAGCCAAACTTATTTCGGTTATCTTGAGGAATATGAGACAATACTTGGTGTAGTCATGGCTCGTGAATTCTCGGTCTCGTCTGAAGTTGACTATGCCCGTCTCGTGCTTAGTGTCGGAACGTAGACAAGATGTTTTGCGAGTTCAGAGCTCTTTATTAAAGCTTCAGTTGCCTCACCGAGGGCCTGTCTAATCACCCAATGAAAATGAACCGGAAATGGCGTCTGTTTCACATCAGCAGCTCCTCTCTGATCTGAGGATGTCTACCTTTGAAGCTCCTCTGGTCCTCTATTCCGCACGTTCTGCAAATGGAACATCAAGAGGTTCAGTGTCTCCAAATATCTCCAATTGCAGTCAGAAGCACTCAGGAGTATCAGCGTGGGTTCGGGTGGCATTTCAAGCTGATTACGTGGTTATTAATGGCAGCTCCGACTAAGAGAGTGGGCTGATAATATTTGCGAAAGGTCGTCGAACCTACAGTTCGGTTCTGCCTTTGATATCGCAACCAGGAATTGAATATGCGTTCGCTCAGTCTCACATGTAGCTAGGAGTCCTTGTTGAATAAGCAGGAGAATAAGATAGAAAAGGCTACTTCTGAGCAAAGAGATTTGGCGAAAAGATATTATTGCACAGGGAATATGCACAAGCGGAAGTAATATGCGCGAATACCAATCGAATCTTTATATTCATGCAAACTTAATGGTATACTCGAACACTTCCTTTAAATGTGTCATTGGGCACTTTCCGAAAGTCGCACGGCTTTAACACGTTAAACGAGTTCTTGCAGTCCTAATATTGGAATGAGTTGTGTTTCATTGGTGTCTCTTCAAAGAATTCATCTAATACATTCTCTTCGTCGCGATTACCCTACGGAGGGAGAAACACAAAGTAAAGTACGAAAAATAAAATAAATACAAAAAGCAATAAATACAAAAAAAACTTCTTCCTTCCCATAGCTTCCTCCAAAACTATCATATTTTTTTTCTCTTGAGATGCATATCCGATACTGACCCATATTACATAAGTAAATCTCACGCAAGAAATAGATATTTATGAACATTTGGACCATTAGTACGAGGGCCATCCCGAAAGTAGTACCAGTTTTTGAATTTTTTAAAAAATGACAATTTTTTTAAAAAAACTTTGTAATTGTTAACAACAAACTTTAAACTACTTCACTACATAATCACCATGTACATTTACGCATTTTTCATAGCGTGTGACGAGTTTTTGTAACCCAGCTTCATATTCCTCTATCGCCAGTCTATTTAGAAAAATAGTCACCTCTTCTTTCAGTTCCTCATCACTGAGAAATGTCTTTCCTCCCAAAAGTCCTTTAGTATTGTGAAAACATGAAAATCTGAACCAATTTCATGAAGAATTGTTCGTGAAACATCAGGGAACTGATCACTGATTTCATCCACTGTGACTCGCCGATCGTTCTTGATGAATTCGTCAACTGCACTCAGGAGTTCGTCCGTAATGACAGACGGGCGTCCGGAACGTTCGTCATCACGGACGTTCTTCCTCCCCGAGTTAAAGTTTCGACACCAGCGCCGAACGGACGACTCATCAATAAAATTGTCTCCATATTCCTTCTTTAATTGACGGTGAATATCACATGGTCGCACATTCCTGGCGTTGAGAAATCTGATCACAGCCCTAACATCACAAGTGGCTGCGTTTTCAATTCTTTTGAACATTGTAAACACTCACAGAAACAATAACTACAATTACAGCGCTACGAAACTTCGCACACACTGAGCAGACAGTCAACTGCAGTCGTTTGACCTTGAGCGGCGGCTACTCGCGTCACAAGCGCTCTACACGGCGCGAATGGGTACTACTTTCAGGATGGCTCTCGTATATTTAAAAGCCTAACATGACCGTGCAATGCTAAGCACTTACAACAATAGATAAATTACTTGAAATAACCTGTGGCATCTATTGATTCGGATAAGAAACACTTAGGAAGACATCAATTTTGAATTCACCAATATAACTATATCATATGTGATTTTGCTTTATAGGAATGCAAAATGGCGATAAAATGAATTTGAAGAACTGCGTTTTCTTTACACTTCGACAGGAACTGGAGCCTCCCCGATGGCGCAGTGGTAGCGTCGTCGCCTTGTAATCAAGGGGTCCCGGGTTCGATACCCGGTGGAGGTACATAGTGGTTCGGATCCCACTTTAAACTGTAGGTCCAGTCCCGATTAGCCTTAATGTGCATAAAGTGGACTTAAAACACCAAATCAACAAATCGACAGGAACTAATCGCAAAAGTGTTTTTTCCCCCTGAGTGATTAGCATTGCAGTGAGTGTTCCAGTCTATTATACAGAGGCAACACTGTGAAGCTCAGATACCCAGAAAATATAAGGTTCTCGTAGCGCACACATTCTTCGTGACCCACACACAGACTGCTACGGAAGTAGTTAGATCGGAAAGAAAATGAAGAATGAAAGACTTCTTCACGGAATATTGACCTTCAAAGAAACAAGACGCAAGAACAAAAGGAATCGAAAGTACCCAGACTCGTACAAGAACAAAACTAATGGATTTTCATGCCTTCTTAAGTTTGAATTATTCGTCGAGCGAAGGACCTGTGCTTTCGGTGAACAAAGGACGTCATCCATTTAGTCGCAGAGTGAGTTCACCCAGTGGGTCATTATTTCTTGGCTTCTTCCAAGTCTATTTGCTCTTCATTTTCCCTTTCTTTAAGACTTATTCCTTCTCCTTTTCTGTGACGTGTGCTATTCTTCATTGGCTTTGAGAAAAAGGACATTCTTTTCTGATCACGAAGAAGCAATTGCCGTTAAAATGTTCTCTGAGTGCCTGGTTGGTTGAACGATCCGCAGCTTAGATTCTTAGTTGCGCAGTTTCAGTAAACTTAGCATGTTCGTGTCGTGATGTTCAAGTTTGCAACATACAGGAGAGTTTGTCGTGTGTAGTGATCAGGGATTGGTTTATGGAATATGACATCAAGGAGGTCATAGAATTCAGTACAACAAAAAGACCGAAATTTCATATTTCAAAAATAAAAAAAGAGTTATAAGTGGTTATACATACACTACAAAACACGCAAAGTAGGTGTATTTAATAGAATCAGGATCCAACTGATGCACGTGAAGTAAACTTATTTGTGATAGTGTGCCAAAATCAAACAACCGGCTAGTAAGCACTTTAAATCATAATAATGAAAGTATATACTGTTCGTAACCGTGGCTAGAATTAACCTTTGAAAGGAGATGGGGGCAATCTAATTAGCAGAGAAGTCTTTTATAAAATACGATTATTATTTAATGATTTATTATAGTATATAATTGAGATAATGCATGCATGAGTCATTACGAAAGAAACCCCCTTTTAAAGCGTATATCCCAGTTTAAGCAGTTCGTGTCAGTAAAATAATATTATTTTTATTTCCATTTTATCACTTCACCTATTGTTACACACACAGGTGTGTGGAGGTGGATGTATGTATGTATTTATGTATTTATTTATAATTCAGATGCCAATACATTTAATGAATTGAAATGCTTTTAAGTATCCGCAATGAAGGACTCGTTACGGAAGGAGTTGATCCATGAACTCCCCCTTCATCCCTTTATTATACTATGAAATGCCAATAAAGATTGTATAATTCTAATGTTTCTTTTGTTGTTTTTTTATCAACGAAAAAAGACCATTACCTACTTTGCACTTCAATATTTCTCGTGGTAATAAAATGAAGAAATACGATAGAAGGATATATGATAGCTGAAAATAAATGCAAGGCTAAGGTGGTGATGCTTGGCTTTGGTTCAGTACAGCAACCCTCCCCCCCCCCCCCCGCGCCTCTGTCTAATTACAACCAGGGACAACTTCGAGTGTGTCTAAAAATTTTTAAAAAGATTGTCAAAATAATGCTTGGAATTATGTATTACAATCTTAGAAGTACAGTAACGGAATGAAAAATGACTTTTAAATCAGCAGTATTGCTCATTACGCAGTGCAAGTCACTAAAAGAATCAATACGAAAATCCAACATGATTTGTGATCGTCGAGCAGCGAAGAGTTATCGCATACAGCGCCAAAGTTTACAAACGGATTTCCTTGGAACTAACACCAGGATGGTGCTGAAATTCCCGTACCAGGAGATTTGATAAATGGCTGCACAAGTTAGATAATCGCATCGTCAAACTTCGGGTGCCGAAGCAGCAATTTGAGCTCTCAAGCAACGGATCTGTTTGAGGAAGTTGCGGGAGACAAATTTTGCCGACTTTCCGCAATTTGTTCTTCCCTTCCCAAAATATTTCTTCTTGGCCTCCTTCTCCTTCCGGCGCGAACCCTGCCTAAAGCACTACAAATGCGATGTCAAAGGTAACAATTGAACGAAACTGCGTCACTCGAAGGCGACGAATTAACCTTTCCCCCGCTAGAGGCGCTGCAAGACGTCAGTGCTGAGTTGTAGATCATCTAGAATCTTAATTGTTCAGCTAGGACGTAAGGTTATCTAGCAGGAGATTGGCTCTGAAATACTTCATTTCTGCTTGACGTAATTAGTTTGGAGTACGTGCGCTCTCATCATTATAGACATTTTAGGGATGTGTGTGATCCCGTCCCGGTCCCGACTTCGGGAAACACTGGCCTACACACGGAGGGGACTTATGGGACTACAGCCAGTGATGTGCCGTAGACTATAAGTTTACGTCTACATGCATTGTCTACACGTAGTCTACGCGTACATTACATTGGGTTGTAGTTTACATAAACTACGTAGACAATCTAAAGTGCATTTTCAAGGGTTTCATGAAAGGAAAGTTACATTTTCAACTATATTGGTTCCTAACGAAATGAAAAGAATCCTATTTACAACAAAATTTCTCTTCACTTCTATTATCAACTATGGAAGAAGATAAATTGTATGCAAGAAACAACAACAGATGGCAGTCGTGAGGCACGAGTGGTATTTTTCTCATAAAACACTAGAATATTTCCTATATTAAGTTTCTTCCTAGGTGAGATATTGTTCGAATTTGGAAGAAAGAGTATCAAAAGTTCTCCTCACACATCGGCAACTGATATGCAGTATAATTTTCTTTTAATTCCACGGCGCCCTTTGATAAGTTATCACCTTTCGCCATGTTGTTTACATAGATTACGTAATCTACGTGTATAAAATAGTCTACGTGTAGAATGTAGACTATCGTTGTTTACGCGTAGACGCACATCACTGACTACAGCCCTCTCCGAAATTTTGAGAATACGTAATGTAAGCAGTAAAGACCTCGGGAAAAACCAAAATGGTTAATGCGAACCCTTAAAATGCCTTCGATTACTATTTTTGTATTTTGAAAGCTTCTTAAACTAAGGTTAAAAATGATAATAACGAAAAAAAATCTGCATCCTCTCCTAGAACGTAGATATGTAATATGCACCTTTACCAATCCAGCCCACTGAGAAATAGATTTCCCTGTAGGGTAGTGGCGGGAAAAGATTTCAAGACTTTTCGGGATCCCGAACAGTGTTGCCAATATATCATCAAGGAAGCTCTTCAAGAATTTGTAACAAGTGAAATAGTGGCATGCTTGTGGTCTTATTAGTACCCTTGCAGCACTATCGAGTAAGCAGCAAACAGAGCTCCAAATTGTTTATAAACAAATATTTGCTTCTTCAGTAACGCAAAGATCATTGTCTACTATAAACCAAGTTACAAAATATCGTTATGATCTCTTAAAGCAGACACTACATAGTGTTCTTAAAACTCTGGTAACTTCCTCAATATCGAGCATTTATACAATTTTCGCATGACCAAGAGAGTCTCTTCAGCTCGAATCATAGGCGTAACTTGGCGGGGGCAAGGGGGGCGCTTGACCCCCTAACATTTTCGGCTTTATTAAAATTTACAAGTGCGGAGGCCTGAGGAGCAAAGTAATAAAGAGTAATATTTGAAATTTCGCAAATGTCACAGTTATTTAGCAAATATTCCTGGACGCTGTTTTTATGGAATGGAAAACTTTTGGAATTTCTTCCCCCAAAGTTAAACTCCAGGTTTGATTCTACCGCCTCCAAATTAGGCCCCAAGACTGATTCTGTCCCCTCAAAATTAGTCCGTTTAATTCTGCCCTCTCAAAATTAGGCCCAGTTTAATTCTGCCCTCTCAAAATTAGGCCCAGTTTAATTCTGTCCCCCTTAAAATTAGGCTCTGTTTAATTCTGCACCCTCAAAATTAGGTCCCGTTTAATTCTGCACCCTCAAAATTAGGCCCAGTGTGATTCTGTCCCCTTTAAATTAGGTCCCAAGTTACGCCCATGGCTCGAATAACAATCTTTCTTGGTTTGTTAGTAACATAATTACTGCAAAAGTAGAAATAATGGCACTTCAAAGCCTGGTTATTATTTTTTTCAATATGAGAACAAAAAAAAAAACACGTTGAAATTCAGAACTTGTGTCCTCGACGAAGCAAGCAAAACATGTGCATTGTGAATCATTAAAAGCATCACTCGTTCTTGCATGAAGGAAAAAGAAGCTTAAGAAGGTAAAATACGAATAAATAGTCTTTTTCTCAAGTTTTAAACTAAGCTACTTCAAGAGGATTACAAAGTATTTTTTAGTCCGTAAAATGTTAAGAGGCGAAAAGAAGAAGAAGAAAAGAATAATTTGTTCTGTGAAAGTTTCTCATTTGTGGCAAGTTTTCTTCTTCTTTTTTTTCAGATGAAAAGTAGATGAAAACTTCTGCAAGCAAGCAGCCTGTGTTTTCCCTTTGTCGTCTTAAGACCAGAAAAATCCCCTGACAAGTTAAGAACTTGGGAACATACCTTTTTTGTGGTCATTTTTCACGAAATGTGCGGAAAGAAAGTGAAAAGGATAATGTGCTCGCTTTCTTCTTTTCGGAATGACACTGGTGTTGATTCGCAGATGTGTGCTTATCCACAATACAATTCGTAACTATAATACCATTTGAATAATGTTGTAGACAATGCTTTAAAAGTATCACATTTTGATGCGTTTATGTTTTCTACTTCAGACTGCTCGGGAACATGGGTGTACTTAGTGGCGGGGACAAGGAGGACGTGTCCCTGTCAATAATCCCGGAAAATATATTATGTACTTACTATTTGTTTGATATTATTCCAGTTAACTCGAAAGAAAAATTTACTTCCAAAGACTTCGAAGAACAGTGAATCAAAAGTTCTCGGACACTTATAAAGGCAAAACATACAATTTTTATTGTTAAAAATAAATGTCATATATGGCATCACTGGCTAAGATGGTATCTTTCTGCAAATTGTTGATTCCTTGGGAACAACATTTGGCCGGTATGGACCCCGTTCTCGACCTCGTACGCTGAATTGAAGCCCCCCCCCCCTCTCTCTCTCTCTCTCTCTCTCTCTCTCTCTCTCTCTGTGTGTGTGTGCGTGTGTGTGAATGGAGTAGACCAGCGACCGGAATTTGAAAATAGCGCGAGATCAGGGCTGTATAGTCGGTGCTGGAGGACTTTTATTTGCCCATTAACTTAGCTTGGGCAACTAACTGTAAATGTTGTGCTGGAGCTTTGCCATCATACGTCAGCCCTCGCTTTCAACTGATCTGTTCAAACATCCGATCCAGTTGACACCCACGGTCCAGTCGTCTGGAAGCAGCTCCCCGTACACAATTCCACTAAAGACACAGCGGGACATAGTGGTTGAACCTGCTCCTTTGGACCACCATAGTCACAGCCTGACCAGGCTACAACAATTCGTATCAAGACTCTTTTTTTTTCAGTTGCAATGTAGTGCGAGAACTGTTGTCGTTGGGATTCTGCAACAGTTACTTGCAAAATATCGCATTTCCTTGTGACTGTTGGTCCATCAGTTTATGTGGCACCTAGAGGTCGCCCACTCAGGAAGCAGGAACCAGTAAACTAACTCTGTAGCTGTACAACATGGCATGAAATGTTCATATTCTTGATATATTGACACAACCGTAAAAAGAGAGAAATATAAACCCTGTACGTGAGTCTCCCTTTCACTTTTATAAGACTGCACTTCTTACTACTGTACGTTAATGATTTCGGATATTAGTGATTGTCAATGTTGATATATTGTAACATTTGCTGATGAAGTACAATATCTGTACCTATTTTTATGGCAATCACTTGTAGTTAGGTTTGTCACAGAAAGTATACTTTCTCTTGATGTCATTTCCTGGAAACCAATGATTCTTAGCTATCATTAATTGACCCGCCTTGTGCTTTCCACCTTGTCATCGTCTCTTCTTGTACCTGATTTTTCTTCAAGTCACTTTTTCTGTACATCGTTGATTAGAACGTCTCCCCGTCCTGTTTCTAGCGATAATGAGTTTAGGAAGTAAATCCGATTTGACCAAGGAACATGGGCGCGTAGGGAGAGGAAGGGGAGCAAGATGTCAAGCGGCAAGGAGGAAGATTCATCTACCAACAAATTTCCATTACGACTAATCGGATCAAATTAATTTTCACCAATCGAGCTGAAACCAAGAGCAAAATCGCTGACAGAATCTCGACGACTGCTTTCAACCTGAGCTTTGCTTTGGCGTAATAACTAAAGCGATACTGCTCTGCCCTTGCACCTATTTTTTTTGGCTTGCAAGAAACTTTAACTTGTCACATTCGTAGTTTCATTATAGAACCACAGGCTACCTTGTTTCTTCTCACAATCATGTATTTATTTCCTCCTAACTTTTACGGTTTTGTCTTGAAGTGCATACAAGTTAATAACAAAATAGACTAATAATTCATTTCAGTACATTAAATGTATAAATTGGATTGATTTGGTGATTTAAATCCACTTTATGCACAGTAAGGCTAATTGGGACTGGATCTACAGTTTAAAGTAAAATCCGAACCACTATGTGCCTCTACCGGGTATCGAACCCAGGACCCCTTGATTACAAGGCACTGCGCCATCGGGGAGGCTGGTGGATCGAGAGGAAAATTCTTCCCATGAATTTAATAACAATAATAATAAATGTGATTAAAATTGGTTAATTTTTATTAGTTTATAATAGGTATTATTGTATAGTGATTATTATATGATTGATGATAATTATTATTACTGTTATTAATTCTACTATTCAAGTTTTATCAGTGGCTTCACCCCCTAAAAAATATCTGACGACACCCTTGCCAGGGTACGTGGAAGATAGCTTGACAATATTGAGTGCCATCAGAGAAGGTCATCCCTTGCTACTACAAAAAGAGAGAGGGAGGAAGTAAAGAGACAGAGAGAGTGAGAGAATGGAAGAAGAAAAATAATGGAGCAAGAAAGAGAGAAAAAAAATTGAAGGAGAGAGAGGGTGAGCATGAAGAGATACAAAGACTTTCAAAAAAATCAAGAAAAACTTGGAGGATACGAGAAAACAGATTTTCTTTTCTCTTAAAAAGGGGGCTGAGGTGATATCCCTCCTCCTCATTTTAATAAATTATGGCGAATAAAGAGTAATCAGCACCCTGAAAGTAATTAATAATCAACTTGATTGAACTTGATGTACGTTGAAAACATTCGTGTTTTTCTGACGTGTAAAGAAATGCTTCTGTGCACAAGCTTTCCGTTCGTATCACAGGTATTTAGTACTAGATAGGAAAAAATGTACACGATTGATTCTTTGCGTATATGTGTGTTTCACCTACGTCACAAACTGTTACACTGTGGCTTCGAGCAGCGGTGATTGAGGCCAATTCTTGTAAGCATACGGAAATTCAAGCGGAAGGGCAGAAGATACTAACACAGACATTCGTGATTTAAAACATACGTGCAGTTCGTGCAGATGTAACGAACGCTATTGGTGGATATTTCCTTGCTAACGACAAATATAATTGGCCGCAAACATGGCTGCTGTGCGCATCCTGACCACATGAAACCCACCTATACTAACGAACGATCAATATTTCGAACAAGATATTACTAGGTGTAAACTTAACAGAGCATCTACTATCACAATGTCTAGTTAGAACTTCTTAAATCCTTCTAAAATGGTAGAAAAGCAAAATATTACAAACATGTTAAGCTTTTAAAAAAATCTCTCAAGATTGTATTCCATCGCTCAAAATAAGTTTCCAATCTGTGCGAAGTATGTTTTTTTCTCGGCGCACACTCGTTCGCTCTCCGTGTTATTATCAATATAAATGCAAAGTTATTCCATCATCCCCTTGGGAGACTGATTTCGCGTTGGGGAGAAGTGAATATGTTAGGGGAAGGGCACGCAAGCTGGTGGCATCACATTTCTCGCTCTCATGTTACGTCTATCATTTTTCAAGTTAGGTGATCCTTCTTAGCAATATTTGCTCGTTCAATGTCTCAAGTCTTACTAAAAATGGGAAGAATGAGCATGTAAGTCGCTACTAATCATTAATGGTAACGTTTTGTTTTCGAAAAAACAAAAACTGTTTTGTTTTAAACATCTTCAACATTTCCACAATGTTTCAACGAAGAGCCAATAGTTACTCTCTAAGAAGAATAGTTTATAAAGAATATCATAATCAACGAATTTGCTTCCAGTCATATCACAAACTACTGGTGTACGCAGGGGGGAGATGATTGATCTACATCCCCCCCACCCCCCAAAAATGTGATAATATCAAAGTTTTCAAATGAAAGCTTGAAATTGAATTTTAATTTTGGTTTTAAGTCTACTTTATGCACAGTAAGGCTAATCGAGACTGGACCTACAGTTTAAAGTGGGATCCGAACCACTATGTGCCTCCACCGAATATCGAAACCGGGACCCCTTGATCACAAGGCGACGACGTTGCCACTACACCATAGAAGTAAATTGGAGAATAGAAACCCCCTTAAAATGACCCCCAATTAACATATTTTGCGAAATATTTTCTAGTGTATCCCCCTCCTATACACCTTTACAATTCCAGCTCCTTGGGGGAAAAATATGTCGTACGTTAGTGCTGTAAGCACTTAAGCAACTTGTTAAAATTTACATTAATTTAAAATCTCTCATGTAGGCTACTCGAGGAAGTCTCACAAATATCAAATTTTATTGTAAATGTTATAAACTACATTGATAATAGCAACAATATACGTTAAAATACCGAAAAAATTTAACCAAATACACTATTCAATTAAAATGTTTGTCCTACAATGAAATGTGTTTCAAACGCATTTATTTTAATCGTGTCAACAATGCTGCTGATCATTTCTGTTGTGTATATTTTGAGTTATTTTTTTATTATATGAGTAGTCAGTTCAACATAAAATATACTTTGCACGATTACAATGAGCACACTACAAAAATGAAAAGGAGTGGAATAAAAAAAAATTGACGTTGAGACAAGAACATGCCGACAGAATGATTGAAAATATATCACTGGCAACACAGAAATTGGATGAAACATAATAGTCCAGACACCTCCAAGAAAAAAAATACTTAATCTACCATTACAAAGAGACTAGCCATGAAAATTAGCTTATACAGCAAATTAAATTAGATAGCGAAGGATGTATCCAATGATTCTATACGTGTGTATCATATTATCTGCAAATATTTCATTACATTGCAATGTAATTTACGCATTATCCATTGTCTAGTGATTTTTTACTTTTACCCATTACAACACAAACGTTTCAATAGAGCACATTAAAGAACTAGAAAATGGGTAATATCTAATTAACATTTCATGCTAATGAAGAACCAATGCCACTAAAAGAGAAATATTAATATATTACCAAGTTAACCATTCATACGTAATAACATGTGTACATTTATTGACGTACAAAATGGTTTCTAGTTTGACATAACGTTACGAGTGTCATTGAACCATCCAACACAGCATATTGTATAAGACATGATTACTCAATTTTAGTTGTAAAAGTGTCATTAAACCATTCAACACAGAATACTGTATAAGACATGATTACTCAATTTTAGTTGTTACGTACAGATTATTTTAGGTAGATGTTCGAATTGCTACTTTCAAATATATTAATACGTTCATTTCAATTGAAATGAGCCTACTTAAGAAATTATTCTCAGGACATTAAAGAATTATTAAATTGTAATCAATGCGAAAATTGAACGTTAAGAATATATACTACTCACGTTAAAGAATCCAACTTAAAGATCCAATGTTCTCTAGAGAATTCACTCCACTACATTCAATCATTTTTTCCGAAAGTGGACGCGCTTGTAACACTATTTCTTCCTTCCACAAGAGTAGATGAAACTTCAAAACAATACTCGAAAGAAGAGAGGCTTTTCTCATCACTTTTTACGGCTGTCTTGGGAAATTCGGTGTGATAGAGCTTGTCAGATTTAGCCTCGGAGGTATTGACAAGGTTGCCAAGGCCATCCCCAAAAATCACTGGAGTCATGGGAAGTTTACTGATCTGATTCGTTCATTTTATCACCGGATCCACAGATTCCAGTTGGTGCTCCAACAGTAATGGGATCGATTCCGGTGTTTATAGTGAATGCGGTAACACGCTAGTAAACACAAAAAAAGAAGTCATTTCCATTTCATCCCATTCTGTAAACAATTTTTTTTAAAAAAATTTCAAGAGATTCCGCCCTCTGAGAAATAAGTGAAAGAAAGATGTTAGAAGAGACTGGTAAAATAGATTAGATTGCATCGTGCCACAAAGGCACATAGGGGTAGAGGCAGGGCTACTCCACACATTCTCGATCTCGGCCATATTAGAAGTTATGTGACTAGTACCACGCTCCAGGCCGCCATCAGACTCCAGAGTAACCCCAGGCACCCATTGATTGAAGGGTGGGTGAGCCCCAGAGTTGCTCCATACAAGGGCATTGTCGGAGAAATTCACACGTCCGGAATCGAACCCTGGTCCCCAATGTGGTATTTAGACGTCCTGCACACTGAAGAACTGCGACTTCAGAATGTATTGCACATCGTCGTTACTCTACTGTTTATTTGGAGATGTACAAGAGGTCAACAAGGAAGTGCTTGTTGTGTGTGTGTGTGTGTGTGTGTGTGTGTGATGGTGTGTGTGTGTGTGTGATGGTGTGTGTGTGGGTGATGGTGTGTGTAAACTTCCATCTATACTTTTTGTGCAATTAATCAATAGTACCGAGAACAAAAATAGTCTGTGAGGCCACAGCCTGTTCTAACTTTTACTTCTTTATTACTTCAGTCATCATTGAACTAACAAGTCCTTATCGACGAATCGAAATCGGAACCCTGACTTCACACTATGCCAGGGCTGATAACTTACATTTTTTAATCATTAACAATTCTTGACTCTCGAAAAATGAAGCTATGTTTCTGCACTACGAAATGATACTAAGGAATGCTTATACGTTAAAATTCTAGCAATTTTAATTCAATAATCCATGTTGTACAATCCTCGTAACTTCGTCAAAAGCTGAACATGTTCGCCCCGAATATACGCATTTGCACTCCCTCCTCCTCCACGTTTGCTCCCCACCAACTGAAACCGGCTGCACATCGCCTCGAAGCTTCGGCGAAAAGTGAAATATCAAATTTCTCCGGAGTAGACACTCTGACGTTGGATTCGTAATTTCATTCCAGTTAGGTAAATTACATTCAGTAAAGCGAGTTTCGACTCAACGACAAGCGAGGGTGCTAACATCTAGCTAGACGGTCTAAATATGTACACACGCTGAACCTGAAATAATTATAGTGTTTTTCAGTTGCTTACTTCAGAAATATTCTCAATTAACATCTGAAACAAGTTACTAATGATGCAAAAAATCAGCAAATGAGTAGAATAGTTTTATTTATTGCTATTTTAACTTTAGTACGTGGCTGTGAGGGTAGTGACGTGCCCAATAGTTTAATAAAGGGAAGTTATGATCTCGTATTTTCTCTCTTCGTAGTGTTTTATATTTTACCAGTTTCCATTGATTCGTCATTTTTAAAAAGAGAATCTAAGCCAAATGATTTAATATAGTTAAATATTAGGTAGCTATTTGTATCTTGTATGTTTCTTATTTTGCGTTGAATTGCTGCCATTGTGGCGAATTGCGTCGATAAGGAGGAATTCTAATTCGATGTAATTGATGAAGAGACATTTGCAAGGAAATATCCAGGACTTGAACCTGAAGTCTGTAGGGGAAGGGGGAGTCGTGAAAATTTGTTAAATACCAACGTTTACAACTTAAACACGAACATTACCATTCTCAAGGATTGTGGATTCCTGAAATCGATGACCATGCCACCTGGTGGCAACATACAGTAGCTTTGCTTGCTCGGCTTGAGTTATTTCTGACGTAAGCGTACAAGAAGTGACGTATTTGTAGCGGCCAATGAAATCGCTTTACAGGATAGAACACATCCTACATGCACGCACATCTGTCTCCCTTGCACGATTATAATTCTGCCAACGTACCGAGAATAAAAACAACACATTGCTACAGCATAAACATTTTTCGCAGACATTAATTGAGCTAGAATCAATAAAAACGGAAAGACTGTGCGAAAGTAAATTGGCAATAATTCATTTGATACTTCGGCAACATTCTGTTTTGGAAGATCAGCTCCACAGTGTATAAACGAACGAACAAACGGACCCTAGTGACGCAGTAATTTGCTACAGGGCGTAACTACCCTAACATAAAACTCAGGAGTGAGAGAAATTAACTACTGCAGAGAGTTTAATGGCGTAGGGACCCAGCATGGGGTAATTTATTTCTGCACCTTTGCTGTCTGTAATTAAGGCAATAAAAAAGCAGCGGTATGGACAGCTGTTGCACTATTTTACAAAAGATTCTCTCTCTCTCTTTTGGGGGAGGGAGGGGTTTTAAAAATGCACGGAGTAATTTCAAAGAGAAATTAGTGAACTTATTATGTTTTTTTTTGGTTATTTTGGAAAGTAGATGCTGCACGCTGGAAAAGATTAATGATTTACATTGTTGAAGTTTCGTTTACAATTTAGTCACTACAATCTTCACTGCTCGCAATGTTTTTTGTGTAAGGGTTCTTTATGGTTTTACAAAAGTTTAGTCTGTTTCATGCACATATAGGTTATTCGAAGATAAGCCTGCAGATTAAAGTAAGTTGCGAACGGGTCTCACTTATTGCACAACACTTGAGCAACCTTGTGTTCTGACGTCACGGGAGAATGATTTTTAATATTAGGCTAGATTCCTACGTTGTCACGTTAGGCTACCTATGTTTAGTTCTCTTAGCTAAAATAATAATTTTTCATTGTTAATGGAACCTAACAGGCCTAACCTAACCTCGTAGGCATTCCTCGTCTGACGTCAGAACACAAGGTAGCAAAACTGTTGGGCGGAGAGGAAGACCCGTTGCGAACGACGGATATGTGCTCCACACCGTAAATTGAACCAGAGACCTTTTAAGTGCCCAATATGTGTTTGTGCAGCAACTTCTGTCTATACAAAATCTATGATATTACGAATTCTGAAAATTATTCCCTGCCAATACATATAAAGTGGCAAGCATAAGTATTACCAAGCAAATTATCCATCACCATGTTTATACTCGTTTCTTATGCTATCAGAACTTCAAGAATTGAAACAAAACGCCAAATGAGATGAGAACATCCTTTTCTCTAAAAAACGTAAAAATCCAGTCTTGAAAACACGTAGAACGCAAGAGAAAATTGAATGAAAATGGTCATGGACAATTTGCCGAGCAATACTTGTGCATCCCACTGTACACTACACAAAGCGGACCTGGAGCTCGCTCTGATGGCAACCTTGAGGGTTAATCCTACAATCGTTATTCCTACACACACACACACACACACACACACACACACACACACCAAGCCACCTTGTTAGTCAAACACTTTGAGGAGTCAAGTTAAAGGTATTGTTCCGGCCTGAATATGGGTGGCGTTCCTTTGTAAATGTCCCTTCATCATTCTCAATTAACCACCATTCGTGAGTATCCTCGCGATTACCCTAAGGAGGAAAGAAAGGGACGGAAAATAGGATAAATACAAATACACAACTTAAAACCAGGATTGTTAAAGGTCCAGGAATTGTAAATTAATTCAATAACTGTCCGGGAGAGAAAATCAGCAAGTGTAAATGTGTTCTAGACCGTAAAGAACATTTTTAAGTTTAAAGTATTTTAATTCGGTCCAGGAACCTTTTGGATCAATTTAAATCCGTTGTTTCTTTTTTTAATATGCTTTAGTCTTATGCATTGTATGGTTTTCAGATATTTTTCTATGGTGTTACGAAATAAGAAATGAAAAAAATGCATGAATATCGCTCGTAATTTTCATGTAATTACTTATCAAAATTTGGCTTGCACTACTCTTGAGTCAAAGTTCCTTTAATTTCAAGAAACAACATCGGAACACAGTTCCGCTTTAATTTCAAGCCATTCCGCTAGGCGTCGCATCTGGCGCACTCGCAGGAAAGACTGAAGCGTCCCATCTGCAATGGTCTGTGGTCAGGTTTTATCTGTAAAAGTACGAAGGAAGAAACTGTGTCTGGTCGCAAACATTTCACCTCAGAATTCACAAATGCGAGAGGAAGTTCCTCGGTCAATGAGGTAAAAGTTTTTAACAGTGTTTTCCAAGCCTTCTTTCCGTTTTAGCTCCTCCTTCGTGAGAGATCTAGCGAATTGCCCCTGACGGACTTCACGAGTAAGAGAGAGAGGGGGAGTTCTCTTCACTCTTTCAGCAGGTAAACAGGTTTTCCTCACTTCTGACGAAAAACCCCTAGATCCAGCGCCTGTAAGATGACTCCAGAGAACAATTTCAACCGGATGTAAAGAGCTCGAATGTAAGGGTTCATGGCGTCATTTCGAGAATTGAATCGCTTCCAGGGGTGCAAGAACGAGGCACAGGGTGATATTTCTCTGTCGTAATTAGAATTATGTTGCAAGTGCGCCTCCGCCTCGCTTATAAGGCAAAATTAATCATGGAAACTCGAGTTCACTAACGAAAATTGTAGTCAGATTAAAGACAGGAATTGTGCTAGCCATTTTACCAAGGTGAAATCATTGTAAAGCATTTATGCTTCGAGTTAGAGAGAAATATTGTCATTTGTTGAATCTAGTAATTCATTATTGCTAGAGGCATGCATATTTCGTTTTTGATGAAAACACGAAATGTGAAAAAACACATTGTAATCTTAATTTTTCATGTTTCTGGAAGGTGTGAGGTGCATTTCCCTGCCCTGTTTGTCACGAAATAATGCGAAATACAATCTTAAATACGAAATTTAGAGTTTATTTACCGCCGCAACACTTTCTGAAGTTTGAATTATCTTGTGAGTTATGCAATTGATTAATTCTGCTGTAAATATTTGAGAATCAAAAATTGATCCCTTTATACATGAATAATCTTAATACTCTGGTAACTACATAAATGCGTTATTACAAGGGATATGTTTATTATGTCTAATAAGTGCAGTTTATAAATCAAATTTATGATTATAGTTACAATTTTAAAACTAAATTGTCATTCTTTATGCCACTCTTCATTGAGTTTTCACCGCTTTAACACCAAAATTTTATTTTAGTGACCACTTTTGAACCCGAAATTGACTCGGTTTTTGTTCCGAAAATATGAGCCTCTAATTATTGGCCTAAATGCAAGACTGTGTTTAGGCGTGTGACTTTTAAGCTAGTGCCTTTCATTATGATATAATGTTAACAATCTTTCTTAAACAGAGGTTTTGAGCTTAACAGAAAGGTTTGGTTTATTGATTGATTTGCTTTATTTTACTTCGCTTTTTATGCCACTTTTGGCTGATTTGCGAAGATGAGGATGAGTGATGATATGATGATATTAATGAATGAACAGAGACATCCATGCCCAACTCATGTTGAAATATTAAATATTTATCAACCCGTCGCGCAACAGCACCCCCCCCCCCCCGCCCCCGTGAGGGCCAGAGCGTACCTACCGACTGCCGGCTTCACTCCCTCCCTGCCGAGGTGGGAGATCATCCAACCAGATATGGGGGTGACGTGTGGTCAGCACGACGAACCCCCGATCGTTAGTGTAGGTTTCCATGACCGGGATACGCTGCTCATTCCTAGCTGCCCGATTTCCTCACGATAGTGGGTGGCTGTACACAGGCCGAAATCTCAGGAGAAAAGTTGTTGCGCTTCCCCCAGGAGAGACAAACCTGCGCGCGACTCTTAGCCAAAGAATGACATCTTAAATATTCATCAAATCAATCGCTTTCTGTTGGAAATCGCAACAAACAATATTGCACGTGTTTCGCTAGCTATATCATTACATCAATTGTTAAACAACAGTAGAAATATGAAGTTGATCTCCTTTGCTGCTAACAATAATGTATGAATGAGTTTAAATAACGTATTATTTAGTTTCGGAAACATCCATTATAAATAAAACATAATGAACATTATTTACGTGATGATGTAAGTTAAATGCTTAATTTGTGATGTTAGGCTTATTGGATTTAGTTATTCTAGCATAAATAATACATTTACAGTGTATTTATGCTAAGGGAACCAAACCTAACGGACCTAACCTAACAACGTAGGCATTCCTCGAGTAATGTGCCATAAGGGAGTCAGGAGTTTGTCTCCCTTATCGCACAACGCTAGGACAATCTTGAACAACAAAGTAACCAAGAGCATATGGGTCCCTCGATTTCGGTAGGGAAATTTTTTTTAGGAAGATTGTGTGTTAAAAAATTGTGAGAAACAAAATTCAGGAGCGCGGAAACAAATATTTACGAGTGTACAACCGTTTAAAGTGGAGATACAGCCGTTTAAAGTTGAGAGGTCGAAGTCTACTTGCGGCAATGTCAGTTTCATAGCACCCGTACCGATGGATATATAACAGTTGTACTCCTCGATTCCGGGCTCCGCCCCTAGGGTAATTGATCTACCGCCCCCTACCGCTACCGCGGCCCCGCCTTTTTCTATAGAGTTCCCTTAAAGGCATGTTAGAACCTGCCCAACACTATTTTTACGAATGAAAACATGATTTAAAAAAAAAGTTGAATCCTAGTGGAAATTCGTATATATATCCACGTTGAAAACAAAAGTTCGACCTGGAAATACTGTGTGTTTATAAAGGAAACCAGATATGGTAAGTAATGTAATAGTATTTTTTTTATAATTTCATAGAAATGTAACTTCAAATTGAGAAATGCACGGTGGCAATTCGAAGTGTTAAATACGTACTATTAGCGAACAATATTTTTTTTTACTTTCAAACTGTAAAACACAAGGGTCGATTGTGCAGTCTAGCCCAGTCCCCTCTAGCCCCCCTAGTTTTTTGTAGTACGGTAGATTCATTTCGATGGAAAAGTTAAAAAGTAGAAGTTTATATTATAAAACTTCTATTGGGGAAAGTTCTAAAATCTGGTGGGGGGCAGCTACAGATATGCCTAGAAACAGTGGCCACTGATCATTTGATACTATGTAATTGACCAATCATGAGTCGCCAAACTTGCTACGAAAATTTGTTGCCTGCCTAGTAGATGGGACGTATTCAGTGGCTGTGAGATTTATCTTTGATTGTTGGCATATAAAGCTAAATGTGAATAGGCTATGGCATGGGCATACATATAGTTCACGTAAGGGGGGTGGTCAACTTTTGGTACGATTAGGGTTCCCATATTTCATAAGTGAAAATCCGGGACACTGCTGACCAGAAGCTTGTTCGGGAGTGGAAGGGGGGGGGAGGGCTGGACGTGGGAGGTGATAAAGTTATATGTATGAACAATATAATTATTATTTACATCATTTGTACAGTCCCATTATCATACTATTTACACTTCTCAATAATAAAAAAAAACAACAGAAATTCACTTCGATATCAGTAACCTTGCATTCCTTTTGGGTGTCATAATGAACTAAGCTGCTTTCTCAGAATGTGGGAACTTTATTTGAAGACAGCGGACTGAACAATGCGGGCACCCAAGCACTGACTCTCTACAGTAAGCACAATGGAAGAGAATCGTAACTGAAATTCAGCCCTGATAACGGACTGCGGTATCATCGCGGTCAAATATCTTTGCAGTATCTTCTTGTAGCTCCATGACTCTTGTATTATTTAGAGGAAGCGGTTCAATGTACAGTTAGATTGTTTTGTAGAATGAGCATTTTGAAATTAAGTCCACGCATTTAAATATAAATGCAGTTCAGGAAAGCATCGTCATAATGATTTCTTTTTTCCCACCCGATTGTAGGACATTTGTGCGTTTCGAACAAACTATTCGGGACATCGGGACAAATTATACCATTCTGGGATTGTCCATGAAAATCCGGGAGTATACCACCCCTAGGTATGATCTGGCTATCAAAATCAAATATTCCACCACATGAAAGGCCACAAATTTATTAAATTAAGTCGATCTACTAACTTCTAACTTCTCTACTTAAATGAGCAGAAAATTATTTTTAAAAAGCTATTCCCACCCTCGCTTTCAAAAAGAATTACAATATTAGAATTAGTCTCTTCCTCCTTGATACAAAATTGAAAATAACATCATCGGTGTTATTTTAATATTCCTATGTACACTTAACAGTGCAGGGTCGATTAGTCAATAATCTCCCGTTGAATTGCGACGACATTATTTCAACCTCATTAATGTTGAACACATCCTCTCGAGTGTTGCGGTTGAAACTGCAGTGTAGGCAAAATCACCAACAATTGGGTAGAAGAGCTTGTCACAATTGTCTACTGCCTGTAATGCAGAGCCTGGACATGTCTTTTCAATTACTGTTTGCCACTATCAAATATCAACTAGGCCATCCAACATTTTGACCCACTGTTCCAATGAATGAGGAATAGTTATTTCACATGTTGCAATTTTGCAATTTGTTTGTGTTGTTCAGAAAAACGTGAGTTCATTTCTACTACAAAAAGATCCAAAAATGGACGACAGAGCAGAGGTTTACCTTGTAATATTCTTTTGTGCTCTGAGCTGGTGCATTGTTCCCTCCGATTTGGCGGCTGGGTGTTCTAGGTCTCTTCATTTCTTCATCATGGTCTCTAAGTACTTTCTCTGCTTTTGATTATAAATTTCACTAAAGTTCTCAAAACTTTCTCTATTAGAATACTGACATGTTAACTAATACTGAACAGTCCACCTTTTGAGGTGCCCAAAATAATGTTGTAGCCTACTGCATGAAAACAATTTGGTTAGAACAAGTGGAGATATTTGAAACTCCACACAGGTTACACAGTGAAGAAACTTAAGAGCTTGCTGAAATGTTTCTCTTGTGCTGGTAAATTGTAAAGTCTGTAAAGTTTCTACAATTAGTGAATACAATTCCACAAGTCTCACTACTTAGTATTGATATTTTTCCGTCCATCTTGTGTCAAACAACTTGAGAATGTTACGGTGTTTCTCTGGCTTTCTTGCACTGTGATTTTAAAACCAAATTCCTTTGAGAAGAATCGAGAGGAAAAAATTAAAACTGATTTCACAGTCTAAATGCAGTTTCTTACCGCAGCAATCCCACATGAATGGGCAACAGCTGGAGTTAAAATATGTGCTGAACAATGTACAAAATTTGCTTTTGGACACTTCTCTGAAATTATCGATCTCACCACCTTAATTCTAACACCCAGGGTGGTATTTGTAGGGAGGATGGGGGGGGATTTCTCCCCTCTGGGTATTTGTGTCACCCCCTCTGTTTGATAAATTTTATCCATGGGGAAATGTTATATGGCATAAAGTCATTATCTCATGCTGCCCCTAGACAGTCAGTAGAATCCCCCCCACTGGAAATTTCTTAAATACCACACTGCCAACTAACACCCATTACATCAGCACCATCATATCCTTCACCAACGATTTTTTTTCTAAATCCACACCCAACCCAGAGAGAGATGAAGTAATAGTTGAAGCTAACTCAGATGCAGTTACATCTCCAATAGGAACAAATCGGGAAATAAATTCCCCATTCCGATCTAGACTTTGGAAAATGATTTATCGACTTTCGGGATTATCAAACAGTTGGGAAATTTCAAATTGTCAAAAAATTAGACCCTGAGGAATGCTTAATTCTTGAATGGTAGCACACCATATCAGGAACTTATAATGAAATTGCAATATTCGAGCTATAAGTTCACTAGCAGCTACTTCGGACAGAAATTACATGTAGCATGAATTTGCGAAACATTCTGAGCATTTTCTAGAGAAATTCCGAAACTATCAGGAATTGCAGACATCTGGTCTGCAATCCCAACCGTGTGTGGAATTTATTTATTTCCCATCCGTACCTCGTCCTATACGCCTCTAATTTAGGAGAAGAAAATAAGTCCGAAGAAATTTTTACGAACAAGTCTCTGCACAAAGTGGATAGAACAGGTAACCTGGCAATTTTACTGGACCAAAGGTAGGGGAGGGGGGGGGTTGGGCCCGTTGAACCACCACCTTAAATACGCCCATCGGCTATAGGCTTAGGAAAAGAAAACAATATAATTATTGCATTTGATTTTACGTAAAAGTTGTGCCTAAAAGTACTAACTAACTAATTAACTCTCTAGCCTTCTTAAACTCGAAGGTTCATGGCTGCAGCAACACAGGCCTTCCATCCGTCCCTATCTTGAGCAAGATCTATATACTCCTTTCCATCCCTACAGATTTCCTTTAGGTCCATCTCAACGTTGTCTCTCCATCTTCCTGTTGGCCTTCCTACAGGTCTCTTACCATCAGGTTTCCCAACAAGAATCCTGTAAACTCCTCTTTCCTCTCCCATTCGTGCCACATGGTCTGCCCACCTAAGTCTTCTTGATTTAATTATTCTAATAATATCTGGACATGAATACAAATTATGTAGTTCTAAATTATGTAACCTTCTCCACTCACCTGTCTCCTCATCCCTTTTAGGTCCAAATATTTTCCTAAGGATCTTATTTTCAAATACTCTCAACTTATGTTCCTCTTTCAGTGTAAGGGACCAAGCTTCACACCCATATAATACTACAGGCAAAATTTCTGTTTTGTATATTTTAACTTTTAGTTTCTTAGATATTAAACGAGAAGACAAAAGTTTATGAAGAGAGAAGTAACATGCATTTCCTGAATTAAGCCTACTTTTTATTTCCTCTTTAATATAATTTTCATTTGTTAATATTACTCCTAAGTATTTGAATTTGGAAACTGGTTCAAACGAGTTGTTATCAATAATTAGATTTTGATTATTACCTAACACTTGGTTTCGGCCCGTAAGCATATATTTAGTTTTCTCTTTGTTAACTTCCAAACCTATCTCTTTAGCAGTTTTGAAAAAATATTTTAGCATTATTCTTAATTGTATTTATATCATCCCCTAATAAGTCTACATCATCTGCATATGCTAACAACTGAGTCACACCATTTAATTTTAGTCCTTCGTTAGTTTCTTTTACCTTCCTAACAGCATATTCTAAGGTAAAATTAAAGAGCAATGGAGATAATGCATCTCCTTGTTTTAACCCATCATGAATTGTAAATTTGTCAGACACATTAATACCCTCACGAATTTTACTTTCTGTTTCACTGGTCCATACTTTTATCATACTAACAAGCTTCTTAGGTATTCCAAACTCTACTAATATATTATATAATTTATCTCTTTTGACCGAATCATATGCTTTTTTGAAATCAATGAATAGCTGATGGACATTTTGATTATATTTCCACTTGTTTTCAAGTGTCTGTTGCAACAGTTCTTTAATTCAAAGACATTTTTTGCAATTATATTTTGTTATTTCGTTTTGAGCATAATGTGAAAAGAATGAAGAAAATTCTGTTGCGCTACTCTATTCAATGTTGATGTTATTTTGTTTGTTATTCGTTACGATAGTGACTAGAAATTGGTTAGTATACTAATGTGATAAGTAACATTTGAAAAGTAATTTTTATTTAAAAAATATTGCAACAAACTCCTCCACAGTGGGGACAGTTGCACTGTCTGATGTGAAAAATTTGATCTGTAGTTGATCTGTTACGTACATCTCACGTCAGTAATTTATCTTTGGATCTGATTGTGTTCCAAAACTTCGAAGGCAAGGTGCCAAAACGTGAGGAGGGGAAGGACAGATTACTTTCCCTTAGCAAAGTTCGGGGGCAAAAGTGACATATACCGTAGTAAAGTATTAAGTAAATACCTTTTGACCGGTATTACGATAGTTAGCTCCCCGAGTAACTCCGAAATCTGTAGCCCCAAACTTATTTCAGGCTGGCGCTGTCACTGACTAAAATCCTTTACCGGAATTTTCAAAAAAGGATGTAAAAACTCCCTTGAGAAAGTGAAAGGTTGTAAAGAGACTTGCACACAACATACCCAATACGTCAGAAAGGTAAAGGGTACAGTGTAAAAAAAGTCCGTGCTTCTCAAATATTTGTTAATACACTGTCAGCAACTCCCAACATGGATGAGAATGAGTCGAATGAAGAAATGTTTTGTCTGTGGACAAGGATGTGCCGAACACTTAAAAATGGCCTTGGCACAACTATTGTTTCAAATGCATGTGTTTTCCTAGCGGAGTCTTTCTCGTGGAAAGAAATAGCTCCGGGCCTCCATTCTGTGAGTACTAAATCCGTGGCAACCGCCCTTCGAGTTTTGGAGCTCCCACCGAGGATCGAACCCGGTACCGCTCGCACCAAAGGCTAAGGGCTATGCGGGAGCTGAGTAAGTCCCCGAGCCGTTTACACAGGAACATCAGAGGGGAAAAATCGCATGTTTAAAGCCAATATAAAGTTATACATCTTGTACAGTTTCTCCATTCTCAAAGTTCCAATTCGCGTCCTCCAATGTCCTTGAAATCAAAGGGTCCCTAGTTTGATTGCCGGCAGGAACATATGAAATAATTGTGTTCAAAGAGTTGCCGTACAAAAGGACCTGGGTGTCATATTTGACGAGAAACTTTTCTTTTCTGAGCACATCTCTACAGTCACAAGGGGTTCAATGCGTATGCTGGGTCTTCTTTATCGTTTCACGGAAATAAACAACTTGACTGCCCTCGGCACCTTTTACAAATCTTTTGTGTCACCTAAAATTGAATACTGTTCTCCGATCTGGTCTATGGCATGCCCCTCAAATACAGATAGACTTAATTCCGTCCTAAATTTCTTCCTGGCCATTGTTCGACACCGAATTCCGTCCACAAAACACTTGCAAAAGTCCATCCCTCCTGCAAATGTTACGTAAATATCCAAACTCCACAAGAGAGACATAGACAGGCTGACCATATATTTCTACATAAAATAGTGAATGGCAACATCAGAAGTGACCGCCTTCTTCAGGAAATTCACTTTCGTGTGCCTGCCCGCTCAACAAGAAGCACTCAACTTTTTGCCTCTCAGAAGCCGAGATTGTGCCTCATCCAGCGCTCTCTGTTCCATAGACTGCCCAGTGAATATAATAATCTAGGAAGCCAAATAGACATTTTTGAAAATCTGGACAGTTTTAGAAGAAAATTAGCAAAAAATATGTAAGTCTCTTAACCACATGTCATTTTTTTTATGTTATGATTATTATGTATTATGTTATTATTTTTTTGTCCTTATGTTCTATAAAAACGTTCCAATGTAAAATGGCTAACGCTGTATTTGGAATCTTCTATTAAATAAATAAATAAATTAATTAAATAAATATTGTGCAGTAGTTCAGATCTCCTATTAGCCTAAGCACAATGAGGACTTAAAACAAGCAAGCTTCTGATTATATAGTAACCTTAAAGGCATAGATCTTGAAATATATCCTGTCTGGGATCTAACCTGAATCCCCTGCATGCCAGTCACCCTAACAAAACGACAACTTCAGCTATAAAACTTGAATAATATAAAACAAAATATTTCCTCGTGTAATTTAATTCGACTCAATTAAAATCTGGTCTCCCTTACTACCATGCGAGAAACCCGGGTTCGATCACAGGCGGGGGTGAACAGGGATTTCGTCCTCCGGCGCCCACCCAGCGTCGTATAAAGTGGGTACCTGGAGGAAGCTCTAGCGGGTAAAAGCGGCCCAGGGGCGTGGTGTTGGTGACATCACCTCCACCTCCGGCCGTGATCAAGGAAGTGTGGGACGCTAACTCCACGCCCCCCTATACGCCTTCATGGCGTGGTGCAAAGCAGGGGAGCACTTTGCTATACTTTACTTATCGCACAACACTAGAGCAACATTGCGTTCTGACGTCAGACGAAGAATGACTACGTTGTTAGGTTAGGCCTGGTTCTATTAGCATAAATACACTGAACATTTATTATTTATGCTAAGGAACTAAACACATAGCTTAACCAAACAACTTACGCATTCTTCGTCTGACGTCAGAACGCAAGGTTGCTATAGTGTTGTCCAAAAAGGGAGACCCATTAAAATCTCCCTTCTGTACGGAATTGCATGATGACAATATTAACAAGATAAGAGAAGAACCGCACGAAGTTTCCGACACTCAGTTAACACAATAATACCAACATTTTACTTGGAGCTCTTTCAGTGAAAAGCAGAAATAATATCATTTCCCACATTTCTGATAAATGGAAGACAATTTTACTTTTCCAGTAACACACAAGTCTTCTGATAATTCCAATAATGAGCCTGAATGTTCACAAGAATCATCAATCCATCACATCATAATAGAAAAGAGTACACAGCGACATCTCTTGTCCAGTTTGGCGATATGTGTTCAGCAAAGTTACCGTGCACACCATCTGTTGGCGAAAATCTGAATTTCATGTGCGTGAAATGGTGTAGTTCATTTTTGGTACCTAAGCCAAAATTTGTCGGGGGTAGGGTGTAAACTTCCCCACTTCAAAATTATGATTAAATAAACAGTTTATATAATTAAATTGATTTATTTATTTTACTTCGCATTTCTGTCACTGGGTGAATTCCGAAAGTCTTAACGAAACGAACGCATTCAACGAAAATAACTGGGCTCGTGAATCTGGTGAAACCAGTTATTTTACAGACTTATGGGACTCTCTAGGCGAGAGCGCAGGCGCAGAGTATTGTTTAGAGAAAGTTTCCACATGGCGTCCAGCGGAAGGGATGTCCTTACGGCAAAAATAAACTTTACTGTGGACACTCTTGCTCATTTTAATCACATTCTAAGAACTGTTAAGGCATACTAATCTTTCGCTTCATATCGCTATCTGTTAAAATTATAATACATTTTCCGAACTAGTGCAGCTTGAATCCATCAGCACGCGCGTTGTCTGGAAGCAGCAGACGATTCTCTCCTGGCCCGTGCGTTTGGTGAATCTCGTTCTTGCACGAGACGCACGGAATGCGACTTTTGGGACAGCATAATGAAACTCACGAAACGCACGGAAGCACTTATGGGACAGCCAGTTACCATAACTCGTTTAACGCGTTAAACTCGTGCGACTTTCGGAACGGGACCCGCTGTTTGCTAATCGCAAAGAAGAGAATGGAATGGACGATAGCACAATCACAATCAAACAAAAAATGACAGCACACATCACGAGCTCCGCACCGAAGGTTATACTGGCTGTGGGTTCAGACGCCACAGCCTCGTTAGCCTTCACTATTGCACTGCGTGGAAGAAAAGTTGAAATTTGGATGCCTTCCATAAAGGTCTTCCCTTACACCCTGAACTGAACCTACAGTTTAAAGTGAGATCTGAATCTCAGCCCAATGAGCCTACACTGCATGGGCGTCCGGAAGGGGGGGCAAGGGGGCCACGGCCCCCCCCTGGAAAATGAATGTGTATGTTAAAAATTATATAATTCACACATAATTTCATTTCAATCACAGTAATTTATGTTAATTATTATAAATTCGTTGAAGAAACATGATTATTTCAGACTGAAACAGTGTTTTTTGAGGGGGCATCACTATTTTGGAGGGAAATATGTGTCCTTTGCCCCCCCCTGGAAAAAAAATTGGCTTGCTTGCCCCTCCCTGGAAAAAATCCTGCGGACGTCCATGCTACACTGTGAATCGAAACAGCGACAGCATTACCACTATGCCATCAGGGAAGCCAGTTAATTTAATACGAATACCTAGTATGCAGGGGCGGCGCCAGGGAGGGCGCGAAGGGGTGCTTGCGCACCCCCTAGTTTTCTTCCGCACCCCCTATTCAAAACCTATGTTGAAAACATTAACTCTTAGAGTGATGCACCCGAATGTCAGGTATTGTAGTGAGACCGCTGTTATTGTATACAACAGCCAAGCATTGAAAGAGAAGCCGCATATATTTTCGTGTAATGTCGGTAGTCTCTATAAAGACCAGACGCCATTCTCTTTTCCTTCGTCAGTACTGTTATCAAGAATTGTTACTTCTTTTGTTTTAAGTGGCCTGTTTGAGTTTTCTGTATTTACCTACAGCTCAGTGAGTTATTTTTTTGGCATTGTTGTTAAACGGTTTTATTGTCCTCCTACTTGTTGTTCCTGTTTTCTCCAAGTCGCGCTGAAACAAAAATTTCAGGTGCTTTCAAGGTAGAGTTGAATTACTGTCGGAACATCTCCAGCGGACTACGCGAGTCTGTCTAGCGAGCCTAGTGGGCGTGTAGAGCCTGAGCAGGGGGCTTAGCGATAGGTTCTGGGTTGAGATGACGTCAGCGGCTCGCTTCGTTAATTGGCTGTTTCGAGAGGTGTGACTCGTTCCGAAGCTACAAATGTACAACAGCCAAAGATGTTATGAAAATAATCTCCCTCCATCATCAGGTCGTGCTTGGGAATTTATTTAACGCGAGTTGTGCCGTGACGGGTAGTTTACCTCTTATTATGTTCCACGTAACATGTTTAGTAAAGTACCATTTCAGACTTTGTAGAGGAGCCCAAAGTTCGCAAAGAAATGTTACAGTTCATTGATGGGGATAGTGAGGCAGAAGGGAAGCTTAACAAAGATGAAGTTGCCGTGCACTTCGCGTTTTGTCCTGACACCGCAGCACCTGGCGCAGACTGAAGATAACCAGTGGCGCAACCACAGGGGGGGGGTCCTTACCCACCCCCAACCTTGGTTGGAAATCAATTCTATGGGAGGCAATGGGGTAAACATTGAAGTTTTAAAAAAGTAAGGCTAGGAGAATGAAAGAGTAGCAGGACGAAATGATACTCAAGATGGATTCTTCTCTTTTTTTCCAGACAGCCAAGAACACCTGCAGAGAGGAAATTACCATCCTCGAGTTCAAATTTTATGCAAATAATAATAATTTTGAAAATTCCTAAAAGTTCAGAGCCGTATGTAAGGGGACGGCGAACAATCTAAATTAAAACGTTATAAAAGAGAGAGAATTCGGCGCCCCATTAAATTAATATTGTTTTCAGTTTTCAATAATTTGGATCTAAAAATTTTCTTGCTAGCGAAGCAAGCAATATCATTCTTCTCTGTAATGCATTGTAAATTACCAGAGAGAGAGAGAGAGAGAGAAGTAAGACTGTAACTGCTAAGCAGTTTGGTCTTACATGAATGAACAATTGTTTTGGATGAAAAGGAGCTCGCACATTTGAGAGATTTATATCATTTTTGCTGTAGCTTTGTTATGAGGCGGGTGAATTGATTATGTAATGTATATATATGTGCATTAAATAAACTTTGAATACGTACACAATTTAGTGTTTACATGTTGCATATGTATTTTCTTATTTTTTTACGTCGCTCTATGTTGCATATGTTGGGTTGAGTTGCTGTTTTAAGTCCACTTTATGCACAGAAAGGCTAATCGGGACTGGACCTACAGTTTAAAGTGGGATCCGAACCACTTGTGCCTCCACCGGGTATCGAACCCGGGACCCCTTGATTACAAGGCAAAGACGCTACCACTGCGCCATGGGGGAGGCCCTTATGTTGCATATGTGTAAAACATATGTTGTACATGAAAGTTATACATGTCATATGTACAAAAATAATTATATTCGTCATGCATTTGTGTGATGTGTTTTCAATTATTAGCAAATGTGAAATTGAACGTGTTCAAAAAATAATTCAATCGTTTGTCCAATACAAATTGCTTTAGCACCGACATGTCCCCCTTTTTGAGTGATTTCAAAGGATAATAACGTCTTTCATACTACTATTACTACTATTGCTACTACTACTAGTACCACAATAATAATAATAATAATAATAATAATAATAATAATGTCATTATTATCTTTATTATTAGCACTTTTATCCTGGTGCCCCCCTCAGACAAAAAATCGTGGTTGCGCCTCTGCATACATGCATATTTTATGCTTTCTTTATTTTCAATATCGCACCCCCTAAATTTTATTCCGCACCCTCTCAGAACCCCCAGATGATTGATCCTGGAGCCGTCACTGCTAGTATGTAAAGATATGTACATACATACATATGTGTGTGTGTGTGTGTGTGTGTAAATATATATATAGACACACACACACACACGAGTATATAATACTTTTTATTCTGGGAAGAAAGGTTCCAATACTCTTCAAGTTATTGTGTTCATCACAAGAAATTCTCAAATAAAAATATGGTCGTATATTCATAAATGACCGTGCGTCCATGTAATTACACATACAGACACCACACACACACACGCATTTGTTTCGGCGATAAGGTAGGGACCCCAAATATCGTCCCCTAGTCACTTTTGATTATTTAGAGACCGTTTCAAATGACGCAAGAGCTCCAAAATGTTATATTACCTTCGTCAACTATCTTTACCTAAAAACCAAGGCAATTTCAAAAGTCGCATATCGCAAAACAAAAACAAAAAAAAAAGCGTGCCTAATTTCGTCTCCCACCTAAACAAGATCTGAAGAAAGAGGGTAATAATGATTTGCAAAAGGTATTCATGTTACTTACAAAAGGTCATTAGAAAAGTGAACATTATGAACATAATTAGTCGAATGTGGCGAACAGAAAACGAATTTAGCATAACTCAGATATAATATTATGTTTAGCCTACTTGAAGAAAAAAAAACAATAAATTTATTTCTTGTTTGTAAGGTGAGGCTTTAACATTACAAGCAAGTATCATAAATAAATTTCACACAGTTTTTGGTGCATGTTTTGTGAAATTATATGAATCATTTGTACCGTGGACGAAATTAGTAAATGAGCTTCGCGGAACACAATGCACAGACACTTCTATATTGACAACAGTGGCGTATGCTGAGCCTAAGACCTGGACTAGCTCACTATGACACCTGGTTCTAGGCTACAGAGGAAGAGAGGCACATTGTTAGCGTCTTCAAGGAAGCCACGTTGCCATCCCAACGGTAGTCAGTTTGCAAACTTATAAAAATTCAGGTTGCAAACTTATAAAAATTCAAGTTGCCAACTCCTAAGAATTCAGGTTGACAACTCCTAACAATTCAGGTTGCCGACTCCTAATAATTTAGGTTGCCAACTCCTAAGAATTCAGGTTGCCAACTCCTAAGAATTCAGGTTGCCAACTCCTAAGAATTCAGGTTGCCAACTCCTAAGAATTCAGGTTGCCAACTCCTAACGAGTTGACAAGTTCAGAACCGCCATTGTCTTCTCTTTGAAATTAGGTTAATCCACAGTTTCTAATAGATTTTTCTTCAGGATTTTACTTTCTAGATTTCAGGCTTCGCAGATAGCGTAGCTACCCTGGAATACACGCTCCTGATTGACAACGTATACCTACAACAATGACATGCAGGGAATATAAAACCTACACTCATACTGGGCGTAAATGCAATGATATTGCAAGAACGCACCTTATAACGGAATCGCAACATCTTCATTACACCGGACCATAAATTGTCTTGAGCCCAAAATTTTCTCAACTGGGTCTGTTTACCTTTCCCAACCCTGGAGTGCTGGCGCCGATTGAGCTCCTAGCTACGGGCCGAGATACGGAGGTGGGCGGAATTCGGGTCCCCTTGCTTATGAAATGATCTAGAAGTCCTGCGTTCGAATCTCAGGCAACGCATGGACGTTTTATTTTAGGTGCGTGTTTTTTTCCACATTTTATTTCATTTTAATATTTTCAAAAGTCTGCACAGGCTACTTGGTAATACAGTGTTTGAAGTACAGTGCGCGATTTAGTGGGAGCAGAGGTGCACCATCTATCTGCCGTAAATTTAGGGTTATTTAGAAAAAAAATCTTTCTGTAACTAGATACCTACAAGGATTGGATCGGTAATGTATTTGAAGAAAATTTGTCAACGGAAAACCTACTTTCCTTACATTTCGCGTGCTTTACCGTTCGATATAGGCCATAATGTTATTCAAAACTCTCTCTCTCTATCTATCTAGAAAACATCTTTCGAGTGTATAGAACTGAACTCATAGTAATTTTGGGGTATTTATTAGGTCTTATTTCTGCAATAAAACTTTAAACCAGTGGCGTATACTGAGTGTCCAAGATCTGGGCTAACTCACTATGTCACGTGGTCCTAGGCTATGAATAGAAATAAATTTAACAACTCCTAAGAAATCAAGTTGCCAACTCATGAGAAATCGGGTTGCCAACTCATAAGAAATAGGGTTGCCAATTCATAAGAAAACAAGTTGTCAACTCATAAGAAATCAGGTTTCCAACTCATAAGAAATCAGGTTGCCAACTCATAAGAAATCAGTTTCGCAACTCATAAGAAATCAGTTTGCCAACTCATAGGAAATCAGTTTGCCAACTCATAGGAAATCAGGTTGCCAACTCATAAGAAATCAGGTTGCCAACTCATAAGAAATCAGGTTGCCAACTCCAGAATCAGCATCATCATCTCACTGATATGAATAATAATATTTACAATTTCTGATGGCTTAGCAGATAGCCTTGCTAGCCTAGAATATACGCTCCTTCTTTAAACATAATGAGAGTTTAGGCGGAGACGGGGGTCGACTCACGAACATTGTACACTCACCGGCAATACAAATTAAGACACCTACATCCTGAAATACCGGCTTCCCTGCAACGCGTTTTGCCTGTTGCCTAAATCTACGGCTATAGCAGAAACTGCCATTGAAAAGTTGCTACTGAAGTTTGCCCATCGCCGTAGAGTTATGCAACACACACAACGCATTACAAGGAAGACAGAATTTCAGGATCTGGGTGTCCCATTTTTATTACCGCGAAGCCATCGGGCTCGGTAAGGTACTTTACTCCACAATAACACATTTGCACGAGCTAGAAACAACGGAAAATGTGAGGCCGTTTACCCACTGTATTCCCCTCGAGAATTACGTCGAATTTTCATTTTATCGACAGATATCAATGTTTTGCGTAATGTAAAAGTGGTTCCAGCTTTAGAAAAGCACAAATAACGGAGATATTTGATGCCAAAGAATGGCTTACGTAAGTAAAAACGTGCAATTTCAGAGTATTTTCGCCTCTATTTGTTAGTAAAAACTGTTTGTATGGACACTTTTATGTACCAAACCTAACAATCCTAACCTAACTACGTAAAATTATAGCTGCTGTTGTAGAAAGTCGTTTTGGGTGCTATATTCACTTGGGCAAAGCCTTCGGACTGTTCTGCTACACGGTAAAGTAACACACGAAGGTAATATACGTACTTTAATTCACAATAACACATTGTCGAGAGTTAAAATGAACTGAAAAACGTTCATAAGCTACAAAATCTTCATAAACCATACAAAATATTTCACTTTCACAATGTCACACTACTCCTCTATGATAAACGCGATTCTCAAATCTCCTCGTACATACAAAAACACAGAATTCGAAATAGAAACGTTCAAACTCTTTCCTATATTTTCTTATAAAGCAGTAAAGGTACATTCAACCACTTAGCACGCTACCCTCCGACCACTCGCCACTGTATGTGAAATCGCGTCCACAGCTCATGGCCAAAACCATATTTTGGGGCTGGTGACAAACCGTGCACCAAAAATGTCGACTTTTTGTTTTTCAATCTACGGATTTCGATATTTTATGGTGCATTAAAGTTATTTCAGCATGCTGAAATCGCAAATATTTAGCTCCGAAATGCGACCACACCTCCAATTCCTTGCATCCCGAACCACTTTCACCATTTTTTAAAAAATGCAAGTTTCGTTATACATGCACAAAAACAAGCGGGAAATCCAAGAATAACGTATAATTGCTATCACCATCAAACCTAATACTTCTATCCTAACAAGAACGGAAAATCGCCACTTGGTTTGGTTGCACGCACACACACACACACACACGAGAAAAAACACGTTAATCTTTTAAAAAAAAGTAACGTAACGTAGGTGGGTTGCTGACGTCACAAACACCACATAAAATCACTAATTACTCGCTTTAACGTAGCTATCTCCACGTGCTAAAAACAACGACAAACTACAATATTCCCAAACTACTCAAAATTTTCAACTTTGTCGTTGGTGCATATTCGAAGAATGGCGTCATAATTGATACCGCATAAAATTGCTAATTTCTCGCTTATAATTATAACGCATTTCCGTGAGCTAAAAGCTACCACAAATGTTCATATGAGACACAATCTTCATAAACCACTCAACATTTTCCACTTTCTCGTTGCACTTTGCCGTGTTGAAGCAGTTCAAAGTATGGGGAACATGCGAAAAAAAGCGTATACTGTTCAGTTTTTTGCTATAAATCGTTTTCTGGTTCGGGACAAGTGAAAAGCTTACATGTGTTTTCCACCCCGTGGAATCAAAAAAATGAAATGTTTAAATAAATCAGAGAAAACAACTGATTGACAATATTGGCATAACTGAAATGCGGTAAGGAAATTACGAAGAATTACGAGTCTGTTCACTCCATTTTTCGAAATAATATTTCGGAAAGATAATTTTATTGCCATGAAAGTAAGTTTTAAATTGTTCTTTATGAATATAACATTTTTTTTCGAAAACAATGTATTATGTATGTAATTTGGAACAGGTGCAATTAGCATAATTGACATGCTAATGTTGCTATTTCATTCAGTATGTTAATTTTCAGTGAAGACTGAAAGTAGCCTCAATGAAATTGTTGTTATTGTTATTATTATTATTATCATTATCCGGTGTTGTTACTAAACCAGCCTGCCTCTTTGGGGGAGAAAACTGCAACAGCATGTTTTCATTTATTTCCTCCCAAGCTTTGCAATACAGGTGAATTGCTTTAATATCAAATCATTTCTGAGAGCCCGAGTTAGGCAGTTACAACCGAAGTGCAGTGCAGATGAAACAGCACCGCTTTGAAAAAAAAAGTGCGTATACATTAGTTTCGTGTGCGTTTTCCGTGTTATTTTTATTATCATAATTAAATGCTTCGATCTCAGCACAGCTTCACCTTCGTTATAGTTCCTGGAATTCACATCGCATTCGCAATATTTAAATATAACGCGTAATTTAAACGTTTCTTCCATACCAGCAAACACGCTGCTATTACGTACTACTACTGAATGTAAACAAAGATCTATCCTACGTAGAGCGGCCATATTGGAAGCGACACTAGCGCTCAGGTGGTAATTTTAATCGCGAATAGGTGTTTTCAGTTCTTACGGCGGGCGCTCTAGAAGCTGGCAAGGGAAGTGGGGAGCGGGGAAGCGACCAACCCAGCGCGATACGAAACGCAGCAGCCTGTAGAACGAGGTTCACATATGTAGTACTTCCACCACCGCTGTTGTCTGGTTGGTCTGTATATAGCAATCTGTAAATTGTAGAAATAGAGTGGCAAGGATGTAAGTAATGTGAAATATCTGCGTGTAATAAAATTATAACAAATGCATTATAAGAAACTGTAGTTGAATAAGAACAAGGTCCTTAGTTACAGAAGTTTATCCAGAATTCTCTATCTGAGGGGAAGGGGTGTAACGGTAAAGTTAGAGCCAAAATGACCATAAATTGGGTCTTCGTGAAAGAAATTAGGGGTGTTGAAAAACGTTAGGGGTGTGTGTGGTGAAATCAAATCACTGATTGAAATCGTTTGGAAAATCATTATCAGCGCGTCATCCCAATCTGGCTACATTGCTTTAACCACCACCGATATTTACACCGATGACGAGTGGCAATTAGATTAAATTCATGAAGAGACGTTCGCAAAGAACACCCGTGCCCCAGACCGGAAGTCGAACCCGGGCAATTTGGTGGCAGGATCGAAAGACTGTCACGTGCCAGTTCGGAAGACACAATGAAAAATGCAAGGAAGAAATGTTTCCCGAGAGCGACGATAGATGGCAGCACGCCATATGAAGAAAAGCAGAGTTCACTGTAGAAACTTGGAGCGGAGAAGAGCGATTATATATATTATAGTAAATGCAAAATATATAAAGGAAGAGTATAAAAATTATGGAAGGAGTGAATAAAATGTTGTATATAGCTAATTAGGATAATTAAGAACATGAGCGTATATGAAACAATTAGGAAAGTTAATAAGTGAGCAAATGAATTCACAAATGTATATCTCTCCTTTTTGATCTTCTGACGAGGAGAATATCGTCAGGTTTTGTATTTGTTCGTCCCTCGGTGGCGCTGTGTCTAAATTAGACGCCCCAAAGCACTTACGGTTGCGCTTCTTATTAGACGCACTGGGCCATAGGCAGCGCTTGCTGTTAGCGATCCTGGGCTATTCCCTTTTTGATCGTTACATAGGAGGTGGCGCTATTGTCAGTTTAGACGCCCCTAATCTTTCTGTAAGTATAGCTTGTGAAGCGGGCAAAGCGAGGGCATATATGTAATAAATAAGATTACGCTTTGAAAGGAAAGACAATAAATTAGAAGAATAAGCCTTCTCAAAAATTAGATAGCAGAAGAAGCCTTTTTCCTAAATAGAAAAGAAGAAGAAGTATTTTCCAAAAATAGAAGAAAGAAAAGAAGAATAAGCCTTCTCCAAAATTAGACAGAAGAAGCCTTCTCCAAAATTAGAAAGAAGAAAAGAAGAAGAAGCCTTTTCCTAAATAGAAAGAAGAAGTCTTTTCCAAAAATAGAAGGAAGAAAAGAAGAAGAAGCTTTTTCCCAAATCAAAGATAGGAAGGAAGAAGAAGCCTTTTCCAGAAATTACGAGAAGAAAGAAGAAGAAGATTTCCTTTCAAGATGAATATAACCGACGTAAATTTGGAATCAGCATATATTTCAATGTATATACAAGCTTCGCTATATATTTTCTCTGTATTACGTATAGTTTTCAGAATATAGATCCGCATTTAAATATATCCTCTTGGCTATAAAACGCTTTCTTATTTGGAATTCTCGAAATAAAGAACCTATCCCCTGAGATTAAGATATCTGTAGCCGTGGTATAACTTTAGTTTAAGTACGTACCCCCAAGGGCGGTAGCAAGACGACCACATAACCAACGATATACACGGATGTATACGGTCTCAACTCTCAGTACACATTTTCGATTTTTTTCGCCTTCCACCCTTAGAACGATACTCTACAGCAGTGGTTCCCAAAGTGTGGGGCGCCGTGAAATGTTCCAATATTTTCACTGAAATGCCACTTAGTTGTTAGTCTATACATGGTTTTAGTACCTTTTACATATAAAATATTTCTGAATTTGAAATATGTGTTTATTTCTTAACTTTAAGCAAGCAACCTAACCACACTAACTGAACGTTGCAAGTGTTAGATACGCCTACTTTCTGACTTGGCGCATCGGAAATAACGTCATACAATACTACTAAATATTACAAATTGAGTAGGATTACAATGAAAAGGACAAGTGCAAACACAAAAATACAAATACATCATATGGGTTAAACAGTTATAAGTATCACATACTAAACTTGTAAAGAAGAAAATCCCTATATATTATTGACATACAATATCAAAGTAATTTAGATGCTGCAATTTATTAATCCAGTTTAACTATTTAAATTCATTGAGATTATATGGAGGTGTATCTGTTAAATACTGCTTAATTGCTTTCAGTTTCTTGTAAGTTTCTGTAATTTGTTTGATGTGTGTGGGAAGTTTGTTACGGTATTTTATTCCTGCAATATGAGACGATTTGTCTGAAAGAGCAAGTCTGTGTGCTTGCATGTGGAAGTTCTCTTTTTGACGTGTGTTGTGGTGATGGACAGTCGAATTTTTATCAATTTACGGTTTTTAGTACATATTCAATTACTTTATAAATACTATACAGGGACTGTATGGTCATAATTTTATTTTCTCTAAATAATTCGCTACGTGAGTTTCTAATTGTTTGAACATATAGGCTACCGTATTGCTCTTTTCTGTAGAGTAAGCAGTCTTTGAATGTATTCCTGTGCAGCTCCTCCCCATGCTATTATACAATATTCTAGGTATGAATATACAAGTCCATAGTATAGATTTGTGTTTATTTCAGACACATGATATTGTGTTAGGAGTTTTAGGAGATATAAGTTTTTCCCTACTTTTTTGTCTACCTGGTCAATATGATATGCCCATCTTAATTTGTCAACAATAACTAAACCTGAAAATTTTACTGAATTTTCATAATTGATTTGAAGTAGCGCCACCTGTTAACTCCTGAATCTGACACCAAATTTCACGAAAAAATAGGGCAGGACCAAAGGGTCTATCAACAGGTGGGGCAATAACAAATAATGAACAGACGATGGTTGACGAGAAATGACATCAAATGAAATCATGAGCGTATAAGAAACATGAGTTGCAGAAACATAACAATATTCTTTTGAAAAAATGTGGGGGCATGCCTATGTACTCGCCTGCACGCAATCATTATTCTTAGAATGCATAATCTTCGCAAACAAGTATGACTTCGATATTTTGTAGACATAAATATCGTTCGATACCCGGTGGAGACATATAGTGATTCGGATCCCACTTTGAATTGTAGGTCCAGTCCCTTACTGTGCATAAAGTGGACTTAAAACACCACAAACATCATTTTTGTTTCGTCTTCATTTCTGTATCTCTTGCTTTGTTCTTCGTATCTCATCTTTCTTTTCCGACAATTACTTTTCTTATATCTTTTTCGCTTCCTTGATTTCTACTTATCTTGTCCTTTTCCCCTTCCCTCTCGTTTCTGTCTTTCGTCTTTCTTTCTTCCGGTTTACTTTTATTTCATCTTCTCTAAATCTTTCTTTTCACTCAATATATTCTCATTTTATCCCCGTTTCTTTTACCTGACTCTAACTTTTCTTTCTCATCTGCCTTTTGGAATTTCTTATTCTCTCACCGCTGTCTCTCTTTATCATTCTTTGTATTCCCTCTCGCATTTTCTTTTCTCTCTCTCCCCTCTTCTCCGTTTCTACCTTTTCCTTTCTTCTATATTTTCTAACAGAAGTTCAAAACAAACCCAAACATGCCCAAGGTTCGGGTTCGAATCCCGATGTGGGCATGAACCAATGTTCCTTTGTTTCCAAAGCTTTTCTCTAACGTTGCTTAGACATAGCTAATGATTATAACTAAGTGTTATTGACTTTCTAATTTATACGTAGACCAATGAGGTTCTGTAGATACTCTAATGAGAAATTACACGATAAAAGTGCATGGTCAGATGTTTTCTTGCAATCTGTTACTCAGATATTTAATGAATGTCAGCTTAGTGCGGCGTTTTGTTTCCTTCAGTATCGACAATCAACGGTTCATTGCTTGGCTTTCGACACAAGTGCTACTTCGAAAAAACATCTTTTCTTTATCAGGCGTTGCCATAAAAAAACACACTTTGTAAAGCTACTAAGCTGAGAAATAATTTACTCCCCACAGGCTGTAACGAACGGCTGGCTCTCAGCCCCCTCCAAAGTTCCCCCCTTCATAAGGGGGGAGACTCACGGCGTCTGCTATTCAGCCGAGGGGGTAATGTACTGTTTTTGAGGGAGCGACGATGGAGGTCATATCACAGCCTGGGTGTCTCCCCCTTGGCTGTAGCCTGGTGTGGAATTCGCTGCTTTAAAGTTCGCGATTGTAGTGATAGTTACGTTGAACGTAAAGCATAAACAACCAAGAACCTAATAAGTGTTTCGCATAAATGTATCCAAGTATACGAGCCTCTCTCCAGTTCAGTTGCCGTTGAAGTCCATTAATTGAAGCTTTGAGGCGTACCGACGCGAAATTAAAACTCCGCGACAACACCCTCTTCGAAAAAACGAAGAAAAAACTTCCCTGTGGGTGTTGCACTCTCATTGGCTGTGTATGAATGCCCCCATACGATGAAAACTCGCTACGAAACGTGAACCTGAGTTTCACTTGTTTTACGAAACGACCGATGCATGCTATTGTTATTCGTGATCTGTTTGGTTTGGCAAGTGTAATGTGTAGTTCTAAATAATCCCGTTCGGGGCGTCCTTACAGGTGTATCTTTGGTAAGTAAGAATGCATTGCCCTTGTTTTAATTAATAAGTGACAGTTTCTTTGTAGATCAATCTTGATTTTTAAATGGAAAACAGGTGCTGATTTCCGCTTTGCTTAGCTTTTAAAACACATAACCTGTTAGTTACCGAAAGTAAAAAGCCTTGTCGTGTTGTTTCGTTTTGTTTTTGTTTTGTACAAGTGAATACATCTGCAATCCCGCCCCCCCCTTTTTGTGAATTCCATTGCATAATTTCTTAAAAGAGTGACATGGGCGGACCAATGAGAAGTTCAGAAGGGAGTTCGCCCCGCTGAGATATATAGCTTTTTCAAATGTGTTGGAAATAAATTACACCGCCGTACAGAATATAGTATATCTCACTTAAATTTTCAAAATATGTTTTTCGTTATTTGATTAATTCATAAACTGAATCACACCTTCCGTGGTTTGTTGTAGAGTAAAAAGTAGTTTTAAACTGTGTTAGAAGGTGGTTAGAAATAGCCGAGGAACGTTTTTTAAAAAAATGCACAGTAAGGCTAATTGGGACTGGACCTACAGTTTAAAGTGGGACCGAACCACTATGTGCCTCCACCGGGTATCAAACCCGGGACCCCTTGATTGCAAGGCGACGACGTTGTGCCATCGGGGATGCCCATTTTTAAAAAGAAAAGAACGTCGCAACGTAAATACTGTGACTATTGAATGGATTGATTCTGAATCGTTTTAGAAGAACATGATTTGTTTTAAAATGGAAGAACTGATAAAAGGTTATATTTCGCTCCCCAGATTTCTACAATCAACAGTTGAAACATGGTTGACGTAAATGAAAAACTATCGACAGGGACGACTCAAGATAAAACTTTCGCTCGCCTTCCTAACCAGTGGCGTGCCCAAGGGGGGGGGGGTTGGTGAGGGTTATAACCCCCTTTGGCCCAGTATTCCTAAAAAAAAGAACGTGAAAGGTAGGAAAAGATGTCAAAATGAGGGTCGACTACCAGAAAAACTGTACATAACCCCTCCCTTTCAAACATCCTGCGCACGCCACTCCTCCTAACTTCTACCTTACCGCACCCATAATTTTCGTCCTTGGTCCCCGTATTTAGGTTATATATTGAAGGATTTAACTAGGAAATATAATGTACTTATTTTTAAAATACCTTACGTATTACTGTTAAAGAACACATTTATTGTAGTTGCATAATGATGTCAAAGTAACAGTAATCTCTTGGCTTAAGAATTGCTACATGATTTTGCAATGTATGTATCATGTTATGCAGCAGTAACTTCAATTAATTTTTGCCTACACAAATCCAATTCTTTTTAAAACAAGTAGCCTGGCTTATATAATCGGAAATAAGGTTTATGCGCTCTAAAGGGGCGCCCGGCCAGCTGCCCCTCCCCCACTTGAGACGTTCAAAACTAACAGTAAATATTCAGTGAACAAATAAACACATACGAATAATAGTGCTAGTGCACTAACAGCGAAAGTGTATATGTTGCAAGATTTAGAAAGGAAGTTTAAAAATTGAACGACAAATTAAAAATCGAGAGAGAACTAAGATCAGAGAAAGAGGAATTAGGAAGAATGGCAAAATTAAAATAATAAATCGATGAGATAAAATAAATCGAAGGGAGGCTTGCAGCAAAGAAGCAAGTTTTTTTTTTATAGGGGAGGGGACGGTAAGCGACAAATTTATATATCCGGTTTTGCTCCATTCCTAATGCTCACCGCCGGCATACACTTCATTTTTCATGGTGGTATTTTAAAGGGTCATGAGGGGAAATTACCCCCTCTGTTATTGCATCTCCCCCTCTAGTTGCAAGATTTCATTACTTGAGGGTGTTTTATATATAATCATCTGATGATTCGAAACAAGTCGCTGGAATTTCCACCATTGGAATTATTTTCAACACCCTGAATATTGTTATGTGTTTGCATTTTGACTGTTTAACATCACATATCTAGGTTAGCCGCGACGATAAGGTGAATTATGATTAGAATTACGGACTTCATGTACAGTCACGGATACTCCTGGTTTTAATGATTCCATTCAAAGTCAATGAGTTTGTTACAACCCAGAAGTGTCCGTGACTGTACGTCCATAACTTGCGTCGCCGAACCGATTCTTTTGGCCTTCTTGTTCTAGGAGTTCGAAGGTTCCTCGTCAGATGACGCTCAGTGACAAACAGCTACTGCTGCCATCTGCAGAGATATACTTTAACTATTTGAGCAAACAGTAAGGAGATAAACAAATGTTAATATTTTTTCCCGTTTTTATCCAGTTTTTTTTTTCTGCTTCGTGTAGTGGTACATCCAGAAGGATTGGTGGAATCATACCTTATTGTTTCACATAAAAAAAAAGATGGTTGAATCGTAAATGCTGGATTTTCCTTGTGTGCTCCTTGATCAGTTTCATCTAATTAACCATCATTAATCTTCATCGTCGCGATTACCCAATCCAAACATGATTTTTTCTTGCATGGCATTTAAGTGCCCCCGAAAACATTCTCTCTGCCTCTGCCTCTGCACTATTTTTTTCTGACGCCCTCACTGCTTGAAGGTGTCAAACATTATTTATTGTAGGGTGGTTATGTCATATCTAAAAGGGGATATTTTGCTGGATTCATTCGATTTTGCTTACAACCCCAAAACAGGTGGCAATTTCTGGAGCAAATATATTGCGTAGCGCGCTAGGAAACCAGAGGTCCTACATTTGAATCCTGGGTAAGGCACGTATTTCATAAATTCGCCATTTATTCATGTCATCCCCGTAAGCAACAATCAATAACGTGCGAAATCTACATTGTGAAATTTCAGGATATTCTCATGTCATATTTGTTGTATAATTACTCTTTTGAAGCACATTCTGTGGAGAAGATTGTATAAATTAAGGCAGCAGGAAAACAATTCCATAGCATTCCTTTATTACATTGCCAAAACCCTCATTGCAGTGAAGTTTAAACTTTAAAGTTGCGGGGCAAGGTGAAACAGGTTGCTGTAATGACGTAACTCGCCCTCAGCCATAGGTCATTTACCCGAACTGCGGCTTCTCTGATCCTGACCGAGGTAATTTTCGCTGTGGCAGACAATTTAAAATAGATGGTTTAGCTTTGGATTTAGGTTTTTGTATTTTAACAATTGTGGTCTACAGGTCTGGTGTTAGGGGCGTTTTGGTTTTCTGCTGAAACAGCTGTTCTATTTGGAGGGAGGGAACGTCAAGTCGATGCGCATGTGTTTTCCAAGTGAGGCAAATGTAAACAAACACGTAAGTTAGAAATGAAGCGTTACAGGCATAATATGTACTATTTTACGTCAAAATAGCAAATGTTAAGAGGTGTAATAATGTGTTCGCTTGGATCGGATGATACATAACATTTTTTTATCTGTCCGTTCACGAAAATGTTATTTCGTACATAATGCATTTAGTTAACTTTTGGAACGAACTGTACATTAACTGCAAATTTCTAAATGTATTTTGGATTAAGCGTAGATTTGTGGTGCCAAAATGCAACTGTACATATGCACTTCACCACCACCCTCCCCGGGAAACCGGTTGATAGGCAGTATGTTCAGTTCCCAAAGAACATTACTTTTTTTGCAATATCATTGAATACTGTTGATGCTCGAATTATATTTACAATTTTTATGTATTCGTTATGGCTGTCAGGTTCTGTGCCCTTTCTCCAAGTACTTAATTTACAATTTATTATGCATGTTTCACACCTTAGTTTCCTCTGCGTTCATATAATTTCATAACGTGCCTATTTTATTTTAAGTTGCAACCTTGACGATGAATACGAATTCTGATTAGAGGAAGGTAAATGTTTACTATCCTTCGGACACCTATAACTTCTGAGTTTCGTCAAATTTTGACATTTGTACTTACGTATGTGGGTACTACTTTACTATACCGGAGACACCTATCAATGATTTATTTCTCAATTTTTTACATTGCTAACGTACTATTCTGCATTGCGGAACATTTCTTTAGGTGAAATAATGAATTTCTAACGAAAATAATGTATATTTCTTACATTAACGAGTACTTACTGTTGTTCCTTATTTCCCACAAACCATCCACGGGTAGCCCCAAAAACCAGACGTTAGCCCAAAAATTCACGAAAGCGCCACGAACCATCACGGGGACGAGGTATGCCTACTAGGTTAGGTTAGGCCTGTTAGGTCAGGTTCCATTAGCACTCCTTTCGTTCAATTTAGCATATACGGACAATACGAGAGCGTATTGTGCTCTCGTGCAGAAAGCAAATGGCGGCAGCAGCAATAGCACGTCGGAAATAGATTTTCGTAGAAAACCACATGTATTCGCATTAAAATGGATCAAAACTACATTCCCGAACATCAACAACACTACAGAAAATGATTTGCGTAAGTACTTTCTCCTGTAAATATGAAGAAATCCGTCTCTGGTATAGTAAAGTGTTACCCCTATCTGCTTCGCGGATCATTTTTTAATGTGTATTCACGTTTTTTTGATCAATTTTTTTTTAAAAAAAGTGTTTTTGTAACTGAAGAATGTATGTTTCTGCAAATGGTTTGTGGGGCTATGTGTCAATGGTTCGTGGGGCTATGCGAGAATGGTGTGTGGGGCTACACATATTTTTTTCGAAACCAATTTTTAACTATTGTGACCCTACCTAACCTAACCTTACCGGAAATGGTTCGTGGGGCTATGCGTCAATGGTTGAATTTCCGCTATGAAACATTCCCACATCACACAAAACACCTTCCAGATGTTAGACAATACTACAGGAACTTATTACGGTAAGTAGTTTCTTCTGTAGAAATGAAGAAATCTGTCCGAAGGATAGTAAACTAGTACCGTAAATTCAAACAACCTTGGCTCAATTATGTGACATAATATTATTGTATCTGTTTTTTTCCAGGCATGTGATACCTTAGGGACCAAAATGTCTGGAAAGGCTTTTCATTTACGATGGAACAATCATTTACAAAATCTCCGGTCCTTGTTTGAAGAACTTTTTGCCAAGCAGAGCTTCGTAGACGTGACGATATCATGCCAAGGAGGGACAATAAAAGCACATAAAATAATTCTTTCAGCTTGCAGTCCTTACTTTGAAAACATTTTTCAAGAAAACCCCTGCAAACACCCAGTGATTATTTTGAAAGAAGTGCCTCTAAGAGAAATGCAGGTGCTGCTTGAGTATATGTACAAAGGTGAGATTGATGTCTTAGAAGACGAATTAGATTCCCTGATTTGTACTGCAGGGGAGCTGGAAATCAGGGGACTTGTGAATGGGTTTTCCAGAAAAGGCAAGAGGAATGCAGATGGTGAAAACAGTGAAAAACATGAAGAGGAAGACATTGAAGTGCCTAAAAGTGATTGTGAACCGCAAAGCAAGAAGAAGAAGTTAGAAAGTAAAACCGATTGTCAGCCAGATGTTGATGACAAATGCAGTCTTGGATCAAATGAGTGTCGTGAAATTTCAGAACAAAATGATTCCCATATTCAGACATCGAATGGTGATAAAGTTGAAGGTGAACATGAAGAATCAGAGTCCTCATCACATGTGGAGAAATCTGTAAGTACTATTAACCAAACTCTTAATACAAGTAATATGATAATTTTTTCTGCAAAATAAATCAGAAATTGTTTCCTGTTTGCAATCTGAAACAGATCAAAGTAAAATATTTTACTGTGATTGATTGTTCCATTTTTTTTTTTTACACAAAGCTTCAAACTTACTACAAATAATGCATATCCTCAAACCTACTGTTATGCATAGAGAAGGCAGTAAATATCTGCTATGTATAGTTTTTCATTTGGGGAAAGTTGGTTTGTGAAATTACCATAAAGAGCTTTTTTTAAAAAAAAATGTTTGCAGGGTACCACATGTTCTATTTAAACAGTATAATATGATAGATTTCATGTTAATTATGGCTAGTATGAAAATCATTGTTTCAGAACATATATTTACACCAAAAACTTTTGATTACAGGGTGTATCGTAAGTAATAGCACAAACTGATAGAGTTGAAAGTACACGATAATGAAGCAAAAAAAGTCTCAGTAAACATGGGTCTGCAAACCAGCCGTTTGCTAGATAATTGTGAATGTGTGATTACAAGCCGCCAGTGACTTCATTGTTTGTAAACGTCATCCTAGTTGGTAAAATGCTAATAATGTGTGCGAATGTGTGGTTAGAAACAGTTACTGATTGCATTTTGTAAACACCGAGTGCTTTACTCCTTGCACGTTCCGAGGTTCGCTCTTTGTTCACAGAACAGAACATTTCCAAGAGATGGACCTCCCTGATGGTGCAGTGGTAGTGTCACTGCCTTGTAATCAAGAGGTCCCGGGTTCGATACCTGGTGGAGGCACAAGTGGTTCGGATCCCACTTTAAACTGTAGGTCCAGTCCCGATTATCCTTACTGTGCATAAATGGGCTTAAAACACCATATCAACCAATCAATCCATTTCCAAGAGGTGGTGTTGTAATCAAACAGGATGGATACAATCAGTAGACAGTCTAATCATACTGTGGAAGTCACGTCAGTTGTGCTGTATACTATAGTGAAAATGAAACTGTACAGCAATAAGGAGTACATTTTACCAACTAGGACGATGTTTACAAACAATGAAGTCAGTGGTGGCTTGTAACCACACATTCACAATTATCTCGAAAACGGCTCATTTGCAGACCCATGTTTACTGAGACATTTTTGGTTCTATTATCGTGTACTTTCACCTGTGTCAGTTTCGCTATTACTTTTGAGACACCCTGTATAGGTCTCAACTCTTAATAGCAATAAGGGAAAAATGAGAGAAACAGAAGTGCAGCAGAATCTACCAATGGCATAGTGGTAATGTTGTTCCCTTGTAACCAGAGGGGCCCAGGTTTGATCTCCAGTGAGGGAACACGGTGGTTTGGAACTCGCTTCGAATTATAGGGTTAGTCTCAATTGTCCAATCTGTGCATAAAGTGGGCTTTTAACTAAGGTTCAATTGTTTAGCAATGGTACTAATTATGTAATACATAAGAAATTTAGTATATATAAGAAGACAATCTTTAAGTGTTGTAATATTCACAACAAGAATTGACCAAAATAACTTTCATTTAGTAGCTGTAAATGTATATTGGATGGTTCAAGTTCTGATGCATCCTTTAGAAGTACTAAAATTTAAAAATATACATATATATATATATATATTGAGTTAACTAGATTGTCTTGTTAATATACAATTAATGTATACCGTATTTCATAATATTATTAAAGATAATTTAAATCTTTCAAACCACAAAACATCAGTATGGCAGTTTCATTAAGTAACTGAATTTGACTATACTTTTAATGGGTGTATTGCCCATTATCTTTTTCATTCACTTCCTTTTGTACAGAGTGGTCACAAATGAGGCGTACCCCACCTATATTTTTGACACTACATTGGTTATTGTTTAATGCTTGATATGGGCACAAACCTGGTGTAAGAGTCCAGAAAATCAGTATGGAGACTGTCATTTTCGTAGCACAGCTGAATTCTGCTCGATGTTTTGTGGAAATAATCTGGGCTCACGTGTATTAAGGCATCTTCCAAGCATTGTGCGGTACTGGTTATTTCTGACTCGGGTCCTTGATGAACCCCCAGAGAGTGTCCGTATCAAGCATTACCATAACCATCGTAGTGTCGAAAATAAAAGGGAGGGAGGCATATGCCTGCTTTTAGACCACTCTGTACAACATGAGGTTTCCAGAAATTGAAAGATAACTGTTAGCAAAGCACAGCACATTCTCTCTAACGAAAACTAGTAGCTTAACTATTAACAATTACTATTTTATTGACTGTTCCAAATAGAGGGAACTTAAGTGCTCATTTTTTGCAGGAGGAAACTGCTTCAGAAATATACGATCAAGAAACCACGCCAGTGCAGACACAGACATATGTTCATGAGACAAGATACAAAGGGCAGAAGAGGGTGGATGTTGGACTACTACGTCCATCAACAAAAAGGCATGTCAAAAAAATAAAGGAAATGAAGGTATCAACATTAGACCAGAATAAAAATAATACAAAGGTTACTGCTGTGTCAGAAGAAAGTAAAGGTAATAATGCACCGCTGGACAATAGTGAAGTTGACAATAATGCTGCCTTATTTAGTTTGCCTATCAAGCAAGAGAACCCGGATTTTGATTTCTACAGTGCTGCTTATGCTGCCGCAGGTTACAGTGCGTTCGATCATCATTTCCTGAAAGGTGAGGAGGGTGAAGAGGTGTTCGATAGGAATTCGTTGGCTGTTTGTGTCTTCTGTTTCAAAGACTTCAAGAACACGGTCGAACTGCGGAAGCATCTTCGCTCGCATACTGGCGAAAAGCCATACCATTGCGATTTCTGCAGTCTTAGGTTCACGCGTGCTGCTCACCTGAAACGCCACCGTCGAGTCCACACCGGAGAACGCCCGTATCCATGTGCGAAGTGCGGGAAGTGTTTCTCGAGGCAAGATAAACTAAAGCAGCATCTAAACCGTCACGAGATGCAGGAAGAGCTCGGGCTTCCGCCTCCGCTCGTGAAAGGAGAAAGTCATAGTAACGGAATCATGTGTCCTCCGTCTTCATTCTCCGAGCACGCATCGTCGTCTCTTGTACCGAGCATGTCTCCGTTTGGCGACATGAGCTACTTGTCGTCGCTCTCTCTCGCAAACCGTTATTCACACCCAACGGCATCTACCTCAGGCCTGAATATTGATGACGGCCAGTCCACAGAAGAATTGCTAAGTTCTGTTAGAAAACTTGGCGAGTGCACAATACAGGCCTTCCCGTCTAGTTAGGATAAATTTGAAACCGAATTACATTATGTATATTGAACCAAATAAGTTAATTGTTGCTTCAGTTTCATTTGTTAGTGTAATTGTTCATGTGCCTTGTATACTTGCGGGCCCAAAACATTCTGTTAGTGTTGTTGCAAGTGCAGTATAGATCAGTTAATTGTGTTAACACATTCATGAAATTGTGAGAAAAATGTTTGCTAGGAACAGGCAAGTGTACATACCACAACCAACAAATTGCTCTTCTCTAAGGCATGCACTGCGAGTCTGAATCATTGTTTTTAATGAGGAGAAACTATTTCATGGAAATGCTTTCGGTTGGCCACGAATTCACCAAAGGAAATAAAAAGAAAATGAGATAAAGGTCCTTCTTCTTTAATACTATTTATATTCTTCTCAGGATTTCTCAAGAAATACTGGTACATGTAACCAGTAAGCTTGAAACTAAACTTTTCGATGTTATTCAGGTAATTGCAAATGTGCAGTACAACTAGAAAAGGTGAAACTGGTGAACACTTGGATTTCAAGGTTGTGCTAGCATTCAATTGAAAATACATTACTGTGATGCTATGTATCCAATATTTTCCACAGAAAAAAAGTGAATGAGAAAAACACTTTAAAGGGACCAAATATTGAATGTTGTTTGTTAATTTTTCTGTTGTTTTGTTTTTGCTGTGTACATGGTGATTCAGAGCATGAATTTATTGTCATAATCCACCACTGACATGATTGCTGACATACCCCTGCTCATTGTGTAATGTCGCATACTTGTCTGCTAGGTGTACAGTGGGATGCACAAGTATTACTCAGCAAATTGTTCACGAGTAGGATTTTTACGTATGCTGGTGCAGAGGTTGTGAGTAGCTTACATATTTGCCATATTGTTTCAATTCTTGAAGTTGTCGTTGCATAAAACAGAGGGTAAATATGGACAATTTGAATGGTAGCACTTATGCATCTCACTGTATGCTACTAGGTGCTTAAGTACCAGTGGAGTGGAGTGTAAGTATCAGTGTGTCTAGTGGAGAATCAAATAATACAAACAAACATGCCTCATTCAGGTTGGTGTTATTAAGATACAGTATGCGAAGTATACTTTGCCACCTCTTGACAATGTTTAACACTTAGCGGACTGGTCTGAAAATATCATGTTTCTCCACATAAGCCTTTTTTTTTCTTTCAAAAATCATAAAAAATATGTTTATAAGTTTGTTATTATTTACCCAACTTCTCTGAAATATACAAGATGTCCTCTTTCCACAGGTATGTAATATGTTACATTTTATACACATTTTCTTACATGTATGATTGTTTTTCTTCAACAATTTTTTTTTTAAATATACAACATTGTAATAAAAGTTACTGTAAACATATTTTGGTTGTGTAATATCGTAATAGTTAATGAAAAATAACCTAAACACCTCTTCTTTGGATTCAAAATTGTCACTAACTTTGAGATCTGAAACTGAATCCTCGTGAAGAATTTCCACAATGTGCATATCAATTGTTCAGTGCAGTTGCGACACGGGTACAAGTAAAACTCAGCAGTGATGAAAATAAACACACAAATTAAACTCGTGTTTGGAATTTGAAAGAATTGGTTATAATACATGTGCACAAGAGACACGATACAAATGTAGCGTGCCATTCATTCACAACATGAGTGTTTAGCAAAGGGCATCACGCCCATCGCGCATGTCTGGAATGTGTTAATGTTGTAAACGAAGAGCCAAGCTCTGACGGCATCTAGTAGACAAGTGCACGCAATGAGTAAGAATGTTAGTGGTAGATCATGACATTGTCTACTAAGTCTTGTCATTCATACATATACCATTCCACAAAATAGATCATTCACGGTTCCTTGTTGACTGCACCTTTTTTTTTCCTCTCATAGTATGGACCTTTCATTCTAGTATGTAATATCGCTTCTGAATCACCATATACGTAACTTCAGGAGAAATTAAATATATAAGCCTCTTACTTGTATGCTGTATCCTTTCCATCAATTGTGATGTACATATTTGTTTTCTAGTAGTAGGCAGGAAACGGCGAAGGATGATGATGATTTACCTCAGATGAAATAAGTTTTCATATCTCAGGTGATATTGTGAGTAGAAGCTCACAATAAAATATATAGTGCACAATAATAACTGGTATTCCAGCTTATATTTGTTATTACAAATGATGTTGCACATCGGCCTTTTCAGATTCACAATTTTTTGAGTGTTCCTTACGTATTTTACTAGGGGAGCTTTAGAGGGGTGTAATAATGATTTTTTTAGGGTTGATCATGCAGTTTGTGCAACATGTTTATCATTTAATAAAATGATCTGGTTACTAAGTATGTATGTATAAATTCATGTCTTATGCATCTCTCTCTTTTTCTTTCTAAAAAAAATATGTTGCCACCATCTTGAATTTTTGAGTTTTTCAAAATGGCACCGTGGAGGATGATGGTGCTTTTTCGTCAACTTTTTCAGCCTGGTAGATAGAAATAGAAACCTGGCCTCTTTGAGGTTTCCTGCTGGTGTCTTATACCAATGACCTCCCATTGGTCCTCCAAGGATCTGAACGTGTTGAGCCACCTGAAGCCCTTGCTAATTTGGCACCCTGAACATGTTCTTGGGTGCAGCATCCGACCTCCCCCCCAAGGTCACATGGTGCACCCGTTTTCATTTGCCAATCCACATGGGAGAGAAAATGGACATCTCAGCTAAATGACCTTAGTCGTTTACGGGCAAATACAAGCACATACTTTAAAATGACCAAGGTCCTTTATGGGTGAGAATGTGTCAATATTTTTTTTTTCTGCATTGGCAAACAAGTTAAAAACACTAACCTGATACTATAATGCACACTTGTGCATAAAATAAATAAAACTGGTTTCAGCTTAGTGCATGAAGTGGGGTGAACATGGTGCGATCTTATCCCTTCAGTTGCAATTTTTTTTATAATTTTAATTTTATTAACCCCCATCTATCCCTAAATTTCGACCAAGTACCCCCTCCCTGACACACAGACTTTGAAACTTCTACTTTGAGCAAATATGATCATTTGTTACACACTGATCTTAGAAAAATCTTATGGATTTAGTAATTTTTTGTCCAAGTTGTGACTTTTTCCAACATTTGTTGACAATAATATGTGAAACGCTAAATATTGTATAGAATATGATATGACACCTGAATTTTATTAATATTCCGTGATGTTTAATGAGTTTTTGTGAAAATTATGACCAAAATCGATAATGTGTTTCTTCTGAAGATTTAATGATGTGTAAACAAACATGCACGTCGGGACAATTAATTGACTTGAAGTAACTTTCACTAGACCATGGTTTCAATACAGGTTATTTCATATGATCCATTCAGAATTACACAACTACCTTAAGATTTGTATTTAATAAGTTATTCCATATTACAAATTTCAAGATTAGTTTGAAACGCTAACATTATGCACTTTATATATAACGTGATACAATCTGTACATTTTGCAGGCCAGAAGAGGAACAGTTTGAGAAAGAAAACATGATGTTTCTAGTTTAGACAATACATTATTCTTTGCGAAAATCAAAATATTTTTGTGCACCATTTTATCTTTCAATAGTGGGGGGAAAGTTTGTAGTGGGCAAAGAGTTTAAAATCAATATGCAATCAACTGTGCAATATAACCAGTACAAATACAAACTATTACTTGTATTATTTTTACTATTTATGTTTTTAGTTTGGCCACACTGCCATGACTTTGTGTAAATGTATACGATATGTACTATCGTTCATTTGAGCTGTTATGCTTTACCATTTAACTGTATTGAGGAAATATTGTTTTTCTGTTAATACCATGTGTTATAAAATAAAATTGATGTATTATTTAAATAAAAGTGTATATATATTTTGTCTTGAAGAGTTCCAATATGTTGGATTGTTATTTAATGTTTTTCGTACATTTACATTTTGAATATTGTATCAGTTTTTCAGTCTTCAAAAATGGAGAATAAACAAATAAGCTAGTATTTGTGTGGTGTTCATTCTAAATGTAGTTTTTCCTTATTAAAATGTTGACATGTGAGTCGTCATGAAGTGTGTTATTAGATCAAAACTTAAGACTTTTGTTTACATGTAAAGTTTAAGTAATTACATTTATGATACAGGGTGTTTAAAAAAGTTACTCAGCACTCAAACCGTTACCTTTTTTGAAACACCCTGTATGTAAACAGTTTTCTAAATGCTTTCCAGCTAATTTTGATTAATTGCAAAGATGAAGGCGAGTGATATAAGGTTTCAGAACACAAGTGGTGCAAGTCCATTCAAGACAGTTTTGAGAAAAAGGCACAATTAAATAACTTAGTACTACTATGCCTAGCTGTTGGAGCACAAACGTAGTGCCTCTAAGACAGTGGCGGTGCTAGGATTAATCACCAAGGTGTGCTGAGGGGGTGCGGAAAGAAATGTAGGGGGTGCAATGGTGAAAATAAGGAAAACCATGAAACAGGCACGCAACCTTTCAAAAATGGGGAGCAAACTGCCAAAATGGGGGGGAGGGGGCAAGGACAGTTTACTTTCCGGTTTAGCATAGTGCGGGGGCAAGTGCACCTCTAATCGCCGCCACTGATTAACAAAAATTACTGACTGATATGAAATTGTATGTGTGAAATATAACTTCAGATTGACATTTAATTTCCATGCAGGCTGTTCACCCCTTGAACTTACATGATGTGTATTAAGTCTTGTATGATACTCCAAGAAAGTGGTTGTACAGTGTAAACATTCAGATACACGTTGTAGTCTTATTGAACTAGGTAGTGAAAGAAAAGTGAAATTATCCTGGTCTTTAAAAACACAATTTTTGAACGTTTTCAATGTAACCAATGGAGGTACCAAATACATAGTACATTCAGTCTGCCACTTCAGGACAAAACGCGAAGTGCACAGCAACTTCGTCTTCGTTAACCCTCAACTGGTGTACTACGTGTCAAAATGCTGGCAAGTGTGAATTTCCGTTTCTATAGTTTGAGTTTTCCTGTAGAAAGGTCTGGTTCTTAGTAGCTGTTTATCATTGCAGTGTGCATTGACAGCAGTTACCGCCTGACACTTGCAGTTGATTGTGTTTGTGTATATTAGCGAGTTTGGGTTAATCTGACCCACAACACATCATTTACGTTAGCATTTTGTGTGGCGTTTGGTGCTATAACGCAAGACGTAAACAAAAATTTGGCCAACGATTGTGACGCTACACGTCGATTCATTGAAAATGAAGAGTCAGATGATAATGTGGAAATTGAAAATGATGTTTCTGAGCTTGTAAGAAGTGCAAATGACCTGTGTGTGGCAAATGTACTGTGAGATTTTGCATATATTGTGACCCAAGTGATGCAGAAAAAAATAACTTCTCAATTCATAAACAATTTATGAATGTCAGTGTTTTTATTCATGTCTGTTTTCTTAATTTCATATACTGAACAATTATCTTGAACATTAGTGAGTTCAGAATTTTAAAGAAAAATATCAGTCTCTGTTAACAAGAAAAAAATGGTGAATAATAGTTGATAATTTTTTGAACATTTTAGTGTGAAGAATTTTAAGCAAAAATGTTTTGTATACTTAATTAACATTAATGTAATCAATAATAATTCAATTTTATAATTATTTGATCATATACTCTCACCCTGGGTCATTTAGACCCGCACCACACTAATAGTGCGACTAAAACCCACCACACCAGTTAAGGGTTAAAATTCCTTCTGCCGCGGTATCCCCAACAATGAATTGTAAAATTTCTTCGTGAACATTATGCCTCTTTCTAACGGGTTTTGAAAAAGCCTGAAATGGTATGTTGAATAGACATGTTACGTGGAACATATACACAGAACGTATTAACAAGAAAACTACCCTTCACGTTGCATTTTTCCCGAACATGACTTGGTCAGTGACTTGGTGATACCTTGAAAGCAGCTGAAATTTTTGCTTCAGTGTGAGGAAGAACAAATAGGTGGGAAATAAACAGTTTATCAACAATCCAAAAGAAAGAAAAAACACAACTTACATTAATCTCTAGGCAATTATCGAAAACTACATACAAACAAACCACTTGAAACAAAGGAAGAAAAAAATCATAACAACAATGCTGAAGAAAGAAGAAAATGGCCGCTGATCTTTATAGAGGCTGCCGCCAGTACAGGAAAGTATGTACGTGTACGTATATCAGCATCTCCTTCAGTGCTTGCCTGATGCATACAATAATAATGGTCTTACTTCAGTACCTAACATTCGACGCTCTATGTGACGACATGACATAATATAACACTCTAAGGGTTAGTGTTTTCAGTTGAACGTAGGGGGTGCGGAAGAAAATTAAGGGGTGCACAAGCACCCCCTCGTCCCCCCCTGGTGTCACCCTTGTTCTATGAGCAGAAACTTGAACCTTAGGAGATACTTACTTCTAGCATTGAAATGTTGATACTTCACACCTCTAAGTTGTACATGTAACTCCATTTCCACAAAAAGTGGAGTTAGGTCACTTGCGCTCTGAACCTCTCACATGATGAAACTGATTTAGGGACACTCAAGGAACACTTATGCCCAGATTAGGATTTGAACCTAGATATCTTGGATACATCTTTCTGGACATTTTAATAACAAACAAATACCATAAGAACCACATCATTGGTTGTTGAATTAAGGTTTACAGTTATAACTAGAGAGCACATTTTTAGGTGCTTAAAAACTGATAAATATTTATTTATGTTCTAAAGACAATGGAAATATGTGGCTAAAAGTTTAAAATATTTCCATTCAAAATTACCAACTGGCACTCACTTTTTCATGTTCACACACAGATCTGATTTCTTGCACAGTTTCTTTGTAATCCTGTGGAAGGTAGTGTTTATGTAATGTGGATTCATTGGGTGGTGCAAATTTAATGTACTGTGACAGGAAGTTCTTCAGAACCAGTTGTTTATTTTCTTCAGTGGGGTGTCCGCTGCAACAAATGTTCAACTCAAATCTAAATAATATTTTGAACATACAACGTCCTTCTATTGAACATACTGGGGCTTATATTAGCACTTGTCGTGAACATATTCGCAATGTTTGTTTCCTGACATTTTCTGTGATGCTTGAGAACGCTGTTCTGCATGTATTACCTTGCCACATGGTTGACAAAGCAACACTCGCAGTAGAGACCAGTATGTTTTGGATTCCCCAATACGGTAGTAATTTACTAATTTATCACAAATTTGGTCTATTTTATGCATTAACTCCAAAATATGTATTTGCACATACATATTATTTCGAAACTTTATTTTGTCTGGAATGTCTAAAATATGTACATTTTATGTTCTTTCCCTAGAAATGTGTTTTACGTGCTAAAAATAAAAGTATGCATTTTTATGTAAAATAAGATTTCTCAGCAGCCTTTTGGTCGGCACTCCAACCGAGCAGTGACGTGCGGTGACGTCGACGCTTGGGGTAGCAATGAGTGGCGTGCCCAACGGGTCATAACCCCCCCTCCCCCTTTAGGGCACAGCATTCCTAAAAGAAGAACGTCAAATACAGGAAAAATTGCAAAGTTAGGAATGAGTACCAAAAATTGTACACATAACTTCCACCCACTTTCGAAAATTAAAAACGATTTGATTTGACTACTGAGCCAGTCGGATTTGAATCTCGGCTTGGCAATGGGTGATCTTTGTGTGTCCCTTCATCAATTCTATCGTATCGTCTTCGCGATTAGCCAAAAATGGCAGAAAGCGAAGTAAAATAAACCAAATCAAACAATCAATCAATCAATGATTTGATTTGATTCGCTTTTTTGACATATTTGGTTAATCGCGAAGATGATACGACAAAATTAATGAAGGGACAAACAAAAAGAACACCCATGTCCAGGTACGGGTTCGAACCCGGAACTCCTGGTGTTGTAGCGCGTTGTGGTAACCACTCCCCCCCCCCCCCCCGGTTGGTTGGTTGATTTGACGTTTTAAGTCCATTTTATACACAGAAAGGCTAATCGGGACTAGACCTATAGTTTAATGTGGGATCCGAACTACTATATACCTCCATCGGGTACAGATCCGGGACCACTCGCACTCCCCACGGAGGTCGGCCGACAACAAACATGTGAGGAAGGCGCTAACCATTCGGATACGTGGGTATCGGTAAAGCAAACTGCATTTTTCCTGAGTAGTATTTTTCAATTGATTTTTTAAAATACCATCTTTATATATGATTAACGTTGTTTTCAAAAATTTTGCATTGCTTGATTTCCTTAATTTCCCCATCTCACGATCTCGTTACTGAAGGATCCGGGCTCGAGCCCTGGCCTTTGCATGAGTGTTTCTTTGCAACCACTCTTCACCCGTTTAATCAACGTTCATCGTCATGGCAGAAATTAGGTAAAGTGATGGATGAGAGAAGAAAATACAAACAATTCCTTCCCAGTGCATCTGCAGGGCACTGTGAAATCAGGAGCCTAGAATTCTCTGTTCATGATTGTTCCTCACGACTTTCCAAGCTCTTAGCTACTTATTCCGATTAAATCTATACAGCTAGAAAAAGCGATGGGTAATAAAACACAACTTTAAACAAACCTTTTTTCTACTTTCTTCAATTATATTCATTTGGCTTTTTGAGTTCTGGGATACATTTTTCATTTCTAATTTTTTCATTATTCACTGCAGGCAGAGTACAACACATAAGAACAAGAATGCACGCTCGTCATGAATTCCGGCCTGAATTGTTCTTTGTGAGGTCGTTCATCAGTTTCATCATATCATCCATTACTCATCCTCATTTTCGCGATAACCAAATGTGGCAGAAAAGCGAAGTAAAATAAACAAAACCAACAACAAGAAGTAGAACGAGCGTTCACTTGCCCAAATAAGTACATCCGTATTTATGATTGTTTAGCTTATCCATTGTTTTATTGGAGGCCAAGAGATTAGTATATTTAAATAAAACACTACTAAAACGAGAACAAGAGAGAGCGTGAGCAAGTATTTGGTAATTAATCATTATATATTCCATATTTTAAAAAAAGCATAGCCTAACATTTTTGTCTGCACATAAGACGTTTCAATTGCATAAATAATAAAAGTACATCCCATATTATACAACGTGTAAAAAGTAGTGTAAATACAGAGAACAGAAGTACTGCAGAGAAATTTCCCCTTAGTTCTTTAGAGGATTTACAAAGGAAGCGAAGGGAATCCAATCCCCTATCTGTCCTATAGGAGATAGACTAGAGGACCTGAAAGCACGGGCTTTCAACCATTGGAGCGGGGGCGAGGGGGCAAGGAAGGTAGAAGCAGAAATCTTCCCTTTCCCTTCGAAAACCCGTTTCTACCTAGAACTGTGAGGCGGAGAAAGAGCGAGCTAGGCCGCTGAACGCACCGAGGGACGAAAAGCGCGTGAAAAAAAGTGTTGCATATGAAGTGTGGCTTCAACAAAACAATAAATATTGTGATTTGAAAATAATTAGAGATTTGAGATTGATTGAACTATCTCTGCTAGACTAGCTACTCCTCAGTGCACGTCACTGCAACCGAGTATGGCCAACTTCCGAAGCAACAACACAAAATGTTTCTACCTAAAAATTCACTCCCTAGTTAGAACAAATTATTATCTTCCATGGTGAAATCCAACTTACCTTGTAAGCAGACAATTAAAAGATGAAGAACGAAACAAATTAAACAAATTGAAAGCAAATGCAGCCTCTTCCAACCTGCACATTTGCCCTGAGAAAGGATGAAAGCTTGGTATTGTTTCATGCTGTAGCTTTTTGATATTCTGGATACAAGGTCAATCTGAATTTTATGATTGTTCGAGCACGTGGCATAATTTCTTTTTATATATAAATTCAATCAGTTTCCCAGATTACTTTTGCAGTTAACGACATAATTTTGCTTCTTTATACAAAATCCTCTTACACATTTCTTCTAAACCAATAAATAACTAATAAAGTTCACACCATGGTATTCAGTTTTTACAAGCTATGCTGCACTTTTATTTACAATGCAAACAATAATATAATTTTTTTTAAAAAAGCATACAAAATATGTTACAAAATAAAGCTTATGTATTACACATTGTAAAATTTGCACTAACAAATATCAAAATACTTTATAAATAACTAATTATACTGTAATACCTTAAGTAAAAAAAGACAATTTTGGATTAAAATTACATCATGAGATCCAAGTGTTTAGGCACAAGAGACATGTGGTATATGTCCATGTATAAGAGGGTTCAATTTGTATTTAATAGAATAAGAAAATACATATTTTTTGTTTTGCACTACTTCATCAAGTGGGTGTCAAGGCACGTGTTTTCTATTTGAAAGGTCCATTCAATTGTAGTGGAAACGCTTGTAGTGGGTGTGCGTAGAATACGAACTAGGTTTGAAAAGTGACGAAACATGTCAAAACTGATTAGTACTGTATTATCTAAGTTAATTCAAAATAGGAATGCACTGTGGTTAACATTATTTGCTAATTGTGATGAGGATGAGTGATGAGGGGGCAATCACATGGAACAAACATTCCAAGGAACTTCCGTGTTGAGATCGACAGACGACCACTTAAATGTACATGGCCACCAAGCCTGCGATATGAACATGTAGTTTGTAAAATAAATGGTTTCTTTTTCAAGCAGAACCCATTGGTTATATGCACTTATTTAGGAGATGAATGAATCACCACAGAACATGGGGTTAGGTGGAAGAACAGCCACAGGCTGAACCTCGCCCTTCAATAAAGGAAAATTGAAATCTAAGGAAAAATTTGCAATTTTATATTGGATTGGGTGAATAATAGTAGCAATATATTACATATCAGAATTTTATCAATATCTGAAAAAATTCTGCATTGAACAATCTGCAATAAAAACCAGAATCCATAGTATTGTTTTCATCTTAAAGGTAACACCTGTACGAGTTGATTTTTTTTCCTGTTAAATAGGGATGAATGAAGCCCAGATTTTTATGTAAACTAAAGCATGCAAAATATGTAGCAAAAATCATTGAAATATATATATTAAAAAAAATATGCAACTACATTATTATTTGCAAAATATGGCAATACTGCAGAACAAAATACACATTGATCTTGAAACAAAGAGTAAGTGAAAGTGTTGCCACAATCTGATAAAAATTAGCAAATTTTGGGAGAAATAATATTTTGAATATTTGTCCCACATACCTATCTGCATTACTCAATGAAAGCTAAAGGAATGGTACAAATGTCTTATTTTATGTACATACAAAAATATGTAACATGAAATTCATGTATATCATTCCTAACATTGTAATTTGCTTTGCTACATAAGAAGTGATGAATGTGGTAGAACGTCAGCATTTGAAAGACTAAAACATTGAAACAAGAACAGACAACAAATTGAAACAAGAACAGACAACAAATACCACATGCAAAAAGTCTGACCTGTTTATAGCTTATTACTAGAGACTGGATTTTAAAGGGAAAAGTATTACTCTAAAAAGTACCTTATTTGTGCACTCCACTAAAAATATTTTAAATGAAAGCACAACATGTACCATCCCATGTAAAAAGGGATACATTAAATTCCGTATGAAGTAAAAAATGCAAGAAATTTAATGTATCCCTTTTTACATATGATGGTATACATGTTGTGCTTTCATTTAAAATAATATTTTTAGTGGAGTGCAAAAATAAACTATAGTCCTTTTTCATTACCTTTTTTTTAAGGAACAGCAAATAATCTTACAATCTGTTTCAATTAAACCTTCCTTGAAACAGCTTACCGCATTCCATAGCTTCCTGCCAATTGTGTCCGGCTTCGGCATTTCACTGACACTTGAATACTGTCGTCACTGTCACACAGTAAAGTTACAACTATTCTAAAAAACACTTCACAAACAGATTCGTACACTTTCAACCCAACAGGCATGCTGCTTACAATGCATTTCTTGCAGCATAAGACCAGATCGCATTGTTTCAACAATCGCTGCGCTGCAACTTACTCCCAACACTCATGGAGGAAAGGTAAGGTAGAAGGCGTTTGTTCTTTCTTTCCTCTAAGCTGCACCAAATGGACAATTATTGAATGTTTTGTTCAGGGAAAATTCAGTTGTACAAAATATTTGAGATCTCAATAAAGGGACCAAGGAAGAAGTTTTTTTGAAAAAAAAATGAAAAAAAAGGAAAGTAGGCTGAAAAAGTAGTCAATAAAGGGACCAGAAAGAAAAAAGGTTTTTAAAAAAGCAAATGTGGGCTGAAAAAGGAAAAACAGGGGAAATCAAAACCATGTAATCTTGCTGGTGGAAGACAATTATCAACACTGTTGTTACTTATTCCATGATCCGGGTTGAAAAAAAAAAAAAAAGGAATTCCCTTTAAAATCTGGTCTCTACTTATTACAATATTTGCCAGTCTATAAGATGCACATGCGTTACAAGGCCTCCTCTTTTTGGACACATTTTTGAGGAAAAAGCTTTATCACTTATTATAATTAATGTACAGTATTTTGAATATAAAGTAACATGTAGGTCTACTTTCAACAAATAACTTACCTAATCTAACTAGGAAAGAATACATTTTTAATCTTCTTCATCATACATCACAAGGAAATTGTCTAACTTAGAAGAGAGAAAATTTCCAGAAATGGAGGTAATGAAAAACGCACCCACCGTTTTTCAGACCTATTTTTAAAGGGGAAAAAATGTGTCTTATTCGCCGACAAATACGGTATATGCTAACACACAAGAAAATGTTGAACATCAATATGTACAAGAATATGTACTTCTTTTTGCTAAGATTTGTGTGAAAAGTTTCCATATAGGCTATTTAAGAAAGCTAAGGGTGGGATAATGCCTCCTTACCCCATAAGGATCACTGTTACATCCATATACTGTAGTTGCCAACCCTGCATAACCTTTTAATAGCAACCTAAAGATTTAGGTTTTGTAAAATTATGCCTGTTGGTTGACCTTTGCTGAGCTTTTGTTCGATATCCTTCTGTGTACCAAGTAGATCCATACTTTTAATATCGAAAGGATATTTCTCGGATACATTATTAATTTTCTCGTTAATTATTGCATATTCCTCATTGGTCTTTGGAGCCAAAATATTGTCGGATGGAAGATCACATTCTGTGTCTGGTAATACATTTTCCTTCAAATTGTTTTCTGCTGTCTTATTGCATGCTTTCACAACTCTCGGACACTTGTCCAAAGTTTCCTGAATCTGCTTGATTCTCGACGTGAATTCCCTGCCGTTTCTGCAGTCTAGCACATTCTTGTATTTCGCCATTGTGATTGCCCCAGATTTCACATCGTGTATGTAATTCACCATGCGATTGAAATCCTTCAGAAGTTCGAAAGAGCGCAGGTTGACGACTTCTTCCGGGATGTCGGCCACGGTACAGTACGGTAGCAAGACTGTGAAGAATTTGGTCGACTGACTCTCGAGAAATTTCTGTTTCAGGAACGTCAGGCCTAGCTCGTACAGGTTTCTGTAAATGACTTCCGGAACTTGCTGCAGGTACATCGGGGAAGGCACGACCATGATGCAATCAGCCTCGGCAAACGCATTGCTGAACCATGCAAATGGGTCCTGGAAACATGAGTAAATTAATGTTTTTTGTTGCAAGTAATTGGAATGTATTCACAAGGACATTTGTATTTACAATTTCATTTACATTCATTAATGATTGAGTTTTGTTTTAAGTGCACTGTTTGTTTAAGTTAGGCTAATTGGGACTCGACCTACACTATGTGCCTTCACTAGGTATCGAACCTGGGACTCTCTTTCATTCATGATTGATTTGCAAATACTGGCATTCAAAGTACAGAGTGCCGACATTCATCAGATATATTATCACAGCTACAATACCAGGGGTCCCAGGTTCAATTCCAGGCATGGGTATTCTTTGTGAGTGTCCCTTCATCATATTATCACTCATTCTCACAGTTAGCCAAATGTGGTAGAAAAGTGACACTAAATATAAAAAATCAAATCAAAGTACAGTGTGTGTCAAAAGTCTCAGAACCCTAAATTTGATGCTTCGAACATGAAAATTAGTATGAGATATCCACACTGAGGTTTGTAAAACCTCACTATTTAGATATTTCTTTCATGCTTTTGATTACCAGTTCATTCCATACACAAAATTCTAGAAATTGACTAACGGGTCCATGCCAATTTTCAGCCAGAAAGAGATTGAGAAAGTGTCACAGTCATAATTTACTTATACATAAAATTTCCTTACCTTACTTTTTGATTCAGGAATACTCAATTCATCCATTTGGACATTTGTCTGGCAGCTATTCTGGAGAAACTCCACAAATAATCTCACAGCCTTCACATGCAGTTCATGCGTTGGTTTGTATATCAGCAGCACATTTGGTTTGCTTTGGTAATCTGCAATTAAAACAAGTATTGTAAAGACAGGTGAGTTACAACTGAGTTAGTACCCTTTCCAAGCAAATGTGTTTATTTGAATTGAAGGGTTCTCAGTAAAACAAGGTAAGAGAAATTTTGGTAATTATTGAGTTTCTTATGCAGAAAGGTTGTTGGAAGCTATGATGTAGATAATGTTTTTTCATCTTGAGTTTTCAAATTTCAGAAGGGATCGATGAGTCCAATGCAAATTGCATGGCATGGCAATTTAAATCAGAAATTTGAAGAATTCCTCTTTTTACTTTGTATCTCAATAATGACTAAAATGTAACATTTTTTTTTATTCCCAAGCCCTTCAATTATCTTTCCCTCATATTTTCATGCATTGCCTTCATTTGGGCATTGTGCTGCTTGATGCATGCCCATGTAAGAGCCGGAATCATGACATCCTGCCGATGAAACTGGATTCATACAACTCCTCAACTCAAGTGCACAGATTCATTTTGTTTCAATTAAAATACTTCACAATTGCAAGTACTTTTGTCACAGAAGATATTGAAACTGTTCTCCTTATATTGGCATACATTTTTCACATCTTTTGAGAAAGTTTATTTATAAATCGCCTCCTCACATTTCTGCCCAAGTTTGTTAAAAAAAAAAAAAATCTTTGTTCTAAAGTGTATTTATGCTGCAACATTATAACATCATTAACAACATGCAACACTTATCACCTTAGCAAACTACAGAGAAACAAATATGAATCTTCCTTCATGACACATTCAGCCATACATAGAGGCCTGCAAATTTCTTTTTTGACGAAAACACGAAATATGAAATAACATGTTGTAATGTTCATTTTTTATGTTTCTGAAAGGTGAGAGGTGCATTTTTCTACCCTGTGTTGTCACGAAATAATGCGAAATATACTCTTAAACACGAAATTTACCATTTATACACCGACACACTTTCTGAAGTCTGAAGTATCCTGAGAGTTATGCAATTCACGGAAAATTGATTGATTCTGCTGTAAATATTTGAGAAGTAAAAATGGACCCCTTTACATAGGAATAAACTTAATACTCTGGTAACTACATAAATGTGCTATTAGAAGGGATAAGTTTATTTTGTGTAATAAGTGCAGTTTTAAATCAAATTTAGGATTATATTCACAATTTTAAAACCAAAATGTCATTTTATATAGCACTTTTGATGTGATTATTCACCGCTATAACACCAAAACTTTATTTTATTTACCGCTTTTGAACCCGAAATCAACTCTGTTTTTGTACCGAAATTTTGCTTTTTTATTTACCAAAAATATGTGCCTCTAGCCATACAAAATCAAATACTAACATTCATGGCAGACAGAGATATGCCATGTTCCAATGACATGAATATAGTCTCGATAACATAGTTGTCGACTAAGGCATCATGCTTTGGGCAGGTTTGAGTCTCCTGGGCAAAACGGAACAACCTTCCTCCCGAGATTTCGGTTTGTGTATAGGACCGGTGACCACCCACCATTGGGAGGAAATTGGAAAATTACGAATGAGTAGCGTAACCTGGTCATGGAAACGTACAACAATGACTGGGGTTAGTCACGCTGACTCCACATCACCCCATAACTGGTTGGGTGATCTCCCACCTCAGCAGGTGGTCAATAGGCAGGCCCTGGTTCTCATGGGCTTTTACGCCACTGGTTAAACATCGTTGTTGATCTGAGTTAGCTCTATGGTGTTCCACAGTGCACTTATCAAGTTAAACTTCACAAACATCAGCTTAGAAAGATACCAAATGCACCATGTGCTTGAGTTGAGAGGACACACACACATCCTTTTCTTGTCGGCAAGCAGAGTGGTTCTAAGTGGCACATGGGCAGATGCTCGAGTGGCACAATGCCCAAATGAAAGCACTGTACACGAGGTTAAAATTTTCATGAAAATTAATTGTAATCTTAGATACTCATTAGAGCAAAAAAAGGTCTACTTGAAGTTCATGCATCATTAAAGTAACAAAATGAGTTACTTTCTCAGAAAAGTAATTGTGGGTCAGTTACTTTGCAAGTTAACTTTCTGGAGATTACTATATATTTCGAGGGAAACTGGTAGCCGCAGGACCCAAAACACCAGATGATGCATTCTCTTAGCCCCTCAATGATTGCATAGTGGTAATGTTGTCACCTTGTAATAAAGAGTTCTATACCTGGCAGAGGCACCCAGTAGTTTGGATCCCACTTACAACTGTAGGTCCAGTCCCGATAGCCTATCTGTGCATAAAATTAACTTGAAAAAAATTCAAAACATTCTTCTTTTTGTTATTTGGTGTCACTTTTCTGCCAATTTCAGCTAATCGTGAAACAAGACATTTTTTTAAAAAAAAAATTATTGTGTCATAAAATTGATGCTTATAAGTACATGAAAAAGTCAATAGCAGAATAACAGAATAACCATATTTGGCATTTCCAGCAATTTTCACATTTTAAAATATTTGTATGAAATACCTTGGCTTTTGTTAATCATGGGTCAGTTTCCTGGACTTTCTAGAATTTCAAGAAAAGTGCGAATCCCTAAGTTACAAGCTAGTGTTTTTATTATTATTATTATTATTATTATTATTATTATTATTATAACCTGTGGCGCAAGTCCTTAAGGGTCAGGGCTAACCTCTGACTGCCTGCCTCATTTCCCAGCAGAGGTGGGCAATCATCCAACCCGTTACGGGGTGACGTGTGGTCAACACAACGATCCCCCAGTCATCCTCGTAGGTTTCTGTGACCTGGTTACGCTACTCACTCGTAGTTCCATAATTTCCTCACAATGGTTAGTAGCCACCGGCCCCATACAATGGCTGAAATCTCAGGAGACTCGCTGGGCCCAAAGCCTGACACCTTAGACCGCAAGGTCATGATGCGAGACTGGTATAAATATTGTTTTCGTACAATTATTAATAAATAACTAGTCCATTACATAATGATTGAAAAACTCAACAACTTACCTCTTCTTCTACCAAAAACCTTCCACATCACAATTGATGCAAGGGTGGCGAGTACTATAATGGAACATACCAAAAGCAAGATGTACGTGGTTGGTACACGATTTTCTGCAAAACAAAACAAACTCATTTATAATATTAATATGCAGGACTGGAAGTAGAATTACAGTAAACCAAGAAAATAAAAAGGAATACACTATGAACATATAATGAAATATTATGCTAAAAATTTGAAATTACCACTTTAAAAAAGTTTTTTGATTTTAACTGTTTGGGATTTCTACTTAATGGAAATAATTTAATCCAGAAGGGTAAGATAGGAAAATAAAATAAAGCATAATATGCAAATGGCAAGCTTTTAAGATCAAATTTAGTTAATAAAAACATTAAAATGAAACATACATGATGTAGAAAAACTGTAGTGACATTTTCATCTGATACATGAATCCTCTAATGAGAGAGATCAGAATCAACTCAGGATTTTTGAGAGAGAGAAAGATATTCTTAAAAAGGTACAGTATTGGCCAAATTATTGGACTCATTGTAAAAAAAGAAGCACATTTCCTTGTTTAGAAAGTGTTCTAACTAAACATATTTTACCATTGTTATAACTTTTTATGGGATTAAACTGTTTGTCTGCTTCAATATAATCTTGTTTACAGTGTCCCAAGAATAGGTGGCCACAGGATTCTTTGCACATTCGCCAAAATGCCTGGAACAATACATACATTGTTTACCTTGTTATTGATGCTATTTGCTTGTTTATAACAAAAGAAATAATATTAATTCTGATTGTTGTAAGGGTGTTCTTTATTTGTAACTTCGGAGCAACATGTAATTTCATAAACCACATGGTTTGAAGTTTAGAAATAAGAGTGACAGAGGAATTGTACACAAGCAGTGATTAAAACGGGCTCGAAAAGAGCCAAAGGTGAACATGCAAAGTACTGACAGTACTTGCAGTGTAACACCATTAAGCCTTGTTTCCATGATTATGAAAAACTAAATATGCTGACCAAGGCAGTAATTTATTTTATTAAAAACATAAACTAACGTAACATTTCAACCTTCTAGCAAGGTCTTCTTCAGACTCTGTATCAAGTACAAAAGTAACCAGATACAACAAAAAGGCATTATATATACACAAACATTACTCCCTCCATACTATTTAGAAAGTTGTTTGGAACTTTCTAGCAGATGACTTTCACTTGCCAACTTTACTTTCACCTAAAAGGCTAAACACAATTACTTCCATATAGAATGTGGTTGGACTTTTAATCTCATGCTCTTTTCCCTTCATTTTTCTTCCTTCTCCTCTCCTCTTTCTCTCTTGTCCTTTCCACTCTTTCCAACATCTTCCATTCTTTGTTTAACTTCAGTCCCCCATTCCAGGTCATTGTGTCTTCTTCACCTTTCTTCTCTATTTCCTTGGCTTCCTTCCATTTTCTCACTAGCATTCTCTTCTCCCTTCCTATCTGCTTAGCCTCATCCCACTCTATGTCATGTCCTGTTTCTCTCGTGTGTTTAAATATTGCATTTCTCTCTCTCTTAAGTCGTACATCATCCCTATGTTGTTTCAACCTGTCTTTCAGCCTTTTTTTCGTTTCTCCTATGTACACACACACTGACATTCTTTACATTTCACTTCGTAGATAATCCCTTCCTCTTCCTCTTCTCTGTTTTCCTTTTTCTTGTTAGCATTCCTCGCTATTCCTAAGATGCTTCTCCCTCGCTTCCTGTAAGTTTTAATTCCCGCTTTCCTAAGCACTTTGCATATCTTTTCTGTGGTCTTCCCCATACTCCTTATTCCAAACATTCTCTCCTATTTTTCTTTCTCTTCCAATTCTCCCCTGCCTGTTTTCTTACTTCTTCTGTTTATGTCCAGTCTATCCTGCTTGTCATAGCCATTCTTTTCCAGCTGTTTCCATAGGCTATTTATTTTGCCTTCTTTTTCACATTCTTTCATGCATATTTTCTTGATTGTGTCCTCCATATTCTTTATAAAATTTCTTTTTGTCACCTCACTTACATCACTTCTTTTGTGGCAGAATACCCCTGCTGCACACTTCTTCTGATGCCAAACGGTTCCAATTTCTTGTCCTCTTTTCCTTTTCATCAATATATCTAGATAGCTTAACTTGTCTTCTTCTATTTCAAGTTCCAATAATATCCCTCTTTCTTCATCTTGAATTTCTTTGGCAAAAATGTCAAGCTGCCTCTTCGTTCCCTTCCTTATGCCAAAACAGTCGTCCACATATCTGCAAAACAGAATTATTTTGTCACCTCCCTTTTCTATCACTTTCTTTTCCCATTCATTCATAACCAATTCAGCCAATGCTGGGCTTAGACTGGAACCTATATTTAGTCCTTCACTCATTAACATTATTTTATCTCCCATTATACTGTAACCGTTATTCCAAATGGTTTCCAGCGCCTTCACTACCCTTTCACTATCCCATTCTCCTATAATTTCTTGTCCCATTCTCTTTTTAATAATGTCCAAAACGTGTCCCCTCTTGATGCTCGGGAACATACTTTTCACGTCTAAGCTAAACATTGTCGTCTTCATCTCATTTAACTTAAGAAATTTTATAAAGAATATGGAGGACAGAATCAAGAAAATATGCATGAAAGAATGTGAAAAAGAAGGCAAAATAAATAGCCTATGGAAACAGCTGGAAAAGAATGGCTATGACAAGCAGGATAGACTGGACATAAACAGAAGAAGTAAGAAAACGGGCAGGGGAGAATTGGAAGAGAAAGAAAAATAGGAGAGAAGGTTTGGAATAAGGAGTATGGGGAAGACCACAGAAAAGATATGCAAAGTGCTTAGGAAAGCGGGAATTAAAACTTACAGGAAGCGAGGGAGAAGCATCTTAGGAATAGCGAGGAATGCTAACAAGAAAAAGGAAAACAGAGAAGAGGAAGAGGAAGGGATTATCTACGAAGTGAAATGTAAAGAATGTCAGTGTGTGTACATAGGAGAAACGAAAAAAAGGCTGAAAGACAGGTTGAAACAACATAGGGATGATGTACGACTTAAGAGAGAGAGAAATGCAATATTTAAACACACGAGAGAAACAGGACATGACATAGAGTGGGATGAGGCTAAGCAGATAGGAAGGGAGAAGAGAATGCTAGTGAGAAAATGGAAGGAAGCCAAGGAAATAGAGAAGAAAGGTGAAGAAGACACAATGACCTGGAATGGGGGACTGAAGTTAAACAAAGAATGGAAGAAGATGTTGGAAAGAGTGGAAAGGACAAGAGAGAAAGAGGAGAGGAGAAGGAAGAAAAATGAAGGTAAAAGAGCGTGAGATTAAAAGTCCAACCACATTCTATATGGAAGTAATTGTGTTTAGCCTTTTAGGTGAAAGTAAAGTTGGCAAGTGAAAGTCATCTGCTAGAAAGTTCCAAACAACTTTCTAAATAGTATGGAGGGAGTAATGTTTGTGTATATATAATGCCTTTTTGTTGTATCTGGTTACTTTTGTACTTGATACAGAGTCTGAAGAAGACCTTGCTAGAAGGTTGAAATGTTACGTTAGTTTATGTTTTTAATAAAATAAATTACTGCCTTGGTCAGCATATTTAGTTTTTCACTTGCAGTGTGTATAACAATGCAATGTGTATCACAAAACCTTAAATCTGTCAAATTTCTCTACCTAAAGTGAGTTTATCTGTGTTTCATTTTTTCAACTAATGAGTCCAATAATTTGGCTAATACTGTATATGACCAGTAAAAGAAATAAATCAAGTCTTGAGAATATGAGATGTTACAGAACTGAAACATACGTATAATAACTGGATCTGATGCCGTACGATGTATTAAAACCCAATGAATAAAGTGACTTGGACATGTAACATGTATAAAGAATGCTCTCTACATGACTAAATAAAAAAAAAGAAGTGGGAAAGTGGGAAGGATTGGATTTCATTGGTAGGAATGCGACATTGCAATGGATAGATGTGTATGAAGACCTAAGCCAGCTACATGTAAGAAATTTAAAATTTTAAAGAACCTCGTGTACTACAAGAAGACATGGGATGACTTTGTTAACTCACGATCAGTTGCGGGTGAGTACTGCTCTCACTTTCAATATTAATTAGACATCATTTTAACAGTATTTAAAAAATTGGTCTGTGGTGCTCTCTAGCTGACTTTTTGAGTGTCAGGAGTAAACTCGCATTCTTATGGGATGACACAAACAGGAGTATGAGAGAGGCCATTGTTGTGGAAGGAGCGTTGTCAGAGTAAGCGCACAATTCACCCACAACTGACCACGTTACATTGTCTGTCATTTTGACTGGTGCATTATTTAGTCAATAAATCTAGGCTGTCTCTCAGCGGCGGCGACAGGATTAATCATCTAGGGATGCTGAGGGGGTGCAAAAAGAAATTTAGGGGGTGTGATGCTGAAAATAAAGAAAGCATGAGATGTGCATGCAACCTTTCCCAACTGGGGGAGCAAGATGCCAAAACTGAGGGGGGGGGGGCTGTGCCTCCTTGCCCTACCCCTGGACATCCATAATGATATGTATTATGTCTTATACTCCAAGAAAGTGGTCATACAGTGTAAACATTCAGATACACGTTGCAGTCTTGTTGAACTATGTAGTGAAATAAAAAATGAAATTACCCATGCATTTCAAAATACAAGTTTTGAATCTTTTCAATGTAACCAATGGAGGTACAAAATACATGGAATGGGCGTGTGCATGAAGGCATGAAGGCATGAGGGGCAAATGTCCCTTAATCATGGACATCCGCAGATTTTTCCACAGAGGGGAAACCAAGGTTTTTTTTTTTTTCGGGGAGGTAAATGAGGCATATTACCCCGATAATAGTGATGCTCCCCAATAAAACGCCATTTGAATTTGTAATTATTGTGTTCCTGCATTCACATTATAATAACTAATGTAAATTACTGTGACTGAAATCAAATTACACGTGAGAAATATGTACTTTTATGTTGACATTCGTTTTCTAAAGGAAAAGTGTGGCCGTCCTTGCCTTACAGCCGCTATATTATTATGCCTTCTAGAAATTTAGTGCAGAGAAATCTAATCGTAGTTATTAAATGATATTTTGCTCTTAAAGAAAGTGAAGCATTTTCAATCTGATGAAAGTTCAAAGGAACTAAGGGAGGGGGAGTTCATTATTTCCTATGAAATTGAAGTACTATCTCACTTTGTGGATCACAACACACACCCCTGTTTCATACCCATCGCTACAATAAAATAGTGAGATGAATTGAGGTTTTCTTACCCAACTGATCTTTCATCAAGACTTCCCCCTTCCCTAATCAGAGTGTCTGTGCACGCCTATGGTACATAGTAAGTATGTAAGTAAGAAGTAAGAATGTACCTTCCGTCTGCCACTTCAGGACAAAATGCAAAATGCACAGCAAGTTCGCCTTCATCAAAATCCCTTCTGCCGCACTATCCCAGAACCGAACAACGAACTGTAAAATTTATTCGTGAACACTAAGCCTCTTCCTAACAGTTTTCGAAAAATCCTGAAATGGTTTACCAGACATGTTAAGAGGAACAAATACATAGAACATATTAACAAGAAAACTACTCTTCACGTTACAACTTGCATTAAATAATTGCCGGAGCACGACTTGGTGGTACCTTGAAAGCAGCTGCAATTTTTGCTCCAGTGTGAGGAACAACAAGTAGGTGGGGAAAAAAGCTGTTTATTAACAATGCAGGAAAAGAAAACAACATAACTCACATTAAGAAATAGGCAATTATCGAAAATCACAAACAGACTACTTGAAGAAACAAAAGAAGAAAAAATCAACAACAATGCTGACAAAAGAAAAAAAAACGGAAGCTGATTTTTAGACACTCTAAAGGTTAGTGTTTTCAGTTGAAGGTAGGGGGTGCTGAAGGGGGTGCAGAAGAAAATTAAGGGGTGCGCAAGCACCCTCTCATGCCCCCTGGTGCTGCCCCTGCTGTCTTTAGTGAGATTTTGTACCTATATGTTTTTGCAGTGGTCGAAAGTAGCATGCTACTTGTAGCGGCGCTACTGTAGCTAGCTACTAAATTTGTAGCTGTAGCTGTAGCGGCGCTACATTTTGAAAATTGTAGTTGTAGCGGTAGCGAAGCTACAAAATTCCTGTAGTTGTAGCGAAATTATCGCTACAGCTACATTTCTTCTCAGCATTTTGAGGTAAATTTTGAATGTGGCAACAGCATTAAAAAAATCGACAATAACGCTTACTTTTGCAGGAGGTTCATAAAGACAAAATCTATTACATGGAAATACGGATAATGTAGATTATAAATATTTTGATATCACAGTATATGTATCCGCGTAATTTATTTCATTAGTATCATAATAATTCTAATATCCAGATAAATAACTGACATATATGAATATATTCCTGCTAACAGCTACTTTTTTTAGGATTTTGGAAAAATGCCTCATTTGTGGCACCCCTGGAAAAAAATACCTCGTTTGCGCCACCCTGGGAACATATATTGTGGATATCCTTGGTATAAGAGGCAGCAAAATGTCATTAATTACTGTGTAAAACACAACTTGCAGTGCAAAGAGGAGCGATCCATTTTCCACTAGAATGACAGCAATAGTGCCAGCAATCAATGGCTCAGTATGTTAACAGAACTCTTGGATTTACACATCAGTTTTCTCAATATAGTAGCGAAGTAGCGAGTAGCGAACAGGAGTAGCGTAGCGAGCTACTTTTAGGAAAATGTAGCTGTAGCTGTAGCGAAGCTACATTTCGGAAGAGTAGATGTAGCTGTAGCAAAGCTACTTTTAAAATGTAGCGTTCTGATCACCGTGTTTTTGTCACATTAGTTGTGTTTATAGAAAATACAAATAGTGTCTAAATGAATTTATATTATATCAGATTTGTCGAGCACAGAAGGACCTGTCCCAGAGTTCTTCATGACAGCTTTGAAAAACATGCGATTTTTGTTAACACCGAGATCTGTTCATTTCGACTATGTATTATAAGTTTGAAAAGAAATAAACATTTTGAAACAATAATGTAATAAAGAAGAAGGATTTGATTTGATTTTTGATTTAGTTTATTTTACTTCGCGTTTTGTGCCTCTTGGCTAATTTGCGAAGATGGGGATGAGTGATGAAATGAAATTGATGAATGGACATTCACAAACAACCAAGCCCGACCGGGATTTGAACCCGGGACCCTTGGCATCGCAGCACGATGTGCTAACCACTCGGCCACAGGGTAGGGCTAAAAAAGAAGGAAAATGATAAACAGATCACTAGAAGTGTGTATATATCGATGTTACTTCTCTCTACACCAACATACCTCACTCCCATGGCCTCCGATCCATAGAATCCTTCCTCAACAACAGACCAAAACCCCACAACTCCAGCACTAATTTCCTGACCCATCTAGCTCACCTTTGAGGACAAGCACTATCTTCAAATCCGGGGCACAGCCATGGGTACCAGAATAGCCCCATCCTATGCCAACCTTTTCATGGGCAAACTTGAACAAGAGTTCCTTTCAGCTCTATCGAGTTCACCTGGGCCCACTCCACCAAACAAATCACCTTCCTGGTTGATGTGCACATGAAGGAAGGACATTTGGAAACCCCTATCCACATCAAACCTACCAACCATATGCAATACCTACATTTCTCCAGCTCCCATCCGTTCCACACCAAGAAAGCCATCCCATTCTCCCTGGCCCTCAACACCTCACCCACCTTCCGACAGAACTATAACCTCCGCCTACACCAAGCCTTGACCAACCGTGGATATCCTTCCACCCTGGTTACCAAACAAATATCCCGAGCTGCTTCATACACCTCCACCAAGAAACCTGCTACCAATCCCCCTGCACTTGTCACCCAATATCACCCCCACCTCAACAAATTCAGACACACACTACGTTTCCTCCTTCCCATCCTGCACAGTGATCCTGACACCAGAAATATCTTCCCCGACAAGCCCCAGAGTGGTTTACAAACACCCTCCCAATCTCCAAAACATCCTGGTCCACCACAATCCACCTACTCACAATCAACTCGCCCCCCACCCACAAATGCAACTGCACAAGGTGCAAACCTGCCCCACATTTGTCACTTCCCGCACCTTCCAGATCCACACTGCCATCGGCAAATGCACCCTCTATCCCAAAGGAACCTGCTACAGCTCTAACCTAATTTATATCCTCACCTGCAATATCTGTGGGAGCTAATACCTGGGGGAAACATCCACAGCCCTGAACCTCCGCATCAACAGCCACTGCTCCTCCACCCAAAACCTACACTTTGCTGTTACCATTTACACCAATCAACACAATATTCCCTTCAATGACTGCTTCCAGGTAGCGATTGTCCACTCCTTGCCCCAATCCATCAACACCTCAGTACGCAAAAGATGGGAGAGGGCCTACATATCAGCCATGAGTGCAACCACATCCCCTGGCCTGAACAAGGCCACCCAGTAATGTCCATCCCCCACACACACCTTCAGCAACATGCTTTAACTTCCCCTACACCTTTCACCACTCACAGTTTTTGACACGTGGCGAAGGAACAACATGATTTGTTCGTGTGTGACACTGTCTACCTTTTTCTTTCTGGACCTGGCAACACTGCAGGCCACGCTATCGCACTGTTCATGTAGCTCACTTCACAAGTCTTTTTTCTACTCCTGAAGATGTGACACGCCATAACGAAAGTTTGAAGTTTTTCTGCATCTGGTGAGTGTTTCCTCTCTCCTCTATAATTAAAATGTTGTGAAATATACATGAAAAGCAAGGGTGAGTAACAGTGGCGGCGACTGGGTTCCAAAACTGAGGGGGGGAGGCAAAAGTGGCAAAGTTCGACTCCCTTAATTGCCCCCACTGGTGAGTAATGCACTCATCTGCGACCAAAGACGTGACTCTTGGGTTAAGAATACTAAGAAACTGTACTGCCAATGAAAGAACAAGAAGCCTTATTAACAAAATAACTATTTTAGGTTGGTTTTACGAAGTTACAGTCATGACCACACATAAAGAAAGAGTTTAATGGGTCCAAAAATTATAACTGTATGTACAAAGAACCAGTACAAGACTAAAATGAAACCTATGTCATTCGGTACAGAGCTCAAAACTGTTTATTTGGCATTAATATGAAAATTACACGTACATGCACACATATACGCGCATGTACAGTATGCGGCAAAACAAACAGTACTGAAATCACATCATTGACAATGGTTTATTGTACAACATAATGAGACATAGAAAATGATGTGAAATGTGAAATGAAATGAGTTAGAGATTTACGTCTGTACATAATGTGTTCGAAATGTCCCCCGCCACTGCGCACACATTCCTCATAGCGTGCTTGTAGATTGAGGAACATGGGTTGCTGCAACGACACAAACAATGACCGAATCTTCTCTCGCAACTCTGGTATAGTGGACGGGGGGGTCATGTGATCGGAAAACGTCCTCTTTCAGCATACCCCATATGTAGGCATCAGGAGCCGTGAGATCAGGGCAGTGGGAAGGATAGGGGAAGTCCGTTCCATGGGAAATGAGGCGATTTCTAAACTCTTGTTGCAGAAGGGCAATTGAGGTCCCCCAGTGTGCGCATTAGCTCCGTCTTGTTGCATTCATTGTTGTTGTAGCGGCAGATTTCTTGCGCGGCAAAAAGCACGCAAATCACGCAAGAATGACTCAATAATCAAGTGTCTGTATCGTCCCTGGTTCACAGTTTGTGGATTCACGTGTTCATCCTCCACGAAATACGGGCCCAATATTCCATGTCCCGACACTGCACACCAAATCGTAACCCGCGCACTATGCAATGATTTCTCAATGATTACATCTGGCCGTTCAAACCCGAGAAAACGAGTTGTTTGTCGGTTGATGTACCCATCAAGGTGCACACAACACTGATCCAGTACGACGGAACTTCTCGATGACGGACAAGATTATTGTGTTGCATGGAACCGCCTTGTTGAATCGTTCCACGAACCGAGTTTTCACAACCTTCACGCTCGGTCCATTCTGACGCCCAACACCTTATGAGCGGAAGTAGTGCTCGACAATAAACACCTTCTCCTCTGTCGTGAGTCCCATTCTCCTCGCGCGAACTGCACACAACGCTAGTCCACACCCAACTGGACACGCAGGCACCGCTGCTGGCTGAAACCACTTTGCACCTGCGCGCACTCTGTCCGTGACTTTCGGTACTGTTTGTTTTGCCGCATACTGTACATGTATATAAATTGATTCAAATGTGAAAAATAAATAATTAATATGAGTTCCCTATAAGTGCAATTTGTCATAATTTAGGATTCTATGCAACTAAATATACTGGAATATGATATGAAATTATATAAAAACTGAGGCTCTGCTAAATAGAAAAAAAAAACACCTAAACATTACATATTGCTAAAACAAACAATAATTTAAAAATTCTTACCGAGTTTGATTTTCGGAGACTGTGCTAAAAAACATCCCTCCTGCAAACAGTTCTCGTGCATGGGTTGAACACCAAACTGTAAAGTTCCTTCTGAAATATCACAATCGCAGGAATACTCTAAAAACATTTCTCCACGATGTCCAGGATCTTCTATTACTTCAGTCGTCATCAGGCCCTTATTTATCCAAACTGAAACATTGTACTTCTGGATTCCAAACTTTGCTGGTGCTCTTGCAAATCTAAGTTTAAGCGGAAGAGTTGATTTGTCTACGTACATGAACGTTTCCCATTCGTTCATCTTGGTAGAAGCAGGATCTGAAAGTAGAATGAGATATTAAATACTCGAAAATTATTGATGGATGAAGTTTTCTTCTATATTATGTAAAATCATGGATGGATTAAAGGGAAGGGTGTGATACAAAGATATCCAATAACAACAAATGTGAAATGGACATAGATTGATTATGAGCATTGAGGTGAGGCCGAAAGTTAGCTCTGTAGCTCAGAAGAGCAAACACTCAAGGTTCACTCCCTGTTTGAGCCACAAGTTTCATGTAACTTCCCTCGATGGTTACCTTCACAGTTTAAAATTCCTCATAAAAATTATTAAAATTTAATAATTTTAATCATCTTTATTTTGGGGTATTTTAATAAGTGTATGACTTAAATTATTAACATTTAATAATTTTTATTGTACATAAAACCAAGATCGACATCTGAGGATTTCAGTACCAAAAACTACGCACATTTCGGGATCAAAAGTGGCATATAAAGTGGAATTCCAGTTTCAAAATGGTGAATAAAATCCCAAATTTGATTTGAAAACTAGACTTATTGCACAAAATAAACATTTCCTTTCTAATAACACATTTACAGGGTGACAATTAATGAACTATATGAAATAAAACCATCATCATTTCTGAACGGTTCGTGTGATGACGTCCAAACTGCGTGGCTGGCCACAGGGCATGATGGAAATTCGTGTGCGTATTTGCACGCAACGTGTTGATGTCGGCCATTTGCAAGTGAAAATGTCATGGTCAGGAGTATTTTGGGGAGCGCATTCTGGCTCTGGGGTACCCAAAGGCTACTGGAAGGGGACTCGCTTGGCCGCCATATTCCCCGGATCGGAATAAATGTGACTCATTTTTGTGGGGCTATGTTAAGGACAAGGTGTACAGAAATAACCCCAAAACCATTGCCGAGCTGAAAACTGACATTCAGGAGGTCATCGATGTTTCGACACTTCAGCGGGTCATGCAGAATTTTGCTGTTCGTCTGCCCCACATCATCGCCAGAGATGGCAGACATATCGAACGTGTCATAACCTAAATCCGAATGTCTGTAGTGCCGTTTACATGTGCAATACAGTTTGTGTACTACGTGGTCTGTCATTAATTTCCATTTTATATAGTTCATTAATTGCCACCCTGTATATAGAATTCCTCTACAAGAGTCCATTTTTATTTCTCACATATTTACAGTAGAACTTATCAATATTCCATTATTTTGTATAACTTGCAGAATAATTCAGCCTTCAGAAAATGTTATGTCGGTCAATAAACTAAATTTATTTATTTTGGACTTTGGACTTCATTTAGCATCATTTCGTGATAAAACATGGTAGCAAAATTAATGTTCTTCATACCTATGCAAAATGTACATTTGCATGTTATTTCGCATTTCATGTTTGCATCAAAAACAAAATATGCACTGCACCTCTCTATCAATCAGAATCAAGTAGAAACAGTTTTTGAAACTAGGCAACCATCAACACAAGGGGATCCAGCCTTCTTAATTATGTTTAAAAAATATGCATAGTGCAGCCACTTGCACTTTCAGTGAATTTAACATAAGATACAGAAAAAATAAAGAATTGCAAAGTGTTATTAAGGTAAACGTCCCTAAGTTCGACAGGTTAAGGAAAATTTTTGCAGTTAATTGCTTGTAGTGGCTTTCGTATTTCATAAATGCGAGTATTTTTTTTTTTGCCTGAAAGTTTAAAGATACTACTTTAACCCAAAAAGTATTTTGCATTCCAACAGTTATGTTACATAATTATTAAAAAATCAAAAAGTGAATCCTACAATATGTCCCTAAGTTCGACACCCTGTCCTTAATTTTGACAGTTTGTGTACCGAAATTCGACACCCCCTTATATCTCAACATCAGACACTAAATATGCAGATGTTAATAATACCAATAACTGCACATGTCCTTCTATTGGCATTTCATTATATTCAACTAAATTTACAGATTTATCAGGGCATGAACTGAACAAAAAAAGATTTGTTGTTAACCCCCCTCTTTTATGCTCAACAAAATTTAAAATATTAACATGAATTACTTACCATGCCAAAGGCTAGGTACATCAAAGCAAATAAAACACTGAAAATGTTGATTGTGTTTATATTACAACTTTGAAACATTGTTTTACAGGGTGATTCCCAATGGTGTATCAAAATCAAGGAAAAAATTTTGAGGACTAACTATAACATTTACTTAGCCAAGCCTAGATGCTAAGGAACAATTGCTGTTGGTATCTGTGATATTGATAACATTATATATAACACTAATAATTAATTAACATAAATTTTAAACAAATGCAAAACAACTTTCTGTCTGAAGTTAGGTGTGAGTCCTCAAAATCAAAGACCTAACTCTTAAGACATTTACTTTTTTTCTTGAAAACATATCTGACCCTTTCCCCCTTCATTACCAAATCTGGCAACTCAACAGGACCAATAATTTGAGGGTCTGATATGAATGAAACATTACTTTCATTGGTGACAAATTCCTTCTTGGCCACATCCACACTCTTAAGTCCAATCACTTTTATTACATTTTCCAGGATCTCCTGAACAACACAGAGGTAAGTAAATTTTGATGCATTTCTTTTCCCCCCTAAAAAATCCACAAAAATGAAATCACCTTTTACATCACTTTCATTGACAATCTCTAATGTCATTTCATCTGACTCCTCCTCTTGCCAGTGAGAATCACTTTTTTTTCAATGACAGTGCACTTTCATCTGAAGATTCTGAGTCACTCACATCAACCCATTTCTTTCCATTTTTGCCTAAACTCTTTGTCTTCAAGTTCTGTGCAGCAAGTTTCTTCAGCTCTCTAGCTCTTTCGTCTCATCTGCTTGATGCTTTTTCTCCTCCTTTGTTAGCAGTGGTAGCGTTATCGCCTTGTAATCATGGGGTCCCGGGTTCGATCCCCGATGCAGGCACATAGTGGTTTGGATCCCACTTTAAGCTGTAGGTCCAGTCCCGATTAGCCTTACTGTGCATAAAGTGGACTTAAAACACGAAATCAATCCTCCTCCTTTGTATAGTATTTGATCATTTAAGGAGATGTAATCACAGCAGGCAGTCTTTCTCTTTCCTTTCTTGGAAGTTTTTGGACTTGGCCAAATGAAGCTAAAGTAAGGAACAAATTAGGTTGAGTTTAATGTAAATTAGTTATCAAGCGGCTCCGGTGTACAACCTTTGTTCCTCGATGTTTCTCCATTGTAAATGGCTAGAACTTATCGAAAATTGTTCGTTTTTGTACCAGAAATGCAAAAACAATCACTTAAAGTGAAAATGACGTGTAGGATTGAGATTTCCAGAGCTTTGGGAAATTTTGAACATTTCCCACCCCGACCCAAAAAAATCTATCCCACACACTCCTACATTTTTCACAAAATCGTAGAACAATAAAAATCGTGTACTGTATGAGGCCAAATTTAAGTTCTGTGTAATATTTATCATTAATCAGGCAAATTTTGCAACATTTTCACAGAATTGTTAAGAACATTAAAAAATCGTACACAAGACAAAATTTTCATCATTCGGCTATTTAATTTGCATGGAGTTTTAGTTCAGTTTATCACGTTAAGCCAATATAAACACTTAATTATAAGGTGACATTTTTTGGTATTATTATTGCAATTTTGTATAGTTCAGGTCCATCACATTTAGTGACGCAGGAAGAACGAGTGATTTCATGGAAATAGCAATGACATGAGAGAAAAAGTATGCAAAAAGCCCAGAAATTACGTTTCAGGGAATGTCCCAAAATTCGACATGCACGGCACCAAACTTCAACACCCCCCTGTCGGATTAATGTTGCAATTGCCGTAGGGCAATGAAACTGGTATTTTCATGAATGGTAAACAACATGCCTTTCAATGCACATCAAAACCCAACATTGTGTATTTTCGAATAAATTTCGACACTTGTCGAAATTTGGTGCACCATCCATTTTTGTGCTCATATGTTCGACACCCCCCTTATTTTGTTACGTGAACAACCTTTGTCTGCCGCAACAGACTAGGAAGCTCAGAAAACAGCTCTCAAACAATAATAAAGTATTGAAATTTGTTTTGAAACAACACAAAACTGGTAAAAACCTTACGTAGAAAATTTACCTTCTTATGAAATCCACTAAAAATTAGTCGATTTTTCGCAGTTAGCAAATAGTGCCATCATAATTTCTCCCGCGCTGCTGCTATGTCTCATCTGGTGCAACTGCCCTTTTCACGACGTGGGGTAAACCTGTACACTGTCGCATGATACATGCACGATTTTCTGCATTGCATAATTTCCTTACCTTTTACGATTTTTCAAATACCCTGTCGAACTTAGGCACATTGTCGAAATTGGGCCGTTTACTTTAGATTAAAAGGGAAGAGATTTGAATACATTACTAGCTGCAGATTGCTTCTTCCCAGTACCAACCTTGGATCTACCATTAGTGAGGTTGTCCATTGGTACTTTTTGACAACTACCCCACTGTTTACAAATGCAATCTATCTAGGGTAACCGAAATCACTTTAAGGGGAAAGTAGGACTTCCTATTCCAAAATGAAAGACAGAAGTAATTCGCAGTAAATAATACACATTACTGGAACATGTTAGTAAATAATGTAAAAATTGACATGTTTCAGTTTTAAGAAATGATTTTTTTAAAATTTCTTTCATACAAAATTCCCAAACTTGTAATTAATAATAAACAATACATTTCTTACCACACATGTTTTCAGTCATATTTCTCGAAGGAGCCAATTTTTCTTAAAATTTCAAATTTAGTCAAAATATACTTATGGAATTCTGAACTCTTTGAAATTATACTGAATCAGAACCAGTTCCAAAGCTTTTACAGACTGTGAGAAATGTCTTTATTTCATTACTACATTGTGATGACCAGTAGCGTACGCAGGATTTCATCAAGGGGGGTGTTATTTCTAAAACTTTTTTTCCAAATTCACATTGCCATTGTTTTATTATACTTTCATTAAATAATAATAATCACAATTAATTAATAATACTTATAATTAATTAATTAGCTGAATTAATACTACTAATACCACTATTAAGTAGTAGAGATTACATAAATATAGTATTTATGAAAACAATAGAACGAAATTACTTTCTAGTCATTCGATTTTTAGCAAATCCTGGGAGCATTTTTTTGTTTCTTTGTTACGAAATAATTGTCTGGTCAACGAGGTGAGACATTTCAAGGGTGAAGAAGATCCATAAATACAAGAAAATATATTACAATAAATTGAAATAATCAAAGTATGGAACTCATCCAAGGAGCTGCGGTGATCTGGTCGGTAGAGCGTCTGACAAGTGATATCACGTGGGAGATCCGGATTCGATTCCCGAAATTGGTTGGAATTTTTCCGACTTTTTCCCCGCATAAATGTCCCCGATAATTCACATCTGGATTAACTCGCTGTTCTTACCAACAAAACATTTTACAATAGTTAATCTTATTGTCGTTTGAATAATTGTCTAGTCAACAAGGTGAGACGTTTTAAAGAGATACATTCAAACGTGCTGCAGTAAACAATATAATGGGAAGGCGAATTCGTGACTGTATTCTTGTCCGCCTAGCCTTTGTCTATACATAAGCCTCTTACAACGTACCAATAACTTTATTTAGTTAATTCTCATTGTTCACACACAAAAAAATACATGTTCATTGAACACTGGCGTACGTAGAGGGGTGGCCGATGGTGTTCCAGCCCCTACCGAAATTTTGATAAAATCAGAATTTTCAAATAAAAATCCGTTAAGAACTTTAAAAAATCAAAATGTGTAAATGCGAAACCTCTTTTAAAGTGAATCCCGATTACCATTTTTGTCTTTGAATACAATTTTAATAGACTGAAAAGCTCCAAAAATACGAAATATTTTATTATGCATCCTGCCCTCCAAAATGAAGCCATGTGCTATCCACATTTACTATTCCAGCCCCTCCCGTAAGAAAAAAAACCTGTGTACGCCAGTGTATTGAACATTGTTGCAACTGAGATACAAAACAACTTTTTTCTCCTTTAAATCATAGTTACCCTAACGTAACCTCAGAAACTCGTGTTTATTTTCAAGGCATCACTCTGAAAGACGCGTGTGTTTGGAATGCTGTGCTTTTCTCCATGCTACATGGAAATAATAATTCAAATTATTATTATTATTATTATTAGTAGTAGTAGTAGTAGTAGAAGCAGTAATAGTAATATTATTGTCCCAGATCTTTGACTGTGAAAAATTGGCAATTTAATTTTTTTTCCACAGCATTTTTCATAATATTTCACAAGCTCAAGGGGGGGGGTTTAAACCCCGTAACCCCCCCCCTTGCGTACGCCACTGGTGATGACATTAATGAAAATACTGTTTGCTTTATTACCTGGAGTGGCAAACAAATATTCAGCACAATTTGAAAAAATATGAAACATAATGTCCTTAAGATAACTTCAAATAGTTCCAGAAGTTTCATTTGAGTGGCTTATGGTTCAATAACTTTGTTCTGGCAACACTTTTTCTGCAGTGTCTGAAAAAAATTAATTTCATTGTTTGTATTGGGTGTATGTGATGTCTCCTGTGATTGATCTCTTTTCGACCAAAGCACATATTTTCTTACTTCAAATTATGTGATTCTCAAAATGTAGGACATTTGAAATTTTTTTTTCAAATTCCTCCCGCATGCTGAACATTAGGCTAAAACGTAGGACATGTCCGGGAAAAAGAGGACATCTAGTTACCTAAATCTACCAGTACTCCCCCCCTCCCCCATCCCTTTTTCTGCACTAATGATGCAGAAATACAAAAGCTAGATTACACACGAAAAGCAAAATGAACTCACCTATTCTTGTGTGGACGGGTACATTGAAGATGTACTTGTGTGCCTCTCTTCTATACGAGTTGTCAGCTACAGATTCGAAAATGTACGCTTTCCCCTCGTACTTTTCGTATGACCACATGCAGTCGAAAAACAGCTCCATCGATGAAGGAATCTTCAGATCGCTAGAAAGGGTGAATTCTCTGCACATTTTAGTTGTTATGTGGTAGTCATTTTGTCGGAATCTCATTCGAAGATCTAGAATATGAAAGAGTATAACAGAATGTATACAGTGGAACCCCAGTTTTATATTTTCCTGCATTTTAAGTTCTTTCAACTTGGTTGAATGAAAAATGTAAAAACAAGGTTCCACTGTAATTTTACATTCAACATTTTTACCAACTACCAGCGGCGGCTCAAAGGGTAGAGCTGCCGTGCCATGGCCCTACCCTCAGAAGAAATGCATACCTCGCGAAGTATTGTTAAATGAATACATTGATAGTTTACAGACAAGGAGATTCGAATCTTGAAATCGGTCATGCTGACGTGACGACCACCCCAACCTCCTCACTGCATCGCCAGCTGTTTCGTTCGTACCCTCGTGAGGCAACAGTCCGTGCCGCCCAAGAGCTGACCCAACCCATGGACCTAACCAAGTTGACACACGTGCAGGGTTGAAGAAGTCTCCGCGAGGAACATTTCCACCATGAGCTGAGAACAAAGTGACAGGGGGCGATGTTAGCCCATAAGAAACCGTGCCCATCTGGCACGGTGGGGGAACTTTCGCAGTGTTGACACAGTTGCCACCTTCAGAGAAAAGTTGCTAAATACGACTGATTTGTAAGACCCGTTGGGGAAGTAATTTCTGCCTACTTTTGGAAAAATGAATCTAGTATTTTTCCAAAGTTAAATGAACATTTTTGATAATAGATAGATGCACCAAGAGGGCCATCTAAAAAATCCTATGATGATGCGAATTTCCTTTGGCACTTCGACAATTTATTTTCATAACAAAGATATTTTCGACATCCAGTTAGAATATGTGTGCATGGAGGAGGAAAAGGTGATAGGATTTGTTTTTCCTTACCTCTTGTAATTGTTATATTTTTAGGGAAGTGTCCTGTAGTGTATAAAGATAGATTAGTGAGTAAAGATGAATCAGATTAGTACGTTATTACTTAAACACACGTTGTTTTCCACGTTACCAAACGAGGATAAACATCTTGGCCACTCGCACAACCTCAAGGAGGGGGCGGTGGGGGCATTGCGGAGGCTTTTTTTTTCGATTTCTTGATCACGTTGGCACTACCCATCATAGTTGCCACTGCCAACTACCACTTGTAAAGTTGAAATTTAAGAACACAGCTGAGGAGAAGGAATTAATAATGGAATGCTTAGACAAAGTTGATTGATTGATTGAATCTGAAATGGTGCGCGTGTCAGCATTTTGGCTTTTTTGCACCCATTACATTATACGGGGTCCAACCCCTTACCATAAGTAAAATATAACAACAACTATAATGTGGAAGGACTAAAATATTCTTACTTGGGTTAAAAGCTGAGGCTGTAAAGGGACACTCAGCATGCATAATGACAAAACATAGGACAACACACACACAGCTCTACAAAGGATTATACTGGCTGTAGGTCCAGATTCCAGAGCCTCATTAGTTTGCAAAATGCAATCCAGAGTGTACTATGTGGAAGTGAGGTTGACATTTGGGTGCATGGCGTAAAAGGGTCACCCCTTATCCCCCTCCCCTTAGACAAGGGATTACCAGCATGTCGATCATGAACTACTGATGTAGGATGTCTTCAGAATTATGAAAATCTATTTCCCTGACTATCCATGATTTTCCCTGACCTCACACAGTTTTGTGTGAGTCTTTCAATAAATATGCCATGATCACATAATTGCTTTGTTTGTTTAAGTGCTCACCAGGCCCGTAACTAGAATTGATCTCCAGGGGGGAGCTCGCAGGTTATCAGTAGGGGCTTTGTAAACCAAGTCCATTTTTCCAAAGTTTAACAGTATTAAATTAAGGCAAATTGTGGGGGGGGGTGTCATTAAGTTATATAAAGTTTAGAAATATCATACAAATACTACATTTTTTCTATATCTTTTAAAATATCACTTGAAGTGTTGTTAATTGAATGCTACTGAAATCGTCCCTTACTACACACTCCATACTATTTATGATGATACGTACGTATTTATATCACACAAGAAAAAATGGACACTAGTGCCTAGCGTACATTCCAAACCATGTTGAAGCAATTAAATTCACCTTCCTTCCCAAAAAAATTGGGAGCTGTTGACCTTTGACGCAGATATGGAGGGAATTTTCATGATGATGTCAAAGTCACAGATTTCAGTCTAAACGGGAGGTCGCAACAGAGGCAGCAAAGGTACAGAAAAAGAAGCTCCCCTACGAAGGATCTTTCTAAAGACTAGAGAAGAGAATCTTCTAAATACTCGCCGCTTCTGTTCATGCTGTTCGAATTTACCCTTCACCAAAGTTGTGAGCAAAATAATATCTGCTGTCTACATTTTCACTCTGAACTGCAAACAAATTATACAAAACAGTTTTACCTAATGTCAAGGGGGCTGAGCCCCCCTGGCCCCTGCCTGGTTATGGGCCTGGTGCTCACACAGACGATTAACCGTAGAACACAAAACGGTCATAAATTTTACGAAACAACACAGACAACGTAGTTGTCCGGAGTAAGCGGCACTTGCATTTGCATCCATGCCCTAGTACCTTCCTAGCTTCCTACAACGAGGTCTGTAACAGTCGGGCAATCACCTACACTATTTGTGGGTGTCTGTGTGGGAATGTGCATCGTAATTTTTATTAGGGTTTTTTGACAACGTAACTTTCTTCTGTGGGATGTGAACTAAGGTTCGTGTTTGTTTTTGTTCTAAAGAATAATCTTATGTGTTCGGTGAAAGGAAGATAAGTTGAACCATGGGAGAGATAAATGTAAGGAACAACAAATTGCTAGGATTAGAAAATTGCTAGAAGAATCATACCTAAGTGATGATTATGATGTGACAGGAAATGATGAAGAAAGTCATGGTCAACCTGATTGTGTTGAAGAATATATAGAACAGTGAACAAACTAATGCTGATCTTGATTGCAAAGAAAAATCATCCGACACAGAGTCTGAATGCAATTCGCCTCCTGAAAGGAGAATTCAGGGAATAAAAAAGAAAGTACCAGATAAAACTCTTTGCAGCTGATGTCCCTCCTGTCGCAGATCTATCCTTCACCATTCAGCCCCATGCAGCACCGCCTATGGCCATTGCTAATGTACATGTTGTTGTCCAGACCAGTGGCAAATTCTGAAAATCTGACCTGGTTTACTGCAACAATTCTTATATATTGTATCTATATTATATATTAATTAGATATTATAGAAATAAAACACCAATGCACATGGTTGACATCAAACTGAAAAAAATCTGGAAAATTGCTTCTACCATCAAAGCTATGGATGTTGGATGGGCCAAATTTGCAGGGAAACATGACATGAGACAACTCTTCGAGGACATATAATCCTAGCTTCCCATTTATTTATTTTTAAAAAAAGAAAAATATGCAAAATTTTAGAAAATCATAATTTAAATATAATATGGTATGATCTTTCACAATTAGGTATAATTAGGTATTCTATCCATACTAGAAATACTGACATTGTTTGTATGTATGCCTACACAGTGCATAAAGAAATTAGTAATTGTAAAAGTATCTTACTTTTCCATTTGATATCCTTGAATGTCACATTAAACACACTCTGCATCTGCATGCCATGAAAATAATAATATGGAACAAGATTTATAACACCCAATTCCTGTCCAATAGAATTTCCGTTGAAATCCATTTCCTCACATTCTGTAAAGAAATACAAACTTTTGATGAGAGTAATATAAAAACATGAACTTTCACATATTTAAAATGAATGATATTCAATTTTATGTCATCACACAGTGTACCTTTTAGCTTCAATAGTAACACAGCATATTGAATCATACAGCCTTTAGTAGATTTCTATGCCTGCTTCAAGAATAAAATTGAGCATCCCCTTACCCATCTCGGGAAACTTTTATTTCCATAAGAATTTTATTTAAGAGGAGTAGCCGCCTGGGTGGCCCCAAAGCAGGCCACCATCAGGTGCCCCAAGGGCAGAATTAAAGTCTCTGCGATTAAGAAAGGTTTTCATCATTCTAGACTGAAAAAATTCTCACAAGTTTAATTACTAACTGTTTTCAAAATGTTACATAATTTTTACATGAGACTTTTCAGTGTCCTATATTATTTACACCATCCACGGTCATCACTATTAGAAATCTAAGGGAGGTTAAATAAGGGCTTATAAACAGGATGAGGATTGATAGGCACTAAAAACTCTCTAAATAAGCAGGCAAATAAGAACAAAATAGGTACTAATCGTTCTGCACATCGCCCTACGATGCCAGGGGTCCGTGGTTGGATACCTGGCTTGGGCATGGATGTCTGTAATCTATATTGATTTAATAAGGTGCAAATAATTTCACGGGATGCCAATGCATTCTCTCCTTTACAACTTTTGTGCCTCCCAGATGGTGTAGTGGTAACATCGTCGCCTTGTGATCAAGGGTTTCCATGCCCAGTGGTTCGGATCCAACTTTCAACTGTAGGTCCAGTCCCAATTAGCCTTAATGTGCATAAAGTGGACTTAAAACACCAACTCAATCAATCAATGAATACCACTCAGAAATGTCACGAGACTGTTTTTAAACATAAACGCCTACATTATCTTGCCAAGGAACAAGAAAAGATATTTTATGGCAAATCGTTAGCCTATTAATTGCATGATATTTAAAACAAATCTCCGGGATCAGCCCACAAATTTCCTAAAACCGTGCCAAAAATGAGTGGATGCACGAGGACAACATTTCCAACATCCTCTGTGACAATTAACGTGCTTATTTTGAATGTAATTGTAACTATAATTCTGAGAACTTGAAGTCATTTCGAAGCTAGCGGCTTCCATAGCGGAGATATCGCAAGCGATTTGACGGGAGTTGGTGTCCGTGCAGCTGCCAAACGTGCCGCTGTCAGGTGCAAATCAACAATAATTTTTAAAAAAACACTCAAAATGTGTTTAGTGTGAATCTTTGTCTCAAGACCCTGTTAGAGGGTGGAAACGTTATTTTACAATAAATTCTGCCTTGGTCATTATTTTTAGTGTTTTATTATACGTTGAAATAAGGCTTAATAGTGTTAACAATTTTGCAGAAACACTTGGTTCTTGAGTGGATCATGCAGAAAAATTACACTAACTTTACTTGAAAACCATCAATTTCATATAAAATTAAGTACAAGACACATTAAAATTCATATTTTCATTACTATTATCACAAATGACATAATAGAGAGCGAGATCTTTTCCTGCTTGGGAAGAGTGGAAGATTTAGTTGGTTGGAAAGAAAATGTAGAGATGGGGAAGTTTCCTGGATTTCGACCTTCAATTCCAACACTGGAGACATCATTACATTTGAAGAACAGCAATACTGCAGTCAGTAGTATGTCCAAGGGGGAAGTGGGGGGGGGGGGTTAGTTGGTGTTATAACCTCTTCGGGCAAGTATTTCCAAAAAGAACGTCAAAGGCAAGAAATGATTGCAAAATGAGGACAGACTACTGAAAAAGTAAACATGGGAAATTCCACGAAAAGTGGTCCTATTCCATGTAAATAAATTAATTAATTAATCTGAAAATTATTAAGTCTTTTAATTTCAATAAGGTTTAAATGTTCGTAAATGCACATAATATGCATATTTCACCAACAAATATTTTTAGAATATGTAGCCTATATGCTTCACAGACAAATTAAGTCAAATCTTTCTGCATTTTTAAAGCAGCACACACAGTTCCGTTAATGCTTGTCATGCATTCAGGCTATGTAATTGTATTACTTCTTTTTTTCATTTGTTAGCAGACACCACAAGTACTTTACAATTCTATGAAATCAGTGCATTATGACTATTTTAATCTGATCTCATGTCTAGAACCTTACATTTGTGTGTGAAAATCTCACACGTAACGCTGGAATGCCCCATATAACCCCCAAAATCTGAGCAGTCACTGACTGCAGTGGGATACAGTGATGTCACAACAACTTACCTGTGCTGTTAGGATGATGATACAGCATCATACAATCATCTTTTACTGCATGTATATTTGAAAGCTGCAAAGAACAATGCATTAGTTACAGCACGAGAAATTGTATAAAGTATTTTGATCCATATTCATAGACAAGGTGGTTTGATTTAAATCAGGTTGATTAAAAACACAATTTAAACAAAGATTTAAAACATGATTTAAATGATTTAAATTGGGTGATTTTCTTTTAAATAATCACCGATTTAAAACACTTTAAAGAAATAATTTATAGAATAATGTACATAAGGAATTTGTAGATATCAGAATCACTTTTGGTGAAAGTATGAGGGCAAATCGAAAAGTCCTTGCCCCATTTTTTTTTTCCGGCCATAATAATAAACATGCAGGGAAAACAAAATATAGGAATTGTTCATACACTATTTTTCTACATAGTCACCACAGCGGTTCAGGCATTTGTCCCATTGCACCACTGGTTTGGAGATGCCCGTTGTATAATTCGGCCAGTTGATCGTGGAACCACCGCCGGACAGCGGTCTTTGCTTCGTCGTCGCAAATAAACCTCTATCCTGCCAGAAACTTCTTCAGTGGAACGAACATGTGGAAATCACTGGGGACAAGGTCTGGACTATATGGTGCATGCTCCAGAATCTCCCATTCGAATGACTGAAGTCTGTCGATGGTCCTGTTTGCCACATGAGGCCTGGCGTTATCGTGGAGGTATCCACATCGAGAATCCCTTGGCACTTAGGCACCCACCGACATGAAACCTTGCGATACCGCAAGGATTCGTGAACAATATCGTAGACACTTCCATAAGAAATGCCAAGCTCCTTGGAAATGTCCTTCAGATGCACATGCTGATCCACTTTCACCATTGCATCCACGTGAACAATGTTTTCCGTTGTGACACCCCGACCACTCATTGTCATGTATATCTTCTAGGCCATTTTCAAACTCTGAACACCACCACCCCACACTTCTTAAAGCAATACACTTGTCCCCATATGTCGGTTGCATTTCCCTATGGATCTCATTGGGTGTTTGTCCCTTGATCCATAGAAAATGAAACTTCGCTGCTTAGAAAATTAATAACACTTTGCTGCCAGTTTGCAAATACAGCTGTAGTACTCAACATGTGGACAGCTAGCTATCTTTGCAAACTGACAGCGGCACCGTACCGCAGAGCAGCCAAGAGTTAAAGCAGGACCATTCCAAGAAAAACCTAATGCACTCAATTTATTCCTCGGTTAGTGCCAGGGTACGCACACTGTCAAAATGGATCGCAAAGCAAAAGAGACAACTGAAACTGAACAAAAGCTGATTATTAAATTGCTTAATCAGTGTAAAAGTATACGGAAAAATTGCCAGGCTGGTCAAAAGACTCCAGTCCACCATTCAGATGATATTTGACCGCTTAGGAGACAGAAAAATGGTGAAGAACAAACACAGAAGTGGGAGACCACAGGTGCTCAATGTCCAGGACAAGCGTTTCATAGTGCGTAGGATCAAACTAAACCCCAAAACGAGTGCTCCAACGATAGCTACAGAACTTGGAAACTGAGGCATGAATGTATCTGCAAATACAGTGGGGACTGTATGCAAGAAAGAAGGATACCATGGTCGAGTACCTTATGAGAAATTTTGGGTTAATCCATCTAAGAAATTCCTGCATCTTGCTGCCAGCCACCAAAATAAATCACAATAGTTTTGGAAATGGGTTACATTTACCAATTTAAGGAAATATAGCTAACTTATTCGGATCGGATGGAAGACATATGGTGTGGAGAATGGAAAACACGGAACTCAATCCTAAGAACTTGTCACTTACTGACTTGTATGGGGCTGTATGAGTGCAGCTGTCGTCCGCAGTCTTCATTTCATAGTCAGCACAATGGAACACAGAATATATATTGACATACTGAAGAAGAACCTTGATACTAGTGCCAAGAAAATGGGTGTAGGTGGCATTTTGTGTTCCAGCAAGACAACGATCCAAAGGATATGGCTGCCAATACCAGAGTGTGGCTCCTGTACGTGAGGTAACAGCTCCACACACCTCCCCAATCAGCTGATATTAACCCTATTGAACACCTGTGGAGTATTCTTGAGGAGAAGAAGGTAAGGCAGAGGCAAATCTCCAAAATTTCGGATCTGCGGAAGGCTCTGCTGGGGACATGGGATTCTATCTTGCCAGCCCCCTCTTCAAACTTTATGGAATCGATGCCACGAAGACTTCAGGCAGTGATTAGTGCCAGAAGGGATATCCAACGAAATATTAGTTGAGATATGGGTCCTGATTCCTGTTTTGTTCTGTCCAATAAGATGGCTGTACGAATATTTTTGCAATTACAGAAAACAACTCTTTTCTTTCATGATTTTTGTCTGAGCTGTGTGTAATTTGTGTACTTCTTTTTGAGCTGATATTTATTTTAAAATATGTAAACTCCGGTAACAGTTTCATACATCAGAGACACATCTCTTCAATTTTACACAAGAAACTACGGTAAAAACTTACTATCCTTCGGACACCTCTAATTTTTTCGTTTCGTCAATTTTTGACATTCGTACTTACATATCTGCTTTGCGGACCATTCCTGAAGGTGTATCAACGTTGTTTTGATGAAATTTGAACTATGTTTCCTAACCTAACAGAACTAACCTAACCACGCACCAATGGTTCGTGGGCCTAGCGCCAATGGTTCGCAATTATTTCCAATTTCTAGATCCTGATACTAACACGACACCAAATTTTAACTATGTTTCCTAACCTAACAGAACTAACCTATCCACGCGCCAATGGTTCATGGGGCTAGCTATTCTCTGTCGGAGAATAAATTTTCAACGAACAACATGAATTTCAGCTATGAAACATTCCCACATCACACAAAACACTTTTCCGATGTTCGACAATGCTACAGGAACTTATTACGGTAAGTAGTTTCTTCTGTAAAAATAAATAAATGTGTCCGAAGGAAAGTAAACTAGTACTGAAACTACTTACTGAAATAAGTTTCTGAAAGGTTTACAACGTTCGTCGAGGTAATTTCTTTCATCTTGGAATATATTTGACCGGGAAATCATGTATTTTTCAAGATAAATATCTCACCGACGCATAATTACCATTGCTTTCATTTGCTTGCCCTACGAGAACTGGATGCTGCGTACGTTTGAAGACGTAAGCCCCTGTCAGTGTTTCAAACCCCCTTTTTTTTTACTATGCTTGCCTAACGTAACCAAACCTAACCTTATCGGAAATGGTTTGTGGGTCTATCTGTGAATGGTTCATGGGGCTATCCATGTATGGTTCATGGGGCTATCCGTCAGCTACCCAGTCTATCCATCAGCTACCTGTGCATGATGTACAATTTGCAAGAGTGACGAACACGATACTAGGTATTTTTTGGTGAAGGATGTTGGAAACACTGCATGCCCACTACGGTAGTCAAGATTTGCCCGCCATATTCTGTTATGGAAGCGAAAAAAGGAGTCAAAGAAATTACTCTCTATGTGAAAACTTGTTTTTTTTTTGTTTTTTTCGTGGAAAACGCATAATGGCACCTTGAACTATGTTCCGCAATACACATTTGGCAAGTACGAACCATGCGAAACACAAAATATCCGATTTTAATGTCTCTCCGATCTATGAAACTGGTACTGTAATCTCCTTTTCGGTACTGCTTTCGTGAAATTTGCTTCTTAGGTCATGCCGTTCAGTCGATATTACACTGCACTGCCTCGGTGTATGAATATTTTCTGCACTCACTGTATACTTATTTCATTATTCATCTTTCATTTTTGCCATCTTTTCCTTCCTTTGACGTTATTAGTATTATTATTATATTCAGGAATACTGGGCCAAATGGAGGGTTATGATCCCCACCGACCCCCCTTGAGAACGCCACTGCATACTGTTCACTTAGAAATTTGAGGTGCCTTCACCGTCAAATAATAATAAGTGGCTTGCCCTGGATTTTCGAAAGGAGGGGGATTACATACTTTTTTGTTATTAGTCAGTCCTCATTTTGTCATCTTTTCCCGTCTTTGACATTCTTTTATTAATGAATACTGAACCGAAGGGGGGTTATGAGCCGCACCAACACTGCTTGGGCACGCAAATCGCGTAAATCACATTTAATAAAAAAATTGAACGTAAAAGGCAGGAAAAGATGACAAAATTGGGGCGGACTTAAAAAATATATACATACACACATATATACATATATGTGTAACCCCCTCCCCCTTTCGACATTCCTGGCCGCGCCACTGTTGATTGCCGTCGTTCTACATACGGAAATTAGTCTTTGACCAGATAAAAACAAACATTCATTAGAGCACTCACCTGAAGCGCGCATGTAGTATCATGTGGTACACACAACTGGCTTTGATTAACGTAATGTGCATGCCCAACAATAACAGTAAAATAAAAACCAAATAAAGTGCACCAATAGTCTACTGTACGCATCCTAACCATCATATCGTAGAGGAAAACTGAGTCAGCGTCATGTTGAGATGTAGCGAGGTAACAGACGACCAGAACAACACGCAAGAAAAAGTAGTTATCAAATTTCCTGGAAGAGCGAGAAATTCCAGGTTGCCAGTGTTTGTTATTTATACAGTTTTATTGAACTGTAAGTCTTGGTTTAGTCACCTAATATATTTACGGTGTAAGATGCTCCAAAATTTAGATTATTTTTTAAATAAGCTTGCCTCTTTGCTTAATCCTCCAAGAGTGAATTTTAAAGTCGTAGCCCATTTAAGAAGAAAACCCTATCAACCGTTTTTATCACTATGATGCCTGGCAACTCTGTGTGCGGGGAGGATCTTGTGCAAAGAGGAAAACATCTTCCGAACAAGAAGTTTTAGGACGTTTTGTCAAGCATATTTAGTCAAAAGAATAATAAAAGCCAATCATTCATAAATGCATGCATGGGGACGAAATTTTATAGTTTAGACGCTAATTAAATAAAATACCACATCTTTACAAACATGCCATGTATACTTGTGGTTTTCCATCAGTTGGTCAAGGTCAAATGACTGGAGGAACGCATTACGTCATTCGTGTGGGTTTTACCAATCGCCAATCTGTACTGGCGTACGTAGCCAGGCATGGGTTCACTGGCCCCGAGTGCATTTTCGTAAACTCTCACATAGAAATATTTCCTACCTTCTTAGTGGCTTCTACAGCTGGTGACGTCACAAATAGGATGACTCCGGTGTGCGTATTGTCATCGGCTCGGAACGGGCGTTTAATTTAATTTATTTTGTTTGATTTTTGTTGTTTAGCGTCGCTTTTCTGCAACTTTTCGCTAATCGCGACGATGAGGGTGAGTGATAAATTGATGAAGGCACAACTGCCACTGCCAACAATTCCTGCTATTAGAATAAAAACCATGGGATTTGTTTTGGAGATCCTTAAAAATACGTTTCAGAAGGCGTTCGGCGACTAAAAAATATATCGTCGCTCCTTTGAAGCCATTCGATGCCCAGTGGAGGCACATTGCACGGTGGTTCGGCCCCACTTTAAACTGTAGGTTCAGTTCCGATTAGCCTACCTGTGCATAAAGTAAACTTAAAACACAACTCAGACAAACAAACAATCATTTCACGTCATATGCAAATTTGGATTGAATAAGACCTTATGGCGGAAAATGAATTCTTCCCTGGCGTCCCTCCAGGCAACTTTTACCTTTTCCCAGCAGCCGATGCTTGAAAGAAAACGTGAGAATTTTTAATGTTGTGTATAGAATTGTTTTTATCTGGATATGAACCAACAAGATTTTAAAACGGAACTTTTCAAAACAAATTAGTAAATTCATTTGTAGTGTAGTTTACATTGTCTAGACTACATAAACTGTAAACCACCAATCAAGGGGGGATCCCCCGATTTGAAGCCTTGCGACTTTTACATTTGGAGCCACATGGCAAGACACCAGTAAACTTACAAGAAGAGCTCAGGGAGAAGATCTTAACAGCTGGTCAACACATCAAGGACACCATCACATCACGAGTTAAGAGAACAAATGTCCGTAAAAACCTGCGTGCCTGCATTCGTAACAGAGGTGCCCACTTTGAGCAAGACATGTAATGTTCTTTAATTGTATTGTTCATTGATTCCATTCACATGAAGATGAATGAAGTATTTTTTCTTGTAAACAAATGTGTATGTTAGCAACATTTCATTTGTACCTTGTTGGATAGCAGATGTCACAAGGAAGTAATTTACATAATTTGCACGCTTCGTGTCATACCACTTTTGTTATTAATACGTTGCCAAGTAAACTAAGAGTGCATTTCTTTATCATCACTTGTAAGTTTAGACCCACCCGTTACTTACATGTGATTGTTATTTGGGAAAAACTTTTTTTCCATGAACCACTTATTTGTTAGCTATCAGAAAACGCTGAAATAAGTTCCATACAATGAGCAGTTTTTCCTCAATTCATCTTTTTATGTGGAAAATTGTCATTTTTAAAAAAACAATTGAAACTCGATTATCTCGAAAACTACTAATTTTCGGATGGGGTATCAGATGGTCAAATTTATTGCAAATTGTCTCTACTTTAACCCCTTTCAGGGAATACATCTAATTACCAGTCACCCTGTATAATGGATGTTGTCAATGTTACATTGTTGTAATATAGCAACTTAACTGTGAAAAAACAGTCTGTTTTATTTTTATTTCAGATTTTTTTTAAAATTATGAATCCCAAATATCATCAGGTAATTCAAATTCATCATTGTTTTCACAACGTCTCTTGATGTTTTCTGTTACATTAAATTTTAAAGATGGTGGCTTACTCCATTTGTGAAAGAGAAAACTCCATACTGGATCTATGTTACCATTTTCATTATTTAATTTATTCCAGTGTTCTGCAATGAACGAAGCTTCCCAGACATTCAACTCTGTGTTTCCCGTTAATCTTTTTAAAACCCTTCTCTTTTTAATCAAATGCTTCTCTTCGATGATATGAGTTGACAAACCTGTTCTTGGGTTTAGATTTATAATGTCCAAATCCTGTTCGTGCCATCTTATTGCTATTTTCCTTGCTGTTTCTCCCACATAATCCTTTGAACATGAACCACTTATATTATATATTCCTGTGGTTTCCACATCCGGTAGAGAGTTTCTCATTTTGAATTCATTAAATGTACATTCCAAACTTCTTGGTTTGGTTACTACAAACAATTTTGAAATTAAAATAATTCTATAATGCAAGCAATGCGTACATACAAGAAAAACTAACATTTTTATAGTGCCTCTAAATTCCTATTTTGATGGTTAGTGCCTATTTTGCTTAATCGTGCCAAAAAATGGATATTCTGCAATTTTCGCATACTTCAGCTTTTTCTTACGTGCATTTGGCTTTCCCTATATTGAAAGATGTAAGGCTTTGTTGATGTTGTACTGACTGAAATCTGGAATTCGCCAGATTTGATGGTCTGAATTGGAACATTGTTTTAAATATTTTTTTGTTACAATGGTGCAAATTGTTTATTCATCATTTGTTCAAATTCGCAGTCGTTAGCACAAGCTCCTTTTGTGAGAATTACTTTAACAGACGATTCCCCGTAAATGTGAATTTCGATCAAAAGAGTATTATAATATGTTAATCGCTAGCGCACTTTATGTATAAACTGAAGTGCTAATACAGTATAACTGTGCATTGTAAGAAGAAAATTTAAATAAGTTCACATCCATTGCCTATTTTAATGTCTTTTTTTTTTAAATTTTAGGCTGCCTTTTAAGTGCCTATTTTCGTGCCTTTTCTTGGTTTATGTTGCTTTTTAAGTGCTTATTTTCATCATTTTGGTGCCTATTTGACTGCCTATTTCAGAGGTTTTTAGTGCCTTAAATACGCGCCCTACTAATGACTCACTCAGTCGGGAAAGTGATCGTATTGAGCTCCCAGATGCTAGGTGAGCATTGCTCGAATTAACGCGCACCAAATGAAGCATTCTGTATGCAGCACATTTGCTATGGTCAATGCTACACTCTTTCCAAAAAGGAGGACATTTACCGATTTCTAAAAAATCCGCCCGGTCGCCGGACAGACACCTAAAAAGGAGGATATGTCCGGATAAAAGAGGACGTCTGGTCACCCTAGTTATGCACACTACTGCCTATAAATAATATGAATAAAATATTAATCAGGAATTTCATCAAATGGATTTAACATCATTTTTTTATTGAATAAATATTTAAATATTTATTTGTTTATTTGACATTAACTTCCTTAAGAGGGCAGCTGTTTCCTTACAAATTCTGGCGCGTCTTTTTACCTATTCATGTAAAAATTCAATACTAATTAATTTAATATTATTTTAATTTAATGTAAGGCTAGAGTCTAGTTTACGTCCTTCTTGCCCGTTTACAAAACCGTGCTAGCAGACAGCCGGCATCCGTAGGGTAAGTAAGTTTTTCTTTTTACACTTTCTGTCACTAACCATTCACGGGAACGAGGTATGCCTACGAGGTTAGGTTAGGCCTGGTAGGTTAGGTTCCATTAGTACTCATTTCACCCCTAAATATGTGATTCATCATCGAAAAATGTCCTCAGTACGTTCAATCACGCATATCCGGACAACATCGGTTTTTCTCGATTTTCTCCTCCAGGAAATTTTTCCTCGCCTTGGGATGTACTTTGTTGAATTCCTTATAAAATAACCTTTCCAACGATATATGACACGTATTCCTTAGGAAAAGGACGTAAACTAGACTCTTACCTAATGTAATTGTAATATACTTATTTTAAACATTTATCATTAATTTTGTTATTATTATTATCATTTCTGAGACATTTGGTTCGGACCCCTCCCGATATCTGTATTTCTATATACGTGCCTGCCACCAATGTAACGTGAGGGCAGATTAGTGACGGGTCCTGATTAAAATCGTTAGTGATTCTGCAAACAATAAATATTTTCTTAAAAAAATGGCAGTTCTGCAGCTGTGCAGTTCTTATTGTAGAACAGCTTCTAAGAGACTTAAATACAGGCCAGCAATGCGGGCGGGCCCGAAATAGAGTACAAGTTATTCTCGTATTTCTCATGTGCAACGTTTATGCAAATTTTCAGGATAACTTGCTTGGACATTTTTATCTATTTGATCTTTATTCCTTGTCCTTTGTTTTTCACTTTATCTTGCGTGCCCCCGATTGTAATCCGTTAATGAGACAGCACACACATTTCCTCCGCGTCGTCGCCTTGTAATAAAGGGGTCCCGGGTTCGATTCCCGGTGGAAGCACTGACACGGTCGTGCCAGGTTCAACCATAGGATATTAATAGCCATTAGAATATATTTATCTCAATACAAATTGAGAATGAGCAATATGAGACTGTATATTGGTATACGCATGATACCTCCCAAGGCACGGGAAAACATTAAGATTTGCAGTAAATAGAAACAAAAACAGAGAACTTACGTTTTAACATATGAATTCATAATCTATTTATCTTGATTATGCAATTTAGAAAGAACCAAAGTTGTACATCATAACGAAACTCACAAACAATCACAGTAACCGCACAATTTTTCTCTCATGCACTTCCATTAACTTCCAGCAACAAGATTCATATATACCAGGCGGGATGGTGTACTTCAACAGTCTGTTCATACGTCCGGGAAGGACATGTCAGCACATAGTGGTTCGGATCCCACTTTAAACTGTAGGTCCAGTCTCGATTAGCCATACTGTCCATAAAGCGGACTTAAAACACCAACTCAATCAATCAATTTAATCGCTTAGCCATACTGTGCATAAAGTGGACTTAAAAAACACGAATTCAATATCAATCGAAAACATTTCGTCCGCAACTGTAGGGAGTAAGAATACAAAGATCAAAGCACATCTGGATTAGGTGCGGATCCGATGGGGGAAGATCACCCTTCCCCTCCCCAATGCCCACACTAACTTCTCGCATACAATACATTTAATCCATATGTTGTTTGTATTTCATTGGTATAAAACATGGATGTTTTATTCCTAATTATGTATTGAGGCCTTCTCATAATAATCTGTACTCCAAATCAAAATTAAAAACGGAAATAAATAACGATCCTATAATGTTTGATGTATATTTTGACAAGTTCCTGGGAAAGTCCTTGTTCCTTCGTAACGTTTCCCCATTTTTCGTCGTATCTTTACAGCGTTAGGTTTATCACGACAATGGAAAGATATAATAATAATGGAGGAAAATAACAATATCCTTTATTTACATCATTCGCAGTCCAGATAACTCAACGAGGAGCCTTCTTTCCATGAGGAAGATTATAGTCATGGACACTTCTAGTTCTGGGTTGTTAGAACCTCACTGACTTTCAATGGAATCATTAGAACAGAGAACTGTCCGTGACTGTACCATTTTACATACTTGTTTATTGATTATTTTTTATGGAGTGATTGATTGAGTTGATGTTTTAAGTCCACTTTATGCACAATAAGGCTAATCGGGCACTCGACAGTTAAAGTAGGATACGAACCACTATGTACCTCCACCGAGTATCGAACCCGGGACCCCTTGATGATGTACGTTGCTTTTTCTTCTTTTCATTACACAAGTGCAAAGTAATTATTTAATATAAGTGTAGCACCAACCACAACCAGCTATTCAAAGTAATTACTTAAATTTCAAGGAAGAAACTTTTATTGCTGACTGTACCTAGGTCTATACTGTACATGGACTGGGAGGGTGGTCCAAACCAAATTTGCTTCTTGCCTTCGACGATTTTTTTACTCCCCTGCCATCCCCCCACTGTCAAACTCTCCAATGTATTGGCAATGTAGACAATCACGGTTTATCCAGGATTTTCCATTGGGGGAGGGGAGATGCAAGTCAGTATTGGCATATTTTGCGGGGAACAGAAAAAGGTATTTAAGGTCCTTGCATTGTCTCATTCTCACCCAACAGGTCGGTAGGTGCCGGGGCTTGCCTTTGGTTTTTATCTTCCGGGAGATGAGGTTTGCTCGTACCCAAAAATTGGGCCTTGCTGAAAACGTTTAACGAATTTGAGGAAATTTTGGGAGGGTCGGTGTAGACCATTGTAAAATTCATGGTCATTTTGGCTCCCTAACACCCTGAAAAAACAAAAATTTAGCATGAACCCCTGTGAATCAGGCCCGGACTGAGATTGCCAAGAGGACGGTGGCAATTTAACTCAAAGACGCCCCCCAAAATAGTAGATTGCAATGACCTTGCATAAAGGCTCCTGAACAGGATTTTTTCCAGGGAGGGGCAAGCAAGGTAATTTTTTCCAGGGAGGGACAAATGAGGCATATTTTACCCCATAATAGTGATGCCTTCTCAAGAGACACTGCTCAGTCTGAAATTATCATGTTCCTTCAACGCCTTTATAATAATTAACATAAGGGTCATTCCACGTCAATTCATCCAGGCCATGTCACCCACCATCACCGATTTTGATGAAATTCGGTATGCTTATAGAACTTTTGATGCTGATTACAAAAATGACAACTTTTCTAAAATTGGTCAAGGGGTTCAGAAGTTACGAGCTTTTTAAGAACTCCCTGTACGCTATATGCAGCTCCACTTTGAATGACACGCATTAGGATATAAACGATCGTATCTTTCCTCGGGTTTGCCGTAGAAACTTCAAGTTTGTCTTCTTTTGTTCAGAATAGTATAAGCTTTCATTTAAATAATGTTTCAGATGAATGCATCAATAAACATGTATTTTTATATATAGTTTTATGTATTTTTTTAGAAAAATAAATGACTAACTTCAAGAGCGAATTTCATGCAATGCCCCCCCTTCAATTTCCCCACAATTTTATATGTAGGTAACTCAGAGTGTGTACTAATGCCTGATGGAAAAATTGGGATGGGCGGTTCAGAGACAGGGTGATAAAAAAATCATTTGCATAAAATGACATTAAAAGTAAATCTTATTAAAAATGCTTATGTATTTAGCACAAAGCCTGAAGTACATTATGTTTCAAGCTAACAATATTCAAAATTTATGTTCACTATGTGTGAATGTAAGCATAGGCGTAACCTGGCGGGGGCAAAGGGAAGCACTTGCCCTATCCCAAAGTTATATATTAATTTAAAATTTACAAGTAAAAATTACAGTGGAACCCCGATTTAAGTTCCTCGATTTTACATTTTCCTTCATTTTGCATTAAATCGTGGTGGTTCCAACATACCTATTTACTTACTTACTCCTTGGCTGCTACAGCCCCTAAAGGGCCTTGGCCTCTCTCACAATGATAGCCCATTCTCTTCTGTCTTCTGCTCGACGTCTCCACCGTCTTACTCCCATCCTCCTAAGGTCCTCCTCAACGTCCTCCAACCATCTTTTCCTTGGCCTTCCTCTTAATCTTCTCCCTCCTGGTGTCCCTTTATAGACCTTTTTAACCGCTCTGTCTTCAGGCATTCTTTCAACATGTCCCAGCCACCTCAGTCTCATGCTTCTTATATCGGAAACTATATCTGTTGTTTTTTTGTAGATTGCTCTTATTTCATCGTTTCTCCTTATTCGCCATTGTCCATTCTCATTTACTGGCCCGTATATTTTCCTCAGTATCCTTCTTTCCCATCTTCGCAAAAATTCTTCATTTGCTTGCACCAAAGTCCATGTCTCTGCTCCATATGTCACCACTGGCTTTACGACTTGCTGATATACTTTGATTTTCAAATTTCTACTCAGGCTGCGAGATTTGAAAACTCTTAACAGTGAGAAATAGCTTCGATTACCAGCTGCAATTCTTGCTTTTATTTCCTCCTTAATATTATTATCCAAGGTAACTAATGTTCCAAGATATTTAAAACTTTTGCATTTTTCATAGGTGTCTCCATTAAGTTGTATATGTTGGCCTTCCCTGAATTCCATCTTTCGCGCTGAGAACATGTATTTAGTCTTGGGTTGGTTTATTTGGAGTCCCATCTCACTAGCTGTGTTCTCCAATCTTTCCAGTCCTTCCTTCACTTCTTGCAATCTTCGTGCCATCATATCAATGTCATCAGCATATGCTAGATTTTGGTTCACTCTGTTGAAGAGAGTCCCTCCTGGGTTACACCCTTGACCCACTCTTCTCATGATCTTTTCTAAAGCTATATTGAATAATATCGTAGATAGCACATCTCCTTGTCTCAAACCTTGGTTCACTGCAAATTCCCTTGTGAGCTCTCCTTCAATCTTCACCTTGCATTTAGTATCCAACATAGCAAATTGTTTAGAAATTTTCCAAGATTTTACATTTTCCCTTGTATTAAGTTTTTTCAGCTTGGTCTCCTGGATAACTTAAAATCGACGTTCCACTGTAAATTAGTTTCAACAGTCTTCATTTTTTTTAAAAAAATATATATTATATAATTATATATATAATCATCATTATTAACATTCCCAAGTTTAGCAAATTTATCTTCGAGAACATTCTTTTTGTGCATTTTATCTCAATGTGTAAGTTCTTTTTTGGCTACTCTTCATGGGGATACGTAATATGAAGTAAGAATTAATACTACACATTTCAGCTGATTGAAGTTTTTGAAATGAAGCTTTTTCGCCACATACCACAGAAAACATCCTTATGACGGGATGACTGGAACAGTAAAAATACTTGTATAGACTTCTATAGTATAAAGCAACAAGTACGGCAATTATGTACCAATTCCGTAGAAATAGTATTCAAGGCATAAATTTCTTAGTAATCATCTAGGGTGAAATGACAACAACCCACAGTACAATGTGTCAGTGATTGCAAAGTACTACAACAGTACCAGAAAGTATGCACTATTTTGAGCTTACAGGTTCAGTAAGTTACTTTTTACAAGTAACTGAGTTACAGTCAATCATTAAAAAAGTTACTCAGTTATTGTTACTAGTACTTTGAAAGTAACTGAGTTTCTTTTACAGTTACTGTAACAGTAACGTACTGTTAATGATCATTGATTTGTGTAAAAGTTACACAATATCAACGATCATGAAGACTTCCGTGTTTTACTTATGTTTCTAGTACATAATATGCATCCATATATTTACATTATTACTGCTAATAAATGATGAAAAACACAGTCAGCTTTGCTTGAACGATTATAATTAAAAAAACATTTGTATGCTGACCACGTTATTTTGAATATGGTGTCATTGATTCCACTTGCACCCATTTCTTTCTCCTCCATTCCAAGTTCAACAAGATCCAAAGATCCACTCCCTCGACAATGACTTTTTCCTAGCTGGACAACAACATTCCAAACGAACGCAGCAGTCTACCAAAAACAATGAAGTTTTCACATACAATTAGAAATGAATTACAGTAAAGCGTGGATGTTCTAAATTTAGCATGCAACAAAGCATATATTCCTTGGCAGCAATTCCAAGAGAATCCTTGCACGTAGCATCCGGAGAAGGTACATATTTTATTTTTATCGTCCGGAACAGAATTGTCCAATTTAGCTATTTCCCTACTGCAAAAAGTAACTCTGTTACCGTTGTTAACGTTACAGGTACTTACATTTAAAAGTAGCTAGTTACAGTTAGAATTTCTAAATAAAAAGTAACTGTACTTGTAACTTTGTAACTATTTACTTCGAAACACTAGTTGTTTAACAGTCAGAGCAAAAATAGTACTATCTTAATGGGTGTCACTTGGAAACTATCTTCGGGTTGGGATAATCACAAAGTTTTCCATCGCATAAAAATAGTGTCCAGGATAATTTGATAAATACATTTGAAAAATCACAATTATTACTCTTTATTCGTTCGTTCCTCAAGTTCCAGGAGGATCACAAAATATATTTAACTTGTAAATTTTAATTAATATATAAATTTGGGATAGGGCAAGTGCTTCCCTTTGCCCCCGCCAGGTTACGCCTATGCTTACATTCACACATAGTGAACATAAATTTTGAATATTGTTAGCTTGAAACATAATGTACTTCAGGCTTTGTGCTAAATACATAAGCATTTTTAATAAGATTTACTTTTAATGTCATTTTATGCAAATGATTTTTTTATCACCCTGTCTCTGAACCGCCCATCCCAATTTTTCCATCAGGCATTAGTACACACTCTGAGTTACCTACATATAAAATTGTGGGGAAATTGAAGGGGGGGCATTGCATAAAATTCGCTCTTGAAGTTAGTCATTTATTTTTCTAAAAAAATACATAAAACTATATATAAAAATACATGTTTATTGATGCATTCATCTGAAACATTATTTAAATGAAAGCTTATACTATTCTGAACAAAAGAAGACAAACTTGAAGTTTCTACGGCAAACCCGAGGGAAGATACGATCGTTTATATCCTAATGCGTGTCATTCAAAGTGGAGCTGCATGTGGCGTACAGGGAGTTCTTAAAAAGCTCGTAACTTCTGAACCCCTTGACCAATTTTAAAAACGTTGTCATTTTTGTAATCAGCATCAAAAGTTCTATAAGCATACCGAATTTCATCAAAATCGGTGATGGTGGGTGACATTTTCACAAAATTCTGGATGATTTGACATGGAATGACCCATAACTTACTGTCGCTGAAATGAAATTGTGTGTGAAATATATACTTTTTAGGTGGACATTCATTTTCCAGGTGGGGTGTGGCCTCCCCTTCCGGACGTCCATGGATGGAAACAAACAACAGTAGGGGAAAAAGGGTGCCGAATGTGTGTTTTCGGAAGGGCGCTGAGAGGGCGCACGGGAATTTTGCCCGGTTGCATAATCCTAACCCCCTTCGTCAATTCCATCATGCTCATCTTCGCGATTAGCCAAAAGTGGAAGAAATGCGATGTAAAATAACCAAATCAATCAATCAATCAATTAAACTTAATTAAATAATTATTCAATTTGTGCTGTACACACTAATGTATTCCTGCCATCTAGAGGCATATGTTAAAGCTTCCTGTCCATCACTCTTAAAACGTTATTTTTTTCAACCTTAACAAACCAAACACCCAAATTGTCCTATAAAACAATCAACTAATAGCAAACAGAAACAGATGGAACTGGATATATTCCTATTTTACCTTCTAAAGAGATGAAAATCGAATTAATTGCCATTGAATGCAGTACCAACTGACGAAAATCAAATGTTTTATGACGAAATTACAGTGCTGTGGCTGTACCTGTGACCACATAGTATGCACAATGAATGGGCCTGGTCAAAGCAAACTAAAACTATTGAAGGTGGCAATTGTTCTCCCATTTAAATACATGGGAAATTTCATGCTGAGCGTGCTGCTATTACATTAAATTGCAAGTTTAATTTCATCTTAACCTCAGAAATTATGTCGGTACATGATAGATAAGTAATCAGTGCTGTGAAACTAAGAATTTTATAAGACGATCGACAGCAATAGAAAAGATATCGGAACTCAGAGGAGCCTTAAAATTTGTGCAGAACTTGATTTCGTCACATGCAATATTTACAATTTAAGTGGTTTATTCTTGTGAATCTAGTAAATAATTGTACATAATATTTCCAAACGACTGTACTTTATTTTTATAGTTGTTAGTTTGTTATTAATAAAATAACTGACTTTTTTTACGTGATATTATACTTTCCTCATGGCTAGTAAATATGGTTCTCTATTTTATACATAAACATTTATCGAGAAGAATAATTATTGCAAATAATATTTTATTATACTCTGTTTCATGTTCCGCAACCTCTAGGGCTTTCTTATTTACAGGAATTACGTCAAGTTTAGTGCTCTTTGTGCATAAACATACTATATTTAGCCCGTCTGAGATACCCTGCCGTTGCGCTTTAATACATTAATTCTTAGGTTCAGGAGAATAATTTTCGGAAACTTACGACTTGCTACATAATCTTAAATGTTTGCTAAACATATTTTTATTATCGATTTGCACGAGAAATTCTTACCTTCGTTAAAAATAACGTTTGAATTGCCATCCTATCGCGTTCCAATGTAAAGCTTTGGGCAGCCAGATGACGAACGAAATTCTTTAGGGACACAACGGGGGGGAAGGGGCGCCTCTAGCGGAAAAGTTTGGCAATGAGTAGCCCCATTGCAATAAGGGGATTAGTCAAGGTACATAGAGATTAGGTAAAGCCATCCGAAGATTGCCGATCTTGCACGAACGCGTGACGTCACCGGAGAAGCAGTGAGCTCGGCTGAAGCAGACGGCCCCTAGCATTTATATGGGAGATTCAGAGAGCGAAAGTATATTATTACTTTTAGGAGGGGGAAATATTAATTGCCATCCTCCAAGATGGTATTGAGGCATCCTTTTAATGATTAGTAACATAATTGAAAACGCGCTACTTTTAAAAGGGGGCAAAGTACATTTGAAAAAATGTATTTTGAAAATACATATTCCTGAAACTTTCTGACCGATGCGCTACAAATAAAGTGGCGTGTTCTCCTTTAGAATTTCGTCATTTTACAAATTGTAATATAATTTTAACAAAAACGTTGCATGTTAAAGAAGAATTAAAGAGTGGGGATTCGAACCTGAGGGCCCTTGGCATCGTAAAGCGTTGTGCTAACCACTTCGCCACGGAGGTCAGCATTACAAGAAAATAAACAGAAAATGGCATATGTGTTTTAATATGCGAGAAACATTTGCGAGGAGGTTATTGAAGTAAGAAATAATTATACAAGACGTTGTGATGAAAATTATTAATATATCTGAAATGTCGAGAGTTGACCTTGCTTGCAGTCTCTAAATGTACTTTTAGGGTTACGCAAAACCTTTACCCAAATTGCTAGTGTAAATTTATAAGCTATTAAAATTTAAAACGTATTCCTGTTCGAAAAAAGAAACTGCCAAGTCAAATTAATATTTCGTAGAAATACATATATTTTTCTTTCATGAGGCCAAGAGAGTATTTGGAGGGGACGGTTGGCTTGGGAAGGCTATAGCCCCGGATGTCGATCTGCAAAGGGGCTTCCAGTGGGAAAACATTGCTATGAAATAGTCCAGAAGAAGGGGCGAAATGATTTTTTTATTTTTAACTGGCTCAAGAATACAAAGATATAAGTGGACATTTGGCAAGCTTAGTCTAAAACTTACAACTGATATCGTACGTGTGTGTGGGGGGGGGGGGGGTGGATACGTGAGGTAACACAGTGGAATATGATTCACAATACTAAAATTAAAATAAATATGTGGGAACAATAGAAATCAAAATATGTTGTAGCTAGTGACGGCGCAATAGTAAAGATGGAGGGGTAAATCATATTTTCCCGGGGCAATCATGTTTATTATTCCGTTACATATGACACAAAAATGCATATTTTGGCTAAAAGAGCATTCATTCATTTATTTATTTTTGTCGTTTTACTGAGGGCAGATAAGAGAGAGAGAGAGATAAATTGTCGAACAAGAATAGGGGGCCGTTCCTGCCCTCCCCCCCCCCCCCCCGTAGTGTGGTCACTGCCTATAGCTATGCTGGAGAAGAATGCACCAATTAATACACTATTAAATAAAACAGATACTTTTAAAACTTTTAATCAAATTATTTGTGAACTATGATTTAAATTTAGAGAGAGCACATTTAATTTGGATGAGTTAATTTCTGAAGCCTGCCATTTCCGAGCCTTCTTCCGGTGTAACTGCACTGTCCTTTGAGCCCTAGCTGCTACGTTCTGGTGGCGGAACGAGCAGAAAACTAATTGAAACAAATATGTGACAAATATATATATATATATATATATATATATATATATACACACACACACAGGGTGATTCTAAAGGTATAGTACAAACGAAAACCACAGATACCTCCCATGAAATATAGACGAAAGTTCCCCTTCCACTTTGCCGAGAGATGCCTCCGTGAGGAGCTAGACAACGCCGAAAACGTGTGAAAATGAACTTCACACCTCTGTACAGCCAGTACCAGTGAAGATAGAAAGGCGGAACAAACGAAGTCAAAAGGAACACCAAAGTCGCCCATCCGAAAAACACTAGGCGGCAGCTGCGCAACGCATGCGCATGGGGTTCCACAAAGGAAATAGGAGTGTCCCGCAAGACAAGTGAAGGGAAAGAGTAGCGATCGACAACGGTAGGGACAAAAGAAGCAATGAAGCATGAAGTAACAATTGCACAGCGAGAAACAAACACATGCAGCGCGTGGGGAGTCCCCAAACACAGTGGGGAGACACCGCAGCAAGAACAAAGCACGGTTCAACAAAAGAGAAAGAGGACCGGACGGGGAATGGTACCTATCAAGGAGACAACAAATGCGAGACGAGGGATTCCCCGTAGCAGCACCGAGGGGATGTCACACAGAGGTCGTGCGCCAGCAGGACAAACACAGCAACTACGGGCACAGGAGGTTTATTGCCACGCAAAGGTGCACTTACAGATAGGAATAGTACGTAGTACGTAGTCGTACCCCGGACTGACGTTGTTACAAAAGTTGCTCAAATTGACGACCACCACATTCAATGCAGGCATTGCAGCGTCGCAGGAAATTCTGGCGAACCCTATCAAAAATCCCTGGCATGGTACACACCTCGGCCGATGCTGCAAGTATCCGCGCTACCAATGTTTCCTTGTCAGGCACCGGGGTCTCGTAGACGAGTGTTTTCACATGGCCCCACAAGAAGAAATTCATTGGTGTGAGGTCAGGCGAACGGGCGGGCCAGGGGACGGGACCCTCTCTGCCGATCCAGCGCTGTGGGTAGGTACGGTGCAAAATCGTTCGCACTGTGCCATCAAAATGTGCAGGCGCTCCATCCAATTGAAACCACATACGATGTCGCACGTTGAGGGGTACATCTTCTAGCAGCTCTGGAAGGACTGATGCAAGAAAGGTGCGATAGAGGCGGCCATTTAAACGTGGTGGCAGCAGGTATGGCCCGATAATCTGTTCATCGATGATACCTGCCCAGATATTCACTGCAAACTGGGTCTGATGGTGCACCTCGACTGCTGCATGTGGATTTTCATAATCCCACACATGGCTGTTTCGGCAATTGAAGATGCCCTAACGGGTGAATGATGCCTCGTCCGTGAAAAGCACATGGCGCAAAAAACGGGGATCGTCGGTACAAAACTGCAACAGTCGTTGACAGAATTCCACACGTCGTGGGTAATCCCCAGCCATCAACGCGTGGACTCGCTGTGGATGATAGGGATACAGCAGATCAACATGAAGGACACGCCACACTGTCGGCTGTGATACTCCCACTGCACGTGCAATGCTAAGGGTGCTAGTGGACGGTGTGTCGTCCACGCGAGCAAGTACGTCCTCCTCGACCGCCGCGGTGCGCACATGTCTTGGGTGACCGACATGATGGCCTGCACGTAACACACCCGATTCACCAAGGGTACGGTGCACGTTCGAAAACAATCTGCTGTCGGGTTGTCGCCTCTCCGGATACCGTCCACGCTAAAGGCGTGCAGCTGCTCGGCCATTGCCATCTGCAAGGCCGTAGACAAAATGCATGTCCCTCAGTTCTACAAATGTGTAGCGTTCCATGGTACGGTGAGGATAGTGCCAATTATGGAATACTGTACTGCAGTGCACAGGTGGCACACACACACACACACTGGTCACAACGGCTTCGAAACAACGTACTCAATTGTCGTACGTCAAGCACACCCCCACCGCACCGGCTCTTTCACTGACACGCTCCCTGACGCTGCACTTCCAATCAGCCCACACGTCCGCACGGCGCTGTGGTACAATCAGCTGACGTTCCTGAGTCACCCGTGCCTGTGCTCTTCACTACCTGACCACTGCCGTCAGGTGGGGCCATGTACTCTGGGGCCTTGTCATCGTGGAACACATGTAGCGTCCTTCATTCTTGCCCCATTCACCCACAACACGTACTTCGTCCGTCTTGTTCGAGCCGACGGGGAGCACTACGTACGATCGTGTGGTGTTTGTGTACACCAATGTGGGGTAACCCAGCAGTTGAACAGACGTGCATACCCCCACGTAGCTTCATTACACGATTGTTTATCTGTCCAGCCTTGCTCGGCCCGGTCTCACACCCACGCGGCAGTGTGCGGCTGCGGTGGTGTGAGGCCACGCTTGGTTTCGGAGCGGAAGGCTGCGGCCGAGGAGGGACTCGAGTTGTTCGGCTGGGGTTGCGCTCGGAAGCAAGCAGCCGCGTCAGGTCTGGGAACGGTGGACCTGGTGATCGGGATGGAAACATTCCAACCTCGTCCATTAGTGTCGTCCACCGTACGGAGTGGTGGGGTCCGTACGACACTCCAGCAGCCTTTCGCCCGCTCCCACCCAGCGATGTGCCTCCGGCTTCATTTCTAAGAGGCTGATTGGGCCCCATCACGACCTTTGTTACAACGTCAGTACGGGGTACGTGGTCCTATCTGTACGTGCACCTTTCATTAGCAATAACCTCCTGTGCCCGTAGTTGCTGTGTTTGTCCAGCTGGCGCACGACCTCTGTGTGACATCCCCTCGGTGCTGCTACGGGGAATCCCTCGTCCCGCATTTGTTGTCTCCTTGGCAGGTACCATTTCCCGTCCGGTCCTCTTTCTCTTTTGTTGCACCGTGCTTTGTTCTTGCTGCGGTGTCTCCCCACTGTGTTTTGGGGACTCCCCTTGCGCTGCACCGCCATTTCTGCCCCGAACCATGTACGCGTCTGTTGCCTGTCGAGTGTCACGGACAACTTTGCTTGCATTCTCGGTGTGTTTTTACATCCTACGTCGTCCTCCCGTGGTTATGCAACCCTGCACTACTTTTCTCGACTGCACTGCTTCAGTCATGGTGTTTGTTTCCCGCTGTGCAATTGTTACTTCATGTTTCATTGCTTCTTTTGTCCCTACCGTTGTCGATCGCTACTCTTTCCCTTCACTTGTCTTGCGGGACACTCCTATTTCCTTTGTGGAACCCCATGCGCATGCGTTGCGCAGCTGCCGCCTAGTGTTTTTCGGATGGGCGACTTTGGTGTTCCTTTTGACTTCGTTTGTTCCGCCTTTCTATCTTCACTGGTACTCGCTGTACAGAGGTGTGAAGTTCATTTTCACACGTTTTCGGCGTTGTCTAGCTCCTCACGGAGGCATCTCTCGGCAAAGTGAAAGGGGAACTTTCGTCTCTATTTCATGTGAGGTATCTGTGGTTTTCGTTTGTACTATACCTTTAGAATCACCCTGTATATATATATATATATATATATATATATATATATATAAGTAGAGTAAATATGTACTTCTGACCGCAACTTTGATTTCTTGACCAAACGACCACAAAAAGTTGAAAAACTCACTTTCTCTCCCCGTTCCGCGCCTCATTTAGTGCGCTGACGATGTTTCACGGGCGCAAAAAGGCAGTGATGAGTGAAAGATGAGCTCTCATTCTCTCATCCTTCTCATCTTTCTCATCTTTCTCATTGTTCTCTCATTCTCTTTTTATTCTCCTCTCATCCTCTTATTTTTTTTTTATTCTCTTATTTTTTTATTCTCTTATTTTCTTATTTTTTGAAAGATGAGTGCATCTTATCGTAATTTTCCAAGTCTGGGACCAAATGTTTATATATCGTGACCTACGTAAACCTCTCCTCTCATTCTCTCATTCTCTCATTTTCTTATTTTTTGAAAGATGAGTGCACTTTATCGTAATTTTCCAAGTTTGGGACCAAATGTTTATATATTGTGACCTACGTAAACCTCTTCTCTTATCCTCTTATTCTCTCAATCTCTCAATCTCTCAATCTCTCATTCTCTTTTTACCTTTAGAATATTGTCGTCAACATTAGAGATGAAGTTGGAGTACTGGAATCAACGGGGCCAAATGTTTATATATATCGTGATCTTCGTAAACCTCTTCTCTCGGGGAGGGAACGATGTACCATACACACACACACACACACACACACACACACACACACACACACACATACACGCGCGCGTATGCCTCTTATTATTTCCGTATTGTAACACAAACAAACAAACAAAATAATAATTGTTGTTTTTAGGATGCCTGGCCCCTAACCTCGCCAGGGTGCGTGGTGCCCAACCCAAAAAGGTTCTAACGGCGAAATCATCACGAGTTTAGATTTGTACTGTGAATGTTGTCAAAAATTTAATCAATGTTGTTTATTCTCGATGCTAGAATCTTACATAGATTATTCTCTAAAACAAAAATCGATAATCCTATGCCAAGCCCCCCCCCCCCAAGCTATTCAGGCAATTTCTAATGTTCGCGTGGATAGCGACGCTCGGTAGAAATTTTTCCTGTCCCTGTGGAGAAATTGTGTTTCATCGCTCAATGTAACATTTTCATCACGGACCAAACTATCCACAGCAACCCCTCCCCGAACCTATTCACCTTACATCCTTTTTCGCCCGAAGAGATTTTATTTTTTTCAGCTTTCCCACGGTTCTGAATAAAGAATCTATTACATCCCCGATAACAATAGATTCAGAAGCAGATGCGGCGGAAGCAAACACAGCAGCATCTTCCGCTTTTTGAGTTTTGTGCTGGGAATCGTTTGTTTCACACACCACACCCCGACGGGGCGTGGAATAGAGGCCGAGGGGGGAAATAAACGACAATACATGCATGGGTGGAACTGTCAACGCCCCGTTTATTGTTATTTGCCCCTACAGAATATTGTGCACATCACAAAAATTTTTTTGTTGAAAAAAATATGGCATGAATGAATTAGTTAACAAGGGTTTTATTTGCTAGGATATTGACCATAGCCCTCATTGTGTTTTCACCAAAGAGAGTCGCGTGGAGTAGGGAGGAGAGAAGGAGAAAAAAAAGAGGAGTTCCTATATAACGTAGTAGTTTCTTCTTTGTACATTATTATCATAGTGAACGTCAATCGTGGCAGTTCAGTATTTTTTAATTTGTTTATCTGGCAGTATACATATATATCATCGTGGAAGTTTTAGTGAGCTACAAGTTTTATTTTGAAGTTTTTCTATCTCTCTTGAAGGGTGAACGTCAATCGTGGGAGTTCAGTATTCTTAATTGTTTGTCTGGCAGTATACATATATATCATCGTGGAAGTTTTAGTGAGCTACAAGTTTTTATTTTGAAGTTTCTCTCCATCTCTGTTGAAAGGTAAGTTTTTATTTTCATGATATATTAATATTTTTGTTTTGCGTCTGACACACACATATTCAGAGGAGCCATAAAAAATTGACACACACTTACATGTCCCATATTTTTTAACCTCCTACAACAGTGCACACACACACACACACATACATACATACATACATACATACATACATACATACATACATACTGTTTGCGTCTAATATATATGTGGAAGGAAAAAATATCTAGCATTTTTTAACTTTTTTTCCTTCTGTTTCAGTGCGCTTTCCACTACCATCACCACAACCCCCCCAAAAAATTTCTCTGTGTATATATATAAATAACAGAAGGAAAAAAATGGAACCGCAACCAGGTCCCTCCGGTCTTGTGGCATGTCGCAACTGTCGAAAGTTGATTTCTAAACCTAATATTGCTAGGCATTTGAAAAAATGTCGTCTACCAGATCATGATGTCGCAGCCCCGCCGGCAAAGAAATCTCGCACTGATGGGCATGAGGAGGGTGCTTTGAATAAAAGTGCACGCATCATGACTTATAAATCTGGAAGCGATGAAAAGTGTGACTCGAGCATCTTCCTCAACAATGTGAAATCTCTGGTAGTCGATAAATTACGTGATTGCCTCGTCAATGTTGCAATTAAAATTCATCTCGTCTTGACCCTGCTGTATGAGAAAGTTGTCTCGTCCGAGTCAAGCACTTTCAGCTTTTACGTAGGGTGTGAAAGCTTACACGATGACAATAACGAGAATCTTGACGAGATAGTGACACGGCTATTTGAGCACTTGACACAAAAACAAGAAGAGTTTGAAGGTAGAGGAAGTGGATGGAGTCTTTGCGGTCACAACCACATGTTAGAACTTCGAGTCTGCAATTTCAAACCATTACGCAGCACTCAAAAAAAAACAAAAAAACAAAAAAAGCAAAATGCAGTGTTGAACATACAAAGTAATGATCAGAAGAGTTTCCTATGGTCTGTCATCGCTGCATTACACCCGGCTAATAATAATGACCCCCAACGTCTGTCCAATTACAGAGGATACGAGGGAAGATACGAGAATATGATGAGAGGAATTTCCTATCCTGTGCCCTTGAATAAGATCAATCAATTTGAAAAAAACTATAGAGAGGAAAAAGGAGAATATATCAATATTTCTGTGTTTGGGGTTGACGATTGCGACAACATTCGTGTGTTAAGACCTGCGAGAAGCCAGAATAATGTAATTCGACTCTTGCTTGTAGATGGTCGTTATAGTTTGATACGAAATTTCTCAGGATTAGTAGGAAGACAGATCAGCAAGCATCACGATAAGATCGAAATTTGCGATCGGTGTTTGAGAATTTTTCGCGGAGGTAAGAAGATGAGAGAACAGCACAAGTGTTTTGGCTCCGTGAATGCAGAACCCGAAGATGTCATGCCGGAACCCGAAACCAAGATGAAATTTCAGAAACACCAGGCTCTTCTCCACCATCCCGTCGTCCTTTATGCCGACTTTGAAAGCTTCCAAGTTCCCATGACGTCTTGCGACCCTGATCCCTCTACCTCAAGCACGACCCAAATTTTTCACCACGAGCCTTGCAGTTTCTCCATCTACGGAGAAAAATTGAATGATGTCATCTTGTATTGCGGACCTGATGCGGCAAAACATTTTGTTGAGAAGATAGCGGAATGCGCGAGAGAACTTGCACCCAGCCTGAAAGGCTCTTACGTTTCTCCACCTGCTCTCACAACAGAACAACAACAGAGACATGACGCGGCGACAAGATGCGAGGAGTGTAACCAGGCTTTCACCGCCGAAAATTACAAGGTCGTCCACCATAACCACCAGAATGGATTATTTCTAAGCACCATCTGTAATTCGTGCAATCTCAAGATTAAGGAGTCGCATTTTGTTGCCGTGTTTCTGCACTACACGGAGAAGTACGACACACATCTCTTCGTCAAAGAGCTCCACAACATAACTTCTCGAATCAGCATCATCCCGAGAACGAGCGAGAAATATATTGTGGTGAGAGTGTGGATCCCTCTCCAAGAAGGAGGAAGTGTGGAAGTGCGAATCCTGGACTCTTACAATTTCCTGTCCTCCAGCCTCGCAAGCCTTGCATCTCAACTTGGCGACGAAGATCTTGTGGCCACCAAGCAAAAATGTTTTTCGGGGAGAGACGAGAATTTGAATCTGTTGCGTCGCAAGGGTGTCTACCCCTACGAGTACGTCAACAATTTCGACAAATTTGACGAGACGGAACTTCCACCCCGGGGGGTATTTTATTCTTCTCTCACGGAGGACGTCTGTTCCGAAGAGGACTACGAACACGCTCGTAGTGTGTGGACGGCATTCAATTGCCAAACTTTTCGCGATTATCACGATCTTTATCTGAAATTGGACGTGACACTTCTGATGGATATTTTCGAATCGTTTCGTAAGAGATGCATCGCGATATACAAGTTGGATCCTGCGTATTTCTTCACCACGCCGGGATTGACTTGGGAATCGATGATGAAATACACCAACGTGGAACTGGGCCTCATCGCAGAGAAGGAACAGTATGCTTTCATGGAGAGTGCGATACGGGGTGGCATCGTCCAATGTCCCCGACGCCATGCTCAAGCAAACAATCCTCATACGCCTGGTTACGATGCATCGAAGCCCAACACCTATATTGTCTACTGGGATGTCAACAACCTGTACGGCCACTCCATGTCCCAGTGTCTTCCCATCAGCGACTACGGGTGGATGACCGAAGAGGAACTCTCCTGCGAAGATTTTCTCAACTGGAGCGAAGATAATGAATGGGGCTGTTTCTTGGAAGTGGATCTCGATTATCCCGAAACGCTTCACGAGAAACATCACGGATTGGCCCTGGCCCCCACCAAGGAGAAGCCACCTGGAGGATCGGAGCCAAAACTCATACTAAGCATGGAGAACAAGCGGAATTACGTTCTGCAGTACCGACTCCTCCAATTTTACATAAGTCACGGCTTGCAGTTGAAGAAAGTTCATAGAGGATTGAAGTTCCGACAGAGCAAGTGGCTCGAACCGTACATAGCCGAGAACACGCGCCGCAGAGCACAATCGACATCGCCTGCAGACAAGGATCTGTACAAACTGTTCAATAACGCCATCTACGGCAAGACGATGGAGAACGTGCGTAATTACATCGACGCAACGTTGGTCACGGACGAAAAGAAATTTGAGAAGATCGTCGCGTCACCCTACTTCAAAAACTTCACTATTTTCGACGAGAATCTAGTATTTGTTGAGAGGAACAAGAAGCAAGTGATGCTCAACAAGCCGATTGCCATAGGTGCCACCGTCCTTGAACTATCAAAATTGCACATGTACCAATCGTACTACGATCAGTTTCAACCTTTTTATGGAGATAACATCCAAATATGTTACATTGACACGGATAGCTTCATTTTTCTAATCCAAACACCAAGCCTCGAACATGATCTGACTAAGATGAAGCATCTGTTTGATTTTAGCAACTTACCATCAGGCCATCACTTACATTCGGCAGAAAACAAAATGACGATTGGAAAATACAAAGATGAAGCGGCTGGTAATTACAGCAGGGAATTTGCGGGGCTTCGTGCCAAAATGTACTGTGTAAAGATTACAGAAGAAAAAGAGATCAAGAAGGCGAAGGGGGTAGGAAAAATAAGTACCAGCAAATTTAGCATGCAAAACTACAAAGAATGCCTTTTTCATGGTAAAAGGCAACTTAGCACCGATCATCGCATTGCAAGTAAATTGCATGATTTGTACACGACGCGCGTAACCAAGGTCGCATTGGATGGCAGAGACAACAAGTTACGCGTTCTCGATTGTCAAATCCACACGCGAGAGTGGGGGCACTACAATAAAAGCGATAAATGTGACGTGTGTTAACCGTAACCCCATAGTCATGAAGTCCACTGTGTTTTTGAAGAAGAATGGCAGACGGAGGAAAAGAATAAAAGAGGGAGCCCTCGGGCGATGAAAAATAAGAGTTGAATTTAATGAGCCTCGGTTTGAGTGGGCTTAACAACATAATAACAGGTTGCAACTTTTCATCGCCCGAGGGCTCCCTCTTTCATTCTCTTCCTGCGTATGTTTTGAAGAATAGCAAAAAAGCACGATGTGTTAAATAACTAACAAGAACAATGAATCTCTTTGGTTTTCGCAAACAAAGCAACATGGACACTGCAGCACCAAATTCCAATAACCTCTTACCTTCCGTGTTATCTAAACTCAGCGGTTTGTTAATCATTCACCTCAACAGCATTTGGACGGAAATAAATAACGATGTGGGCAAGATGTTTTATGTTTTTAATAACAATTTACATTTCTATGAAATTCCGATCGACGGGAAACTTCAAATCACCGTGAATCCGGAAAACGCAGGCGAAATCAAAATTTCTACCGGCAAGAACATTTTTCGAATGAAGCACGACAAGCTACTTTCTAACATGTCGTACGATGTGTCTGCAGGAGATTATCTTTACGTGGAACTCCTAGGAGATTACGACAAACTTATTCCTCTCTTCGTAGAATTACGAATCGTCTATCCTATTATAAATAACCGTTAACCAAAATGCCTAACGACATTTTCGGCAACACTAAGCGTGTAGACCATGCAGAAGAGATTCTCATGCTGGACGTTCGAGTTAAGAAGTTGAGGACCGATTTGATCGCTTTGCAGGAGACCTTAAACAAAAGTTTAGAGTCTGAGATCGCTACGCTCCAAACGCAATGTCTCGATCCCATTCTGAAAATCGATTCCGAACTGAAAACACTGATAAAAAATTATGTTGACGTACCTTCTTACGACAACATTCAAAATATACAGTTGAGCATGGATTCGCTTCAAAATGATTTGGCCAAATTACAGCAATTTCAATCGAAAAATGAAGATTTGGAAAAATTGAAACTCGAAATCGAAGAGCGAACTTCCGCAATAGAAAAGAATTTCTCTGAACTTCAAACCGTCGTGAACGATATTGATATAGAACGCTTGCAGGTCGTTGTTTCTAAATTACAAGAAGAATTCACTGGCACGTTGGGAGAAATCAAATCCAAGTTGCAGACTTTGGAAGATACAATGACGAACCTACCATCGTCGGACGAACTGCAGGTCATCGGTAAAAGCGTCGCGAACATAAAAATTCAACTGGAGGCTTATCAAGATTTCGAACACATTCAAACCACCATCGCTACGCTTCAGGCGTCCTTGGAATTGATCAACGAAGAAATTAAAAATATTCACGCTGAAGCAAGTGTGTTGACGAGCATTCAAGACACGTTGAGCACTGTTCAGCAGAAGATCGAATATTTAGAAAATTTGAACGTCGAAACGAATCTCGCTCATTTTCATCACGTACTGGACAACATACAGGGTGACTTGGAATCGTTACGAACGAGCGTGCCTTCAAGTGAAGATTTGGAAAAATTGAAAACGGCGGTGACGGCACTATCCGATTCGAGTGACATCAAAAGTTCATTGAGCGATCTCGAGAGTAAAGTGGCCAATCTCCCCACCTCCAAAGAATTACACGCTTTGAAAAGGAACATATCACGTATGCTGAAACGACTGGAAACGGAAACAGCGAACGTGGAACAGATTCGAGACGAACTTGCTTCGCTGGTGTCGACGCTGCCCACTTCGCAGAGCGTCGCCGACCTTCACACGCAGTTTACAGAGATGCGAATCATCGTGAACGATCTTACCGAGAAGAGCTCGAAATTGAATCAAATCGAGAACCTTCAGAACATTGTGGTCAACATCAGAGATCAAGTTGGAGTGCTGGAATCAACGCAGGAATCGACGCTGGCCTCTTTCGGTGCCAAGTTGCAAGAACTCAACGAAAGCTACAAGCAGTTGAACGTGGAAGTGAAAATCAAACCGTCATTTTCTACCGTAACGGATACCATAGTCGAGCATTTGGTGCCCGTACAAAACACACTGGGTCAGCTTCACAGCAACCTCGTTAGCATCGATACTAAATTCGCTAAACTGCATTCTCTGCAAGCCATCGAAATCAACAGCGTTCCCAATCAACAGAGAATCTCCACCTTCGTCGAAGGTAACAAACTGTACATGCTACATCCTTATCATCCGTACTACAAGTTTCTCCTCGATGGCACGATTAAGATAAACGAATTTTCGTACTGGTCTCACGGCAGAAAAGCTAGCGTTCCCACCATGACTTTGATATCGAATCGTGGTGTCCAGAAAGCAGGAAACATTCCTCTGGCGCGTTGGAACGAAACGCGCAACATATATGAAATACACGAAGACGAAGATCTTACTGTTTTCGACGTGAGTGCCGGCGATAAGCTGATCATTCAAAACACGAGCGAAGTGCCACCCTCTTTGAATCCCATCACGCTTGTGCTTCTTTTGAAACGTAATCTCTAAAAATAATAAAAAAATGTCTAGGCAAGCCATCGTCCAAGAATTACATAAACCTGCACGCCGCAACTACGAACGTTTGGCTGTGGTAACCAAGGGAATCGACGACCTCTGGGAAAGCGACCTCGTCGAAATGAGTAGCGGCAAGTTAAAAAACGTGCATAAATTGAACAATGGCAACAAGTACCTCCTCACCGTCATAGACACATTTTCGAAATTCGCATGGGCTCTACCTTTGAAGGCGAAAACAGGAACGTGCGTCACGGAAGCATTCAAGACAATTTTTCGCAAAAGCGGCGGCAGACGACCTCGGTTTCTGCACACGGACAAAGGGAAGGAATTTTACAATGCCGTATTCCAAAAGTTTATTCGGAAACACAACGTTCATCATTACTCGACCTTCAGTGACGTCAAGGCCAGCATTGTGGAAAGATTCAATCGCACTCTGAAATCGCGCATGTGGTCACGTTTCACGCTTCAGGGAAGCTACAAGTGGGTCATCATTCTTCCGGAACTTGTTAACGACTATAATCACACACGGCACGCAACGATAGGCATGAAGCCAGCTGACGTTACCAGGTCTGACGAGCAACATTTAATTTCTAGCGTTTACTGTCCAAAGTACACGCCCACGACAAAAAAAGCTAAATACAAAATTGGAGAACAGGTGAGGGTCAGTAAATTGAAGCGAACGTTCGACAGGGGTTTTACACGAAACTGGAGTACTGAACTTTTTACCGTGGTTCGAGTTCTACCTGGGAACCGTCACACGTATATAATAAAAGACAGTGGCGGTGAAATTTTATTGGGGCGCTTCTACGAGGAGGAACTCTCTAAAACTAAATACCCTGACACGTACCTTATCGAAAAAGTTTTGCGCAAGAGAGGCAACAAACTTTTGGTGAAATGGCTGGGACTTCCGGAAACAAGTTGGATCGATTCAAACGAAGTGATTCTATGAGTACGTGGAATGTTGTGAAACGTTTACCTAATTCGGAAAGTGGAAGGAAGAAAAAAAACGGCGAGTTGCTCCCCGACAGCATCCGCTGTCTGATCGTAGGACCTTCGGGGTGTGGAAAAACGACACTGCTCGTGGACAATTTTCTCCTTGCACCGAATTGGTTAGATTGGAAGAACAGGCACCTGTACGTGTTCTCGAAAAGTTTAGAGCAATCCAAATACCAGCAACTGATGAAACTGTACGATGGTCTGGACATTGCAACGTTCGCCTCGGAAATAAAACCACTCGACGATTGTCGTGAAAATTCAGTCGTTGTGTTCGACGACGCCATCCTGGAAAATCAAAATGAAATTCGCAACTTTTTCACGCAAGGCCGTCACAAAGGAATGGACTGCTTCTACCTAGCTCAAACGTTTTCCAAAATTCCAAAACAGTTAGTACGCGACAACGCTAATTTCATATGTTTGTTTCGTCAAGATCACACCAACCTCAAGCATGCGTACGATGACTACGTAGGCGGAGACATGAACTACAATCAATTTTCGGAAGGCTGCTCTACTTGCTGGAACGGTGACGATTTCGGATTTGTGACGATCGACATGACGAGAAAACCCAACGATGGAAAATACAGAAACAAAATCAACGACTTTCTAAACGTTGCAACGTTGTGAGAAACGACGTATATAAATAACGTCATGACGAAACGAAAAATTGAAGACGAAAATCTCAAGCTTCGCGATTACCTCGCGAAACGCTTCAAAGGTTGGAAATCCGAGAATCGCGGATTCTACGAAGAGAAGAAACGTCAGGATCAACCTGTGATCGATGCCATCAGCGGTCTAGGTAAAGAAATTAAAAGTGTCACGGAACAAAATAAAAATTTGATTAATGAACTCGTACCACTCGCAGCTAAAAGTTACGCCGTACCCACGCCCATTTCAAGCATTCCTTCGACGCCGTTCGAACTGAAGGATGCACCGGCACGACGTCGAGCCATAGGCAGCACGTCGTCGTCTTCGGATAAAATCGAGTTGGGACCTTTGGCACGAGACTACCTGAGTACAGGGAAATTCGACAAGGATGAAGTGTTCGGATTGTATCCCAGCATGGAAACCAGCGAAGGCGGCGGTGTGGTGTGGAAGATTGGGAAATCGAAGGTGACCTTCGAAGGCAACGACATTAAAGTCAATTTAGGCGACAAGGATAGTTGGAACAGGTATCCGGGTACGGTGGGACTGTGGGAACTCGTTGCCAAAAAGCAGCCGAAAGATTACACTGACGAAGATTACCAGAGTTACAAGGAAATTCTGATCATGACGGATGCCTTGTACCAGAACAACGACGCCTCGCAGAATAGGGTGAAATCAAGCAGCGGCGAGAAGTACAGGAATCTCATCAAACCGATTTGGAACCAGGTCAAAACAGGCAGCGGGGTCAAACGCTACAACACGTTACCCAAAGAATTCGTTTGGGTGGACGACGTGAGGAAGCTCGTGGACCGATTGTTGGTGATAGCCGGCGAAGAAAATGCAGGCAACCGTAATTTCTACAACGAGAAGATTGGCATCGTGGACATGATCAGCACGAAACTTTCCAACTTCATCGTGAACGACGACAAGGGCATAGGTTACCTCATCAAAATCATCAACACGCTGCCTCCGAAATTTTGGAACGTGGCCGAAGGAAAGGGACTCGTAAACGACATCATCAACAAGTTACCTTTCGAGATGCATCTACCTGGCTACCAGTACTGCGGACCGGGTACCAAACTCGAGAAAAGATTGGAGAGAGGAGACAAGGGTGTGAATCCGTTGGACGCAGCATGCAAAGATCACGACATCGCCTACAACACCACGCAGACGGATCTGAATGCACGTCACGAAGCAGACAGAAAGTTAGAGCACGCAGCTTTCGAAAGATTCGTCAGCAGAGACGCATCGTTGGGTGAACGGGTCGCCGCACTGGGTACCACCATCGCCATGAACACGAAACAAAAATTGGGGTGGGGTATATAAATAACATACAGTAAAAAAATAAACATGTCTCGTATAACTGATTTGCCGCACGAACTACTATCTAAAATATTCAAAAAGGTAGTTAACGGGGATGTTAATAAACTTCTAATCATGGCAAGAACAACGCCGGAATTTCGCATCCCTTGTGAAATGGTTCTCAAGGACCATCTTCGGGAGATCAGCGGCCTGAGGTGCAGTGATCTCAACATTCTGCTTTCGGCTGCAGGGGAGAAATTAAACGAGAGGTCGGAGGAACTGCACGAGGCGATGCAGGGAAGAAGACGGTATACTGATGATTGGTACAAGTCTATGCAGGAGAAGGAAGATATCATTACGCACATCATCGCGTTTTCCGAAGCACGGACTTTCTTCCTCTGTTAAAAAAATAATAATATATACGCATCAAAAAAACTTGATATATAAATAACGCACATCGTGAAAAATATAATCTTCGGTATATATAAATAACACACATGGTGAAAAAAAACAATTAAATTTCCCTAACACACACACTGAAAATTTCTCTTCTTCAATATGACAACTGAAAAAATAAGTGATCTCCAAGCATTAAAACAAATGCTAAATTTGTCAGTCGAGTATGTAAAAATTCGGGAATTGGAAGTCGACAAACCTTACACGATAACTTCCGGTTCAATCGTTTCTACCCAGTATGGTCCCAAGGTACGCCTGTTGCTCAACGCACAATACAGTCTATTTTTACCAGATCGATACGCTAACATGTTATCCGACGAGAAGCTATCTATTTTAATCGAGAACAAAACTCGAATCGTGTACAAGGGGACAAAGGAACTTCTTGGCAAGAAAACAAAGCACGTAATAGAATTTGTGTAGCGACTGCGAGGCCTTGAAAATATATAAATAACATACCGTAAAAAACTACACAAGAAAAAATCTCAGAATATATATAAATAACATACTGCGAAAATAACGCATAGAGCATCAACATGAAGCCCAAGGGTGTTGTGTACCAGATACCATACTCCAATCTTAAAAATCTAGGTGCCCTCGATGGGTTACTCACCAAGAAACAACGCGAGAAGAAACGTTCTTGCTTGTCGAAAGGACATGGAATGAAGTTGCTGCTCAGCACACCTCAATTGAGACGGTTGCAACGTTCGCGGAAACAGCAAAAGATCGGAGGTTTCATATTCAGCATCCCGGCCATCCTGGCAGCATTGGGGGCCGTTGGAAGTTTGGCCGGCGGAAGTGCCGCCATCGCGAAAACCGTCATCGACTCAAAGAAGAACAAGGCGGAATTGGAAGAACAGAAACGTCACAACCTGGCCATGGAGAAGAAGGGGAAGGGCGTGATGAGAAAGTTTAAAAAAAAGAAACAGAAGCACTCACCAACCGAGATATTGAATCTCTGATCGAACCGTTACAAATCAAACACTTCAGAGGAGTTTTCATGTCCGACTCGTTACCTTCAAGCGTTAAAAGAAGAGAATGCGGAGTAGTCAACTTGGACGGTCAAGAAAATCCAGGCACGCATTGGATATGTTACCACAAAAATGATGATAAAGCATTCGTTTTCGATTCTTTCGGAGGTGTTCCACCTACAAATTTAGTTCATTATCTGAAAACAAACAAAACCTCCATATACTACAACGACGAACGCATTCAAAATTTCGGAGACGTGAACTGCGGTCATCTCTGCCTCTCCGTGCTCGCGTTTCTCTCTAAAATAAATAACCCTACGATCGAGGATTTCCAGAAAGCATTGTGGAACCTCAAACAGCATCACTAGGATGGGCGTGTTCCATCTCACGAGTGAATCTTCAATCTTGAAACTCACGCTGCACGACGACATTGTCTATCCTAAATCCGTGGCTCTGCGTGCATTCTACAGCATGTACCTCATACCTAATGTTACGCAGCACAACAACAAAATTAGCGTAGGAAGCGAACACATCGTCGTCACACCAGGCCAATACAATCTTTCTACTTTGCAAGCTCAGTTACCCAAAGGCACGTATCTTTCTCAAAATTCGGTCACGCACAGAGTGGAAATCCTATCCGCGACGGAGACTGTGGACCTGGGCACCATAGGAGAACTTTTAGGTTTCGAGAACAACACAAAACTCGAAGCTGGCATTAAGCACACGGCAGTCAATATTCCTAAATTCTTGGCCATAGAGACTTTGAACGTACACTGTAACGTGGCAGAAGGTATGATCACGAAATCCTCGGACGGATTGTTAGGAAGTCACAAGCAGACGGGAATCATCGCCACGTTCAAACCCAGTTCCGAGTTCATGGAACCGATCATCTACACGCCCTCTTCGCCGATCTATTTTCCAGTATGTCGCAACCGCATAGACGACATAGAGTTGGTGGTGACGAACGAGAAAGGAGACGTGGTGGATTTCGCAGGTGCAACAACTACTGCCATCGTGGAGATCAACGTATAATAAATAACCATACATAGTGAAAAAAAATGGAGCAAATCGAAAGTTACGAATTGCAATCTTTCCCTCCCAACCGTCGCACGTTTGCCAATCTGAACGAAGCAAACAGGGAGATCGAATACGACGTTGACGTAGGCGATGGGTTCATTCATCCTCACAGAGCGGACCTCTACCTTCAATTCGACGTGGTGAAGAAAGAAAGCGGAGACACGTTTCCCGCAGCAGCAAACTTGATACTCGTAGACAACTTCGTGCCTCACCTGTTCTCGCAGGTGGAGGTGAGGAAACACAACACCGTCATCGACAGAATAGATTATCCAGGCATCACGTCGACGGCAGTGGGAACGTTGAAATTATCCAAAACGGATGCAGCATACTATCAGGCGGGAGGATTCGAAGCGGGGACCAAAATATCGACAACAAGTCACACAGTGCTCTTTCCCATGCGTCTGCTTCCGGGATTCTTCTCCGATTACAAGGAGATCATGTGGAAGGGAGGACTGAGAGTAACGTTTCGAAGAGCGGCCAACGATAACAACGCAATAATGCGATACACCAACTTGAATGCCGACGGCACGCCGATAGCCAACACTTTACCCGAAGCAGCCAAGTGCATCATCCGGAGCATGGAATTGAGAATGCCGGTGGTGGAATACGAGACAAACTATGCCCTCAAGTACAAAGCGGAGATCTTGAAAAGTCCGCAGGTACCGATTCACTTTCACGGTTACCAGTGCGTGCAGAAGATGGCGACGGGAAGTCACATGGAATTCGACGTGACGACGCAGTTCAACAACATACAGTTCGACATGCCAGATTTCGTCGTAGTGCTTTTTCAGACCGGGAGGGACAAGAATCAGGAAAAAGATTCCAGCAAATTCGACGACTGCAAGATCAAGAACGTTTATCTCAAAAATGGGCGCAACGAAGTGTTCCCGCGCGAGAATTACAACCTCGACATGACCAAAAACGATTATCTCAAACTTTACGAAGCGTTTTCGGCTTACAAACGCGTGACCGAGGGAAGTGTGGACATGTACTACACGCCCAGCGAGTTCAAAACACGGAGACCCATGACCGTCATCAACACATCTAAGAGAAAGAAGGTTGTGGTCAACGATCGAACCAACATCAAGGTCGTCTGCGAGTTCCACGATGCCTTGCCCGAGGATACCCTATGCAGTGTCATCCTGATTGCAGAGAAGTCCTTCGCCTACGACGTGAAGAATGAGAGGGTCACAGAGCAGTTTTAACAAGTTTTTATCATCTATTTTCTTGCACAATAAGAAATTTTTAGTGCTAGCACAATCAGTTACAATGGCACAATACGAATTTCACTAGTTCAGATCAGTTACAAATGTCAATTTCATTAGTTATAAGTTACAATATCTTTTTTTGCACTATAGCACGAGAGACAATCAGAAAATTTGCACAAAAAAATTTGTTGTTGTTTTTACACGTGAAAATTAACAATAAAATTTCTTTTTTATCGTTTCAGATGCTGTCGAAACATCAAAAACACATACACACACACTAGAAAAAAAAAAGCATGCAACTTTATTTGTAACACGCACATATTCTCCATCTTCATCAAGAAAATATTATAATAAACATAATTATTTTTATCTATATCTCACAATAAAACTCTATATCCAAAAATATCACAACATCAAATAACACTAGAGTCGTTAGTACACGTTGCATGCATTACGGAGGTCCTCTGTAGGGTTTCATGGAAGTTTGGGGAAAAAAAAAAAAAACACGTGAAACCCTACAGAGGTGCGGTTATCTAGAGCCGTAGCCGTTAGAACCTTTTTGGGTTGGGCACCACGCACCCTGGCGAGGTTAGGGGCCAGGCATCCTAAAAACAACAATTATTATTTTGTTTGTTTGTTTGTGTTACAATACGGAAATAATAAGAGGCATACGCGCGCGTGTATGTGTGTGTGTGTGTGTGTGTGTGTGTGTGTGTGTGTGTGTGTGTATGGTACATCGTTCCCTCCCCGAGAGAAGAGGTTTACGAAGATCACGATATATATAAACATTTGGCCCCGTTGATTCCAGCACTCCAACTTCATCTCTAATGTTGACGACAATATTCTAAAGGTAAAAAGAGAATGAGAGATTGAGAGATTGAGAGATTGAGAGAATAAGAGGATAAGAGAAGAGGTTTACGTAGGTCACAATATATAAACATTTGGTCCCAAACTTGGAAAATTACGATAAAGTGCACTCATCTTTCAAAAAATAAGAAAATGAGAGAATGAGAGAATGAGAGGAGAGGTTTACGTAGGTCACGATATATAAACATTTGGTCCCAGACTTGGAAAATTACGATAAGATGCACTCATCTTTCAAAAAATAAGAAAATAAGAGAATAAAAAAATAAGAGAATAAAAAAAAATAAGAGGATGAGAGGAGAATAAAAAGAGAATGAGAGAACAATGAGAAAGATGAGAAAGATGAGAAGGATGAGAGAATGAGAGCTCATCTTTCACTCATCACTGCCTTTTTGCGCCCGTGAAACATCGTCAGCGCACTAAATGAGGCGCGGAACGGGGAGAGAAAGTGAGTTTTTCAACTTTTTGTGGTCGTTTGGTCAAGAAATCAAAGTTGCGGTCAGAAGTACATATTTACTCTACTTATATATATATATATATATATATATATATATATATATATATATATATATATATATATATATATATAAACAACGTGCAGAGGGCAGTGATATTTTACGGGAAGCAGTAGGCACGTATCCAGGGATTCCTTTCGAGGGGAGGCTGAACACCATTTTTTAAAGGGTATCACAATTGTATGTTTAAGGCCAGTGGTGGCAATTGGATTCCAAAATGTGGGGGGTGGGGAGGTGGACAAGGAGACAATGTGATAGTGTGGAGGCAAAAGAATGGGGAGCAACTATCTCCTAAATCGTCGCCACTGTTTAAGGCTGTCATTTTAATCAGAACGTGAAATCGGGACATTTTCTACCATTCAACTCCTCTGTTTCCATGCATTAATATTGTGTGCCGGAACCATCTCAATATGTGTGTTTGTCCATTTCTTCTCATCAGGCATCAAAACATCCATGTACCAGAAGTATTTTTACGAAGGTGTTACACATGCGCGGAATGCACAATCGACTCGACAACGCGAGATTCAAACTGTGTGCTGAGAACTGGACGCAGACAGTTCACGAATATTTCTCTCTCATTCGAGCCTGAACACCACTAATGTGTCTTGTCCTCCCATGTTTGCAGCTCTTATAAAAGCCGAAACCCACCAAATTGTTCATATTCAGGCCTAAGCACTCGCAAGTGTTCAAAATTGTCTGTTAAGTGTGTGTCGAACCCAGTAGCCTTAAACAAAAGTATTTTTTATGCCATGAAATTCTCGGACTGCATACACAAAATTTGGTCCTGACACAACCAAATCATCACTCAAAGCTTTGATTTTCAGTTGATCTGTGCAGCTTATTTCTTTTTTAATAAATCGCTCCAATGCCCAGCCCGATACTGCCGAAATATTCACTTTAGAGAGAGAGACCTTCGATCTCTTCGTCTTTCGACCCGAACTACTCGTAGCACTACTCGAAGTACCGCTGTCGTCAATGTCTTTAGCTTTGCGACCGAACTGGAACTAGTAGTAGACTTAGTTACTTTACGGTATTTAGTCCATTTCATTTTTGAATCACTAGAACTTATAAAGCAACCAATGGACACTGACTGATCACTAATCGACTGTATGAATTGTCATACTTACCTCTGAAGTCTCCAGCTATTCTGTTGTACAGATCAACCGGGAAATTGAAGCCGCGTATTAATATCCTCATTATATTCTAGAACGTTCCGCAGATACAACGATTCGTAAATATTGCCAGTAGTTCGACTCCTTCTCTGAACGTTCCCTCTCGCGCTTTCCAGAGATTAAAAAATTACAATGAATCCGAATCGTCCTACGTGTGGCGCTACTTTTGTTGTGCAGCTTGCAAATGCTGACAAGTCTCTACATAGAGTTCAAGTTCGCTACGACAACACCGAAAGCGTAAGAAAAGTTTACATGCAATATTATCAACAGCAGGGTTATAGAACATTTTCCGTCTAGCCTTGATAAGTATTTTTCTCCTAAAATTATCGTCACATTATTCAAGAAGACAACAACCTAATTTTATCTAGTGTAAACTGAAAAATTTCCTGGTGTGCGGGAGGGGGGCACGAGTTACGATCCCCACCTTGGATACGCCAAAAACCTAATTTAATCTAGCGTAAACTGAAAATTTTCTAAAGAGGGGTTTGAGCCCCCTGATTCCCACCTTGGATACGAGCTGTTACCAATAACAGGGTTATGCAATATTCTCCGTCTTGCCTCCATAATTATTTATCTTCTTAAATTAACGTCACATTATTTTATTTGACACCATGACACCACAAGAAACAAAAAATCTCATTTTATCATGTGTAAACCGAAAACTTTTGGGGGCTCGAGCCCCCTAAGCCCCCCTTGGATACGTGCCTGGGAAGCAGTCACGTTTATTACACCCTTACATTTATATACAATATTAAAAAGTTCTGCTTTTAGATCTCGCACAATGCCTTTTTCACAAAAATGGGCAATACCGCATTTTTTATATCAGTCAAGCTGTGATATTTTAGATTTCTTCCGTTAGTTTTCTGATAATAGTTTTCACAGCATTCCATAGCATTTAGGCATGATTTCAGTTGACAAGAACAAAATAATCTTATTTCAAAACATAGAGCGAAAAGAAATCCAACGCGCTTAAGTTAAAACTCCCTTACATTGGAAGCCTGGATAGAACAAAACAGGGGTTCTTTCTTAACACGATTTCTTGAAAACCATTTTACACATTTGAATCAACTTTGTGATAAATTGATTAGAAAGGATGAATCTTAACAGTAAAAGTTGTAACTCTTCCCCTGCTACTATATTTTAGAAGATATTCGTTGTCAAATATCTCAATTTTTGCATAAGGAACCAGCTTTTTCCGTGCCGTGTGTTTCGATGATGACGTCATGCATCCACGGACAACTGCGCATACGATCTGCGCCGCCGAACGAGCACCCCCTGGGGATTAGTGAGTAAGTGGTGATAGGATCAAGACGTGTCGTGACAGCTGTCCCGAGTATCTACCACCGTCTCATTGTTCGAATTGTATCCTTTTCTTTTCGTGTACGGGAAATTCTTCGTGGTCCAGTGACAGTGAAGTGAAGTGATATAGTGATTGAGTGTCGTGTAAATTATAAGGGGCAGAGAATGAGGCCCGTTCCATTATGGCCGGGAATCATATCCTGAAATCCTCCTCCAACGTGGACGCTGAGAAATGTTCCAACAAACGTTCTCGAGAAGAAGTGGACGATATACACCCTGACAAAATCTCACGTAGTGATACATCAAAGGTGCCCCCCCCCCCCCGATTCCACCTCACTATTGGTATGATACGGATATGCCGGCCGGGTCCTTACATTGTTCTGTTTGACGGTAAAGATACAAACGAGAAATTTCTCGCCGCTGGGAGCGTTGGTAATTACCTCCGTAAGAAGGACGTTCCGAGTACAACTAGTGGAACAATGCGGTCGTAATAGCATTCGGGTGACTTTCCCCACCGCTAAAGCTACTAAGTTTTTAACTCGTAGTGCACTGCATTATGATATGGGAGTCAAACCGAGAATTCCATTCTCTTTAGTTCAACGGGAAGGCCTCGTATTCGGCATAGCTCACGACGTTTCCGAACAGGACATTCTCGGTGGCTTCGAGAGTCCTATCCCAGCCTTCATGGCCAATCGAATGGAAAAAAACTATGGAAGGAAGATGGCTCTATTCCGTTAGTTTCAGCATTGTGACCCACGTCAAATTTTATTTATACTGACGGGTCGAAGTCTGCAGACGGAGTGGGATGTGCTTTTTACATACCATCTCATAATATCACTCGACAATTCCCCCTCCCACCAGATATGTCTTTCTTCTCGGCGGAATGTTATGCTATGTTTAAAGCGTTACAACTTGCCCTGCAATTACGACTCGTATGGGTGTGCGGGATCCCGAAAAGCCTGGACCGGGATCGGTAAAATAAATTCCCGTCCCGATTCCGACTTCGGGAGATGACTTCCCGACTTTTCGGGATTCCGAACAGTCGGGAAATACCGAATGGCCATTTTAAAAAGCCATTAATTTTCGACGATCTCTGCATTATAAATTTCTGGAACTTATCGGAAATTATTCGCTTTTATTCCAGAAATGCAAAAACAATCAATCAAAGTGAAAATGTCTAAAATTCGAGATTTTCAGAGCTTCGGGAAGTTTCGATCATTTCCCGTCCCGGAAATTTCCCGACTTTGTCGGTAAATGGCGAATATTTCCCATCCCGGATGCCGGGATTTAAACAATTTCCCGTCCCGATCCCGTCCCGACCAAAAAAAATCTATCCCGCACACACCTAACGACTCGATCACTCTTTAAATCTCACGGAAGCATTGAGTGTACTTCAACCGCTATCACGAACAGGCCGGGCAGCATATAAGTTAACGGTCTTTCCCTATCTTATCTTCCGAATCATGTTAGAACTTGAACAAAAGGGTCTGTGAGCGACCTTTACGTATATTCGAGCACACACTGACCTCAATAAATTTCAAGATCACTTTGATGTAATGGCTAAACAAGCGAGAACGAAAGAACAGGTTACCCCGATGCGCCTGCCGTACACTGACCTTCTCCCACGGGTCAAAATCAAATTAGAAAAACAATGGGACGATTGGTGCATCCAACAACTACAAAATACCACTACCTATAAGTGGCATGATCAATCAATCTCACATCTCGAATTATATTCAAATCACAATATTTATTGTCTTGTTAAAGCCACAGTTCATATGCAACACTTTCTTTTCCACGCGCTTCTCGTCCATCGGTGCGATCTGTGGGCAAAGTTGACTGGATACCCTAGCTCACTCTTCTTCCCCGTGGCCAGTTTCCAGGTAGAAACGGCCGCCCGTAGGAAAAAGGAAGATTTCTTCCTCTACCTCCCTTGCCCCCTCGCTCGACCCCCGCTGCAATGGTTGAAAGCCCAGGCTTTTAGGTTTCTCATAGATTTTTTGTAAATCCTCTAAAGAACTCAGGGTAAAATTTTCTGCAGTACTTATGCTCTCTGTATTTACACAACCCTTTACACGTTGTACAATATGTATGTATGTATAATATGGGATGTAGTTTTATTATTTATGAAATGGGAACGTGTTATGCTTTCTTTCTTTCTTTCTTCTTCTTTTTTTCAAATATGGAATATATAATGATTAAATTACAAATATGTACTCAGGCTCTCTCTCGCTCTCGTTTTAGTAGTGTTTTATTTAAATATACTACTCTTGGGCTCTAACAGTCACAAATACGGATGTATTTATTTGGCAAGAGAACGCGTGTTCATATTGTTGTTGGTTTGGTTTATTTTACTTCGCTTTTCTGCCACATTTGGTTATCGCGAGAATGAGAATGAGTGATGATATGATGAAATTGATGAAGGGACCTCATATGAACAATCCAGGCCAGGATTCGAACCCTTGACAACCGCCTTGTCCTATTCCTATGTGTTGTACAGTGGGATCCATGAGTATTACCGTGCAAATTGTCCATCACCGTGTTCGTGCGCTTTATTTGACCCAATAAGAGCTTCAAAAGTTAAAAGAAATTTCAAAACAAGCTGTTGACAACTTCTCCACCAGCATACATAAAATCCATCATTTAAAAACATATAGGATATAAGAGAAAAATTAATGAAAATAGTCGTGGACAATTTGCCGTGCAATACTAGTGGATCCCACTGTACTATGGTTGTACTCTGCAGTGAATAATGAAATAATTTGGAATGAAAAATGTATCTCAGAACTCAAAAAGCCAAATGAATATTATTGAAGAAACTACAAAAAAGTGTGTTTCGTTACCTGTTTTGTTTCTATGCGTAAAGTGTACTTACGTAAAACACCAAATCAACCAACCGTGGGGGATTGGTTATCACAGCGTGCTACGATACCGGGAGTTCCGGGTTCGAATCCCGACCTGGGCATGGGTGTTCTTTGTGTTTGTCCCTTCATTAATTTTATCTTATCATCTTCGTAATTAACCAAATGTGACAAAAAAATGACACTAAGTAACAAAAATGAAATCAAATAATTGTTTGATTGCTTGATTTGGTTTATTTTACTTAGTTTTTCCGCCACTTTTGGCTAATCGCGAAGATGATACGATAAAATTGATGAAGGAACACACAAAAACAATACCCATGGATCTCTCTGGCTTAGTAGTAAAATCATTGGTCAAATCAAATCGTTTTTTTCTATTTTCGAATGTGGGTGGTAGTTACGTGTGCTTTTTTTTTAGTAGGCCTACTCATTCATCATTTTGCAATCTTTTCCTGTTATTGACATTCTATTTTTAGGAATACTAGACCCTAAAGGGGGAGGGGTGTGATCCCCCTTCCTTGAGCATGCCACTGACTGCTACCCCAAGTGTCGACGTCACCGCACATCACTGCTGTCAGTGAATTTCTTCAATGCCCACTTCGGCAACAACATAGCAACCATTTCCGATGTCCCTTTCGACTCTACTTTACGAACCACGGACTGGGCCTCCCCAATAGCGCAGTGGTTGTCTTGAAATCAAGGGGTCCCGGGTTCGATACCCGGTGGAGGCACATATGTGGTTTGGATCCCACTTTAAACAGTAGGTCCAGTCCCGATTAGCCTTACTGTGCATAAAGTGGACTTAAAACACTAATTCAAACGAACCACGGACTGGCGTCGTGTGGATCTTGTACAGCTTTGAACGGAAACACAAAATCGTAACGTAAACAAACTTTCACATAACAAAACACTCACGTGTTTAGACTTTAGAGACATCAGAAAAAGAAGAGTGTTACTAAAGTGTAGGTGTTCTTTGAGAAAAATGAGCTGTTACCAACTAAGACCTCTGGCAGGAAATCGCTAATAGGCGGTGTGTGCTAAACAAAGAAGACAACGACGACCCATTGAAATAAACTGTGGCTTGTGGAAGGAATGGAATCTGTGTCTGTGAACGCAGGTTACCACTGCGCAGGTGTTGAAGAAAATGGAATGTAAAGAAAAGACATTTTCCTTAGTGAACGAGTGATATATGATCAGGAATAATGTTCTGAGTTAAAATAATTGGAAAAACAATATATGTGAAGTTTATTCATAGACACCCTTGGTTGTGAAGTGAAATCATGTTAAAAATGTTGTGTCCCAATAGAAATGATAACAGATTGTCTCTGTCAGTGTTCCTTATATTTTGCATTGTAACAGCAACAGGACTCAACTTAAACCAAAGCGACTTGTGCTTTCATCATAATTCTTCATGCAAACATCAGGTAGGTGACTTAAAAGTTACCTTTACTATATACCTAATGAGGATAATCGAGCACCTTTCTTTTTTGAAAGATCCCTACACCAAACCAGAAGTACAAGGTGTTAATTGTTGTTGTGTGACATGTAGAGTTCATTTTCTCGTCTATATATTCAAAAACCATACGTCGAAATGTATATCACAATACCAAAGTGTGGCGGCTCATGATCCATGTATTATATGATTATCTGTTTCATATTCTTGCCTTATTCTACCGTAGGCAAATTTGTTACAGACCTAAAGGTGCTCATTATGTTTATAATAGTTGCCTCTTGCGGGCATTGCTAACTAAATTCATGCACACACGTAGCTAGAAATTTCGAATTCTGCACACTTCACTTCAACACTTACTTCAGGGTGTAAGTGATTATGTACTGCATGTTTTCTGGACAAGGATTTTCCCATACGGAAATATGATTCTTTGTTTACAAGCATAAATTTATTTAGGCATGAGGGTACTATTATCGTATGGGTGAAACACCTACGAATCATATATTTCGGACTTCTTTACATTGCTAACGCGTTGCGGAACATTTCTTAAGGCGAAATAATGCATTTCTAACTAAGATAATGTTTATTTTCTCTATTTACGAGTACTTACTGTTACTTGTTGTTTCGAATCTGTAACACATTATGGCCGTGATAGCATACTGGTTTAGGGGGCGTTCTGAGAGTGTTTTGTCGTTTATGCAGTGGTGCAACCTCATTCACCGGAAAATATCTACTTTCGTTCCCCTATTTGAAATTATGCTAATATGTCGCATTTACGTGTAGAACTTGTAAAATAACCTTGCGATTTACCACGTTCATTGTCCATACACAGCAATTCGGAACCATCTTTCTTTCGCAATTCGGAACCATCTTTCTTTCGCAATTCGGAACCATCTTTCTTTCGCAATTCGTTAATGCTCTTCCTTCACGCACAACACTCTTGCAACCTTGAATATTGACGTCAGACGAGGAATGCCTATGCGGTTAGGTTAGGCCTGTTAGGTTAGGTTCCATTAGCATAAATACAAAGAAAAAATAATATTTTCGCTAAGAGACGCGTTACCTTTGTATTGCCTAACATGAAAAAGGTCTCTCCTGTGACGTCAGAACACAATGTTGCTAGAGTGTTGTGCGATAAGTGACACCCATTCGGGTCGGAACCATCTTTCTTTCGAAATTGGTTAATGCTCTTCCTTTATGCACAACCATCTTGCAACCTTGAATATTGACGTCAGACGAGGAATGCCTATGTGGTTAGGTTAGACCTGTTAGGTTAGGTTCCATTAGCATAGATACAAAGAAACATGAAAAAGATCTTTCCTGTGACGTCAGAACCCAATGTTGCTACAGTGTTGTACGATAAGTGACACCCTTTCGGGTCGGAACCATCTTTCTTTCGTAATTCTCTTCCTTGCAACCTTGAATATTGACGTCAGACGAGGAATGCCTACGTGGTTAGGTTAGGCCTGTTAGGTTAGGTTCCATTAGCATAAATACAAAGAAAAGTTATAAAAACAGCTCTCTCTGTGACGTCGGAACACAATGTTGCTACAGTGTTGTGCGATAAGTGACACCCATTCGGGAAAAATGGCTTGTTCCGAACTCGACAGGTGGTTCTAGTGAAAACACGGCGAGGCTGAAACACTGGCTACGGGGTTGCATCGTCTTAACACACGGACCACACTCCAATTTCTATAAAATTTCGCCTACTTACTAATTTCGGTGTCCTGATGACGTATTTGTAGTTCATATTTGGCGGTCACTTGTTAAAATTGTACATTTACGTGTAGAACTTGTGGTAACGATTGTATAAGTCGGAGACGGATTTCTTCAAATTTACAGGAGAAAAGACTAGAAAGTACTTACAGAATTGCGTTCTTGAGGACTTTCTAAAGCCGGGGAAATTGTTTTTTTCAAATCGTGGAACTTATTTGGCCTGTAAGTAAGGTATTTTTCGTCATTCATGCATCTCCGTTGTACGATAGCTCGTGCCGCCATTACCGTCGACTACATAAATCAAATGTTCCGTGCGTTCGATTATGTAACCCCCTGTCAGTGTAGCAACTACGCGGTAGTTTTACAAGATGCCGTGTGAGCGGTTTTTTTTCCAATTTAAGGTAACACTCTAGTTTACGTCAGTTTCCTAAGGAATACGTGTCATATATCGTTGGAAAGCTTATTTTATAAGAAATTCAACAACGTAAATCCCAAGGCGAGGAAAAATTTCCTGAAGGAGTAAATCGAGAAAAACCGATGTTGTCCGGATATGCGTAATTGAACGTACTGAGGATTTTTTTAGATGATGAAGCACATATTTAGGGGTGAAATGAGTGCTAATGGAACTTAACCTAACAGGCCTAACCTAACCTTGTAGGCATACCTCGATCCGTGAATGGATAGTTGGGCTATCGTGAACAGAAAGTGTAAAAAGAAAAAGGTACTTACCCAAAGAGATGCCGGGTGCCGCACCGCGAACGCAAAGAAGCAATCACCATGCAGATAAGGACGTAAAGTAGAGTCTAGCCTCAATCTTCGCTTAAAAACCTTTTGTGAATAGTTTGTGTGCGGCATTTATCGGTTCATAAGTTTGGAAACACTGCACATCAGCTGACGATACTGCATATCAGCTGACGATAGACAACGTGAGTCAAGATTTGCCCACCGAATTAGCAACGACCAATAAATGATTATAATGTTAAAAATAACACTTTTTTCATGGGAAAAAAAGTGATCCCCAGCTTGAAAAATGTCGGGTATGCATATGAGGTAAGTAGAAATGATTTTTATTTGAAAATAAACGAGTTTAATGTGTTTCCGGCTTATACAACTGGTACCGAACTTGTAAAATAACCATGTGATTTACCATGGTGATTGTCCATACACAGCAATTCAGAATCATCTTTATGTCGCAATTTGTTAATGGTCTTCCTTTACACACAACAATCTTGCTGACGTCAGACGAGGAATGCCTACGAGGTTAGTTTAGGCCTTTTAGGTTAGGTTCCATTAGCATAAATTCAAAGAAAAATTAATATTTTAGCTAAGAGAACTATACCTTGTCTGGCCTGTTAATTTCTTCATATTGGTAAAATGGCATCTTCCGTGGAGCTATTGTTCTTATGGTAGGGTTACGTTATGTTAAGGAAACATAGTTTATTTAATTTTTTTCTCGATTTCCATACTTGACCGCCAATTATTACATGCAGATTCGTGATTAGGAGTTCACAATTAGTGAGTAGGCGAAATTTCATAGAAATTGGAGAGTGGTTCGGTATTGTAAACTCGATCCTTTATTTACTTCGTCTTGTATATGGATTCCTACTGCCATCTGCTTAACATGCATGGGGTGTGAAGAGGTATTGTGTTGCCAAATTCTTTTGTTATTTGATTATGCTTCCAACGTCTGGTCTCAAACATGAAATCCTGTTTTGAGCCTTGCATGAAAATCCATCAACACACTGTGCAAAGTATGTATACTCATGTAAACTACCTTTCAAATCATAATTTCTCTGGTAAATAGTTAGTGAAGGTTTTAACAATGCTAATTAGTTCCTTGAACTAACTAAACCAAATGTTTTCCTGAAATAAAAAAAAATGACATACATATGGCTGTATTTCATGTAACACATGAATAATTACGATTTTTTTACTGTATTATATAATTTGGAAAAATTTGTAATCCAGTTTTTCTGCCCACCCTGTATAAGGTCTGACTACTTCAGCATAGCAGCTGAACATTCCGTGAATGGTTTTTGGGGCTATCCATTCCAGAATCGGTGCGAAATTTAAACCAAAAAATTAATTTCGTTTGAAATTTTTGACTCAAATTTCCCACCGATTCCGGGCTCTGCCCCCAACCGCTAACGTGGCCCCGCAGAGAACAGAGAACTTACCTGAATTTCACACAAAATACCTTCCCGATGTTAGACAATACTATATTCGTGCAGTAGAAAATGTCGTCGCTGGACATTTTTTGTTCTGTAATTCCAAGTAAAAACTTCCAGCGACAAAGTTGTGAAGAAAATAATGAAATTATTTTTTATAACCACTCAAAGGTTCTCAAAAATATTACTTCCATGCACTTGGAGTTTCTTTTTAACCCGAACTGCGCACAAAGTAAGGAGGCGTTGTCTGGCCATCTTGAGCTGACTCACCGCAGCATTCCGGCTAATCACCACCAAGTTTTCGAGTTGTTATTCTATTTCCATTCAGTAAAAATATTAACTGCATGCAGTTTGTTAAAATAGAATTGCAATTACTTTAATTTAATAATTGACAATTATTTCCAATGCTGCTGTTGTGAGCAACATTAGTGCTGTCACAAATACATGTTGTTTTTGTTTACATTACTGTCGACATCTCTCTCCCTTTCCCTCTCTCTTTCCCTCTCTCTTTCTCCTTCCCAGAGAGAAAGAAAGGATACTGAAATGAAGATCACCTTTCAGTTTCCAACGTACACATAAATTCATAGACAATAATGAATTTATATATATATATGTAACACATTACCATATCTCAATGTTATTCTATGAAATAATTACAGAGAAAGACGAATGAATATTAAATGTGCTTGTGTATTAAATTAAATCTAATGGGAAAATGACATGGTAATGAACTGTAATGTTCACAGTATAATATTAATATTAATAATTACTTATAATTATCATTATAAACTGCTCGCCATTAAAAATGCAACACCCAGAAGGAGTAATCGGAATCGGACGAAATGTGCACAGTGTGTAGAGGAGAGGTGCAGAAGGAAATGATTAGGTGTTCAAGGCTGTCATGCATCATGTGCGCCTGCCACGCCATCTGGTAAGTGGTACCTGTAGCAGGTCAGATAGGTGCAGAAGAGCAGTGAAAGTTCATGGTCGTGAGTGTAGTGTGTTAAAATCGGTCAGCAATGCCACGTCGTCGAATACGGCAGCGATTACAGCAGGTTTCCCAGTTCGATCGCAGCCAAATTGTTGCATACCGTGAATGCGGATTATCCTACCGTGAGATCGGTGCCCGTGTAGGACGGAATGCATCCACAGTGATCCGTCTATGGAACCAGTGGGTCCAGGAAGGCACTGTAGAGCGACGTAGAGGTTCACAACGTCCGCGTCGGACGACGGAACGAGAGGACAGACGTCTGATACGCATGGTCCTTACAGACAGAAAGGCCACGTCAACGAGGATTGCGCATGAAGTACGGGATGTTTTACAACGTCCAGTGTCCCCACGAACCGTGCTTCGTCGTTTGGCGAACCGGGGAATTTTTTCCCAGCGCCCACTGTTGCGGATTCCTCTGATGGTAGAGCATAGGCGTTTGCGTCTGAGATGGTGCCAAGACCATCGTGCATGGATGGCGGAGTGGAATGCTGTAGTGTTCTCTGATGAATCCCGCTTCTGTATACAACATCATGATGGATGTACACGCGTGTGGCGGCACCGTGGCACTAGGCTTCATGATGCCTGCATCATGCATCATCACACAGGGCCTTCATTGGATATCATGGTATGGGGTGCCATCGCCATAGGTGTTCGTTCGCGTCTCGTACGCATTCAAGGGACATTGAACAGCCAACGGTACATCACACAGGTTCTCACCCCTGTTGCTGTCCCATTAATCAATGCACTGCATAATGCCACTTTTCAACAGGATAACATGCGCCCCCATGTTGCAAGGAATGTCCTCGCATTTATGGAAGCTAACCACGTGCCCCTGCTTCCTTGGCCAGCACGTTCGCCGGATATGTCGCCAATTGAACATGTCTGGTCCATGGTGGGTCGCCGGCTGGCCCAACTCAGGTTTCCGGCACGTAATGTTGAAGACCTCTGGCACCGTGTGGAAGCCGCTTGGGACGCCATACCGCAAGCAGACATCGATAGACTCATTCTGTCCATGCCTCGCCGTGTTGCAGCAGTTATTGCTGCCCGTGGAGGCTGTACACGCTACTAGCTCCTTGGCGTTATGCAACCATGTTCTACGTGTCACACCACCGAGCTCTAACTGTAATCATTTTCTTATCTTATTATGAACTACATATTTGCCAAGTTTCGTGTTTCTATCTCATTTCCTTCTGGGTGTTGCAATTTTAATGGCGAGCAGTGTATATACAAAATATGTAACACCTTCATTGTAAAGGAAGCTCATCATTTCCCGGCGACATGAGCTAGCGCTGTATTGGCAACACTGTGCGGTTTCTCCATAAGCGCCGTTGTGTCTTCTGAACGTGAAAACAACTATAGTAGAGTAATCATTATTAACAGGGGTAGAAAATATACAGGGTGTCCGATTGTCATGATATCTGAAAATTTGCACCTGACACCTGGATTTTTCAAATTCAGTTAAAAAAATGTACATTTCAAGTTCCCTTATGGAAATTTCCATTATTTTTTTTTAGAGTAATGAGTTCATTATGTGTATTTTAATGTATTTGTGTTTTCTGTATCATGTGGTCAATCAGAATAATAAGCATGCAATTATGCATTTTTGCAGTGTTGCCAGTCGAACTTTAGAATTGGAGCAATGTAGCAGAGAAGGTCCTTCTGGCACAAGATTTGATTACTTTTAATCCAGTCATGAATTAATTAATAAATTTAATGTTTTGAAATTATGTAGCTTTAATTGCATTCATGGTTTTATTAGACCATTTTTAAAAAAATGGTGCCTGAATTATCATAGGCTTTTTCCACTTCTGTATGTGTTTCTGATGTGTAGAAACTTAATATGCATGCAATATTTTGGTAAATTTTGTAATAATGCATGTCTCCTACTACTTTTCAGCTTCGATGTATAAGTGCAACAGAAGAGGATTGTCTTATGACCTATTTTCCACGCAACACTGAAGGTTAGTACTTAAACTTTTTCTTCGTTCATGTGTAGGGCTGAGCCGATGTATTGGTATCGGAAAGTATCTGTTGGAATTTATTTGCCGATACTTTTCCGGCATTTTGGTCTTTCACACAGTCCTCAAAAATCCCTTGCGACAATTTTGCAGTCTAATTATCCTGAAAATTATGCAAAATTAGAGTTTTTTTTAATTTCGCACCAGCTTTGTGATAATATATCATGTAATTTAATATTCAGATGCAATTCTCAAAATATTTTAAAGCAAAAATCTTAGGCAATTGATACAAATAATTGTGATTAGAGTGAAATAATTACACACCAAGATTAAAATATATTTTGAACAACTTAATTATTACACAGGGTGGCTACTTACCGGGAATTCCTTGAATTACGGGATTTGTGACTTTTATTAATCCAAATCCCACTGAATTTATACATATCTATAATTGTTCCAATTCCATTTTTTTTTTTTTTTACAGTTTAGCTTTTGTTTTTATCGAGGAAGGAAAAGAAAGCTGCATGGAAAACAAAACAGAATTCTGTCAATCTGTTTGTTAGTGTCCTTTGCAGAGCAATCTATCTGACAGGTAGAAGTGTAGTACGTGCACCTTCCGAAAGAACTGTCAACATATGGCAGCAACTGTTAGATGATGGGGGAATGTACGAATAGCTGGGGAGGCATTTTTTTTTTCTATTCCCAAGTATTTTATTTTTCGTTTCATTCTGCTTCTGTATTGGAGAAAAGTAAGCAGTAGTTAAGATATAATGCAAGTACTGTTTGCATTCTTATAGTAATTCCTAAGATCTTTGATGTTTTAGCCTAATGTCTTTCCTTTCCAATTCATTTCGCCCAAAATTAAGGCCCCAAACTTTCTCAATAACTCCATTGCAAATAGTTGCCGTGCACCCAAAGCTTTGCATGGCGAAGGTTTTATGTTTTCAAACACTATATCACCAAAATGAGCATATTTAATCTTACATCAACATTTAAATTGTGTTGCTTAAGCCTTTAGATATTGTAGATGAGTCAAAAAGAAAGAAGACAAAGACACTGCTAGTAGAAAATAGTATTTATCTTGGTACACATGTAAATGAGTATGGATAAATATCCATTATATTTTTATCAAAAATAAATTATAATTGTTATATACTCCTACAGGTACATTTTAAACCTATAATTTAAAATTTGCCGCCGAATTGCAATTCGCACCATGAAGTTTGAACATTGTCAGAGACTTACCAATAAAATATAGAATAGCTGCTGTGAAATTGCAAATAGCTATTGAAATTGAAAATAATAATAATTTGTTGGTATCATGGTTAGTGGAAATGGTGGCAGGTTTATTCTTAGGAATAAGTAAAATAATTTCCAAAACTAAATAAGGAGAGAAGTAAGGCATTTCAATAATTCAAACTGGAAAAAAATGCATTGTTTACCCTAGTAATTTTTCCTTGTTTTTAAGGCTATTGCCAGGCAAGGAGAGGGGTGGGTGTTAGGCAGAAACAATAAATAGCAATAAATTAAAATTGACCTGTGCTTTGTAAATTAAATTTCGCTGGGTGCTCTGGCAGAGTGTCTATCACCCAGGTTCGTATTCTTCATAAAACCTGCATTATTATTATATTCATATTTCTTGTTATACTTTATTTTATTATTTCCTTATACTCTACAATTTGTTAACCTTTTTGTGTGCTCAATTATTCAGTGCCACTCATATTTGCCGATTTCTGCTCTTTGATTGTGATCAACAATTGATTTTCTGTGTGTTTGTAGCCCACCGCAGTCTGGGGGGGGGGGGTAAAATTTTCTTTTAATTTAGGCTGAGTGTGAACATCCAAAGGTTTACTTCACGCGACGCCACTGCCTAAGTGAACAAAATATGACTAACAGGGAGAGGACATGGCTTGGGAATCTTGAGTTTCAGGTAGTGTAGGTAGGGTACCCTATAGGTAATATGCCAAGGCAGCAGCAGCTCAAAGGGCAGAGCCGCCGTGCCGTGGCACTACCCTCAGAAGAAACACATACCTCGCCAAAGTATTGTTAAATAAATTAATACATTTACAATTTACAGACAAGGAGATTCGAATCTTGCAATCGGTCAAGCTTGTGGTAGAGGAAAGACTTGGCTCAAGCTGACGACCTCCCCATAGAGGTCTGCACGGGCTCGGGCCTAGGCCCGGCCCGGCCCGGCCCGCGGTCCGGACTCGGGCCATAAATAACCAGAACTTCTCGGGCTCGGGTCGGGCCCGGGCCTCGTGGCTATTTTGTTAGCGAATATTGTCATCGAAAAATAATTTTTAATTATTGAAATTATGGTTTACTTCGAGAATGAGAATACATTTTTTTATAACAGCTAGTTAACGAAGTACAACAGTGCCCATTTTTTTTTCAAATGCTGAATTGGAAAGTAATTTTAATTATGTTTTCGGGCTCGGGCCGGGCTCATGTTTACTTATTATCGGACTCGGGTCGGGTTCGGGTTTCTTTTCCTCGGGCCGGGCCGGACTCGGGCCTTACAATTTAGGCCCGTGCAGACCTCTACCTCCCCAACCTACACGCTGCATCGCCAGCTGTTTCGTACTCTCGCGAGGCCTGATCCCTTCAAGAGCTGGCCTGACCAAGTTGACACATGAGCAGAGGGTCGAAGAAGTCTCAGCTGGAAACAAGGGAGGGGAGGTGGTTAGCCATGCTGGTCATCAGACACCAGCCGAGCCCATTTTCGCTTGGCGCAATGAGGGACATAGTTGCCACCTTTGGAGATAAGTCGCTAAATGTGACTGATTTGTAAGACCCATTGGGAAGCAATTCGTCAGAAAGGTACTATCTACTTTTCTACCTACTTTTGGAAAAACAAATGTAGTATTTAGCCAAAGTTAAATGAACATTTAGATATAAGATAGATGCGTCTAAAGGGCCATCCAGACATTTATATTTTTAGATAGCAAAAAATCCTATGGTGATGCGGGTTTCCTTTGACATTTCGACAATTTATTTTAAAATATATGTCTAGGATATTTTCGACGTCCTGTTGGAATACGTGTGCAAGGGGGAGGAGAAGGTGAGAGGATTTATTTTTTTCCTTTCTCTTGTAATTGTTGTGTTTTTAGGGAAGTGTCCTGTAGTGTATAAAAGATAGGTTAGTGAGTGAAGACGAATCGGATTAGTGTGTTATTACTTATTACACACACTGTTTTCCACGTTACCAAGCGAGGATAAATTAAAAGCTAAACATCTTGACCAGTGGCGCAACCAAAAGGAGGGGCTGGGGGAGGGGCATTGCAGAGGGTTTTTCTTCGATTTTTTGATCACGTTGGCACTACCCATCCTAGTAGCCACGGACCGCCACTGTGTCAAGGTACTAGCGTGAACTAGCCAGCCATTTCCGAGAAAATACAGTTTGAAGCTTTCGAAGTGCATCTTATGAGGCAAAGATATTGTAGGATTTTCAAGTGTCCCTGTGGCCCCATGGTAGCATATAAGTTTCACATGTGAAGGTTCTGGGTTCAATTCCTATTCGATTGACCCTACTTTTAGCAAGAATATTTGTTATATGGTCTTGGTTGATTATGCAGTGAAATACGATATGTTGTAAAGTTCTTGTTTTGTTTTGCAGCATGTGAGGCATTGGAGTTCTCTGGGAGCGGTTTGAGAGAGGATTTGGGAACTGTGGAACTTCTGCCGTATTTCTATAAAAATTTTAATCACCAGCAGACTGCTTTTAATGTGACGTTTAACAACATCAAATGGAAATGTAAGTGTAGTTCGCAGGCAATTTTTAAAAGTATATAATGTAAGTGTATAATATATAGGGTGTTCTCTCTGTCAGTTCCGGTTGTTAATCTGGTCCAAACATATGTACAGGGTCTCTGCTGGACTTGCAGTGAGTTTGCCATGGAACGTTGACTTGTTGTGTCACTAACTATAATAACTATTATAAAATTAGAAAAATAAACCTTTTTTATTCCAATTCTTTTTGTTATTATGTCAATGGGGAAACTTCGCTACTCGATCTACCATGTGATTGAGTATCCATTACAACTGTGTTGCATTATTTATTTGCTATTTTGCCACTTTTGTCTAATTGCAAAGATGAGGATGAATGCTGGTAAGATACGATGGGTAAAGGGACAATCACAAACATATAGGGAAGACAATAAGAGAGCCCCATGTCAGATTATACTGACCGTGAGTCCAGTCACCCGAGCCTCGCTAGTCTGCCAAATGCAATCCAGAATACATTAATACATGAAGGAAATTCAATTATCTAGTTCAATGCAGCTTTAGTTTTCATCTTAACTGGATTTTTGGTAGAGGTTTTTCATTAAATATATATTTTTTTCTTAATTGCTGATTTACAACTTTATGTAAGTAGGGGTCCAGTTAAAAAAGGTTAAGAAAATGAAAAAGGTTGAAGAAAAAGTCAATAATTTCAGATTTGTTATTTTGGTAGACACCGTGTATACATTCAAATTGTGAATATACAACAGGCTATATTTGTACCATCTCTTGTGCACATTCATTGTGCCCATTTCTTTAAAATTCCAACTCCTAGATGGCATTTGTGTATTGTTTTAGCGACTGCTGCATTTTTTCTTACTCATGTCAAAGTACATTGCACTTTTCTTTATGCTCTTGAGAATGTCATTGAAAAGTTTAGAGGCAGAACATACCATAATATATAACCTGTGACTGAACAGACCGTGTGGGCCAGGACTTACCTACCAACTGCCGGCCTCACTCCCACATGCCTCAGCAGAGGTGGGCGATCACTTGGCAAGTAAAAGAGTGACTTGTAGTCAGCACTACAAAGTCCATAGTCGTTGTAGGTTTTACGCTACTTATTCGTAGCTCCAAAATTTTCTCAGGGTGGTTTGTGACCACGACCCCATACGCTGGCCAAAATCTCAGGAGAAAAGCTGTTACCCCCCGACTCAAAGCAGCATGGGTCCCGTGGCCTGAGCCCAAAGCCTGATGGTTTAGATCCCACAGCCACTGTGCAGGACTAGATGGAGATCACATTGCGGATATTAATTATTCATGAGGATTCCACTTCATATTTTAAAATAGTGACGATTTCAATTCTCAAGAGGAAATGCTGTTTTTAATGATTTAGGTTATTTTTCAATATGTGATTCTTTTTTTTTCCAAAAGAATTGTTACAAAAAAATCATAAATGTGAGAAAATATGTTTTTAATGTAACATATTATATATGTTTTTAAAGAGGATGTTTTGTAGATTTCAGAAAGGTTTGGTAAATATTTACAGCATGGAAACATTTATTTGTATGATTTTTAAAAACAGCGGGAAAAAAATAGTGTACATAGGAAAATAAATATTTTCAGGTCAGTCCGCAAACTGTTAATTATTTCACAGTTAGACATAAAGTTCATTAAAAATTCTTAAACTTTCTTCAAAGTGGTACAGTTTGTAGCAAAACTAGTGTAAAACATCAAACATTTTTAAAATATATATTTCGGGAATACATGGTTAATAGGAACCATAGTTACCTTGTCAACTTCTTTGCTTATAAATATTTAATTTTTCTATACTTTTTTATGCACTTATAATTTCATCTTTCAGTTCTGCGCATGCGATTTAGGCAGAATGCTGTCCACAGCACCATCAATACTTGTCGAGAATTCACGCTTTCAGACAATTTGGTTGTTCCATCATCATCGAAGGTGTTCTACGATTGTCTGTGGTCTCACGAGGAATATGAAACGAAGACATTTATTTTCGAATACATGGCACAAGGCTTTGATAAAAAGGAAATGAAGACATATATTTTCAACGTCCCTTTACACGGAAATATAGGTAGATATTTAAAAAAGCATAATTTCTGTTTATGAGATTGAAATATGTTAACTGTAGGGGGCAAATTTATATATTCTAAAAAGGCCAAAATATTGATTAAAACAGGTAAAAATGTTCACTATAATTTTGAAGAAACATGTCCTAAAATTGTCTATATAACAGTTGGGCTGAAAAGTTCGTAGGCTAACATAGTAAAAAATATTTTTTTGACAAAATTCGATTTTATTATTCAATATAATTCAATATAATTATTCGCCTTCGAGGGCGATACAACGATTATAGCGGTCATACAATTTTTTGATGCCATTTTTATAGTACGATTTCTCTTTAGCCTCAAAATAGGCCTCAGTTTCGGTGATTGCCTCTTCATCAGTGCTAAATTTCTTTCCAGCGAGCATTCTTTTAAGGTCTGCAAACAGGAAAAAGTCACTGGGGGCCAGATCTGGAGAAATGGTGGATGGGGAAGCAATTTGTAGTCTAATTCATATAATTTTGCCATTGTTTTCATTGATTTGTGACACGGTGCATGGTCTTGATGAAACAGCACGCGCGGCACCCATTTTGCACACAGCTTTCGCATGTTCAAATATTCATGCACAATATGTCCAACACGTTCCTTTGATATTTTTAAAGTCTCAGCTATCTCGATCAACTTCACTTTACGATCATTTAAAATTATTTTGTGGACTTTTTGATGTTTTCGTCGGTAACAGCCTCTTTGGGGCGTCCACTGCGTGCATAGTCTTCGATGCTCATTTCGCCTCGTTTAAATTTAGCAAACCACTTCTGAACGGTTGATTTTCCTGGTGCAGAGTCCGAATAATGTTTATCAAGCCAAGCCTTGGCTTCAACAGTATTTTTTTTCGCCAAAAAGCAATGCTTTATTAACACACGAAATTCTTTTTTATCCATTTTTTCACAATAACAAAAGCTGCTTCACTCACAATGCTATATCTCACGAACTAATTATCCAGCAGCTGTGAAATGTATACACGTATCTTTTGAAGGTTAGTACTAAGTAAAAATCACATGGATTTAATTCTAGTAACGCCATCTATGAGTCAGCCTACGAACTTTTCAGCCCAACTGTTATACATAAAGTATATATAGACAATTTATGACCACACCAATGTCCTATCATCCAAGGATAGACAAATACAGGCTGCCCTGGTCTCTATTGTACAACAATATATATTTTCTAAAATTTCGAGTTCACTTATGAAAATTTCCATTACTTTTTTTTTTTTGATAACAAGTACAGTATGTGTTTTTTAATGCGCTTGTTTTCTGCATCACATTAGATCAGAATACATGCAATTATAAATTTTTGCACCGTTTTAGCCAAATTTTAAACTCTGCAGCGATATGGTAGCAGGTGAATATATGGTAGAATGTATTGCATCGTTATTTATGCTGTTACTCGTTGAACCTTCTTTAGGAAGGCCACTTCTGCACAAGAATTAATTACTTTTAATCCAATCTTGTATTAATTAATAACCTTAGTGTTCTTCGGTTACATTTCAAAATGTGTAGCTTTGTCTTGGTTGGATTCATGGCTTTCTTGGCTTGTATTTGGAAAAGAAATAGAGATAAAAACTGTCTCCTGAGAAAAAGGAACTGGCACCTGAGTTATTTTTAGTTTTGTCTACCCCTGCTACCACCTTCTGAGGGTTATGGCACTGTCCACTTAATTCAAAGAATTGAAGGAATTCCCCATCTGTAGACCCATATATCCAACGTAGTTGGCTATAATTGCTCAAATGGATAGTGAAAAATATTGCATTTTTGTTTTTATGAATAAATACTCTTTACATAGAAAATTATAACTAGTTGCAACAGTAACCTCAATTGTAGGCAAAATTTTTTATAGCAAATAATAACTAGTTTTCGAGCAGTCAAAAAAATTTTGGTTGAACTACAACATTGCTCAGGGTTTATGAAGCCCTGAAATCATGACCAAAACCCAAAAGACCAATTTCCTATTGTAATATTCTTATGTACAGTCACGGACACTTGACTTTCCATGGAATTGTTACCACACAGAAGTGTCCGTGACTGTACATGGGCATTGCATGCCATCGTGGATAATTTGTTGTGTTCGGATCTCCAAAAAATTGCCAGAAATACAAAGAGTGAAGTAGCACCTCCCAGTAACAGAGAACGAATCCAAACTTTGAAAATGCTGTACTCAGTCCTTACTGCATGAAGAAAGAGACACATGCTGTTCAAGCCAATCAGTGGCCACTGTGTGTGTATGTGAAAGCATCCATAAAAATCAACGATAATTTGTAAACGTGGTTCCATATGCATGATGGATGGAGTGAAGTTGATGTGTCTGAAAGAGGTTCTACACTGTAGGATGTTTTAATTACCTGTGACAATAATAGTGTGTGTCAATTATGATGTGAACCACAATAAATTATTCTACAGGGTGAGGCAAAAGTCAGGTTACATAGGTGAATGGCCACCACGTTCACCAGACATAACAACAACTGATTTTTACTTGTGGGGACGTGTTTCTTCCCCTACATAACTGACATTTGCCGTACCCGTGAGATGCTTCAGATCTTAAATTTAATATTTAAATACTCTTAATAGACTTAACGTTGAATAATTCTATGGGTTTCCGAAAAGTCACTTAACTCTTTCGCTGCGGTCGTCGCTTTTATGCACAGCTTGCCAGGTGCCTTGCTCCGCGGAAGTCGCATTATTGCGAGTTCATACTTCCACTCGCTGCGGGTGTCGCATTTTCGCAGTACGTCGCTTTTAGTAGCCTTCAGACATCTGTTGATACTATTTAGAACTATTTGAACTTGTAGTTTTGTTTATATCTGTATGATGTCGCTAATTACGCCTCCGTTTAGAATACGAGCGTTGAGTGCTCCGACATGTCAGTTTCAAATGCATGTTCGAATGTAAACAACATGGCTTCGTCAAGTCGTCAACACTTGTCTGATAATGATGTTACTCAACTGTTGAATCAGAAGGTGAATTAAGTTGTGACGATAATAGCGATAGTTTTTATGAGACTTCAACTGGTGACAGTGATTGTGTAGTGTGTGATGAAGAATTTGTACTGCGGTCCGTAACATCATGGAGCAGAGTGCAAAGCAGCATTGATCTAGGTGCGGGAAGTTCGACAAAGGCAAGTGCTAAGTTACTTGGTGACAGTACAGTATTTAGCACACCATTTTCTTGTTTTATCAAATATTTTGCCCGCTCAGTATTTGAACACACAGCAGAACAAACTGAAGTTTTCGCCACCCAGTATCTTGATACTACTTACGAATTTCCACGCCGCTCCACCACTCTGCGTCATCCCGTGTTTTGAGAAATACCATACCATCAGGGACTACAGAATGGTTTGCCAGTGCAAGGAATAACTTTTGTAATTTCTCTATAACATATTTTGCAATGTAATTTTTAAATTATTCTTTCTAAAATTTATTTTTTCAAAATTTCAAAATTTTTCAAAATTTCAAAATTTTTCAAAATATCAAAATTTTTCAAAATATCATACCACCAGGGGTTACAGAATGGTTTTCCAGCGCAAGGAATGAATTTTGTAAGTTCTCTCTCATATATAACGCAATGTAATTGTGAAAACTATTTGTTTATAAAAAAATATTTTTTCAAATTTAATTACGCAGCCAAGGGATATTGTGTGCCAGAGAATTCCGCAGCGAAAGAGTTAACCGATACATTAAAATTTATCGAACACAAAGATACGTGGCTTAGTTTTTTTGTACGCGATAAATTTCAAATCTTTTCTTCCATCTGGGCATTGATTGAATAATATAGCCAGAGGCCGAGCACACCTAGTACTGCCCTCTTGATATGACCAATGTTGCCAGTAAACATCGTAATTTAAAAAGAAGAAAAACTTTTTTCAGTATTTGAACACACAGCATAACAAACTGAAGTTTTCGCCACCCAGTATCTTGATACTACTTACGAATTTCCACGCCGCTCCACCACTCTGCGTCATCCCGTGTTTTGAGAAATACCATACCATCAGGGACTACAGAATGGTTTGCCAGTGCAAGGAATAACTTTTGTAATTTCTCTATAACATATTTTGCAATGTAATTTTTAAATTATTCTTTCTAAAAATTTCAAAATTTCAAAATTTTTCAAAATATCAAAATTTTTCAAAATATCATACCACCAGGGGTTACAGAATGGTTTTCCAGCGCAAGGAATGAATTTTGTAAGTTCTCTCTCATATATAACGCAATGTAATTGTGAAAACTATTTGTTTATAAAAAAATATTTTTTCAAATTTAATTACGCAGCCAAGGGATATTGGGTGCCAGAGAATTCCGCAGCGAAAGAGTTAACCGATACATTAAAATTTATCGAACACAAAGATACGTGGCTTAGTTTTTTTGTACGCGATAAATTTCAAATCTTTTCTTCCATCTGGGCATTGATTGAATAATATAGCCAGAGGCCGAGCACACCTAGTACTGCCCTCTTGATATGACCAATGTTGCCAGTAAACATCGTAATTTAAAAAGAAGAAAAACTTTTTTCATGAATAAATGCATAAAAGTTTATTGCTCTTTTATCAGTTTAATAAATACCCACAGTAGTCTACCGGCCCTATATGCAATAATGGAAAAGAAAAAGACAACGAAATTCGGTGGATAAGAAAAACAGGATTAAAAAACGGATATACAAATAGAGAAATGGATAAGATAGCAGAGAGAGCACAGAAAATTATTAGGAAAGAAACCAAGAAAGAGGAAGGGGATCAAAAAGAAGGGGAAAAAATCGAAAATAGGAGGGTAAAGTACGTTGGCATCCCTTACCATCAATCCATATCGGAAAAAATCGGAAAAATAACGAGACATTTTGGAATCGTTTGCGGGATGAAAGCACCAAAGAATGTAGAAAAATACTTCACCGATTATAAGAAAGGAAAGACAACTAGGGAAATACCGGAAAAACAGAAGGGGGTTTATCGAATAGAATGCCAATGCGGGAATGAGTACATAGGACAGATGGGCCGAAATATGGGTAAAAGATGGAGCGAGAATGAAAAGGACATAAGGGAAAAAGTTCCCAAAACGGGTCTCTCTGAAAACATTTGGAAAGTGGGCATAGAATCTCAAAAAAAGAGATAATCAGAAAAGAGGGGAGGAAATTAGGAAGAAACGTGTATGAAACAGCGAATATTTGTAGGGGGGGGGGAAGAATAATCTTAATAGGGATGAAGGAAATTTGGAAGAAGAGTGGATCAATTTCCTCAAAAAATAGGACAAAACATGGAAGATTGAACCCAATATCGGTTTCCACGTCACTCCGGAAGTTATTCAAGCTGCAAGAGAGGAACGTGAATTTACGTTGGATTTGTGACGTAATAAGGGGAAACGAGAAAATTAAGGGCAGGGGAAACATTCGTGGAGAATTGACCTTCATGTGGATTGAGATGCACAGTTGGGTAGGAAAGGCCAAACCTGCAGGTTGCATTGTGATTCATGCAGGTTTTTTAGATTTTTAACTTTTTTACCTTTGAATAGGTCTAATGTACAAGTTTTTTTAGGGAACGACTTGGTTTTTACGTACTTCTAATAGCAAAAACTTAATATTTTAAATGTATCCTAACCAACCCTTAACCACAATCCTCATATTACATTTTTGATGCAGTACTATGCCAAGTACTTAGTTTTTTATACGAACCTGAGGAAAGATATAGTCAATCTCTGAAATGTCGTTCTACAATAAGAGCACTATACTCACATACGTAAGTACAATTTTTAACTTTCCTTTTTTATATTCTGGATTTGTGAGTAACACGCGACTAACCTACAAAATGCTAAATACCCACAGAGACCATCTATCCCTGCACATCGAAAGTTAATGCAAGTGACTTCATAACTGTATTTTATCTATGTTACTTTTAACACTTTAGTAGTAATTTTATCCCCATATTGAATGTTCATGTAGAGAATCATTATCTTGTTTAATGTTTAAAAACCTCCACATAAAGATAACCATGTGCAAGGTTCATGTCTTGTTCGCTTTTTGTACAAAAGTTGCATACGTTCAAAGTCTTGCTTGAGTGATTTTTTGAACACCCTGTAGTATTAGTGGTAAGGCTTCCAAATTCTCAGACATATTTAGTCAAGAAATCTCTGTTTTAAAATGCAATTTATCTCAGCATTTAGCTGCACTTCTGACAGTGAAAAACTTCTTATTCCATGTTGTTCGACAAATAAAATGTCTTTGCACAGTGTACACTATCTGGGTTAATTTATTGTCATGAGGTGGCATCCTTCTTACCATGGCCATAAGGTTGAAATTCCTTCGCGAACTATCTCTTGCAGTGTTGCAATAATACAAAGCAATTTCCCACTTTTGAGTGAATTCTGTGATTTCTGGTGATAGAAAAACGTAAAGATTAGGCACCCATTTTTTTTCCATTGTAATGAATATTTCCACCAATAATAATATAAGAACTAAGGAAGTGTGTATTGTACCATTACACTTTGGATCATGTAGGTGGTAACACTGTCAGGTCATCTGTGAGAACTCTCAATTAAAATTTCATATTTGAAATTGTTCTGTTAGTTCTCTAACCAGAGACTCATTTTAATATGGCAATTTTCTTTTCCAGACCCAAACACTACAATTGACCAGTGGAAAGTGTTTTCATATGTGGAAACGACATCATATCCACAGCTAAATCTCATGCTGCTGAAGACACCTGAAAAGTTTGAGGTGAAGAAGTACAATATCAGTGTCTGGTGGAACGGGGAGTTGAGCTCTGTTAAGGAAATAGCAGTGGAAGATTCTGACACAGACATCTTCAAGTTTCACTACAATGTTGTATCGTATTCCGGTGGGATTATAAAATTTGGGGTGCAGCCCATTCATCCAGATTGTGGTCCAAGTGGATGTCTTATGTCACAGTCCCCAGATATAACCATAGGTAAGAGATTACCTTATAGAACTATGAACCCTCTGTTAGATGCATGTGGTACAGGTGTCCTCAATCATGAGAATGCAACTCTGTGAACTACTGCACATGGCTGCTTTTGTGTAGCTCAGTGTCTTTGTTCTAAGCTTATATGTTGTGGGGACTAAATATGTAACAAGAGAAAATATCCAAGTGTGACACATTCTTTTAGCCAAAGAATATTATTTATATCAAGGGAGACAAATTTATGGTAAATAAAAACTGAGGAGAGCGGTAAATAAAATGCTAGATATACCAGTGGTGGAAAAAAAAACATACTAATGTTATCGCTGCTACAGCTAGCAAGTTCAATGAAACTGGAAGTTGAGTAAACATTTGGGGGAAGAAAGGAATGCAGCTTGACAGGGAGCGAAGTTTTCGAACTGAGATTATGTGCATGGGAAATCCCAATTTGCAGCGTCTTCCTGATGTGATCGAAGATATAACATTCTTCAGCTGCAAGTGGCAGGAAACTTTAGGCAAATGTTTCGTTACAAATCGACAGTTTGTGCGCACAACCTCGATTGCCGGTTTTTGCGTGTTTTCTACTTAATTTTATGATATTTCATGGTTATTTCATGAAAAAGCATTAATTTTGTGGAAAAGCACACATTTCACATTACTTTGTGAATAAAACTCATGCATATTTCATCATTGGGGGTGTAGTTACGTCCAGAATGTTCGAAATTGCATCTTTTTTTCACATTTCACGATTTCGCGCATTGCGAAAATTCAATGTTCCTATTTATATCAAACACAAAAAAAAAAAAAATGTTTACATCTGAACTCGCAGGGTATTGGTAATATCTGTTCGTTCGTTGTTAAAATAAAATCAGTCAACTTTTCACTAAGAAAAAAAAAAGTAATTTTAATTCTTGCCTAGAAGTTATTTCAAATAAATACACACACACACACACAAATATATATATATATATATATATATATATATATATATATATATATATATATATATATAAATCAAAGAAGGTAAAAGGAAACACTCACCGGACTAGAAAAATTCAAATTTTTTGCTGATTTCATAGGATCATCGGTGCGAGGAGAAAGAGACGGAACCGGAAGTTGGGGCCCCCAGTGGCTCAGTCGGTAACGTGTCTGACTATCATGCTAAAGGTCCCAGGTTCAATCCCCGGCCGGTTCAAATCCGGGAACTTCTCTAACGTTGTAAGCGGCCCCGGCGCCCACCCAGCATCAAATAACATGGGTACCTGGGGAAACCTGGGGGGTAAAGGCGGTCAAGGGTGTGGTGCTGATCACATCACCCCCACTCACGACCGGATCAAGAAACTGTGGGGCGTTACCCCCACACTCCGTATACGCCTTCATGGCGTGGTGCTAAGCACAGGGGTACACTTTACTTTTTCTTTTTTTTCACCACATCATATGCCTTCATCAGGACATAAGACAAGAACTCAAAGTTTAAAACATGGGAAATTAAGTTAGGTTAAAATGGTAAAATACAATTTTGTGCTGGCAATAGTTTGCCAGTCAGAGATGGAGTTGGAAGGAGTGACAACATGCGCTGTCTATTACCATTTTAACCTTTTTTAACCTAACTTACCTTGCCATGTTTTAAACTTTGAGTTCTTGTCTTATCTTTTAATGAAGCTACATGATGTGGTGAAAACTAGAGAAAAAAGTAAGTACATCCCAAAACTGTACTTCATTACTTAGAGATATGATGGCATGTGGTGTAGATTATGCCTTAACACGTTCGCTGCCAGTGACGCATATATGCGTCATGTGGGGTTGTTGCTGTGTGTCATACGTATTACCTTCTTTGAATGCTTGCCCATCAGCGGCACTGCACGGCAGGCTTTTGAGTCTTTCATGACACATTGCTGAAGGATTGTTTGAAATAAACAGTAGCTTGGTTTCTCATTTGCACATATCTCTTAGCATTGTTGCATTGAATGGCATCATAGTTTCTTTTGTCATGTATCAAGGCATCGTTTGACAGCAAATATATTATTTTTATTATTATTATTTTTGATAACATTGCTAGTATGAAACATTACGAGGGTTGCTATTTATGTATCCGGAATATCAAACAAAAGAAAAAATATGTATAATTGAAAATGGTTTTATTGTTTTTCAAAATATTCTCCATGATGATCGATGCACTTTTGCATACGTTTGAACCAATTCTCATAGCACTTTGTCCATTCCGAGTGAGGTATCTCAAAAACATGCATTTTGAACACATCAATTGCTTCTGGCATCGAAAATCATTGACCACGTAGCTTATTCTTCACGGACGGGAACAAAAATAAATCATTGGGTGCTAAATCAGGGCTATATGGCGGATGACCCATCAATTCAATGTTTTCACCTGTCAAATACTGAGTTGTTTGGACTGATGTGTGAGCACTCTCATTGTCATGGTGAAGAATGATCCTGCATCGCTGGTTGTTTTTTCTGATTTCCCCAAAGACTTCTGGCAAACAAATGGTTGTGTACCATTCAGAATTGACGGTTCTACAATTCTCCAGTGGCACTGTAGCCACATGTCCATCCCCCCCCCCCCCCCCCCAAAAAAAGAAACAGGCGACCATTTGCTTCGAAGTGCTGCTTGCACGAACAGCTTTTGTTTGGTTTGGCTCATCTTGGAACACCCACACCGTCGACTGCTGTTTGCTTTTGGGTTCATATGCATAGATCCAAGATTCGTCACCTGTGTAGATGTTAGACACTGTTTTTGAAGCACCACGATTTTATTTTGTGAGTATTTGTTTGCACCAATCGACACAAGCCTTTTTTTGAGCGATTGTCAAATTATGCGGGATCCAACGTGAACAAATCTTCTTCACGGCTAAATGTTAATGCAATATCTTATGTATGCTAGTCATACTAATTGCCAGGGATGCCTCAATCTCATGATATGTCATATGACAATCTTGCATTATCAGTTCTCGCACAGCATCAATGTTTTCTGGCACAACAACCGATTTTGGACAGGCTTCTATAGATTCGTCCATGAGCAAACGACGGCCACGATTGAATTCACTAAACCAGTGATATACAGTGCTTTTAGATGGTGCTTCATCGCCAAAAGTCGAAGTGAGTTGATCGATGCGGTGTTGTTGAGATAATCCACATCGAAAGTTGTAGAAAATCGTTTCTCGAAAATGTTCTCTAGTTAATTCCATTGTTGGCCTCCGATGAAATTTTCAAGTCCCTGTAACAAACAAAAAATAGCATCCGTAAGCACAACATTCTGGGTACATATACCATAGAAATGTCTAACTTTACAATGGATATAAAGGGTGTTCCATTAAGACGGATCAAAGTTAGCAGTAAATAAAACGGTGCTATTGGTGAAACTTTATTGATTTCACTTTTGGATCATGTTATAAGAGGCATGACACTCATGTGTGAAAAACAATATCGGCCAAATGTCCACCAAGGCTTCGGCGGCACACGTCCACTCGATGGTCAAAATTTTTGATGACGTCTCTGCATAGTTGCTCCTCGATCTCACCAATATGCCTCATTATCTCATCCTTCAGCTGTTGAATTGGTGTTGGCTTGTTGGCATAGACCGGCAAAAACATCGACATCAAAAACCGATGGCAAAAACATTGACACCAAAAACATCGCTATTTTTTGTCATTAAAACCGTTAATTTATAATGCAGTCATGTTTTATTATTATTGGAGGAAGGCGGAAAGTAGGAGGAGCAGAGTAGATAGACTAGGGTGAGTAACAGGAAGGAAAGTAGAGGGGCTCTAAAACTCCAACCCGCCCAGGTGAAATTTATATCTTGATTCGCTTCATGAATAGGATTTAGTGTTATGATAATAGCATCATGAAGCTACAGCTCTTCTTTGTTCCGACCAAATATGCCTACATTGGTCGATCTTGTTTTTAGATTTCTTATCAGCCATGGTTGTTGTGCAAGAGCGGTATTTTCATTGATTCGATTATTTCGCGCTGCACGCGCACCTTCTGACATCAACACAATATTATTATTAGCACCTGATTCTTGCCCCAAAGCTCAAACAATGGAATCATAAACAATGCGAAGTGTCATGTTTCCTTCTGCTTTCTAGCAAGCTGCTTTTAACTTCATAGACGGGATCGTTGTATGCTCGTTATATTGTGGATGTGGAAGAAATGTTCCTTTATGACTATGGTACGAACCGACTGAGGATCCCTTTGCTTTACCTCCCCCTCCCACCTTCACACAGCAGACCCCTTGCGACAGCCACCGGACAGAAGCCTTCAAAACATCGTCTCTCACAAACATCAGGGTTTATCTGTAACTGATATCAATTCTGCCAGTCACACCAGAAGGGTTTCAAGAATTTTTGTCACAAATGTAGATTGTGCATGAAGTGTTTTTAACAAACAACGTGTCTTATTTTTTAAAAATACACAGCCTTATATGAACTTAAGAAAATAAGGAGAATAATTTAGCTGTAATTTTTTGCTAGTAGTTTGTGTTAAAAATAAATATACAGGTTGTCGCCAATCACATAGGCGGATCTAGAACTTGTTTCTGAAATGATGTCCTCCTGCATCCTCATATTTATAGGAAATTTTCTCTAACACGTATCAGTTCCTCTTTCGAAATTGCTTCAATTTATTTCTTCATATTTTCTTTCAATTCTCTGATATATGGCTTCCGGTATAAAAGCTTGGTAGCTCGCCACGATGACGTTAGAAATATGTATGTTTCTTGTGCATGGCATCGGAGAGATTTCTGAGGAGTATGTTTCAATCGTGTTCCAACGTCGTCTAGTTTATCCTCAGTAAGCACATGCCGTTTTACCTTAACAAGAGCATACCCTATTTTCCAAAATTTGTTCACAAGTAACAGATCACTGTCTCTGTGTGAGACAGGAACATCTGGGAATTCTGCTGCAAAATGCCTTCTGACTTCCCTACAAGAATTCGTGATGACGTAAGAGTCGTATATAAAAATTCGTTGTTTAAAATTGTATGGATAGCGTGGCGTTATTAGACTGCAGAAAGAACTGGCAATACATAAAATAAAACAAAACAATCTAAAACACTTGTTAAGAATTTAACACTTCACAAACACGTGCAAATTGGACAACAGCTGTCTGGATACTGAAGCACGGACGTTTCCAATGTCAAGGTCAGCGTACAGTTGTGGGTTTAAATGCTGGCAGATGTGCTCTTACTTTCCGACGTGCCAGCCACCGCCCAACGGCCACCTCGGCCGTGAAAGGCAGTGTATACGTATATCCTTATTGCTAAAAATTCCGAGAGAGAGAAATACGACGTTATGAAATCAAGGAGTTAACAAACTATGAATTAGAAATATTAAAATTGAGCTCCACACCCAGGTAGTCTGGCAATAAGACTGTTGCCTTGTAACCAAGTGTACCCGTGTTCGATCCCTGGTGGGGGTACATTTCATTAAGTGGCTCGAATTCCACTATAAAATACTGCAATTTGTGCAAAGGTCAGCACGCTTGGGCAAGTTAATGCTCTTCGGAGTCTTAGGAGTATGCCTACATTCCCCAAGCATGCGGATTTTTGCACCGTATTGCAGTATTTAGTTGGTTGGATTTATATTAACCTCATTTCTGAGGTTAGAAAATAATTTGTGCACTGTCATAGTAGCCCATTTCGATTCCAGCATGTGAAAGCAGAAGAGCTACATGTGAAGAGAATATTAAAATTATGATTTATTAATTTCTAAATTAAAGGAAGGCTTTACTAAGGACAGTAAGTGATGTGTTAATTGGATTTGGCCGTTTCAATTCAGAAAGTTCCGAATATAAGAACTACGGAAAGCTACAATCTTCCGCCGCTCACTACTGTTGTGATATGGAAGGGAATTAGCAATAAGAACCCTTTAGCAACTGCTTGCAATGGTTGAAACGTTCAAAATTGTCTTTAACGAACTTTATAAGTAGAGCCCGGAAGTTCAGGCATTTATTTTCGTTAAAATAGGCAGGCAAAAAGGCGTTTATAATGTGGTAAATAGGCACTAAAAATGAAAAAAAGGCAAAATAAACCGAAAAAAAGCACATTTAGAAGTCGCTTACTTTTATCTATAATTTCTGGCAAAATGTTAAAATCTAAATTGGGAAGAGCATTTCAATTTTCTCCGTCTTGATTGCACATAACTACCAGTGGCGTGCGGTGACATTTAGACTAGGGTACGTAACGGAAATCCTTAGTGGATAATTTACTAGTGGCTGTATCAAATGCATTCATATGCACACAAAAAGAAAAAAACGATTTCTGCCGCATTTTTTGGTATGTTAAAGGAAGCAGAATTTAAGCTTCCTTTATGCACACTAAAGCTGATTGAAGTTAGTTGAATTGAAATGGGATCTAATTCAGGATTTTTTTATATAAAGATATAACCTTAAAACGCTACCGGAGAGATTCAGATGTAACACGATAAAACATTTGTATGATATTTTATATACTTGTTTCGCAAATATATTCTCAAGAAACGTGCAGCCCAACAATTCAACCTTGATTAGTTTCTTCATGCAGCGCGATGCACATTGAACGGGAACGAAAGGACAGTCAAATGTTTAAATAAGTAATATGTTAATTAAAGGTTCAGGAAGAAATACGCACTTAAGTAAGTTTTTTCCTGAAAATGCCTAACATGCTTACCATCCTTCGTAACTCCTGCCTGAGACAAGTCCTCCAATTCAGGAACAGGCCTCCCATTTCGGATTATTTCCACTTCTTTTCATAACTATATGACGAAAAACCCCTCTCCAGAACGTCATCATCAACTTCCAATTCCATATTATTTCTATTTCACCTCTTCACCGCACTGACAAAACAATAATAAGAACGAAACACTGCAAATTTCACACGCAAGACGGAAGAAACAAAAAACGTCAACCTCTCACGGTAACAAGTGTATCCTTCCTCGAAATAGCCACTCACATTTGTAGATGAATGGATCAGGTTTGTCAGTCGACGAGATATTTTGTAGAATGAAGAAATTAAGGAGACTCGTAGAAAATGCATCAATGTATTAATCCCAACACACTTCAAAAGCTCAAATAAACGTTGGGCAGGGTTCGAAGTCCTGAGGGGGAAGGGAGGGATTTCCCCCCACCAATAATCTTGGCCTCAAAAATCCCCACACCAAAATTTCCCGGGGGGGAGAGTTTTTGTTATAACAATGAAGGATGATAATGAAAACATACACTACCTCTTCAAGAGATCTTTAACAGATCTACACCAAAAGCAAAATATGTATAATAGAAGTAAAACAAGAATGCAAGACAAATATAAATATGATGTTAATAGAAAAACTATTGCATAATAAAACGATTCCAACTATTTTTGTAATTTATTGACATCTTTAACCCGTTAGTAAATGAATTAGTTTGCTACTTTATAAATATCTCATGTATATAAAAGTAACAAATTGATTTCTCTCTATGTATTTATTAATAATGCATTTTGAAATATTTAGAAATTCATTATTTTTTTTATATTGAATGACATTATAAATATGCATATCATAATTATATTATGTGTATATGTAATATATGCGCTCGTGTGTGTAGATTGAGATATCCCCCCCCCACCACCAATATGATTTTGCACCCTTATGTTGGGCACAATGTAACGTCCATTTACATAACTTTGCAACGTAAGGGAGCGGGGGTACATTCGAATCCTATAGTAAGCAATGTGTTTATGTTTTTTCTTTCGTTCATTTATATCGTCGGGTCAACAGTCAACACCCATCCTTATCATAAGCTGAAATGCAAAGTGACACGAATACAATTTTGATATCTAGAATGAGAAAGACAGATACTGAGAATGGTGTGAAACATGGAAATTGTCCATATAATTTTCCTCTGACACATTGACATGACGACGCCGAAAAGGGTTTCAGGTAAAACACAATGCTCAGTCGATCAATCAATCCATTTCCCTCACCTCCCGATAAACATTTTTTTTGTCTTCCGCTCCGATTTGTATGTCAGTAATCAATTTTTATAACGCATTTTTATTGCAACCAAAGCACAGGGATTAATTAATCTAAGCGTGTCTGTCCAATGTTAGTAAACTAAACATTAGAAAAAAAATATATGTTGACTACTACCAACACTGCAGATGCTGCCAAAATCTTAGGTACCCTGGCTTCTTAGAACCATGTGCTTTGAACAGGAAAATGCACCGTGGGATGAGCGCGGGAAGACCCAAACATATGGTGGGGGTTGATCGGAGCCAATGGGGATTGCCCTCCGAATTTCAAGGGTACCCAACAGAGGCAGCAGCTTTTGCTCGTGGAAATCGGCAGAAGCCACGGTGGATGGGGGTGGGTGCGGGCAACACCGAAGGCACGATCGGGATCATTCGGGCAGACGTTCGGGACTGCTTGGAGGGCCAGGCTACTCGGGCAAGGCAAGAGCGTTCTCGGACGGAAGATAGAATTTCTGGCAGTGGAAGGGGTTTCGGAGAGATGATAGTTGAATTTTCATGCTCCGAGAAGAGAAAATTGGGGAAATTGGGAATGGGGAAAATTATTATTTTTTCTTACGGTGTTGTGAGTACGCAGTGAGTACCTTGCGTACCCAGAATGCACGCCGCTGATAACTACAAGGTGCTTTTTAAGTTCTAAACATTCATTGTTAGTCGTCTGTCAGAGAGAATGTTTTTCATAATAGAAAATGATCTTTCTACTTCGACAGAAGTTATTGGAGCATACCTACAACAAGCTAATGTTGCTGGACTCATTTTGGTAACAGCATTTTCACCTTTTAGAATATCACAAATTGTTTTCAATTGTTTCAAGTCCTCATTTGCACTCACTATTTCATAAACTGTCGATTTGTAACGAAACATTTGCCGTTAGCACTTTTCCGCAACTGCTGACCCCTTTTCTCCTGGCACTTCCATCATCTGCTGCATAGATTCCTCGAAGATTTTCATGGATGCTATAATTGTAATTGTCTCTGACAATGCACCATAATGTGCAAAAGTAAACTTGAATAGCACAGGGGTTTTTCACTTCACGAATTGAAGCCGCTTCATTTTTCTGGAAGAGCATCGATCACCTCACTGATTTTTTGAAGGTTGTTAGCATAATATATAGCTACTGATATCCAGGTTCCCTATCTCGTCAAGACTGGTTGCTGAGGTAAACTAAGCTCAATCGCAACTTCCTTAAATTTTCGGGTTCGAGAGGGAGATTTCAGAAATATTTCCTTTGTGTTCGAAATCAACCTGTCCACTTCAGCAGTCAATCATGCACAAGAAATGTTAACCGAAAGGCAATATCCTGACTCAGCATGAAATACTTTTTTCTCACACTTTTCTCCTTCAGCAATGTTGAAACATGCGTGAGTTCAATATTACTTAAATAAGGCGAAAATTATTCACATAATAAACGGAAGAAAAATAAATGCCAACAACGTTTTTTGGGAGAAAAATAATTTATATACACATTTTTTTTAAAAAAATGTCAAATTTCATTGAAAAAGGCAAAAAAAGTCATTATAATTAAAAATTGGCAGTGGGGTCCCAAATAGGCAAAATAGGCAAAATGAAAAGGCTTCCAAAACATTCGAAACAACATAAGAAACGTATATCTGGAAAAATGTTATCAATATATACAGTAGATAAAAAGAGGCATTTTGCCAAACTTCCGGGCTCTATTTATAAGCTTTGTGTTATTCATTAACAGTTAAATGCAGTGGAAAATGCAGTGGAGGCGATTGGGTTACAAAACTTGGAGGGGGGGCAAACAATTTACTTTCTCTTCGTACATACGGTTTAGCATAATGCGGGGGCAAAAGCGGCAAAAAGTGTGGGGGGGGCATATGCACCCCCATGGCAACCTAATCGCCGCCACTGCACTAATCGAGAATCAAAAAGTTGTTCCATCCCATAAAAATAATATCCAGGACTATTTTCTTAAATAACTCTTACATTTGAGGGAATAAATACAGCACTCAACCTCCAGTTACCAATCCCATTACGAAAGTAACCCATGATTTGCTGCAAAGTAGAAAAATGTTCTTTCACATTTAACTACTGGCGGAGATATGAGAGCGTGGGGGGGGGGGGCAGTTGCACCACCCCATACATTTTGCCATATTTTCTCTCGCACTATGCTAAACCTTATGTACCAAGGGAAAGTAAACTGTCCTTGTCCTCCCCCCTCCCCAGTTTTTGAAACCAATCGCCGCCACATTTAGACATCATTTTGCCACGTACTATCTATTTTTTTGTTTGACGAGGAATTTCTCTATCCAAGTTCATCGGCGTAGCTTGGAATCTAACTTTAGGGGTCACAATCGAACTTGCCGCTTAAGTTTTTTTGGAGAGGATTAAAAAGTTTTCTAGGCCATAAAAATAGCATCCAAGATTATTTTTATTTTGTGAAACAACTGTCACATTTGTGAAATCATAAAAATTGCTCTTCTGGCCCGAAGAGGTCAATAAAAGTACCATTGACTTGTAAATTTTAATAAACCTGAAAATTTTAGACTGCCAATGCCGCCCTTGCTTCCGCCATTCTCATTTGCAAAAGCAGTCCTCTTCTATTGCCTTTACTTCAGTTACTTTTATATTTGAGACTATTTCCTGATGTCACATATTTACGGAAAGATTTTATGATGGTCATAACATTCGCACAGCCAGCCCATCTTGTTACAGATAGGATAATTAAAGGAATAAGTTTCTATCCTGCATCTCTTAAATGCTTTCGAAGATACCATGCCTTGTTGGACTACTTGCAATAAGCTATATATGTATTGCATTATTAAAAAAAAAAAGATCACACTGTTTAAATTATATGTGACTTTAAATCAATCTCTCAGGTTCAGATTCAAAACAACTACACATATATATATACACAATATATATATTTAATCGTAATAATTGAGGATTTGGGGTTTTAGACCCTTAATTTAACATACGTATATTAAGAGCCTGGTCTCTGGCACCTTGAGCGATCAACAAGGTAATTTTTCTCGTGTGACCCACGAAGGGTTAATCGGAACTGAACCTATAGTTTAAAGAATCCATACCACTGTGCAACTTTCCTCCACCGGGGATCATACCTCGGACGCCTTGATTCAAATACAACAGCAGTACCGATACACAGTAAAGGCGCTTCCTGGTGCGACACCCGGGGAAAATGTCTGGAGAGGAAGGGGGCAAGGCATTATTGCAAGGGGGCAGTTATATTACTTGCACACGGCGTGTACCAGTGCATGAACCGAAAGAAAGTCACTACGGAAAAGTCAAGTTGTATATTGGCCCTTTCGGTCTCCTGCGTCTAATAAACAAGGATTAACAATAGCTGGTGGTCTTTTCATCTTTCACACGGAGGAGCCTTCCTTTCCCTTTCCCCCGACCACAAACGCTGCCGGCTGGAAGTGATAAATGGTTACCAGAAACTAAACAATCACGTTCACTGCGCAATCTCATTGTTTGTAATTGTATCAATAATAATAATAATGTCATTATTGAGAGGGCGTGTTTCGGCCTCGCGGACCATTCTTACAACAATGATCATATAGGGGCTATCCACCGGAAGGAAATGCCTTCGCGCGGATGCCATACTTGTAGCACAACAACTTCCGGTTCGTAGGCTGAGATTGTGTCATTTATGAAAGGAACGAATGGGTGTGTACGAGGAGGATGTAAACTACGATCAGGTCTAAATAATCTTTCACGGATCTCTCTTCATTCATTTCCTCGAGATCTAGGTGCCAAAATTATTGCATTCAAGCTGTCGGACGTGAAAATTGGAAGCCCAGGAGTAGACTCAGCAGTAATGACAACGGAAGTGCAGGAACCCAAGTATTCGGGATCTGAAAAAAAAGCCCGTCCTGTTCCGATCCAGACTTCGGAAAAAATGATAGAGTTTAAAAGTAGTTTATTCCCTACATCTTTTTTTTGGTACTAAATGTCCGAAATTTATTGAAATTAGCAGTTTTTATTCAAGAAATACAAAATAAATCATCACGCGAGGGTGAAATTGTGTGTATAATTAACATTTTTTTTTTAGTATTGGGTAATGTTGAATATTTTCCGCTCCTATAATCTCCCAATTTAGTCGGGAAATAACATTATTTTTCCCGTTTTGAACGTCAGGACTTTAAAAATGCCCCGTCCTGTTTCCTTCTCAACCAAAAATTTTGCGTCCCGCACCCCTTGCACTTCATTAAAGGTAGAGAAATCATTCAAATCTCAATTTTCTCTCTGTTTTAGTGATATGGTAAAGGTAAAGTGCTCCCCTGTGCATAGCACCATGCCATGAAGGCATATAGGGGGTGTGGGGGTAACGCCCCACACTTTCTTGATCCGGTCGTGAGTGGGGGTGATGTGATCAGCATCACGCCCCTGACCGCCTTTACCCCCCAGGGTTTCCCCCAGGTACCCATGTTATTCGATGCTGGGTGGGCGCCGGGGCCGCTTCCATCGTTAGAAAAGTTCCCGGATTTGAACCGGCCGGGGATCGAACCCGGGACCTTTAGCATGGTAGTCAGACGCGTTACAGACTGAGCCACCGCGACCGGTAGTGATATGAGCAAAAATATTACTTTTCCTTTCAAAAGATGCTCGGTCATAGTCAGATAGGTTACACGTTACGTTCTTGAAGTACACACGAACTGTATTAAATTTTTGTGTAACCAGATTTTCTTTGTGTGTGTGTAACCAGGGGATTTTTTTTTGTGTAGCCAGAAAATTAAGTGTGGGTACTATTATTAATTTTCGTCTTTTGCAATGGAAATCTTTTCAACATTGATAGATAGAGTGCCTCCCCGATGGCGCATGTAGCGTCGTCGCCTTGTAATCAATGGGTCCTGGGTTCGATTCCCGGTGGAGGCACATAGTGGTTCGGATCCCACTTTAAACTGTAGGTCCAGTCCTGATTAGCCTTACTGTGCACAAAGTGGACTTAAAACACCAACTCAATCAATCAAATCAACATTGATAGAGAAGAGGTCCTAGGTTTGAACACCATGGTCAAGCAATGGTGTGTCATTGTGTTTGTCCCATCATTAATTTTTCCAGTTTATTATTCATCTTCATCCTCATGTTTAACACAAATAGCAGAAAATTGACTTAAAATAACATTGAGCCTTTTGTATTTCTGCGTTCAAACGGGAACGAAACCATCAAGTGTGCATTACCGCATCCCTCTGATTCACCCTGACTGAAGAAAGAAGAAAAGAAGCTCTTTTTTCCATTTTTTATATGTCCGTACATCTCGCACTTTTTCACTTAATACATAAATTTATGTATCCAAAGATTTACATCCTTTAAGCGCTCTCGCTCTGTAGGAAAAATTGCTTCCTATTAAGTATGTATGCTACAAATATCGCCAATGAAACGACGATCAGCAAATGGATCTCATCTTAGAATAATGTCGTATTACTTCCTAGTTGCTCATCCAATTGATATGCAAATGCCTCTACTTTGCCCTGATATCTGTTATTCTCCTCGTCGTCAAGTGCTTTTATATGATCCATTTCATCCGGTATACAAAACGAGAAGAAATGCCACAAGTACGTGCTTGAATTACCCGGCCACCCTGAACCGGAAGTTGTTGTTCTACAGTTCCACAATCGATTGTGCCGTTCGATATGTTTTTGTTTACTCGTGGATAGCCCCTGTACGTTGGTAGCACGGTAGCACTATAAGTTGGGAACTTGAGTTCGCTCATTATACATTGTTCGTTTCACTGATACACTTTATAAATTAGGGTAGCCAATCTCAAAATATTCGGGATTAGATCTGAATTCATTAGTGTGGAAAACTTTGTAAAAAATTATTTTCCCGTCGATGTTTTTACCATTGATGTTTTTGCCATCAATGTTTTTGTTGTCGATGCCTTTGCCATCGATGTTTTTGGTGTCGATGTTTTTGTCGTCGAGGTTTTTGTCGTCGATGTTTTTGTCGTCGATGTTTTTGTCGTCGATGTTTTTACCATCGATATTTTTGGCATCAATATTTTTGCCGTCGATGTTTTTGGCATTGATGTTGTTGCCGTCGATGTTTTTGCCATCGATGTTTTTGCCGTCAATGTTTTGTGCTGTTGATGTTGTGTGCCGTCGATGTTTTGTACTGTCGATGTTTTGTACCATCGATGATTTGACGCTACACCTTTTTGAGATAACCCCAAAGGAAGAAATCTAATGGGGTCAAGTCGCACGATCGTGGTGGCCAATTGACATCGCTGTTTATAGCGATGATTCGACCTGGGAACTTCTCATTCAATGAAGTCATTGTTGCATTGGCTGTGTGGTTTGTGGCGCCGTCCTGTTAAAACCACAAATCTTCGACACCCATAGCATTCAATTCAGGCCATAAAAAATTGGTTATCATGTCACGGTATCGCTCGCCTGTGACCGTTACAGAATTCCCGACTTCATTTTCGAAGAAATACGGGCCAATGATTCCGCTAGCAAAAAATGCACACCAAACAGTGACCTCTTGTGGATGCAGTTGCTTTTCAACAATGTTCCTTGGATTTTCATCAGCCCAAATGCGACAATTCTGCTTATTAACGAACCCATCGAGATGAAAATGGGCTTCATCACTAAAGATGATTTTTTGCGAAAAATCATCATCGGTCTGTTTTTCCTTGTGCATCCAAGTGACGAATGTACGGCGCTTCAAATGGTCAGCAGGCTTCAATTCTTGTGTCAATTGAATTTTGTAAGCGTGTAGAGATAGATCCTTTGTCAAAATTCGATGTAGCGTTGTTGTTGAGAGGTTCAATTCCTGCACATGATAACGAACAGAGGTGTCTGGATTCGTGGCCACATTCTCACACACTGCAGCAATGTTCTCAGCTGAACGGCGTAAACGAGCACGCATTGGTGTTTTCACATCTGCCACCGACCCAGTTTGTTTGAATTTACGAAAAATTTTGCCAATTGCACTCTCGGTTGGTCGAGAGTTGACCAAAAAAATCGCGAAGTGCCCGAAATGCATTTCAGTTTGAACATCCATTTTCGTAATACGCTTCGATAACTTTAACACGTTGCTCAATTGTTAATCTTTCCATGGTTGCAATTGCCGAAGACTGAATTTGTTAAATCTGAAAGAAAAATAAAAAAAACATTAAACACTTAACCTTCTTTCACATTTCATATCGTTCTAAAGTAATGGAACACCCTTTATTAGATGTTACCTAGCAACATTAGTGTTGCCAGTTCAGGATACATAAATAGCAACCACACAATTCTTATTCCCTGTACCAATAGAGAAAAAACACTGCATTCTGTTGTTTAGGATGTCCAGGAAAGCCAGGACTTTGCACTGATGCTTGTTTTGCTTTTTACCATAAGTGAAGTAAATGTTTGGGAACTTTCGTAATTTAGCATTTGACTTCAAAAGCAAACCTATAAATGTAACATTGTTTTTACAAGTGATTCTGTAATGTTACATCAATATCTAACAAAATATTGCTGGTCTCCGTGGCAGAGTGGTTATCACAGCATGGTACGACACTAGTGGTCCTGGGATCGAATCCCAGCCTGGGCATCCCTTCATCAATTTCATCCCTCATCTTCATCTTTGTGATTAGCCAAAAGTGGCAGAAAAGTGAAGTAAACTAAACAAAATCTAACAAGGTATTGATGAACTGTGCATCAATGTAGCCTTTTCAATATATTATAGTACATTATGCAGTGTGCAGCACGAAAAACTAGCCCCGTTCCGATTAGTATACAAAATGTACATGTGAAACAGCAAGCTGTCATGCAAAACATGTTATCCCATATGGAAATGTGTCTTCAGGTTAATGGTGACCACTTTCATCATCTATTGTAAACAGTAAGTTTGTGTTTCATTTTTATCTCAAATGTAGTGTACATATTGTATACTGATCAGAACGGGGCTAGTTTTCATGCCACACCCTGTATAATAAATATGTATGTATGCATGTAGTACATGTGTATAATAATGACACTATTAAATTTTATTATAATAATTTTTCTAAGGAGGAACATCCAAAATAAAGAAAAATAGAATATTGAGAAAATCTCGAATGCTGTGCGAAAATAAATATTATCAATGTCAATATAACATGACGCATTTGCACATTATGCAGCACAAAATAACGAAAATTAATACTATATGCTGGTGACAAGCATGTGCGTCATTGTAAAATTTACATGAATATTGCAAATTTACAATTATTTTATATAGGCTTTTTTGCAGGCTTTTTTGAATGGTCTTTTTTTCTTTTTTTTTTTCGATAAAAAGTTGGCTTTTGGGGGGAAACCGGAAATTTTGGCTTTTTTGTCTTTTTACCAATTACAGATAACCTATTTCACTTGAAGTTACTGTTATGAGTTTACAGGTTTGTAGTGACATATTTTACAACTACCTAAGAAAAATTACATGATGTAGCAGCCAAGAGACATATTGGCCAATCTCAGTGGGCACATATTGCATACTGGGTAAGATACAATTTTAACCCTAGCGAACTGGGGAGTTTGGGGGGGGGGGGGGGCTTCGCAGGCCCACCACCTCTATTTTTTAGATTTTTCAACTGTTTGAAAATAATAAATTACATTGCTTCCTAGGATGTTCCCAATATTTATTTATTACTTTTGTTCATAAAAACATAAATGTAATGTAAGTAGGAGGCACTTGGTGAGCATATCAGGCCATCTCTGAATGTGTCTCGTTCGAGACACTCATGCCAGTGACAGTGTATAATTGGTTGGTATTGATTGTAATTATTATATTTATTAAGCAAATACACTTCTGCAAACTAAAAAGCATTAATAAAAGTTATTATAGATTTTGTGAGTTTTAGTGAATGATAAAATATAGCCTATGTGTAATAATTGATTATTTTTTATTAATGATATTTATTAATTATAAAAATTACTAACTGCTTATGTAATCAGCAAAGGAAGCAGTGATCCAATAATAAAATGATTTCTTGAATTTTAGTGATAAAAAAGTGTGGGCCTTCGAGTTGCCCCCCGGTATGTAAGTTTCTCGTACGGCGCGGGTAAGCTAGGGTTACTACTTAACGTGTACTCCTGATGAGAACATCTGACCATGAAATGGGCTTAAAACAAGCTCTTACATGTTTGTGTCTCAATTTAAATGTTGATGTCATAAAATATGAAACAATTGTTAATATCTAAATATTCGATGTTTCGGGACAATTAAAAATCTTTACTGTTCACAACATACATGCAGAAGTATACGTATTACGTGAATGTGTGTATATATCCTGTTTAATGGAGCTTTCAGATGGAAGTGACGCGTTGCTCTTGAAAACCAACCCTTAGAAGTAAATGCAATCTTTTGAACCGAAGCAACATAAGCTGCAAGTGTCTCTTGTCACTTGGTCTGTACAGTTTTCTCGGGGAACTTTCAGACCGAAGCAACAAGTAACATGTGTCACTTGGAAGCAGATCCTCAGTAATCCATTCAATCTTTTGAACCAAAGTGCGACAGTGATATGACGGTTTTGGGTCATAATTCTCTTGATAATAAAACATTAGTCAGCCATGTTATATTCTGATCGTTGGAGAATGGATGTAGTGAATTGGGTTTGTTCGTCCTTGGTGAGAATGCACTCGACGCTTGGAGAATTCAGCTGCTTACAGGCAAAATGTGATCTGGAAACTATGATTACAAATTTACCCGCTAGATGTCTCTGTTTATTTGATCTAAAAAAGGAAGGAATTCCTTGCTAATTTAATTGTGGAAATTATTAAATGTATTGTTGCTTACTCAGTTTATTCAATGGGGACTTAAGAGCAATGGAACATTTATTTTTAAAAGTACGTGAATATTCTTGGTCTAATTATCGCTCGACGAGGGACATTTTGACGAATCTCAAGGGATCGGTTGTGTTCAGAAATTCGTGAGCGGGAGGAATATAAGAAAAGCATAAAAATATCTACGTTTCGAGGGAAGGCATTAAGGCGTTAACAATTGGGCCTTAACATACACACTTGCAGTAGTTAGTGACAATTGCATATTAAGTTATTTGGCGTGTGTGAGTGTTGGCGGAAGATGGATGTGGAGAGTTCGGAGGTGGCCCCGGTGAGTGGAGAAGTAGAAAAGGAACACACAAAAAAGAAAGATGGAGGGAATGCTGGTGGTTGCAAAAAACCAACGTGGGATGGATTATCAGTTTTTTGCACGGTAGTGGACGAGAAATCTGGATCAAAGTTAAATCTTTGGTATCCGGATAGCTAAGTGGATTCTTTTGGTCATCAAAAACCAGTAAGTAGTAACTGTGTGAATTGTGAGACACCACAATAAGGTAAGAAGTTTCGTTCTTACAAGTGAAGTGCTAACGAAAACAAAGATATCCACGTCAGGTAGATCTACCATTAGGACAATCGCGACGAGTGAACATATAGCTTAAATGTCGGTTACAATTTTAATGGTTTCGTGCGATACTCGCAAAGGTGAAATTCAAGTAAAGGGAGTACAGTGCATGACCTGTAAGCAAAGGACACCCGAGGCGTAGTTCGGGCAACCATATTGAAAAAAGGGCACCTTTCTACGTCAAAGTTTTTACGTCGAAAAACTAAAGTTAACTCATGCATGAAAACGTCTACAGTTGGTGATAGAAGAAACGTGTTCTCTACAGTAGTTGTTTAATTGACTGATTGGGTGACGTCACGCGTTAAAACCCCCATCGCATTGCTCGAGCTTAATAGAATGGTATAAACGCTTTTGGGTAGGGGTCTCGTCCAATATACGGACAAGCTTTGTAGGAAAGGTAATTGAAATATACCAATGTGAGTATTTAGTGGTGTGGTAACATGCACCAGCATATTTGATGTTGTAATTCATGCATGCACCAAAGAGATACATAGGGTATACCAGCTGGTTTATAGATTTAGCATGAGAGTTTGTCTTAACGTTAATTCACACCCATCATTCTAGTTTGAGATAGAGGTACGTCAGGTACTGCATCACATTGTAATTACAACAAAGTGTGCTAGGGATCAAACGCTATCATGTGTAGCACAAGAGTTGCCAATATGGATTGTCTATCCTGTACGAAAGATTGCTATTCAACCTAAGAACAATGTATGATATAATGGTAGATCAGTTTCGGATTTGAATAAATAATTTGAAAGTGTGGACGAGTTATATTTCTTCAAGGCTCACGTTCATAGTGTTCATCTTGCCATTTTTGAAAGTATATTAATCATTTATTAATATTTAATCTTATTTGCTTCTGCTTCAGTTTTAGTGCCAGTGTTTTTCAACTGGCGGTCTGCAAAAGGTCCGTTGCACCCAGAGGTTGACGACTAATGTAAATCTAATTTTATATTTGACATCAAGTCTATAAATAATTGAACTATACGAGTATACCATAGTTTATATATTAATATTAATTAAGGGTGCATATTAATTTCCATATAAACTTTAATGATCAGAAATGTATTTTAGAGTGAAATTGTTGGGATCAGGGCATTGACTTGTAAGAAATAAATTTACTGGGCTGTGGTCTCGCAAGGGTTAAGAACCACTGCAACAAACAGCCAAAATACATCAGTAGTTGCTCTGTGCCCAGGTTTGCCAGCCATTTAACCAAAATATACATGATGTACTGGAAAGCCAGAATTCAAATATATTTTACTGAACACAAAATTTAATGTAGAGAGATTTGATACTAGATTTTCAAAAGGTATAGCAGTATTTTCTTTTTTTTGTTCATGTACATGGTCGAATAAGAAATTCAAACATTGGAAATCATATCATACTATTAGGTTCAATTAAAACACATACAAAACTACTCTAGTTATGTTAATACGTTTATACTACATCGATATATTTAATAAGCCTACTGAAATATGAAGATAACGCTCGGAAAGAACCACCCATTCAAAAAAGCCAGCTTTCTTGAAAACACTGTTTATGTCTAGCAATGAATTTCATATTATAAATTGTATTTTATGTTTAGAAATGAGTGTCTATTTTACAGTAGGGAGATAAATTAAAACCATGGAAGAGGAAAAATACTGCCAACTCCTGTATTTTAATTGATTTCAGACACTCTTGTGAAAAATGCCGCAAAAAGCCCAACAAAAAAAGCCACGGAAAAAAAACAACAGTTTTTTTTTAAAAAAAAGCCTGGTTTTTCTGACCACTTCCAACTCTAATTTTATATAAATAAATCCATTTTATGTTACAAATAAGCAAAATTACGTAAGAACCTTAATCGGTCCCTGATTGTATGTCATTTTTTAGGTGGCAACAAACGTGTTAACATAGTTATTTGGAAGTTTTAAATCAATGGTGGGGAAGAGTTTTTCAGTGCTCACATCAAGATTCGAGGAAGAAGTAATCTACTTTTTTGAACCTTATAACTGGCAGTCAGCATTAATGTTTAAATTGAATATTTTTTTTAGTATTAGACCATTAGGCTGAGGTAAAGGAGAGATGATCATTGACTCTTATGTTAAATCTTAGTTTTCAACATATCCATGGTGAGTCCATATATTGTGCACAAAGTTTCAGCTGTTTAAGGAACTATTTGTAAACGTTAAATGTCAAATGTTAATGCAAATTAAGTTTTTGTATAACAATACTTAGTTTTCGTTTAGAATATTTCAAAATTTCCCTTGAAAACCTGGAATTACGCTTGAATTGTATCTAGCTCACAGAGTAGCCACCCTGAATAATGTTATTCCTCTTTTTTTTTTTTTTACAGCAAAACCTGAAGCCCTGTATGTCACCATTGCAATATACTGTACTGTAATATTGATGATCATCCTGTTTATCTTGCTTTGGAAGTTCTGCTGGAAGAATAGATGTAAGTGAATATCATTGTTATTATTTTAGTACTGATAGTAATCAAAAAAGAGTACTTGTTGCACCAGTAAGTCAAAATTGGACTTATTCACCACAGTGCCATTCAGTTTATGGAACAATGGGTGACTCATAATGAATTTACAAGGTCTGACCACAAACAAACTGAGCTTTTTCAAAGTTATTTTATTAATTTTTGCTATCTATGTTAATAAGAGTGATCCCCTTCAAATGAGTTCCCGCCACTGTTGAGAAATGTGTTCTGGTTATGGATGGCCACAAAATCTGGATAGATATCCAGATTTCAAATTATTCAAAATCTGTTTTGGATGCATCATATACTCCGAATATCTAGATAATTGCTGGAGAAAGGTAAAAGGAACACAATTTACCATACTTGCTGAACATGTTTCCCATCATTTGCAATACATTCTAAGCAACGATGATACAAAGATTCACATATCTTTGATAACAAACCCTTATTTGCATTAAGTTCATCAAAAGCATTTTCAATTTCTTGTAGCAAATCATTCACTGTTTGTGGTTTTGCAGCGTAGATGGCATCCTGAATGATTCCCCGTAAAGCAAAATCGCAAGGTGTAAGATTGCATGAGCAAGGAGGCCAGTCGAATGTCTCATGACACCCAATTGATTCAGATAAGTGTTCATTCAAAAGCTTGTTAACAGGAATCACGTAGTGCGGTGGGTACCGTCTTGTTGCCAGATAATAGGCGAGAAGTTGTGGTACATAGGGTTGTTTTCAAGCTCTGGCATCACAATATCCTGTAGCATCTCCAGATATTACATATACAGTTTCTCTCAGGGGAAACTGACTTTTGGGCCATCCTGTAGTTCTGATAAGAGTGTTCTGGAATAACCTGCAGGGCCTGTAACAAATTTTCTTTTATCTCCTCTATTGTTTTTGCTGTAAGGGGTGACCTTTTGAGAATACACTTCCACATAGTACATCCCGATAACTGCACTTTTCCAGATGAATGAGGCTCTGGCATCTGTGCCTATGGCAAGTATAATCCTTCGTAGGGTTGCATGTTGCCTTGTGTTTACTCCACATATGTGCTGAGTGCCCTTTTACAGCCTCAGCTTTTAGCATGTGCAAGGAGATTTTAGTCCTCAGAGCAGCAAGTGTTGATTTTAGTCCTCGGAGCAAGTGTTGATTTTAGTCCTCGGAGCAAGTGTTGATTTTAGTCCTCGGAGCAAGTGTTGATTTTACTCCTCACAGCAAGTGTTGATTTTAGTCCTCGGAGCAAGTGTTGATTTTACTCCTCACAGCAAGTGTTGATTTTAGTCCTCAGAGCAAGTGTTGATTTTAGTCCTCGGAGCAAGTGTTGATTTTAGTCCTCGGAGCAAGTGTTGATTTTACTCCTCACAGCAAGTGTTGATTTTAGTCCTCATGACAAGTGTTGATTTTAGTCCTCATGGCAAGTGTTGATTTTAGTCCTCAGAGCAAGTGTTGATTTTAGTCCTCAGAGCAAATGTTGATTTTAGTCCTCAGAGCAAGTGTTGATTTTAGTTCTCAAAGCAAGTATTGATTTCAGATGTTCCATCACTGATTTCATTCCCAGAAATGGAAAGACATCTGCAAGTGCCAAATCAGGAGAATAGGAAGGGTGGGATACAACAGTTGTGTTATGTTTTGCAAGAAACTCTTGAATAAGGAACATTGCTCTTCAAGAATCTTAATTTTCTTTGTATCAGAAAATCACCACAAGCACGGAACACCGCAACACATGTGATCTTGAAATGAAGTAAGGTAGTGGCACAAGTGGAATATTACTGCTAAAGACTCACTACACAATGCCAGAAGTGGAATACCAAATATCAATACATTGGTGCACTCAATGTTCAGTTTCATTTTGGACTCACCTTGTATATTAGAAAATCTGTTCGATGAGAAAATTTTTGCTTTTTTATTTGAGATATTTTTGTTACTTCTGACTTATAATATTACAAACATCTGTTTTTTCCTATTTAAGATTTTGTAAAGAAGTTTAACCAAAAATATTGACTATATTTGTTTTTCTTGTTTGATTTGTTGAAAAATTCTATAGTTTGGCAAATTTCCTTGCAGCCTACAAGACGCAACGAACTGTTCTGATAATCTACAACCCGACTCATGATCTACATGTGAAAGCAGTGAGGATCCTGGCTGAGTTTCTTTCAAGGAATTGCCAAGTGAATGTAGAAATGGATCAAATCAGCATTCCCCGGTCAGGAAATATGGTGAGAAAATTGTGTGTGTGTATATTATCTTTGTGAATTGTCCATCGGTGTTCTGATTGACCTTGAAAATTCAGGGAGTTTGATATAAAAATAATTGTTCATGACCTGAAAAAGTCACGGGACTAACACAGCAATGCTCAGACCAATTCAACATTGAGGCTTAAGGTTACAAGTTCACTGTAAGCCAGGTTCAAGCAACTCATGCCAACCTCCGTTATGTACACTGTGCTACGATTTTCCCTTGAAAAGAGATGCAAAAGAGAAGTCCCTTTTCCCGCCTTTTCCCCTCCATTTTCATGAAGAAAAAAGTGCAAGAAACATTTCTGTTAAATACATGTGTTTGAAACAATATATATAAAAAATAGAAATTCTAGCCAAAAATGGAAAAGTTATAACGTAAAAACTACGACCTTGACACATCATCTCGATCGAGACGCTTGGGACCATGAGGGTTACATTTGGGTATCTCGACCGAGACGCTTGTTAAAGTACAGCTTCAGTTTTCATCTTAACCAGCCTTATATCGGGTGGTCCAAAAGTCCCGGAACGCTCACATATCGTGAGAAATACACATCGAATTGGAAAACTAAAAAATACGTGTTTAATAAGTGAAAGAAAGCTATTCAATGATATCACACTTGATTCCCCACCCCCTGGGGGTGGGGCAGGGGACAACTGTGAAATTTTAAATGGAACCCCTATTTTGCATTGTAGAATCGGAAAGATGACTTCATTCCAAGTCCACCGAGCTATCAACCATCCTCCGAGGTCAATTAGGAACGGAGATGTGGCAATTTTACATTTCGCCCAAAAAAAATAAATAAATAAAACAAATAAAAAAAGAATTCAAAGGGACGCTCTGCCCCTAATTGAGCTATAGTGCAAGCGATTGCAGATTTGGAATCTGCACATCAAGACCTTGAAATCTGCAATCGCTTTCGCTCTAGCTCAATTAGGGGCAGAAAATTTGTGAAAATTTGAAATCGCCACATCTCCATTCCTAATTGAGCTAGGAGGATTGTTGATAGCTCGTTGGACTCGGAATGAAGTCCTCTTTCCGATTCTACAATAACAAATGGAGGTTTTCATATAAAATTTCACACTTGGCCCCCGCCCCACCCCCAGGGAGCTGGGGTGGAGGGGGGGAATCAAGTGTGATATCATTGAATAGCCTTCTTTCACTTATTCAACACATATTTTTTCGTTTTCCGATTCGATGTGTATTTTTCACGATATGTGACCGTTCCGGGACTTTTGGACCACCCAGTATATATATATATATATATATATATATTGTATGCACGCGTGCGTGATTTGTAATTAATACACTTACAAGGGAGGTTATCTGAGTGTCCCCCTCTGATTTCCATGAAACTTGGCAGGTGTATTGAGGGGCCCAAAGGAAGAAATACATGTTTTTTGGTTTTGGCTAAAAAAAAATGTTTTAAGGGGCAACTCCCCCCCACCAAATGTCAAGATGAGGAGAAATTGAAGTGGGGATCTGACACCGAAACCACGTAAATATGGCATAGGAAGAAACAGGGGGCATAGGGTCCCTCTATACACCTGCCAAATTTCTTGGAAATCTGAGGGGGACACAGGGGTCAAATGCATACTTCAATTTGTCCTCATTTTTACATTTGAGAGGGGTTTTGTCCCCTAAAACAGTTTTTAAGCTGAATCAAAAAAAACATGTATTTCTTCCTTTGGGCCCCTCTTTACACCTGCCAAGTTTCATGGAAATCGGAGGGGTACACAGGGGTCAGATCCCTACTTCAAATTGTCCTCATTTTGACATTTCAGGGGGGGGGGTGCCCCCTAGAACAGTTTTTTAGCCAAAACATGTAGACTTCGGTACATGCACGGGATATCAAAGACTATCTAAGCATCCTCAGGTTATCCAGTAAATCCATATGGTGCTGACGTTAAATGAAGGTCAGGGACACCTAATACTCGAAAAATATTTGTGCACAAAAGTAAGGTGGGACAGATATTTGAGTTTTTCTTCGTCGGTTTTCTGAAGATTGAATCGAGGTATCAGGAGAGGATGTAAGTAGCAAATTTTATTTATCCTAAATGCTATTGGATTATTGCAAGTCAATCCTTGGATCAACGGATAACCTCTACTTCGTATTTATAGCTAGCTCTCGTGTGCGGTACATTATGGCCATAATGCGGGAATTCAAGGCATCGTTAATTCGAGCGGGAAACGAATGCTTCGCGTAGCCATCTTGGCGTGCATATACATCGGAGTGAAAACAGATGTTGTGATAAAAACTATCATTGTACATAATCTTAAATTCTATTTCTCAGTGTTTTTATCTTTTGTTTGGATTGTTCCAGCTCGTGTAAGAAGTTTGTTGTGGGGTTTTGTGACGTAAATAAACGTCCGTCAGCTGGTACAAACTGGTGTGTCTGTGGGATTGCAGTTAAAAATCTCATTTCAAGTTTACCAATTTCAAGAGCAAACGAACTTATAATTTGTCGAGCAATATTAAAACTATCGAAAGTTGATAGTTCTTTGGCTGAATTTATAATTGTTAATCCGTTGTCTGGTTAAATACATGTACCATACATAAGGTTAAACGCGGGTTGCTCAATCAGCTGATTTTAAGAACAGCTATGCCTGTATTTGTCTACATGAAAAATATATAAAGTTCAAACAATGTAAAATAACTTGTCATCTGATCGGTGGTAACTTATGGTGATTTCCACGTTTTGTGGATGGACATTATGCTCATTGTTGTTCTAAATAAATAATAAAAATACACAGTTTATCTTCCGATGTTGTGTTGAAATTGAACCAGTTTATGCTCTAAGTGTATAGCATGCAACCGAGTGTGATTTAATGAAAGTGTTCTCTTCCAGGAGGGGGGGTTTCTTTCGCACTGGTCTCTCGTGCATAATTGCTATCAAAACATTTGTGAAAGGGGGTTATGAAAACATATAATATATTTTCTCATTTACCAGTCCACAGCCATTTGTGAGTACTTGCAAACTTGGGACAAGTTTCTGGCATGTCAGTGATTATTGTTTAGTTGGGCAAGGGACGGGAGTGAGGGGAGTAAGTTATACGTTAAAATATTGGCAGTTATATGGTAAGAGCCGGAGTTGTCGTTTATTTGATTTTTGTACAACTAAAATGTCAGTTGACGAATAATTCACATCCAATACAGGGTGTTGGTTTGAAAGGAGATATTCCTGTGATAAGATAAAATTACGTTTGGGTGTATCTGGGAAATTTGCTAGCATTAGGTGAATAATCATGACGAACTATAATAACATTTGATTTCATTGCTTAATCTGCCTTTCACAGTAAGATTTGAATATCCAGACACAAGGCGATTGTAGTGTTTATATTCCTCGGGTTCCAAATAATTTTAGGGTGAATTTAGTTCAATCTGTAGTTCTTGTCAGAGTTCCAAAGCTACCGAGACACACACGCAGGGGCGTGATAGGGGGGACACTTAGATAACCTCCCTTGTTAGTCTTACACTTTGTAATTATAATATAACACTGCATATATTATAATGTTTTATTTTTATTTTTAAAACTCTAACTGTAGAACAATTGTATAATTTTTGTATTTTCCAACTGTACCTAACCAGGGAGCATTTAAATACATGTTAAGAAAGAGGGGAAAGATGTTAAGAAAATGTCAAGAATTTTGGATTTGATATTTTGGTGGACATCCTGATATAGTAGTTACTATGATAGACAACTATAATTCATTGCTGTTATATGGGAATTTGGGTTCTACTTTTGAAGAGAGGCAGGAGTTCATGATCTGAAATTTCACAATAAATAATGTTTATGTGGCTATGGTAGCCATAAGTGGAAAATGGCCACCTGTTTTATTCACAAATTCTTCTATTGTGATTTGTGTTGTATTTTCTTTCTTCCTTTTTCAGGATCCATTCACATGGTTGAGTAAAGCATTTGAAGAGGCCCATTGCGTGATTGTCGTAGCATCCCCTGAATGTCAGCAACAAGTGACGGAGGTCATTTATAGGAACCTGTATGAAGTTGGGTTGACATTCCTGAGGGAGAAACTTGCCGGAAACCATTCTGGAACCAAGTTCTTCACGGTTCTCCTACCGTACTGTTCCCAGTCAGATATCCCGATGGAAGCGATCAACCTGCGCCGGTTCAAGCTGTTGAAGGACTTGAATCGATTGGTCAACTGCATCCACAGCGTAAAAGCCGGTGCTTTGTTCCAGTACATGTGTTCTCTACGTTTCTCGGCCTGCAAGTTCAAGGCCATCGAGGAGCTGAACTTGACAATCAAGGAGATTCAGCACAACCTCGGCAACTGTCCGCGATCTGCGAGAGCATGCAGTCAGACACCTGACGATAGGCTATTCCAGATCGAAGAGGAGCTGCCGTTCATTGTACCGTCTCCCGAACCGGTCAGCGAGGAGAGAATGGATAAGACGGTGGGCATCTTTCCGTTTGATATTCACTCGCTGAATCTTCACGGAGCAGAAGAAGAAGTTGTCGTTCGACAGAAGAATAATCCACAACCTGGTGAAATTAATCTTCTTTCCCTAAGACTATAGTGGGTAAGTAAAATATATGATTTGGCAATCTGGCATTCTCCTCCTTTTTGGTATCTGAATTAAACGTACCCCCATCCCCATCTACTCACTGAGCTGGCCTTAATTCCCCCATGTCTCAGCAGAGGTGGTTGATATTCAACCAGTTACAGGTTGATGTGAGGTTAGCACGACAAACCTGCAATCGTCATTGTAGGTTTCCTTGACCAGGTTACAGTACTTGTTTGTAGCTCCCCAATTTCCTCACGATAGTGGATGACCATCAGTCGCATACGTTAGCCAAAGTTGCTTCCTCCAGGAAACAAACCAGCGCTTGATGCCTAGAGCCACATATTTATGTTGAATAAGACATCACGATTTCAATACATAAACTAGGCACATTTGGGGATCAAAAGCAGTATAAAAAATGACATTTTTATGTTAAAATGGTGATTAAAACCCCAAATTTGATTTAAAAACTACACCTATTACACAAAAGAAATATTTCCCTTCTAATAGGACATTTATGTAGATATCAGAGTAATAAGTTTATTTCTGTGCAAAAGAATCCATTTTTGCTTCTCAAATATATTACAGCAGAGTTAATCAGTTTTCTGGGATTTGCATAACTCACAGGATAATTCAGACTTCAGGAAGTGTCTCGGGTAGATAAACTTTAAATTTCATGTTTAAGATTGTATTTCACATTTTGCATCATTTCGTGACAAAACATGATAGAAAAATGCATCTCGCACCTTTCAAAAACATGAAAAATTATTATTTCAGTGTGTTATGTCACATTTTGTGTTTTCGTAAAAGACGAAATATGCATGCCTCTACTGATGCCTTAAACCACCTTTTGGTACTTTTAACACTGGAAATTTTGCTGGCCCCCGTGGCTCAGTGGTTAACACATCACGCTACGATGCCAGGTGTCTTGGGTTCGAATCCTGTCCTGGACTCACTCATCCCCCTCTTCGCAGATTAGCCAAAAGTGGCACAAATTGAAAAGTAAAATAGAGCAAATCAATCAATGAATCAAAAGCACTGGGATTTTTATGTGAATTACAATGTGAAATTTCCTGCAGTTATCAACTCTTATGAATGGACAATTGAAGGATGCAGAACTCACCCAGGTGACACAATATGCACTAATGTCAGAAGGTGCATTCTGAATGACATACAGGCAACAATCAACGTGTGCAGTTTGTCATGTTAGTACAGTGCGAAAGGTTTGCTTCCAAAGACCTCTGCATATAGATTTGTTTAATCACAAACACTGTAAAAATCTTTGAGAAGTATCACATGTCTCCAGGAGGTCATTGGCGATAGTTCAAACAATATATTTTCCTTGTGAAATACTACACTCTAGAACTACAAAATTATGAATAGGTTTAAACAAAATAAATTCCTATGCCTTTTTTGCCTGACCACAGTCAGATCTTGGTTGAATATGTTAACATAATTTTCATTTGTTATTATTACTCTTTAAGTACTTTGGTTTGGAAACTGATTCAAATGCTGTATTGGTAATTAAGTTTCCTTTACCATTTAATTTAACACACACAGGAGAAATTTAAGTGAAAATTGAAAACCACGTGACCGCAAGAGAAGTTAATTGGCTTGTAGGAACTATTCACAGTTGAACCGTGAGCAGTATAACTGTGCAATACACAATTTGCTAATTTGGGTGTGGCAGCAAAAGTATATAGCAATGTTTACAAATGGAATTGATTGTGTACACTTTTGAATATTGATTATAGTGATCGAAAAGTGTTTTCATATTTTTATAAGTTAACAAAATTCATTTAGGATAAGCATGTTTTTAGTGGATGCCGACCCAGCCAGAGACAGAAAACTGTGAAGGATGATTGTGATGATGTTTTAGTGGATCTCATAATGTTTTAAAGTAAACATAGTAGGTTGACATGATGGGTGTGGTAAACTTGGTTTTAGTATTGTGTTGGTGATGTTTCGTATTTCCTCCTTGCAAATGTCATGGGTTTTTCTGATTATTTTCGAAGGACTACTACTGTCATTAACAAAAGAGAAGAGTAGGTAGTGTGTCACAGCTTTGTTTAATCCCTGATGGTTGAAATCTGAGATATTGGAACTAGCACCAACCAGGAACAAACAAAGCAGTGATGCACTACCTACTCCTCTCTTTTGTTAATGACTTCAATAGTCCTTCGAAATTAATCAGGAAACCAATTAAATTTGTGATGCAGAAATACCGAACATCACTTACGCAATGACATGATGTAGTTGCGATAGAAAACGTATTTAGAAATATTTTGAACAACTTGAAATAGTTGTAGTGTTCAAGTATTGGTTCAGAATAGCTTCACTTATGCCCCAAATTTCAGTATATCTATACTTACAGGTGTTTGGACCAACATGTTTGAAGTGAAATGAAGAAATGCCAACAGGTTCAAGTTGTTGCAGTGAGGTGATGTCATTTATATGTACAAAGTATTGAAGTGTTGTAAATAGTCTGTATAGAGATTTCTAATGTAAATATGTTTCATTCTTGGCTGACGTTGCTCATTTTTGTGTCTTTAAGCACGAGACCATCTCCTGTTAAGAACAGGAGAATTCATGTTTTAAAGTGAGCATTGTTATTTGAGAATTCAGTTTGCATTTCATGTTCATGATGATTGCTCACCAATCATGATTATGTGTTATACTATTGAGAGAGTAGGGTGTTCGTACCGATTGGCTTGGTAGTTCACTGTAAGTAATTTTGAATGCATTAATTCACATAGGTGCAGATGAGTTAAGACCTTGAGAAATTTCATTCTGTGAGAATTGAGGTTCTAATAGCCAACCCTCAGTATCTACAGCAATTTTCTGTTACATGTGTGAGCATAATGTACATAAGAGTTGCCAAATGCAACTGCTCTGACAGATCTCTGAAACGTGCTACTACCCCCACTTTCAGGAGAACTTAAGGTGAAGAACAGTGGTGACGATTGGGTTCAAAAACTAGGGGGGAAATGAGGTGCAAAAAGTGGGTGGGGGCAAGGACAGTTTACTTTCCCTTGGTACATAAGGTTTAGCATAGTGCGGGGTCAAAAGTGTCAAAAGGTTGGGGGACATGTGCCCTGCCCTAATTGCTGGCACTGGCGAAGAATGATATTTTCGCACCAGGTGCACATTTATTTCAATATCGTCAGAATCGGGACAGCTACCAAAAGAACTAGCTCTACAAGAGAATATGAATATCTTCCCATAATGCAAGTGGAAGCATTTTTTCAAGTTTAGTATTAAGCTAGATGCGATGTTTTAAAAATATGATTAGTATGTAGTTTCAGAATCGTAGAAAGAAAACAAAACTACTTCAACTTAACGTAACGGCTAATCAAATGAGATTTTTCAACTTTTCTGACGACAAATAAAATCTTAACGTGTCCTCTTTCCATTCATGAGTATTTCTACGCCATTGGAAGTTTGATGTTCTGAAGAGAACAAGTAAAATAATGTTCCCACAAGCATAATCCCAAGTTTTCTCCCCCTCCTAAAAACCATCCAGGGCACAGTCTATTTTTATTAATTATTAATTTTTATCTCACTCTTCTACCTCTGTGGTTATTCTCAAGGATGGGGATGAACTCGTGAAAGGAATGATGGCTGAAACCCATTGTTTGAACTTCTGACCTTTGGCTTTATACTGAGTTACACTGACCTCTCTACCACCTACCTGACAGTAAAGGCTGGTTCACTGCTTTTACTTGTCTTCATAGAATTTATTTGTATTACATACAGGAAATTGCACCACTTAAGTGAACCAAAATATATGTACTGTATTATCTTTTACTTAGCAACTTTTGTGAACTTGTGAAGGCCAAGTAAGCTACCCTCTTGCGTTGGAAGATAAACAGTACTGCGAGAGAAAGTGTCCTCCTTTTCGTAGAACCATGTCCTGTTTTATCAGCCAATTTTCCTTAGCTTCCAGCCTCACTCATGCCCTCATTTCCACACGAGTAGCTAGCGACAGTGTTAGCAACTTGGGAGATATATGCTAACAGCACCAAACCTAACCTGCGTAACCTATCCATGTGGTCATGTAATAGTAGAAATAAGCATGTAAACTGTTTGGGCAGGTAAATTTTTGTTTGTTTAAAGCTATTATATGCATGCGTGGATATGTTAGGCAGGTGGTGCTGTTAGCATGTATTTCCAAGGTGCTAGGGCTGTCGCTAGCTGCTCGTCATTTCCACCCCTCTTACAATGCTATGGTACTTTTGCTTTGCACATGTGCATACAAGGTCACTCTTACACAAATACAGCAGGTTCAACAGGTCTACTTTAATATTTTTCACGGGCCAACTTTAAGACATCCTACTCTATTTGTATTTTTGTTACATGTAAGATATATGTTGAAAATATGGGAAGTTGTAATAATTGGACAACATTGCATTAATGTTAATACGTGATAATATTTACAAACTTAACATTGTTGGCTTTTATATTGCTAATATATATTTGTTCAATGTCTGTGACATATGCACAGTGCCTTTGGTGTTCAAGTGTGGTATGTGGACCAGAATAATTAGCAAAGATTGCAAAGTACATATACAGAGTGTTCCACAAGTCCTACACGATAAGGAAAAGTAAAGTTAAGAGTGTGTGGATTGGTTTTCTGTTTACATTCGGGCTGAGCCGATACCAGTTTGAACCATTGTTGATACTGTTACCGATTCCTTCCGATACTGATACTTGAAAATTGTAACAATTTAAAGTTGTCAAAAATGATGATTAATTTTAGTGGGTGTCCACTCCAGTTTTAAGCATCAATTTACCAGAGTTTTGTTTCAGAATATTCTACAAATTACATCATAATGTTACAATACCTGTTTTACGTAATTACGAAGAACACTTTTTTGCACAATATTAGTGCAAAATAAAGGGAAACTTTGCATAATTTTCCAGATCCTGTGAAATACCAAAATACCGGAAAAGTATTGGATGGTATCGGTAAATAAAATCCAACGAATACTTTTCGATACCGATACCACTAGTATCAGCTGATACCAATACATCAGCATTGGCATCGGCTCATCTCTAGTTTACATATGTATATTCAGATTGATGACTTGATCATTGAGGACACATTGTAATAAGTTATTTGTTATTTCATTGGAAGCAGGTGTAGAAAGAGATAATTTTCATATGGTGCGTGACTTGTGGGACACCCTCGAGTTTCAAAAACATTTTTATATGTAGCTGAAGGTTGTTGATAGCTAGATTTTGTATACAGATATTTTCACAGTAGAAAAGGTTATTTTGTACACAGGCAAATCATGTTCAACCAAGGCACTAAAATTGTACTGTTTCATGTTAGAATTTTTGTAGTAACTTCATTTATCTTGATGTGATAACATGATGGTTTGTAACTTGTAACAGATGAGTATAATTCCAATAGAATTGTTTCACGCTGATTCCCTCTTCCACCCACCTTTTCCAAAATTAAATTAAAAGGATAATTCTGGATTAACATGCAGGTGGTTAAATGTAGCCCTCGCTATTGAAAATAGTCATACGTAAATCTCCCAAATTCGTGACGATACCTCTAGTGTGGGTGTAAAAATCCAAAGTTTCTGTTGGAAGATTTGCAGGCTGGTAGCAATTGGTAGCCTAGGACTGGAAAATCGCTACAAGCTCACAAACTAAAGTCAACACTTGTTTGTTTTTCCTCTCATTTCCCCTTCCCCGCTTGTGTCCAAATGCCTCCTTGTTGCCATGTGTGAGAGTGTATATATATATACACACACACCCTCCCTTGCATCAACTACATTAAATATTGTGTCTAATGACATAAAAACACAGAACAATTTGGCAATGCAAGGTTTACCCAATTCAGGGTAAACAGCTGATTGCATCGCCCATGCTCTTGCTTAGGTTGAAAATTCAATGACAACACCAGAGAGTTCAGTCAATTTCCCGCTTCACAATTATTCAGAGTTAGGAAAAAAAAGGAACATGAAATAAGAAGAAAAATCAACATCAACATGTATAATTGAATGTAACAGTTATCTTGTACAGTGAATAACATTTAATAATAATACTTTAATTAATTAAACATGTATATACATTGTAAATATTGATTTTTTTTGTATTGCACACAATTAATTGAAATTATCAATTAATAGTCATCCTGCAACAGGGAACAATTTGAATTTTATTTTGAATTCCTGACAAAAATACTGATCGTGCACCATAGAAGGAATATTTGGTGTATGTTGTAATTTAGCCTTTATGCTAAATTATGATTAACGAAATTGGTCATTTCTTTGTGTGTGTCCCATTGTGTTTTAGAAACAGGATCAGTGCTTCTAAATTACCACACTTTTTTTATTATGCATCTCTAAGAAGAAGCGATGTATGTATTGGTTGTGAGGTTAAGTTACTGTAAGACTGTGTGTGTATAAATGTAAGTTGCAGTTTGTAGTACAATTTTTTGTATGTACTGTATTTACACATGTATAATGCGCGTGTGTGTATAATGTGCACCCTGGGTTTTGATGGAGAAAAGTGACAAAAAATTGTATCTCGTGTATAATGCGCAGTATAATACAGGTTCAAGAAATGGCTTTCTTAGTTGTAGGTCGTAAAGCTGTTGCTATGCCAATCAAGAGCTAGTGACATCATACCTATTCAATGAGTCACCTGTTGCTATGTGGACCAAGAGGAGAATATCCTCTTGTGTAAATAGTAAGTCGCCAACCCACACCACCTCCCTACTCTCCCTCCACTGTGTTTAGCATCCCAAAGCTTTTGCTGTTTAAGCACCTTATTAGAAAGCGGGATCAAAATTATATTATGGATTTGCAGTGCTCAGGAAGTAATTTTCTGTTATTTCTCGCCCAAGAAATACCACTGATCAGTGGCGTAGCATGGGCATTTCGGGTGGGAACGCCAAGTCCGAAGGAAGGGTCGATCCTCTTTTGCTTAATAATTTACTTATGGTATTAGTCGCCACAGGTATTGTTTATTTGCCTGAAGTCAGCTGGGTTTTCAATAAAACATCATCCATGCATGTTTTAGCTAGAAAATTAGATGCCTCACTATGCCACAAATGTTTTGAACTCTGGTGTTTTATACCTTTCTGCATGACGCATGTCATTAAAAACCTACCTGAATCACAAGCGCCTGCACAACAGTAGACGTCATTGTTGTGGATGATCCAACTACTGATTGATTTGGTTTATTTTACTTCACTTTTCTACCACTTTTGGTAAATCGCGAATATGAATATGACTGATGATATTGGTGAAGGGACACTGACAAAACACCCGTGCTCACACCGGGATTCGAACCAGGGACCTCTGTAACTTGTCTCAGTGTGCAAAGCACTCTGACACGGAGGTGGGTGGATGATCCAAATATCGTACACTCTACTGACGTAACAGTGCCGATTAGTAATTCAGACCACTGTTTATTGCATCTTGAGAATGCTGATAAACATTTTAAAATAATTTTGTCCAGAGACCATTCGATGTTAAGAGTTTTCAAATGAATGCTAAACATTTCCATTGACACAATATTAAGCAGTTAGATAATAACGAAAAAATAATAACAATTAAAAAAAAATAGTTTTGCGGGTTAAGTGGTAGAGCAGCCACAGGCTGAATTTCTACCACGAGGACTTCACCAACTTATTTGACAAAAGCTGTGTTCATCTTTTAGTTTCTAATGCACATCGCAGTTCGTGCGATAAATTATACAATGCAGTGGCCATTAAGAAGTGGTATATTTGAGTTTGGTAAAGTTACGTCAGTCAATATTGTGTATTGTAGCATCACATAGCACGAGTGGCATGAGCGCGAAGAGCCGGCTAGGAATTCTACCGCTGTCGTCTGCTTCAGAAGGCAGGAAGGGTCACGTGAACCAATCACGTAGCCCTCTGCTCCGTACGTACGCTGGTGTACGAGAGAGCATTTGTGCGCGTGCTGGAGAGATCCAAGCCTCTCCAAGCTTTCTCTCCAGATAGACAGCAAGGAATATAGAGTCCGTTACGCCGAACCTGCCCGGCGTACGGCCAGGAAAGACATTGAAAAAAAATGCTAGAACGAGTGTTGTTGGAGCGTTGCAAGCGGATCGCGAAAAATAGCTATTTTAATGCCATGAAGGTCAAACATATATGAAATTAGTCAAGTTTTACTTATATTTACAGTATTTACACATTTTTGAAATTTTAAATCGGGAAATGCCGGGCATACAGGCATACTATAACGCTATGCCACTGCCGCTGATACACATCCCATGTGACGGTAGGTGCATGCTCGAATGCTGCCAGAACAGCACTGCTTTTCTTGTGTCTCAGAACATTACATTACAAAGTGAGAAATCGTGGAAAATGGCCTTTAAACTTTAATGCGTGGTTTTTCTCATTTTCTCTTTACTTTTTCTAAAAAAAACCCTTCAAAATATATCCTTTTTCCATGACTGACATAACATTTATAAGAGGCCCATTCAGGACCCTCAAACTAGCAGTTAGCAGAACAAGATTTCTTTCATTAAGGCATTTACACACTCCATATATGTCACATTATTTGGCCAGCAATACATTTTAATTATTATTTCTTTCTCATCTTTTCTTTCATCGAAAGTACCACAAAAATCAGAACGTTCCTTCATTTTGTGTTGAGCTTATTTCAACTGCATTGTTCAGAAACTACAGAATTCAAGCTTTACAATGGTATATAACATGATAGGGTTCCGTAAACATAAAAAAATATTCCGTACACACCACAGTTTTTGGGTGCAAAAATTTTGGAAAAAAGTACTCATTATACATGAGTAAATATGGTATTTTATATCTGTTCATTCTAGAAGAGTATTTATTACACAAATATAGTGGAATCCCAAGTTTGAGTTTCTGTATTTTAAATTTTCCTGCATTATACATTATATTTTTCTCACATTTTATGTTCTTTAGGCAAAGATCTACGAGAAACATGTAAATCAGGTTCAATTTGCAGTATAGCTGTAATTTAAATATTCACAGGAGAGAAAATTGGTTATATTTTACCCAGCATTTTACTTAGTAATTCTTTATTTTGTGTAGAGATGATCTTCAATATGTAAGGCTGAACGTGTGATGATTTATCATGAGCTTTCTGATTAAATCGCATTAATTAATGCTTAAATTGAAAGTCAATTTGTTTTTTTAATCTGACCATATGTACAAATCTATGACCATTTTTTTAAGCAACATGTTTCGTAAACGGATACGATATAACTGAAAACGTCTGGCTAGTTCACTTCCAAGAAAGTGCTTTTCCAAAATCACTCCATTTATATAATGTAGGACATTATACTAATAGACAAAGCAAGAAACCAGTACTTTTGATTTTTCAAAAATTCCGATTCCATATGTGTGTCTGATATGTCCTGTCATAAGCAATTTGAAAATGGTAAACTTGACGCAGTAGGTCCTTAATTATGAAGAGTACCAACTAGATTTCTTCCAGAAACACCTTTCTGATGGTTGGAACAGTTCCGGAAGTTGGCAGGGGAGGGGGCACATGTTATACCCCCAGTTAAGAGAGATTTTTTGAAACATTTCACCAGCTACAGGGCTGCTTAAGGGCTGGAAGACCCAGGCGACTGCGGGGGGGGTTCCCCCCCATGGTAGGTCACCAAACTGGGGCATCCCATTAGCGAGAAAACCTTGATTACGTACATGTCAGTTTTATATATGAGTTTTGTTTATATGAGTTCGTCCACTCTATGCAGAGGAAGCCTAATAGGGACTAAACCTACAGTTTAAAGTGGGATCCGAACGATTATTGGCCCTCGCTGGGTATCGAAACCAGCACCCCTTGATTGCAAGGAGACAACGTTACCACTGTGCCATCAGGGAAACCCCCCCCCCCTCTTAAGCTAAGAGATTACTATTATTAATAAGGCTAATATTTTTCGTCATTAAAACTAAATATATAATATGGCCATGTGTTTTATTTGTGGAAGGTGGAAAGTACGAGGACCAGGGTAGAATATGAGGGGGGTGAGTCTGGAAAGAAAAATAATTATCTTGAGCCGCCCCTACCCAGCTAGGATAATTTGAATGAGCATTTTTAAGAATTCTTGCTCCATGGGAGGACTTGGCCTTAGTATACAACTATGTAAAATTTCCAACCATTGCACCCATTTGTAGAAAGAACGATGTCCCAGCTGTAGCATATAGGGCCTCCCCAATGGCGCAATGGTAGCGTTGTTGCTGTGTAATCTATGGATCCCAGGTTCGATACCCGGTGGAGGCACATAGTGGTTCGGATCCCAATAATTGTAGGTCCAGTCCCGATTAGTCTTACTGTGCATAAAGTGGACTTAAAACACCAACTCAATCAAGACACACAGGTGTAATTGCCAGGGCAACACAAAATTAGTTAATTTCCAACCAGTCTTTGCTTTGATAAAGTTATGACAAATTCAGGTTCAGTTGAATTTTTTCATACGGGTTTGTGCGATTGTAGCTGAATTATCTGCCAGAATAATTTTGTAAAGAGAACAAGAAAGTTATATTTGTTCGTAAGTGCCATATTTATGTGTGTGCATTTTGAATACATTTGACATTATTTGCACTTTGAGTGAACTTCAGAGAAGTTACTTAAATCTTCATTATTGTGTAAATGTAGTGTTTGTAATAAGTGAAATGCTCTTACTTGTGATAATAACGTTTTCTGTGTAGTGTAGAGATTGTCATAAAGTGAATAAACTTGTGGTTGTAATTTTTTTGGAAATCATATATTTGTGGTATATGTTACATTGTTGAAATAATTACTGGTGATTTTTCGTATATGTTGTTGCTGTTGAACTCTGTATATGTAAACATAAAAACGAGTATATTTTGTTCTATATCAAATTCAAACTAACCTTTATGAATAATGTACAAATTTGTTTTATATAACGGTTGGCTTGATGTTGTACACACATTTAGACAACCTGTGTCTAACTGGGGACTAATAAAAATTAATTTTATTCTCTATATTAATCATTTCGTATTCAAAACTTTGTAAAATTAAAATCACTTTAAGCTCAACACGTGCATCTGAAAGGGGGCCAGAGGTGTGAAGATCAGGCGAAAATTACACATTTCAAGCGCACATTTTTATTTCAATTGTGATATTTTGAAATATTGTAAAGGACCATTGGCATGACCAGAAATTTTTGAAGGAGGTAGTGTTGATATAAAATTGAATACTGCAAATTATTGTTGGAAAGTACAGCATGTCCACAATGAGACTCCAACATTTTGAAAGTCTATAAATTTTTCATTTCAGATTGTACAGCTGTGATTCCGGAAGAAGCAGAAGCAGAAACTCAAAAAGTTTATGTGGTAACGTTTTAGTGCGCGCAATAGTCGTAGTGGCGCTGCAGCACTCGATTGTTTGAAAATGGAGATTCTAAACGAGCGTGCACAGGTTCATTCGAAAGGAGTCCACAGATGTCAGTAAGACAAGCAGTGAAGAACTGTGTGAACTGTCGACCGTTTCATACCAAGTTCTCTCCCTGCTTGTCTTACTGACGTCTGTGGACTCCTTTCGAATGACCTCCGCACATTTTCTACAGCCTGTTCCTGGATTCTGGGTTTACCACCACAGTGTCCTTTCAAAACATTGCCGGTCGCCAAAAACTGATCACACCACTTCTTTATAGTCGTGAATGTCGGAGGATCCTTATCGTACACACGACGAAAGTTTCGTTGCACTTGAATAAGTGATTTCGTTTCTGCACACCACCACACAACCTGTGCACGCTCGTTTGGAATCTCAATTTTCAAACAATCGATTGCTGCAGCGCCACTACGGCTATTGCGCACACTAAAACGTTACCACATAAACTTTTTGAGTTTCTGCTTCTGCTGCTTCCGGAATCACAGCTGTACAATTTAAAATGAAAAAGTTCTAGACTTCCAAAATGTTGGAGTCTCATTGTGGACACGCTGTATATTATTAAATTGGTGTTTTATATCCACCTTATGCACAGTAAGGCTAATTGGGACTGGACCTACAGTTTTAAAGTGGGATCCGAACCACTATGTGCCTCCATTGGGAATCGAACCCGGGAGCTCTTGATTACAAGGTGACGATGCTACAACTGCGCCATCAGGGAGGCCCTGTTGGAAAGTATAGCATGTCCCAAAATCATTATCGGGTTTTCAAGTAGTTTGTATATTGCAACATACGAAGATGAATGTTTATATCAAACATGTAAGATAAGAATGGCTGTTGAAGTTTCCTAGCCTGAACATTTATCATTTATTTCCCATCAATGACAGCAGAGTGTATTTCAAGAAGGGGACTCCCATGCAGAAGTCCTTTTGTGTTCTTGAATTTGTTGATTTTGGTGTTTTGGTCCTTCATCACATCTGACTTCATGTGGGGCTATGTAAAACATAAAGTGTACATACCTCTGCTACCTGCCAGACCTGAGAAACAGGATTGTTGCAGCTGTTCAATCTATCACTCTAGACACGCTGACTCGTGTTTGGGAAGAATTGGACTACCGGATGGATGTGTGCCGCGTCATGAAAGGTGCTCAAATTTTACACATTCCTTTAGTCAATAGAACTTGATTTAAATCAAACCAAATAAAAATGATCACATGAAGACTTGCAGCATTCACGTGATGCCTCTCATGGTATTAGGTAATAATATCCTGTTTCTTCGTTGGCCAAATAAAAATCAAAGTCACGTTTTCAGTAAGAGAAAAGAAGTATATTTTACTTCTTGGCAAAATAAATACTTGTGTGCATAAAATCCATTTCACTCAGAAATAACAGCTTCTTACAATTCAACTTGACCACTCTTTAAAACTAAAAGCCCAAACTCAAGTAAAGACAAAACACCATCGTAATTCTCATGGCAACAGCTCTTACAAGATATGTATATACAGGTCAGTCACTATCCTGACATTATCAGTGATAGGTTTAAATATCACATACCACAAGAATCACAAAATAAATAACAGAGATTAAAATTAACAACAATAAACATTTGTAGAATAAGAAATTACATTAACAACAATAAATATTGTTTCAAGGGGAAAGGATGTGTCAATTGCCCCCTCTGAAGAAAAACAAAATTGACAATGAACTGGAAAATTTCTACCAGTCTAGGAAATTTTGGTTTCAATCTCTGGATAACAGTTTACAATTCTTCGCAGGTTCTGGGATAAAACTGGACGCTTGAAGAAGGATTCAATTTTTGTACAGCATGGGACTTCTGGTACATTTTATACAAATATGGAGACCATATGAAGTAAACATTCAGCAGCTTATTCCATTATGTTCTTGTTCTTTAACATATTGTAACAACCAATTCATTTATAACATTTCCAGTACCAGGCCTTTCCGAAGACACCTTCCTATGGATCATAAAGATTTCAAATTAAATAGGTTCTTCGTTCCATTATCAGTGATTTACTATAATCAATCTTCTTTTTAATATCTTCTGGTGAAGGAGCTAGCTTTAAATTTCCAGACTTATTTACTTTTCTATGGAATTATCCTCTTTTAGCTCCTATTCAATAAACACTCCGTCCACCATTAAATATAATATTCTATGTATATGACTGATCTGTTTCATACTTTCACAGAAACGAATAACCTAAAAGTAGATTTTATGGTTACTCTTGAACAATTAAGATTTCCACTAGAATTGTGCTTTCAATAGTTTCCAACACTGAGTTACGCTTGCAAACAAATCAAGTTCTGAATTCTAGTCCTAGCACACTGAATTTTTAATACTGAATGGCTTGCCTTAATTTACACATAAATTCTGATTTGTTGCAAATATCAGCTTCATATCTTCGTCACCAGGCTGTAAAATATATCTTCTTCCTACCAGTTCAATCCGAGATCGCCTAACACAAAGGATAGTTCTATGCTACGCGAGGGGTAATATCCCACACCCGATACAGATCAGATCCGTTGTCCCAACAGAAGTTCCTTGTTAGTTCCGAACTACACACTTGCTCAGCGCTGGGATATGGTTCAACAATGTCTGTCTGCATGCCACTGCTTGTCATTTGAGTCCTTGAAGAATTATTGCTATCTCGCGGTGGAGATAAGCGTTGTCTTGATGAGAAAAAAAATGTGGTGATAAGGATTACCTCTGGATGCTGGATATTCTCGTCATGATCTAAACTGACGCTGTTGATGGTAGCGATATCCATTTCTTGGGTCTGAACTGGCATCTGCTGATTGCTGGTGTTTTGCTGCTGAAGTAGGCAAACTAGATGTTCTTTCGCCCTCTCTGCTGTTCTGTTCAGCTCCAATTTCACGTCCCCTTGTCGACCGTCGAGCATCTTGTTCCTCTGCTTGCTCATACCTCTTAACAAAATCAAGTAAAAGATCCACGGTGTTCGGATCATAAGCCAGGTACAATTGTTTTACTCTACAAGGCAACTGTCTCAACTCCAAAGTAGATTCTGTGAGCTTCGAATAACCCTGTGAAAACTTTTCTTCTTCTGGCCGTTCCGCTGCCACCAGATTTCTGGCACTTTCCTCTAACCTTAAGTGAAACTTTGTTCCAACATGGTTACATTCTCCTGAATCTTAGCTTCAAGACTTAGAGAGTTTTCTTGCATCTTGGCCTCCAGACTTCTGGAGTTTTCTTCTATCTTGACTTTCAGGTTGCTGAAGTTTTCTTGCACCTTGGCTTCCATATTGCTGAAGCTTCCTTGGATTTTAGCTTCGAGGTTGTTGTAGTTTTCTTGGATCTTGGCCTCCAGACTTCTGGAGTTTTGTTATATCTTGACTTCCAGGTTGCTGAAGTTTTCTTGCACCTTGGCTTCCATATTGCTGAAGCTTCCTTGGATTTTGGCTTCCAGGTTGCTGTAGTTTTCTTGGATCTTGGCTTCCAGACTTCTGTAGTTTTCTTGCATCTTGGTTTCCAGAACCCTTGTTCTTTCCTCCAACATAATCCTGTTAGAAGACTCTTTTCAATGCAAAATTATACAACAAAACAACACAGAATCGCTTACCATGACACACCTGTCACTCTAATTAAACCATTACCTGAATTATAAAACGGTCAGGATAAGTGCCTACAGTTGGAGCTACTAAGAATAAACCTGGGAGGATTTGTTTTCAAGCACCTGAAATGACGTGACATAGTACTACGGTGATTCAGAATATACACACATATTAACTTTGCTGTCAGTTGTTATTAACTTCTACTAACTTAGGGCGTTGTCCCGGACGATTGACATGGGTGGACGTGTCTGGTGTTATTCTCACATAACCACACGTATGTACACGGATGCGTTGACGGCGAGGGGAAACGACCCCCTGGGTCTACTTTGCTCTACTCCATGACTAAACAATCACTCGACTCCATGACTTTAAACAATCACTCGACTCCATGACTTTAATCAATCACTCGAGTTAAAAAGAAGTTCAGACCTTGGGTCTGATCGCGATTCGGAGCTAGGTCGCGCGTAGCTCACACTCCGGTGTCGATTCTTGGCAAAACTGTGTCCTGGCTATCCCCAAACATCTCTTTTATTCTAGATTTGAACGTGGTGACGCTCTAGCCTCTGTGTTTAGGTGCCTATTTATTGTTTTTGGTGCTTTGATCGTTGTCCTCCTATCCTGGTCTGTGCTAATGTCATTCCTTGACCTCTGCTAGCAGCCCCTCGTGCAGAGATTAGGCTCACTCCTCCGCTATTGTGTCTCGCACGTCCAGCGAGGCCTCTCTCAATGGGGATTTTGGATGGCATTGTATCCAGCGTTGGATCTTTAATAATTTATTACTCCCATAGTTCGGTTCTGATTATGCTGAAATTCTGGAATCTGTACTTTCATGATGTGGTCCTCCGCTGGTTAAAATCTCATCCAATTCGGTCCAGTAGTTTAGAAGTTCCTCTTTTCCTGTTATTCTCCATATGAATGCATGTAAAATCAGGATTAGGGCGAAAAACGGTGATTGAGCAAGCTCGCTTTGGCTAAAGCATTTGCTAGACATCTTTATTCGCGACGGATTTTAATATTACCTATTGTAATTAATTCTTAATAACGGGCAATTAAATCAATTACCTTTTACTCAAGATTTGACCGTTATAATCCGTAATGAAGATAGCAGATCTACTGTAACTGGAACTGACTGCACTGGAGATTCATTCTCTTCAACTGATGATTTACTGACACTTCTCAATATTTTATTATCCATTTTCTTATAGCACAGAATTTCCATCACAATCACAAAACAATTACACTTCACGAACACACAAAAATAAACACTAACAAAAAAACATATTTCGAGCCCCGCGTTGATGCACCAAAATCTTGACACATTCTTTCAGTCAAGAGAACATGATTTAAACCAGACACAATAAAAATGTTCACATGAAGACCTGTAGCATTCACATGATACCTCTCAGGGTATTGGGTATTATCTCTGTTCGTTGGTTGGCCAAATAAAAATCAAGTCAAGTTTTCACTAAGAGAAAAGAAGTATATTTTAATTTTAGTTTTTAGCAAAATAAATACTTATGGGCATAAAATCAATTTCACTCAAAGAAATAACAGCTTCTTACAATTGAGGCATTGTGGATACGAAGGGCAAACTCAACAAAAGTACATTTTGAGGAAAATATGTTTGAAGTTGTGAGGCTTGGGGCAAACTCAACAAAAAACTTTCGAAATCACACAGGAATCTTTCCGATCTACTCTTATCACGTTTTTGCAGAGTTCACACTGTGTCTGACAACTTGAAACGCATTTCCCTCACAATGTGTGTTTGTTGAGTTCGCCCTTCGTATCCCCAACGTTCTTCTTCTTCTTAACTGTCTCTGTCAGCATTATCTTGTCGACTTTGAATATCGTTATTGTTTTGTATTTGTTTTAATGTTTTCTTCTAAAATTGATAGTTAGTCTCTCAAATTAATCAGAATCACAAACATAAAACGATTATTATGAATAATTCACTTTTTTTTACCTTTTGCTGTTCCTTATTAATTATATATATATATATACACCGTGTCCCAAAAGTCCGGTAACACTTTTATTAATTCATTATACAAAAACTACAAGTGATATAGCTTTCGTGTATATGTCATATGAAAGAGTATCTCAAATGGTTTTTTTAAATGTATGAGTTCACAATGCCTCGATATGGGAACCATGTGTAATACAACATATGTCTACACGGTAATAAAATTCTTGCCATACTCTTTGGAGCATATCTCTGGCAAGAATTTGAATACCGTGTAGACATATGTTGTATTACACATGGTTTCCATATCGAGACATTGTGAACTCATACATTAAAAAACCCATTTGAGATACTCTTTCATATGACATATACACGAAAGCTATAGCCTATCACTTCTAGTTTTTGTATAATGAATTAATAAAAGTGTTACCAGACTTTTGGGACACGGTGTATATATATGTATGTAAATCACTTTATATTTGGAGTCTACATTTCCGAGAATATGCATACAGCATCCATATTAATGAAGGCGATAAATCTGTTAGAATGGATGAGAGTAATATTGGAAATGAAATTTTTAAACGTTGTAAACCTTTGTAGAGTGTGATTTGTTGATATGAAAAAAATTGGACATTCTAGAAATAAATGTTGAGCATCAGGATTATTATTGCCACGTGTATAATTTAATTTTCTTTTTAATTTCCAATTTTCAATATTTATTTTTGCTAAATATGCTGGTGTACGTACATGTCCTGTTCTTAATCTATTAATAAAAACTATGACTTGTCATGGGAGTGTGTATGAATTGAACCAAGGGACCTTGGATTTAAATTCTGCAATCCATCTATATGTATTGCCCACAAACTTAAATTGAACCTTGCACCATTCGTTCCATTGTTCCATAATTTTGATTTTCACTCGTGGTAATAAATCAGTATACAGTAACCTATTGAAACTTATGAGTTTTAAATCTCTGGCCTGTTTAGCATATAAGTCCACTCGATCATTTCCTACGTTAATATTGTGTCCTTTAACATAACTGAATTGTATGTCAATGTTCCTTTTGCAAGCAAATTGAACTTGCTGAATAATTAAAATAATAAGATATGATTGATGACATAATTTGGGATAGGGTGTAGATAATGCTTGAAGAACACTCAGAGAATCTGTAAGGAGAATATTTTTAAAAAATCTTCAGCTATTCCACATTGTAAGGCTTTGTATAGAGCGTAACTCTCCGCAGTAAAAATAGATGAATCTATAGGTAATCTAAATTGTTGATAAATGTTTTTTCTCTGGGATGTAATAGGCACATCCTACAGCTTTTTTTTTATTCTTAGAACCATCGGTGTAAATCATTACATGCATTGGCCATTTTTCTCTGTACAATGCATGTAAATTTAGATCTTTGAAGTGAATTGAACATTGAGTATATAGTGGAATATCTAGTTGATAAATCAAAGGATGTAAGAGAATGAAAGTACTGTATTAGATCGAAGTTCTGGAAATAAGTAATGACAGTACACAAAGAAATATGAGGTGGTATGAGGATTTATTACATCGGCTTCAGCCCATTGTTTTTGTATTTCAAACAATTTATTAAATGGATGAGGGTGATTTTTCCATGGTTTGAGGAAGAATGTTATTGTTAATTGAATCCGCCTGTGACTCAAAGAAGTTTCTTTTCTCTCCATATAAACACTTACATTGGGGCTTGATTGCATAAGACCTAGACAAATTCCCAATGCTTTTCTTTGTAATATATCTATTTTGTCGAGTAGACTGGATTTTGCTCCCCCGTAGCTGAAAGCTGCATAGTCGAAAAATGAGCGAAAGCAATTTTTATAAAAATGTAAAAAGTATCCGCAACTCCTCAATTCAACGTGGCCACTCTTTAAAACTCAAAACCATCGTAATTCCCATGGCAACAGCTCTATATACAGGTTAGTCACTATCCTGGCATTATCAGTGATTGGTTTAAATATCGCATACCACAAGAATCACAAAATAAATAACAGAGATTAAGATTAATAACAATAAACATTTGTAGAATAAGAAATGAAATTAACAGCAATAAATATTGGTCCAAGGGGAAAGGACGTGTCACATTGAACATTTATAAGGTACGCTATGTAAACTTGTTGAGTTGTTCTCTACTCCAATATAAGCTTTGTCCCACATGGAAGAACTTAAGTGACTATGAAACATCGATAATCATTTTGGGACACCCTGTATTATTTAGTTTGAATAGTAAGTTCACTTTAATACTGCACCGTGGCCTTGCAGTCTAAGTGCAAACTTTGGGGTTCAACTAGGCGATGCATGCAGGTTTGAGTCTTGGAGGGAAAGAGTAACAAACTTTACCTAAGATCTTGCCCGTGTATGGGACCGGTGGCCACCCACCATGGTGATCAAATTGGGGATCTACGAATGAGTAGCATAACTTGGTCGTAGAAAACCTTTAACAACAACTGGCGGTTTGCCATGCTGAGCACATGTCACTCTGTAACTGGTTGGATAATCTGGTGGGGGTGTCGGGAAAAATGCGCCCGGGAAAATTGCGCTCTCGCAATAAAAGTGGGAAAAATGCGCCCTCCCAAGAGTAACCACAGTGAAAAGTGGGAAAAATGCGCCCAGCACACACGACCTTCACCAATATGATAATAGGTTGATTAAAACAACCTTGACGCAGCTTCCCCTCACATTTAACACAGGTTTGGGACTGTCAGGAAAGATAATTTTTTTTAAATAAAAGTACAGTAAAAATATTCTCTTTTCTGGCGTGTTTAGAAGCTGGAGATGATGTCCTTTGTCATTTTTTTTTTTTTTACTTTTGTAATTTTTATTTAATATGTTGTAATTTTTATTTTATTTGATTAAAGTTTTTATTTACATTTGTATTTCCATTTCTTGTGACCTCCGTTGACGATCTTTTACTCCATTTTTTGGATGTACGCCAGACTTCTGAGGCACTTGGTAAGGTCCTTGGGTGTGCTTGTTTTGTAAGTACTTGTATGTAAAATTTTGCTAATCTGTTCATCCAGTTTTATGTACGTTCGTTTCCTCTTCGTTCCTTCCAAACCGATGCTAGCCCTGTCATATTTGTATCCGCTGTATTCCACTTCCTGCTCAGCGTCTTCAGAAGGGTGTAGAATTTGGGATGAAGTCGAACTTTCTCCTGCAGCTTATTGTTCAACCTTTCGACAGCATTGTTCGTTCGGTGCTTTGCATCTCCACAGTGCCACACATCAACTGGCGTACTATGGATTAGGAGCCACCCATCTTCAACGTCCTCCCGGGGGATCATTGCCAGAGCGCTGCACATGCGGACATGAAGCCTTACTTCTTCGTCATTCTTGTAGTCCGCTACCAATCCAAAGTCTTGAACTTTGCGCCACAGACACTGATTAAAGTGGAAGTAGCATCCCTTGACGGTACAAGTCGGGAAGTTTGAAATGAGGGAAGAAATGCAATCATCTTCTTAGTCAACCATGATTCTTTCTGGATTCCAACCCGGTAAACATTCCTTCATTTTCCCAAAAAGTAGGTCGTAAGTTTATCTTTTTTTGTTCGGCAGGAAGGCGAATACTACTGGAGCGATGTTAGTCTCGTTATCTGTACTGCCAAGATCTGCGTGGATTGTATAGAGCTGGGCGAACTGCTTGCTACACGATTTGAAAGTCCCGTCCATGAAGAACTGATTGTGATTCTGCAGTATTTCCCTGCCTTTGGAGCTACAAAAAACTAGGATTCTCTGCTCGTCTCCTTCATCTACCAAAAGGAAACTTGAACTGTCGCCCATTTTCAGGTCTTCTTCAGATAAAACGATGTTCTGTCTGGAATTCGGGTCCCGACGATCTCCTTGTGCCTGCCTCCTCACACAGTTCATGCTGCGTTTGAAGCTGGAGTACACAGGAACTTCCGCCACGAGGTCGAATCCTTGATTAAACAAGTGACCCATTTCTTCCTGGTAGAGCTTAGACATAGATTCGTCACCTTCTCTTGCTCGCTTCTTAGCTGCCACTCGCTAAATTGTGTGCTGGGCGCATTTTTCCCACTTTCTAATGTGGTTACTGTTGGGAGGGCGCAATTTTCCCACTTTTATTGCGAGAGCGCATTTTTCCCGGGCGCATTTTTCCCTGATTCCTGGTGGGAAGTCTGTAGGTAGACGTTACGGCCAAGGGCGTATTTAGGGAGGAGGGGGTCCGGACTTACCAAGTACCAAAATTAAATAATCAAAACGTATTGGTTTAGCATTTATGTAATCGATAGTTATTTACTTCCGCTTATTTTAAGGCAAAGAATTTAGCTCATATAGCTTTGAAGGACAGTTCCAAAGATTTATGCACACACACTACTACTTATGATAAGGTGCATAAAAATATTAACTTTACTTTTTGTCAATTGTAATAGGCAATTAAAAGTTACCACCGTACAGTTATTTTTGCTTTTTACAATTGGATCTACCTCTTTTTCTGTTATTCAATAAATATTAAATTCTTTATCTATTTTATATTAATTTCCTTGCCAAGGCAGTTGTTTATAAATATATAAATTTTGGCGATCCACGTGTAAGGTAGATAATGAATATCTATTATTTTACCATCTTTTTATCTATTCATGTAATAATAATAATATTAATTAATTTACAATGTAATTAATATTGTTTTAATTTAACATAATTATTCTATTATTATTATTATTATTATTATTATTATTATTGAGACACTTGGTTGCCCCCCTCCAACCATTTGTACCGGGTTATCTGTTTGAGATGTCAGAAAAGTAAACCTTTATACACAAGATGTTAATGTACTTATCTGTGAGCAGTTTGTTGTAATATAAGCAGAAAGGATGTAACTTTCGAGTGAGTGGAGGTTTACAGTCTTCAGCTGCGTGGTGGCAGTAGTATGCATCAGTGGCGTATGCTGGTTCTAACGAGTGGGTAATCTCCTACCCTTGATCCTCAAACTCCAAAAGTTTCCGTGCAATTTATGTCAGGATCCATATTGGATTTAGGAATATTGTGTCGGAATGTTTGTCTTATTGCTACGACCACAATCAATTAATTCTCGTTATTGCAGTTTAATATACGTGTAGAATTTCAAATAATAAAACAAGACAGTATTATAAAGCTATAAAAAACAACCTGTGAAATATAAAATGAAAGACGTGCACTAGTGAAATAAAAACCCGCAATATTAATTTAAGTGCAAAATTCAACTTACTCCAGGACCCGATTACTTGTGCTGTACCCAGCAAGGGGTACCCCCCCCCCTGGAAAATGAAAGTCACCCAAACATTATGTATTTCACACATAAAATTTCATTTTAGCCACAATAATATGTGTTAATTATTGCATGAACACCATAAATTCAAATTTAAGCAATGTTCTTTTAGGAAACAACACTCTTTTGGGGGAAAATGTGACTTGATTGCCCCCCCCTGGAAAAAAATACCTTCCTTGGCCCTCCCTGGAAAAATTCCTGCGGACGTCCATGGCTGTACCACATTCAAAGTATGCTGTTTGTCCAGTTGCACGTCAATACGTGTCTGTGCGAAAGATTGCAGCTTAACAAAGGAAGTTATGTGACTTGGATTTTTCATGTTTGACACAAGCGTTGCAAAGATTACAGTATCCGCCACGCGTCCATACATTCTTTTCAGCCCCGAAAAGTAAGCACGGCCAACAAAAAAGCAAAGCTTATTAACACTTAAACTTCCTGTCAACCATGGTGTTTTGTCATAATTTGCTTGCGAAAATGCCTCACATATTCCCGATTTTTGTCTTTGTGCGTAGAAATAAGTTCAAGCGATGACACTGGCCTGTCTGTATTAACAATTTGCAACTTCTCCTGAAAAGATCTTGTTCCAAAAGGTTTCACCAGCAAATCTTGTATCACATCCATTACCCTTTAACACAGCACTATCACGACAAACACTAACACCTAAATAAATAATAAACACGAAGCACAGCACGAAGCCAACGACTACACGCATTCAGTTTCACGCGCCAAACTTCTGTTGTTGTGTTCCTGACTGAGAATGAAATTCCCTATGAATGATAAAAAAAATCCCTTTCCGAGCTCGAAATGACAGGTTTTAAAAGTTCGAATCATTGCAGGCCAGAGCCAGAATTTTATTTCGGGATGGGGATCATCCCTTAGTGGCAGCCGCCACATAAAGTTGAAACAGTGGGATTAGAAGAAGTCCTGAGGATGAATCTCAGATTATTACAACGTATTATGCAAGGTGTTTAATCCTGCTAATGAAGTAAAATTAATTACCACTATACACTTTTTAAATTAGATATTTGTAGGATTTCGGGAAGGGGGGTTTCAGCCCCACGAGTCCTCCACCTGGCTACGTGCCTGATGTGTTTTTTTACGTTTTATGTTTAATTCGTTCATCTTCATCACTATTAATCTAAAGAGGCGGAATATAGCAACTTAAATTAACTAATATATATATATAAAATTTATTTTTGATATCTTTCCCTTTAAAAAATATTCAGTTCCGTGAAAGAAGTATTCTCGCTGCTTTTGAAGATTAGAGAGGAGAAACAATCACTATTTTTGTAAATACAAGGATGGGGGGAGTCAGCATATAGGTGCTTTAATTGCTTAAGCTTTGAATTTTAATTTAGTTTGCTTCATCTTCAATATTTAAGCTTTTTCCTTTTGATAAATTTATGTTCAAGTAACAGAAATCAGCAAGACAGAAGCAAATGTAAAGTGAAAATTAGCGTAGAATTGGTTTGCCCATGTTATTCAATTTTCCTGTTCTTCGCACTCTACCGGGTATGTTTTCCCTATTCAGCGGAGGGAACGGTAAAGGCTCTGAAGGTTGAGAGTGCGACCGGTGGACTCTCAACAAGAAGGAGCTTACCCTGGCCACGGAATCACCGCGCCTGAGAAGCAGTGTTTTCTCTCCCTCTTTCTCTCTCCTCCCTCCTCGCCAAGGGTTGTAAGGGAAGAGGGAGGAATGACGTCAGAGTGAGATTCCCTGAAGTCATTCCACCGGCTGGAGAAAGGTTCCCGCCCGGACATTCAGCAGCAAACGGTTGGAAGCATTCGCGCGCTGGAAGCAAAGAAATGTATGCATCGAAATTGGTTTGGAAGAATATTGCCAAGAAATGTATATATATATATATATATTTATATATATATATATATATATATATATATATATATATATATATATATATATTTAAAAAAATACAGCTGGGTCATCTGCGATTACCTAGATGACCCAGAGTATACGCCGCTGGTATGCATGTAATCCTCGAAAATTCGCATACCATACGACACGACATACTGTGTGCGCTGTTGTGACGTGATCACCACATTTGTTACCATGCACATTAGCGCCGCCATGTGGCTGAAGTCAGTAAACCTCCACTCATTCGAAACTTACATCCTTTCTGCTTATGTTACAACAAACTGCTCACAGATACGTACATTAACCTCTTGTATACAAAGGTTTAATTTTCTGACATCTCAAACGGACCATCCGGTATTTCTAGATACGTGCTTGGTTACGGCTGTGCAATATTTTCATATATTGTTATCGTGTAGATATTTTTAACATTTTTTTTATTGTACTCAATATTCCAGACATTATACACACACAGGTAAAACTACTATTCAATTTGCACTAAAGCAAAGCTCTGCAATTGTAAGGCACTAATTTTCCTACTCTTTGCTTGCAATTCGGCTCACGAACATGACGTCACCTCTAACTCACCTGTAGGGTCGGGAGGGATTAAAACGGAACCAAAAATTCAGATTATTGTTTCTGAACGTATGGGGTGCGATCCACTGCTGGGTCCCGAGGAGGTGTTTGGTAGGTTATGAAGTCAGGATCGAGAGTTTATTTACTGTCTCTTAAAAACCTAAGAGAACAACTGTGTGATATCAACTGTGATTCTGGCATTAAAACTACATTTTGAGATTCAGACAACAGTTTTGGATATCTTTAAGATGTGAGTATCCTGAACTTTCCGATGAGGCATTAAAGTTACTTCTGCCTTTCTCCACCTCATATTTGTGTAAAAATGGATTTTCATCTCTGATTCAAGTGAAGCTCACTTAGATTTAAAACTTGAGTTAACCACCATTGAACCCAACATACCCCAGCTTATGCGGAAAAAAACAGTCCCAACCATCACATTAGTTCGGTGAGTAAAAGAAAAAGAATTGTTTTCAATTTCAGCATGTGTGTTTAGTTATATGTTAGACTAGAGCTATTTTAAATTACATATTTACATTTCTAGAATGAAGCATATGTAATTTGTTTAAGCAAGCGTAAAACAGGGTTAGCAAAAATATGAATATAAACTGGGTGCATACCCTTACAAGTAATTCTTCTGGCACCCATGCTAATGGGCCCTATGAAGTGTAATGTCCTTCAAGGTGGGTCACTAACTGAAAAAGGTTGATATCCACTGCTCTAAATACTTTACAACCCTTATGTCGGACAAGCCAGATAATAATAAATCCATAGAGAGCCTAGCTATGGTACAAGGTTGTTTTCTGTATTTATTTATTATTTATTTACTTTTACTTGGGATTACTGCTAAGCAGTTTTTCCCATATCTATAAAGTGCACACCATAGGAATTTTATCGTGTTATGGCAATTGTGTGTTCAACAATGAAGGCAGGAGGTTGCAATAAAGAGAGACTAAAGTAATTGTTAACAATGGTATTCGGGCAATAAAACTATGAGAATATTACAATCTCATAATCGGAGCCGCAGGAGTATGTAAAGCTTAATCTTCAATTGCTCCGCCCAGAAAGATGGCTATCAATCTGCATTTTTGGAAAGTTGATTTACCAACAACAAACGCTGTTGTCGCAAAAAGAAAGTTACGATTTTCTTGATTTAATGGATATATTATACTGCTATGCATATTAACATCCAACTTAAGTTATTTTTCGTTTTTTTATCTGGATTTATTAGTCAAAACATGCTGATGATGCTGATTTTAGAAGTAATATTTAATTATTGTAGCATTGACACGCAATGGGGGCGATTAGGGGCGAGTTCCCCCCATCTACTTTTTGCCACTTTTGTTCCAGCACTACGCTAAACCTTATATACTAAGGAAAGTAAACTGTCCTTGCCCCCCCCCCCCCCGTTTTGGAACCCAATCTGTTGACACGGATTACTATCCAAGAATTAAACATTAGCTAGTGTTTGGAAGCCAGTTATGTACATCGAGTAACTGTACTTAGTTCCCAGTGCACATGATACCGTGCCGTGAAGGCGCATTTAGGGGGATGTAGGGGATAGGGCTATATTTTGGAGATGTGATCAGCAACACGCTCGGGCCGCCTTTACCCCCAGGTACCCATTTATTTGAACCAGGATCTCCCGCGTGGCAGTCGGACGCCGGATCATTTTTTTAAAATATTGAATTGATTGATTGATCGCTTTTCTGCCACTTTTTTGGCTAATTGCGAATGAGGATGAGTGATGAAATTGATGAAGGGGCACTCACAAACACCCATGCCCAGGCCGGGATTCGAACACAGGACCCATGGCGTCGTAGAGATCTGTGCATTTCTTAAAATTAGAAAGGAGGACTCACCCTCCGTCCCTCTATTTCGAGTACTGGTAATCTACAGGGTGATCACGAATTAAGGAGGTACCTTTTGATCATCAATTACGTTTAAGAATGATAACATATTTATAATATTTGCAACTTTTTATTTTCTGAAGATAGTAACTTAGACATCACAATGACAATTTTATCTTTTCTCCACATAATTATCAATTTGAGATCCATTTAAATCAATGCAATCTTGGAGACGTAATTGACTTTCCTTCAAACTGTTCCTGGCTTACCAGATTTTTAAGGTCTGAAACACTTCCGGTTGCATGAAATAACTTGTTGATTCTTGTCACTTTTAAGTGCTAGAGGTCCACATTCCTGCAGCATTCATCGCTAAACTTCAGCTACACGTTGTTGGTAATGGAAAATACACGTAGCCTACAAATTGGACACGCTGCTCAATACTTAGGGAACTTGCTGCCATTCTAAACATGATCCACTTCTTCTGCTATGTCGGTTAGATTTTACATACAAGATAGATAAAAAGGATAGAAAAATACTAGCTCAAATAATACAAATTTTACAAAGTGATAAAAGGTGCCCCCTTATTTCATGGTCACCCTGTATTAAGAACTAGATCTTGTTTTATGAAAATATCTAAGAAATGTATGTTCCGTGATATATTGAAGGGAAATGGAACTGTTAAAAATGTTATTAATAATAATAACGAAATTCACCAACGTCATAATTAAATTCCGTGTCTGTGGGGCAACTACATTTTGGGGAGGGGGTCATGTTCTTCCGATCAGCTTTTCATTGAGTGACTCATTTTCAGTGAATAGAGTCCCATCGCGGCTCTGCTCTTGGGTCAATACCGACACTCTAGAGGTCTAGTTCACCCCAAAACTGAATATATTTGCCACTATTACTATTCGAAGACGCATGTGAGCCACTTCTCAGTTGAAATTTAACTTGGAGAAGCCAGACGATGCCTTCTGAAGCTGAAGCAGCACCCACCTCCAAAGTCCAAAGAGAAGTAGCCTATTAACTATCCTTTAAACTAACTAACTCTCTAGCTTTCTTAAATCCGAGGGTCTAATGCTGCAGCAACACAAGCCTTCCATCTGTCCTTAACCTGGACAAGATCAATCCAATCTTTATCATCCTTAACGATTTCCTTCAGGCCCATCTCAACGTTAGTTCTGGCCTTTCTACAGATCTCTTACCATCAGGTTTCCCAACAAGAATCCTGTAAAGTCTTCTTTCCTCTCCCATTCATTATACATGGCCTGCCCAATTCCCAAAAACAGTTAACCCTTTTTATTACTGATTCTGATTACGAATACATTTTTGTAAGACTGTAAACTATGTTGTGTGAAAATGCATTAGAAATATTTTTCTGCTTGACAAAGGTGCATTTTGTTGTGTATAGAGAATTATCAGTGCTCGCCATCTGATTTGAATGAACAGAATGGGACAGAATTCATAGCAAGGAAAACAAAATTAGTTTCTGTTCTCCATCTTAAAACTCTCAGCTGAATTTTGCTCAATTTAAATATTAATACAGTATTGGAGTAGCTTTTAAGTTCCTCAATCAGAATCCCCAAATTTCCTCAACGCCCCCCAAAACTTGTCCACAAGGCCCAATTCGTGGAAATTTTGGTTCAAAATTTTCCTTACCATCCCCCGCCGATGGAAAGTAGTGGATAAACCATTGGTTACAAAATTGGTGTCTCTTCCCCTTTGACACCAACCTCTCCTAAGCAAGACCGTTCTGATCTCGTTTCAAAATTTGATATGAGGTCGAGACTTGTGTCGGTACTGTCCTTACCCCGAAACCGACATTTTCAAAACTAATAATAAATAGCAAATTAGCATAATAACAATGATTGCCTCCTGAGACATTCAATACACAATAAATCACCATTTACTTTAGCAGAAGATTAAATGGGCATGCTCCTTTGATATATAAAATTTTACGATAAACTCTTCTGTGTTTTCTAAAATAAATAGTAAATCACCAATTTGATGAGATCAACTGACGATGACGGTCTAATATTAACCAATCCCCCCCAAGAGATAGTCTTATCTAAAACCACCAATGAAGTTTGAATCAATCTAAAAATAATGAAAAACTAGCCTTACCATCCGAACAATGGTCATTAATCCGTCAGTACCCTTTGCCATGGTCATTATTTAGCGATCTTACGAATTTCTCGATATAAGTATTACTTTTGGGTCAACTCCTCGACCTCCCAAAATGCCACGAGCATGCGCAAACTTGTGCTTTTAACGACTTGGGATGAAGTTTGACAAAGAGTATGGATTTTGCAAGTTGCTGCAAGAAATATTTCCGCGGCAAGACTCTACTTAGCTTCCTTAATGAGCAAAGTTCTCTTCGCGTCAAGCAGTTCTTGTCCTTTCTGAGCCCTTGGCTCACAAAGTTGGTCATTACCTCTTCCAAAGTGCAAGAAACCAAACTTGAGCTCCCACTCCCCCTTGAAAGAGTCGCGTTCTTTATTGCGACACTAAGCACACTGGTCAAAAAGAAAATATCTTCCATTACTTCCACGAAAGGCCGCTAGAAGCAGCACGTAACGAACGCGTTACCAATCTCGGCTATTTTCATCAAGGAATGAAACACTTTCTATGCAAGCGAGGGGACGAAGAGTATCTTGCTTTAAAGACTGACGTAGCCTTCATTTTCTTCCCCATTTGCTTGCAAAGCGATAAAATGAGGAAATTATGGAAGAGCAGCACGTGGTACATGCTAAAAAGGGTTAAGAAGTAAGGAACCTAACGCATACCAATTCTGTTGTAGTAAACTTGAGGGGGAATTAGATTCTTGTCATAGTAGAAGCACGTGTGGAAAATTATCTTGCAGTCGTTGAACGCCGATCGAACTGTGTAGTAAAGATTTTTATAACGTTGCTTACGCTTAGGAATGTTGACATCCGTAAACACTGAACTGTTTTCGCTTTTGCTATTTTTTTTCTTCAGTTAGGTTGTGAACTTTATCGACCCTCAATTTATAGACATAACGTGATAAAGAAGATACAAAGAAATACCTGACGGTCATAGCATGCCGCCAAAAGTTGGACCCGCAATAAAAATCTGGTTAACGAGGAAAATAATACGATTTTATATGTTTAAAACATGATTCACTACTTAAACTTGCGTTTTGTACCACAAAATGCTGCTATAAAGTTAACTCAAATATGTTTGTTGCTTATAATCTTAGTGGAATGGACTTTTTTAGGAAACACCAAGTAGCAAGTCCAATTATGTGTCTGGCAACTGTGATTGGATTGATTTAAAGATTTAAAAATTGTTCTTCACAGACGTAAAGTAGTTCATTTATGACCGAAAGAGACGATTATTCTTATGCAAACATACTACAAGATTTCCAAGAGTTAAAAACAACTAAAGCAGAGTCTTCCTTTGTACAAGCTCCAAGTTCAGCAATTACAACAGGTAACAGATATGAGGTGCTGGCCACTCTAAGAGATGAGGAATTAGGGACATCAAGAAACTTATATTCGTGGAAATCTTCTCAACCTCATCTTTACAACATGAACAATAGTTATGCTGATCGAAGACTTGGGAAGATATTTAAAAGTAAAGAAGTTATGAAAAATAAAGGTATGCAAAATCTAAAGTCGTGTGACAATCCTCAAACCCAAAACGAACAAGAAAGACCAGATTATATTTTACTAAATTCCCAAAGCAGTCCAACGTCAGTGACAACGGAAAAACGAAAATTACGGACTAGCATTCCACAATATGACTCTCAAAAGCAAATAATGATTAGTTTGTTACAAGTTATGGCAAAACTAACGTCGAACATAACTGTGGATGATAATCTTCAGAGAATTAAAAATATTCTAGTCGATTGTGCAAATATTACTTCACAGTTATTGAAACTTATTGAAGAGCTTGAATCATATGAAGATGCTCAACATTAAATATAATAATCAGTAAGTTATTAAATGCAAAATATGTTTTTGTTTGTGCAATGGAATTTATGCTCGTTTCCTTCAAGAAAACTTGAACTCATGAAACTGATAGAAGAGCATCATCCTCTCATTATATGTGTATGTGAAGTATGGGGGGATGGAAGAGTTTCAATTGAAATAAAAAAATTATCACGCAGTAATTAATCAAAAAGGCGGAAAAGGAGTGGGTATATTTGTACATGAAAGTCTGGCATTCAAACCCATATCGTTTAATCCCAATTTAGTGATTCTTCGAGAATATCGGGTGGAAGTAGTGGGAATACAAGTGCAAATTTTGAATAAAATATTTACCGTTATCTCGATCTATATACCATCTTCCTATACATCGCAAAAAATTGCAGTGAAACATTTAAGGTCTATGATTAGTTCATTCAAGACTCCATTAATCATAACTGGAGATTTCAATTGCCACCACCCATTGTGGGGTCGACAAGCAGCAGATAAGTTGGGTCGAACTCTTGTTGAATGGATGGAGGCCGAACAGTTAACTATAATAAATGATGGTTCACCTACTCATATGCCTAGAAATGGAAGTAATCCGTCATCTATAGACTTAACATTAATTTCAGAAAAGTATTGTGCAGACTTTACATGGGAAGCCGATGTGGACTTGAGAACAAGCGATCATTATCCATGTTATTTTTATCTGGCTTATTGCCATGCAACAAATGAAAGAATATTAACTATTCGCAAATGGAAAGTATTCAAAGCTAATTGGTCTAATTATACTAAACTTTTAAATATTTATTTCTCAGAGAATGATGGACTAAAACCTGATAATATTACATATGAGGAGTTTGTAAAAATCATATCGGCTGCGATGGACTTGAGTTGTCCCAGGGTGATAAAAAGTAGTCAGCAACACTTCCCAAAGATATGCTGGTGGACAGAAGAGTGTACTGAAGCAAAACTACATAGAGTCGAATTAGCAAGAATATACTCACGTCAACCAAATCCGGAGAACTGGATAGCATTCAGACGCTCTGTGGCCAAATCAAAGAGATTATGCATAAAAGCAAAAAGAAAATCATGGAAATTATTTTGTGAAAATTTACACCCAAGCATGAAATTAGGATATGTGTGGAATAAGTTTAGGTCGCTCAAAAATCCTCGTACAGCAAATGTGGTCCCTTTGAAATCAAATTGGAAGACTGAATTTATTCAGAAACTCATACCTACAGTGTCAGACGGAGTAATTGAAACACCAAATGAATTATGTAGTTACACATCACAACTACGTTCGGCGAAAGGTTTTGCAACTCCAATTTCAAAAGAGGAAATCTATGAAATCATCGGCAACAGTAAAGAATCTGCTCCAGGGATGGATGGAATTACTTATTCGATGATTAATTACCTTCTAGATGTAGCGTTAACGGCGATGTGCACAATTTTTAATAAATTCTTAAATAATGGAAAAGTACCAGAAGATTGGTCCAAACAGTTGATTATTCCAATTTTAAAAACAGGCAAGGACCCTCAAGTAGGTAAATCATATAGACCTATAGCTTTGACGTCAGTTATAGGAAAGATATTTGAGAAACTGATACAAAAAAGAATAGAATGGTTTTTAGAAAGCCAAAATATATTTCAGTTCGAACAAATAGGATTTCGAAAGGGATTAGGATGCCAAGACGGATTAATCACTCTTTCCTCGTATATTTTCGACTCACTGAAAAGAAACAGAATTGTACTAGCTGCATTCTTAGATGTCAGCGCAGCTTATGATAATGTAGATATTAATATCCTAATCCAAACAATACAACAGCTAAAAATACCTCACAACTATGTTTTGATATTATGGAAGTTACTCAGTAAAAGATCTGTATATTTCCACTTTTTCAGTGAAAGTAGAGGACCGTATTCAGCCTGCAAAGGGTTACCTCAAGGAATTCCTTTAAGTCCTTTGTTATTCAACATATATATGATCGGGATGAAAAGGAAATTAATTCCAACAGTCAATTATCTTCAATATGCAGATGATATCTGTATCTATATGTCCACGACACAAATTCATACTGATTTTCCTGTTTTAGAGGAACAAATATTGGAAGTGCAAAAGTGGCTTGAAAGTAAAAAACTCTCCATTTCAATGGAAAAATCTAATATTACAATTTTTAGTAAAAAGGGAACACCTCCAATAGTTCACTCAATGTCCCGAAAAACAAGAATTCCCATTACATCCAGAGTAAAATATTTAGGTGTCATCTTGGATGAAAAACTAACTTGGAAGGACCAAATTAAAGCAATACAAGTCAAATCAGAAAAAGTGTTTAATTTGTTCAAGCAATAGCAAATACTCAGTGGGGATGTCATCCTCGAGTTATGCTTTTATTTTACAAGAATTATTTTCGGCCTATGATAGATTATTCTCTACTGGCAATGTGTAACTTAACAGAAGGAAAATTGAATTCCATTGATGTCATACAGAGGAAATTCTTGAGAAGATGCTTAGGCGTTATGAACAGCACTCCAAACGTAGTAGTATACATGGAAGCGGGTGAATGTTCCATTTCATGTAGACAGAAGATGTTAGCAGCAAATATGCTCTTCAAAGTAAAATCATATTGTGAGCATCCTTTCAACAATGTACTAACAAATGTGATACACTTATATGAAACGGGAAAAATAACAAACAGAAAATCTGCTATGTGGATAGAATTGTATAATTTGTTTTGTCAAGAATACCAGGATGTTCTACAGATGCGTTCACGGCCTGTTTTTTCATTAGATTATCCTCAACAGTCTCTGGATAATATTCATTTCCCTCGTTATACGCTCATATCGGAATATTTTACTCAATGGCCAAGTTTTTATTTCATATACACAGATGGATCTAAAAGTGAGTCAGGAGTTGGATGTGCAGTGTACGATCCACAACATAAAACAGACCTATTATTTCGGCTTCCACAAGACTGTTCAATATTTACAGCAGAATCTTACGCAATTTACCAAGCTTTAATATATGTCCAAAAATTAAATTTACAAAAGTTCTTAATACTTACTGACTCGCAAAGTGTATTACAGGCTCTTAAATCTTCTTACAAGAGAGTAGTAGTATTTGTGCTATAACCAGTGCCGGAAAGTATGAACCCCCCTCAAGCACATTTGGCTATACTTAAAACAAGCTCAACATGCCCATATGAGCTTTTTGCTCAAGTGTGGAACCCCGTCTAATCCAAGATTTTTGTAAAAATGCCCTCGGGAATTTCTCGGAAAGTATGAACCCCCTCAGATTGATTTGTTTATACTTACAAAAGGCACTTCTGTGAGATTGTTGTCTATAAACCTGTCAAAAATATGCCCCTCTTGATATTTTTTTTGGCCACACTTAAAATTAAGCCAAGATGCTTATAAAACCCACACCCACACACACCCACACACACCCACACCCACACACACCTACACACACCCACCCACATACACCCACACCCACACATATTTACTTCCGGTCCACTTCCGGTCTACTTCCGGTCCACTTCCGGTCCACTTCCGGTCCACTTCCGGTTCACTTCCGGTTTGCCTACTTCCGGTCCACTTGTGGCCAAGTTGTGGCCTATTTCTGGTTTATATATATTGCATCATGCTGTGCAACAAATTATTATCCAATAAATTATTAGATACGTGTTGTTTTCTGATTGGCTGCTTATGACATAATGTGATGATGTGCGTTTTCTGATTGGCTTAAATAAGCAGTGTTTCTATTGGCTCTGTAAATCTATATAAGCCAGGGCACACTGCAGATTCTTCACCATTGCTGGATCGGCAGTGGAACCCACAAGTGGGGGGCAGAACCTGAACAGGCTCCACCAAAGTATAGGAGACTTGAAGCATATAATTTGGCGGAATAACCCAAGTAAGGTCATAGAGACAATATACACTGGTGCAGTAAAAGCCAATTTTTGGCAGGGGGGCCAAAGTGGTTCCTAAATACAAAATCTCAAGAACTAATTGACATAGAGCTATGCAGTTTTTTTGTCTGCCATACAGTCTGGTGGAATAACCCAAGTAAGGTCATAGAGACAATATACACTGGTGCAGTAAAAACCAATTTTTGGCAGGGGGGCCAAAGTGGTTCCTAAATACAAAATCTCAAGAACTAATTGACATAGAGCTATGCAGTTTTTTTTGTCTGCACTGAACCCAACTGATATTTTTTATTAAGCATAGAGTTTTGATTTGAACCCCAAGAAATTGTATATAAATACCAATACCAAAAATATCAACACACACACACACACACATATACATACACACATACACACACACATACACACACATACACATATACACATACACACACACACAAAGCACAGTGCTGAACCCAACTGATATTTTTTATCCAGCATAGAGTTTTGATTTGAATCCCAAGAAATTGTATATAATTACCAAAGCCAAAAATATTAAGTGTATACACACATACACACATACACACACACACAAAGCACAGTGCTGAACCCAACTGATATTTTTTATCCAGCATAGAGTTTTGATTTGAAACCCAGGAAATTGTATATAATAAACAACAACAAAAATGCCAAGTCAAAAATATTGCAATCAATGCAATAAGAATATATCCAGCCCCAATTGGGCTAAGCACCAAAAGATTTGTAACCCAGACAAATACAGAACTCCCACAAAAATATGCCCCAAATGCCATAAAAAATATAGCATGCAATACTTCACATATACACATAAAGATACTTGCTCTGCACAGTCATCAATATTGCCCTCACAACCATCTACATCTGGTCTGAAAAGAAAGCACGAAGCACCTGTTAATGCTGGACCTGCAAAGCAGCCACGCCATGCACCCATCCATAGCAGTTTTAATGGCCAATTAAGAGATCACCGGTTTGTATCAGAGCCAAGATGTGACATTAAGAATTTTTTGAACAGTGTAAATCCTGATCTGCAGGCAATTCTAAATGCACAAAATGGCTCTTATAAACTGTCCCTTAAATTGTTTGCACAATATAAGAAACCAAATGGCACAAAATTTACACAGCCCCACATAACAGAAACTGTACCGGTATATTCAAACGCAAATTCAGACAAAATAATAAGCAGTTTGATAAATCAATTGAATATTAAACACTCTGAATTTGCAGCAAAAGAGTCGGGATGGAGCCTATGCGGCTCTCCACACAAGTTATATATTAATATTTCTGAATTCAGCCCATTACAAGGTTCTACATATCTGCCATTACCTGCCAATATTAAAAACAAACAAGCCGTGGTCAATATTGAAAATACCGACCAGAAATGCTTTTTGTGGTGTATTTTAGCTGCTTTGTTTCCAGTTTCAAGAAATCCTGAGAGAATAACTTATTATAAACAACATGAACACAATTTTGATGAGGCAATGGAGGGTTTAGAATATCCAATGTCTGTTCAGAATATTGATAAATTTGAAAAAAAGACCAGGCATATCAATGGCAAACAATTATCTATTAATGTATTTACTTGTTCTACTGGCCGTGGCAATTGCTTGATAGCACCTCTCAGAATTAGTACATTTGATGATGATTCTGCTGTTCCGATTGATCTGCTCTTAATTGAAAAGGATGGCACATATCATTACACTCTGATACATAATCTTGAAGCTTTAGTCAGAAAACAACTAGACAAATCTAAGACAATATTCAAGTTGTGCAGAAGATGTTTAACTGTTTTTGATGGTAGAAAAATGGTGAATGGGGTTCGTGAAAAAAATGCTGAAATTGCTAAAAACAAGTTAATTGAGCATCTGAAATACTGTGGCAACCATAAACCTGTTCATATGGTGATGCCAATGCCAAGTGAAAATTGCAAATTCAAAAAGTTTGAAGCCTTGTCGGAACACCCAGCATATATTGTCTGTGATTTTGAATCGAACCTCAAACCTCTTGCATTCTGCAATCCAGATCCTGAAGAATCTTCAATTACACCATACCAGCTACATGAACCTTCCAGTTTTTGTTATATAGTTATACGGGATGGTGTAGCTAGTGAACCACACTTATACATGGGACCAAATGCCATCAAAGAATTTGCACATAGAATAGAAAATGAGTGCCGTGACATAGCATCTAACATCTTATTAAAATCAAAACCCATGTTGCCTTTAACAGAGAAACAGATTGAGGATTTCAACAATGCAGAAAAATGCCCGGTATGTGATTCTGAATTTTCAGATACAAATATCAAGGTGAAACACCATTCTCATACAGATGGTAAATTCTTAATGGCCCTGTGTAATAGCTGCAATATTCAGATCAAGAGACCAAAATTTGTCCCCATATTTTGCCATGGAGCATCCAATTATGATTTCCATCATCTGATCAGGTACGAGGGGTTTGACAAGCAGAATTTAAATATTTTAGCTGAAAATGATGAAAAATATATATCTATTAGCAAGATAATTAAAGTTAATGGTGTTCCTATTCACATAAGATTTCTTGATTCTTACAGAATTTTATCGGCTAGCCTGGCTACACTGGCAAATCAATTATCTGATGATCAATTCAAAATCACAAGTGCCTTGTTTCCAAATCAGGACCTGAAATTAATTAGGCGGAAGGGTGTATATCCATATGACTATGTTACAGATTTTTCTAAATTTGATGAGTGTTCCCTGCCACCACAAGAAGAGTTTTACAGCAAAATCAGAGGATCTGGAATCACTGATGAAGATTATCACCATGCCCAATTGATGTGGAACAATTTAAAATGCAAGACATTTGGTGATTATCACATGGCATATTTGAAACTTGATGTGACCCTCTTAGCTGATATAATACAGGCATTCAGAAAATCTTCTATGCAAAATTATAGACTGGATCCAATATATTTTTTCAGTGCCCCGAGCCTAGCATGGTCTGCAACGTTTTTGAACACTAACATGCATTTGGATCTGATCCACGATCAAGATAAGTATCTGTTTATGGAGAAATGTATAAGAGGGGGGATGGTGCAATGTTCCCAGAGATATGCCAGAGCAAATAACAAATATATGCCTGATTATGATCCAGCACGGCCATCAAATTATATACTGTATGTGGATGCAAACAGCCTCTATGGTTATGCCATGATGGATAAACTGCCATATGCAGGGCTTGAATGGGTTGAAGATTTCAATATTGAAGATCTTCAGGACTTTGATGACAGTAACTATGGCCTGTTCTTAGAGGTTGATCTGACAATTCCTGATCATTTGCACAACACATTTTCTGATCTGCCCCCAATTCCCGAGGTTCAGTGCTCACCTGGCTCTAAACAGAAGAAGCTCATGATGACTCTGGAGCCGAAACAAGGCTATGTCATATATTACAAAAACCTCCAGTTCCTGATGAAACATGGTGTTCAAGTGACCAAAGTTGGCAAAGTTTTGAGGTTCAGGCACTCAGAATGGTTGAAACCATACATTGATACAAATACAGAGCTTCGAACATCTGCAAAGAGCCAATTTGATAAGGGCTTGTTTAAATTGATGGTTAATTCTGTGTATGGCAAAACTATTGAAAATGTCAGAAAACATACCGATGTTAAAATAATTACTGACCCCAGCCTGAGCAAAAAATTGGTTGCAAAGCCTAATTTCAATTATAGAAGAATTTATGATGAGCACATGGCACTTTTCAACATGAAGAAAACAAAGATCAAATTTGATAAACCTATTTATGTAGGGGCTGTGATATTGGAATTGGCCAAATTACATATGTTAACATTGTATTATGATGTGTTGAAACCTTTTTATGGTGATAATATAAAATTGATGTACATGGACACGGATAGTTTTATTCTTGATATTAAAACAGAAGATGTTTATCAAGATATGTCACAGCCTGAATTGTTTCAATACTTTGATACCAGTGAACATACAATAATTAAACACCACAACAAAAAAGTGCCTGGCAAGTTAAAAGATGAGACACTTGGTAATGTTATTGTGAAATTTGCTGGGTTAAGTGCCAAGATGTATACTTTTAAAACATGTAGTGGCGCTGTTGCCAAAAAGGCCAAGGGCATTGGCAGAGTGACTGTTGAAAAAGAGCTTGTATTTGAAGATTATGAAAATTGCCTCAAATCCCAGAATTTAATCAAAACATCAGAATCCAGAATTCAGAGTGTGGATCACTTATTGACTTCAAATATTGTAAGAAAAGTGGCTCTGGATCCACATGCTGATAAGAGATGCATTTTATCATGTGGCATACATACTCTACCATGGGGTCATTGTGATTTGAAAAATGGCAATCAATGCCCAATTACAGAGCATGATTTGAAATAAATAAACATGCCTATGAACTTATTTGGGTTCAAAAAACAGGCTATTATGGACCTGCCAACACCACAACCCTCTTCTGATATGCTGTCTAAACTGAGTGGCTTGTTAATTATTCATCTGAACAGCATACTTACAGATGTTGATGATGAAACAGGCAAAATATTGTACATATTTAACAATAATTTAAATCATTACCAATTACCTGTAGGTGGGCAATTGCAATTTATTACAACCCCTGAGGGTGATGTTAAAATTTCAGTAGGGAGAAATATTTATAGAATTAAGCACTCAAACATGGTTTCTGGCACTGTATATACTGTTTCTGCTGGTGACTGCTTATATATTGAGGTCCCTGGGTCATATGACAAGCTTACACCCTTTTTTATAGAATTAAGAATCAGATACTCTATAATAAATAACCACTAAAACAAAAATGCCTAATGATATATTTGGCCATACAAGACATGAAGATCACAGTGATGAGATTCTGATGCTTGATGTCAGAGTCAAGAAATTAAGAAGTGATTTACAAGTTTTACAAACCACACTGAATGCCAGTCTTCAATTAGAAATTACAAATTTGCAATCACAATGCATGGACCCTCTTCTTAAAATTGATTCTGAACTCAAAGTGCTGCTTCAGAAATATACTGATCTGGCAACATTGGATAATTTTCAAAGTTTAGAAGAAGCTGTAGCAGCTCTTCAAGCCAAATTTAAGAGCCAGGCTACCAACTCCGAGCAATTGAAACAACAATTGGAAGAGCAGATAAATAATGTCCAGGCACAGCTCCAAACAATTGTCAAAAGCATAAAATCACAAGAAGATTTTGATCTAGTGATTTCCACTCTAAAAGAACAGATTCAGTCACTCCAGATACCTAATCTGGACCCCCTGAACAATGCCATAGCCGAGGTTAAAGAAAAAATTGAGACACTTGAAAATTTTATGAACAACTTCCCATCTTCTGATGCTTTGAATGCAATAACTCGGAGTGTAGCAAATATTAAGCTGCAACTTGAAACATATGAAGATTTTGGAAAAATTCAAAGTTCCATAACCCATCTTGAAGGTACAATAGCAGCAGTGCAAAATGATTTGGCAAATGTACTAGAATCCCGATTGCCTGGAATTGTAGATACCCTTGTCAGTGTCCAGCAACAAATCACAAAGCTTGAAAACCTCAACACTGAATCTGAACTATCTCATTTTCATCACTTGATAGATGATATCCAAACAAAGCTTGAAATTTTACAACAATCAACACCCACTCAGGCAGATATAGCCCTGCTCCAAAATGCTATGCAAAATGTGGCTGATGCTTCTGAATTAAACAATGTGAAATTGGCACTTGAATTTTTGCAAAATACAGTATCAAATCTTCCCACATCACAGGAACTTAAAAATATTAAGAGGGCAGTGAATCGCATATTGAAATCAGAAGATATCAAGAATATCCAGGCAGAGATCAAACATCTCACTCAGACAGTGGCCACTCTACCAACCAATCAACATATTAATGAACTGCATGCCCTGTTTGAGGATATCAGAAGACAGGTCCATGATCTTACTGCTCAAAATTCAAAATTGGCAGTTGTTGAAAATTTGCAACAAATTGTAGCTAATATCAAGCAACAGCTAGGGACCATGGAATCCAATCAAGCAAATGCTCTGTCTGTTTTTGCCACCCAGCTTCAAGAGATTGTGCAACAATACAAGAAACTTGTTGTGGACATAAAAATCAAGCCAGGCCATGATGATGTTGTTAGGACCATCAATGAGCACCTTGAATCTGTAACAAGCAGATTGCTTACAGCAGAAAAGGAAATAACAGGCATAATCGAGAATCCAAAACATACAGTAATTCTTGAATTGTACAGCATCCCCAACAAAGAATATGATTCACCATTTACACCAGGTGGCAAAATATATATGCTGTCCCCTGCACAATTTTATTACCAATTTTTTGTTGGGGGCACACTGAGACCAATCAAGATGAAATATTGGCGTCAACCACAGGCACACCACTACCCCACCTTATCAATAACAAATGCTGATAACAAAGTGAAAATCACCAGTGTAGAATTGGAGGATTTTACAGATCCCAATACATTAGAAACAGCCTATACTGAAGATGATGGCACTTTGGAATTTAAAATACATATTGGAGACAAATTATATTTAGAAAATCCTGCAGTATCAGCTGCTGAACACCCCATAGTTGCAATATTCTTGTTTACATATTATGTCTAGACAAATTATTGTTGATGAATTACACAGACAGGCCAGACATAATTTTAAGAGACTCCCAGTAGTCACAAAAGGCATAGATGATTTATGGCAGAGCGACTTGATTTTGATGGCAAGTGGGCAGTTGAAAAACTTAGACAAAATCAACAAGGGCTACAAGTATCTACTCACTGTAATAGATACATTTTCAAAATTTGCCTGGGCTGTGCCACTCAAATCCAAGACTGGAAAATGTGTTACAGAAGCCATCAGGACAATCATCAATCAGAGTGGAAGATCACCGCGCTATTTGCAAACAGATAATGGCAAAGAATTTTATAATTCTGTGTTCCAACAATTTATTAAAAGCCAGGCAATAAAACATTATTCGAGTTACAGTGACCTCAAAGCCTCAATTGTAGAGAGATTCAACAAAACCCTAAAAAATCTTATGTATAAACAATTTACACTCCAAGGTAATTATAAATGGGTTAATATTCTTCCAGAACTTCTACATAAATATAACAACTCGGTCCATTCCACAATCAACATGAAACCCTCTGAAGTAACTTCATCTGATGAGCAAAAATTGATCAGGACTGTTTATTATCCTAGATACCAGCCAACAACAAGAAAGGCCAAATACAAGGTGGGTGATCAAGTAAGAATCAGCAAATATAAGCACTTATTCAAAAGAGGCTTTACAAGAAACTGGAGCACTGAATTATTTACAGTGGTTCAAGTTAAACCTGGGACCCTTAACACATATATAATAAAAGATCACCGAGGAGAAATTCTCAAAGGCAGGTTTTATGAACAAGAGCTCAGCAAAACTAAACAGCCTGACACATATCTCATAGAAAAAATAATCCGCAGAAAAGGCAACAAGTTATTTGTCAAATGGCTAGGACTTCCGGAACACAGCTGGATCGATGCAGACAAAATAATAATATGAGCACCTGGGATGTTATAAAAAGGCTGCCAGAACCTGAACAGCAGAATAAGAGAAATGGCAAATTGCTGCCTGAAAATATTAGGTGTCTTATTGTTGGGCCATCTGCTTGTGGTAAAACTACACTAATGGTTGATAATTTTTTATTGGCACCCAACTGGTTAGACTGGAAAAACAGGCACTTGTATGTTTTCTCTAAGAGCTTGGAACAATTAAAATATCAGCAGCTGATGAAGCTATATGATGGATTGGATATTGCCACTTTTGAACCAGATGTTAAGCCACTTCATGACTGTCTCGATAATTCTGTTGTTGTGTTTGATGACATTATACTGGATAATCAAAACAAGGTTAGAAATTTCTTTACACAGGGCCGACACAAAAACATTGATTGCTTCTACCTGGCACAGACTTTTTCTAAAATACCGAAGCAACTGATCCGAGACAACAGCAATTTTATATGTGTGTTTCATCAAGATCATACCAACCTCAAACACATACATGATGAATATGTAGGTGGGGACTTGAGCTACAATGATTTTTCTAAGTTTTGCAGCAGGTGCTGGAACCAGGACAGTTATGGGTTTGTCACAATTGATATGACAAGAACACCCAATAGTGGCAAATACAGAAATAAAATCAACAATTTTCTAGACATTGAAATATAAATAAATAAACATGAAAAGGCCAATCATTGATGATCTTAAATTAAGAGATTATCTTGTAAAAAGATTTAAGGGATGGAAATCAGAGAACCGGGGAATTTATGAAAAACACAAACAAGCAGAACAGCCTGTAATTGATGCTATTAGTGAATTAGGTAAGAATATCAAAACTGTTACAGAGCAAAATCAAAATTTGATCACAGAGCTTGTACCTGTAGCTGCTAGGAACATATTAGATTATCCAATCACCCCACTTTCCAGTATTCATACACCTAGTCCTATTGCTCCTAGAAGAATTGAAGCTACTCAGGATCCTATTGAATTGGGTCTTCTTGCTCAAAAATATTTAACCACACCTAAAGACAACAAAGATGAGGTCTTTGGCTTATATGCTGACACAGAGCTTGATGGCAGTATCATACATAGAATTGGCAATTTCAGAGTAACATTTATGGGGGATGATCTGATTGTTTATTCAGAATCTCGTCTCGGAGAAAAAGGTGCTTTTGTTAAGTACCCCGGAACACCTGGATTGTGGGAACTGATGACTAGGAAAAGGCCTGGCAGCTATACAGATCAAGATTATGATTATTACAAAGAAATATTAATAAAATCAGATGCTCTATACCAGAACAATGATCCCACACAAAAAAGAGTCAAGTCTAGCAGTGGAGCAAAATACAACAATTTAATCAAGCCCATATGGTCACAGATCAAGACTGGCAGTGGAATCAAACAATACAACACCCTGCCTAAAGAATTTGTGTGGGTTGATGATGTCAGGAAACTTGTAGATAGGTTATTGGTGATAGCTGGGGAGGAAAATGCTGGCAACCACAATTTTTACAATGAAAAGGTTGGAATTATGGACATGATAAGCACAAAATTGTCTAATTTTATAGTGAATGACACTAAGGGGATTGGATATCTTATAAAAATTATTAATACTCTACCACCTAAATTTTGGAATATTTCTGAGGGTCGGGGGTTAGTTAATGACATTATAAACAAGCTGCCATTTGAACTACACATTCCAGGCTATCAGTATTGTGGTCCAGGCACAAAATTGGACCATAGATTAAACAGAGGTGATCCTGGTGTTAATCCTTTAGATGCTGCTTATAGAGACCATGACATAGCATACAACACACATTCTGATCTTGACAAGAGACATGTTGCAGACAAGAAATTAGAAGAGGCTGCATTTGGTAGATTTGTAAGCAAAGATGCTTCTTTAAGTGAAAAAATAGCAGCATTGGGGACCACCATAGCTATGAACACCAAACAAAAACTGGGGTGGGGGTTGTGAATATGTATATAATAAACCTACAATGAAGGCCAAGGGTGTTATGTATCAAATACCTTATGCAGGTCTTAAATCTCTTAAAACTATTGATAGCCTTTTAACCAAAAAGCAGCGCAAGAAAAAAAACTCTTGTATTGCCAAGGGCCATGGTATGAAATTGTTGCTTAGTACACCCCAATTAAAAAAATTACAACAATCTAGAAAAAAATCACATGTGGGGGGATTCATATTTACTATCCCGGCCATCTTAGCTGCTCTCGGGGCTGTTGGGAGCTTGGCTGGGGGATCAGCTGCCATAGCAAAAACAGTAATAGATGCCAAGAAAAATAAGGCAGAATTAGATGAGCAGAGGCGCCATAACCTGGCCATGGAGAAACAAGGCAAAGGTGTTAAGAGAGCCATGAATAAGTTTAAAAAAAACAAGAGCCGCTTACAAACCAAGATATTGAAGCTTTAATCAAGCCACTGGGCATCAAACATTTTAGGGGTGTGTACATGTCTGATTCTTTACCAGAACAACCACTCAACAAAGAGTGTGGCATTGTTAATTTGGATAAGTACAAAAATCAGGGCACTCACTGGATCTGTTATATTAAATATTTAAACAATGAGGCATTTGTTTTTGATTCATTTGGAGGTGTTCCACCTTAAAATTTAATAAAATATCTAAATTCAGCTAATCTTTATTACAATAATGCCCGTGTTCAAAACTTCAAAGATGTTAATTGTGGACATTTGTGTTTATCTGTTCTCAGATATATGTCTCAAATAAATAAACCATCAATTGAAAATTTTCAAAAAGCCTTGTGGTATCTGAAACATCATGGGGGTATTCCATCTCACCAGCCAAAATTCAATATTGAAACTCAAATTACATGATGATATAGTGTATCCCAAAACAATAGCTCTCAGAGCATTTTATGGCATGTACTTGATCCCTAATATTACACACCACAACAACAAAATTGCAGTAGGGGATCAAAAAATTGTCATCACTCCAGGGCAGTATAATCTGTCCACTCTAAATGCTCAATTACCCAGAGGTATAGTATTAACTCAAAATTCTGTCACTCACAGAGTAGAGATTGTATCTGCTACAGAAACAGTGGATCTGGGTACTATAGGAGAACTGCTAGGATTTGAGAACAACACAAAACTTGAAGCAGGCATCAAACACACTGCTATGAATATACCCAAATTCTTAGCCATAGAGACTCTGAATATTCACTGTAATGTGGCTGAGGGTATGATCACCAAATCAAATGGTATAGGCACTCACAAACAAACTGGCATCATTGCAACATTCAAACCTAATTCCGAATTCATGGAGCCAATCATCTACAATCCATCCCCAACATTATATTTTCCTGTGTGCCATAATAGAATAGATTATATTGAATTGATGGTCACTAATGAAAAAGAAGAATTAGTTGATTTTGCTGGAGCCACAACAACTGCAATCATAGAGATTAATATTTAAATAAAAATACATACAATGGAAAATATTGAGAGTTATGAGCTACAATCATTCCCTCCAAACAGGAGGACATTTGCAAATTTAAATCAACCCAACACAGAGATTGAGGTTGATCTTGATGTAGGGGATGGCTTTATACACCCCCACAGAGCAGATCTATACATCAAATTTGATGTTGTAAAGCTCGATGGAACAGATTATCCAGCAAATTCAAATATAAGATTAGTAGACAATTTTGTGCCGCATCTGTTCTCTGAAATTGAGATCAGAAAGCATGGTGTTGTTATAAACAGAATGGATTATCCCGGCATTACCTCCACAGCTTTGGCCACACTAAAATTATCCAAAACCGAGGCTTCTTACTACAAAATAGGTGGATTTGAGGCTGGTGATAAAATATTATCTAAGAACCACACAGTGCTGTTCCCGATGCGCCTATTGCCAGGATTCTTCTCAGATTACAAAGATATTATGTGGAAGGGTGGTTTAAGAATTACATTTAGAAGAGCTGCCAATGATAATAATGCTTTGATGAGGTACAGCACATTAAACCCTACAGGAGAAGCTCTGCCTAATACCCTACCTGATGCAGGCAAATGCATTATTCAGACTATGGAGCTAAGAATCCCTGTTGTTGAATATGAGGCCAGTTATGCTCTTAAACACAAAGCAGATATAGTAAAAAATCCACAGATTCTTCTACAATTTTATACATATCAATGCGTACAGAAGCCCGCATCTGGCACATATTATGAGTTTGATGCTACAAATTCATTCTCCAGTATACAATATGACATGCCTGATTTTGTGGTGGTACTGTTTCAGACTGGAAGACACAATAATCAGGAAAAAAATTCAAGTAGATTTGATAACTGCAACATCAAGAACATATATCTTAAAAATGGCAGAAATGAGGTATTTCCTAGAGAAAATTATAATTTAGACATGTCCAAGAATGATTTCCTTAAATTATATGAGGCATTTACAGCATACAAAAGGGTCACTACTGGCAATACTGACATGTATTACACACCAGATGAATTCAAAGCACAGAGGCCCATGTTTGTCATCAACACTTCAAAAAGGAAACAAGTTGTGGTGAATGACAGGACAAACATTAAAATTATCTGTGAATTCCATGAGGCATTACCTGATGACACCATATGTAGTGTTATTCTCATAGGGGAAAAATCATATGTTTATGATGTAAGAAATGAGAGAGTCACAGAACAATTCTAGAGGGGTCTCTGCATATTGCATTGTCTTGGTACTAGATATGCAAGATGAGCCTGGTGTCCAATTGAACTTAGACCGGAAGTGGACCGGAAGTGGACCGGAAGTGAACCGGAAGTGAACCGGAAGTGGACCGGAAGTGGACCGGAAGTGGACCGGAAGTAAATATGTGTGGGTGTGGGAGTGGGTGTATGTGGGTGGGTGTGGGTGGGTGTGGGTGTATGTAGGTGTGTGTAGGTGTGTGTGGGTGTGTGTAGGTGTGTGTGGGTGTGGGTTTTATAAGCATCTTGGCTTAATTTTAAGTGTGGCCAAAAAAAATATCAAGAGGGGCATATTTTTGACAGGTTTATAGACAACAATCTCACAGAAGTGCCTTTTGTAAGTGTAAACAAATCAATCTGAGGGCGTTCATACTTTCCGAGAAATTCCCGAGGGCATTTTTACAAAAATCTTGGATTAGACGGGGTTCCACACTTGAGCAAAAAGCTCATATGGGCATGTTGAGCTTGTTTTAAGTATAGCCAAATCTGCTTGAGGGGGGTTCATACTTTCCGGCACTGGTTATAGCACAAATACTACTACTCAAGAGTCTTCACAAATTATCCCCTTATATTATAAATTGCATACAATTAGTTCAAACAATACAAAAATCTGGAAAAACCATTGAGTTTTCTTGGGTTAAAGCTCATAGCAATATTACAGATAATTCTCATGTAGATGAATGTGCAAAGAAAGCAGTGCGTCTTCCAAATATTACGAACTTATCATTATACTATACGGATCTTCTCCCTAGAGTAAAGAAGAAAATTCTGAATGAATGGTTTGATTGGTGTCGAAATGAACTTACAACAGTTGGAGAATCATACAGACCATTTGATGAATTCAAAACACAAAAACCATGGTTTCATCATGTAAGTGCTACAAGAAATGTAATTGTATTAATTAATAGACTGAGAACGGGCCATTTGTGTACTAGGCAACATTTATCCAAAATTGGAATAACGAACAGAAAGAAATGTGAATGTGGCTGGGAAAGTGCAGATGCACAACATATAATACTGGAATGCTCAAAATATAATAGAGAGAGAAATATCTTGTATAAAACTTTAAATAATCTAAAGGTTCAATTTCCAACAAATTTGTTAAGTTTAGTTGTTAATCCAGATGTGAGAATTGGGTATAGTTTGTTATCATTTTTAAGGAAGTGTAACATACAATTGTAAAAGGCAAAGTGTTCTTAAAAAAAAATAATCTAATATCTGTAAAATAGGGGGGATGGACTGATAATTTCAATGTAAAACAATTGTGTACATTTTATATGTGTATTGTTATGGACAAAAAACGGCATAAAAGCTGTTAGGTTCCAAATAAAGGAATGAATGAATGAATGAATCACAGACGTAATGATAGCAAGACTTGTTTATTAAGCAATTTATTAATTATTCTTTATTATTAATTTGTTCAAGTTGTCAGAATTGTGTAACTAAGTTTTCATTTGAGATTAACTGGAAACCTGAGATTATTAGAAGAAATCGTCCAATTTGCATCAAGATTATTCGGTAGGTGAGTAGCACACAATTCGATATTTACAGGGACTTAGATTTGTTTCGAAGTAGATTTAATCTATATGTGAATGTGAAAAATCGTACTATGTGTTCGACATCAATCAAGGCTTTGTTTGAATAATACATAGGCTACTTATGATTTAATTTACAAGTTGCTGTTCATCGTGGCTAGACTGCACAATCGACCCTTGTGTTTTACCGTTTGAAAGTATAAAAAAAAGTAAATTTTAAGAAGTGTGAGGCTGCACTGTCGTCTACATAGGTGGCACAAAACCGATAGGTCATTCCCCCCAAAAACTATACCTTGCTCTCCTCTCCCAGCAATGTTGTCATTCAGTACCACTAAAATTTCATACATTTGCAATGGTTGTGAGATATGTATTTCAGGTATTCTGAGAGGATGGTTCGAATGTCTTCTAATGCTCGAGATACGATAAATACCTTCAAAACTGAGTTTTTAACATTACGTATGGCGGAAATATTTACGTTGCGTTACACGTTCAAACGTACATAAGAAACACGTTTCCCCTCCATAGACATTGGGACATAGATTTTGGGAGGGTTCCGAACCAAGTGTGTCACATGTACAATAATAATAATAATAATATAGTTTATACTTAATGTGATAAAATTAATTATTATTAATAATTATAATATTATCATAATGGGTCAATTCAGGCACGTAGCCAGGAGGGTGAAGTCCCCTCCTGGTCAATTAATAATCATAATATTATTATTAGGTACAAATTTGACATAATAACTGAAGAAATGTAACAGCTTGTATTCATTACCTAGCTTAGTATGTCTAATTAAGATCACTAAAATTTGTGTAGGGGAGAGCGGGGTCAATTGTAACACGGGGCAAATGTAACAATCGCTACTGTGCTGGTCTCGTGAGGTATTTTTTAAAACTATTCAAACCTGTAGAAATGAGACGTCAGTTGGGAGTGACTCATGTGGCGGTAGTGCTTACGTACCGATTGTTCCGGCTATTATTGGGAGTTTTTCAAATTTTCAACACGTAAGTAAAAACATAAGGTTCCTTTTATTTTTTTAATAGTGATTTCGCGATGTCGTCTGATCAAGGTTTGTATATATCATCGCAATACACAATATTTGATGTATTTGTTAAGATAGTTGTGATCATTTCTGGTGTCGGGGTTAGTAGCTGCAAGCCAGCAAACAATATGGCGTCAGGATGGGGCAAATGTAACAAATGTAACCGGGGCAGTTGTAACACTGTTACAATTGCCCCTTATGCGTTTCTTATGTAAAATATTCACTTGCATTGTAATAAAAAACATTGTTCAACCAACCTGAATTATTACATTCTGTATGTTTCAGAATGGTGAGAGACAGAAAAAGAACTACCGAACGAGGCCCTTCACAAGATAAGATGGAATAAGCTGCAAAGTTAGTTTTGGAAAGCAATGTTTCAATCCGACACGCAGCAAAAGCGCACAATATTTGTCATGTGACATTGACCCGTTTTGTTAAGAAGAGACAAGAAAAAGGGAATCCTGTTATGGGTTATAAACCACACAATAAAGTGTTCTCTGCCTACATGGAGACCCAGTTAACTGAGTATATAAAGACATGTGCAAATATATTTTATGGACTCACCCCAAAAGAAGTCAGACAGCTAGCCTACCAATATACAAACCAAAATCAGTGTAAGTTTCTAGAGTCCTGGAGAGATCGTCAAATGGCTGGTGCTGACTGGTTTACCGCATTTATAAAGATAAATTCTACTTTAGCAATAAGGACCCCAGAGTCAACATCCTTAGCGCGTGCTATGAACTTTAATAAAGAGAATGTTACAAAAAAAATTGAAAACCTATCGAAGGTTTTGGAGTAATATCAATTCGAACCTCAAGACATCTACAATGTCGATGAAACAGAACAATCAAGTAACTTGGAAGAAACTAGTTGTACCCAGAACAAAGAGCAATGCAACCCTTGCAATGAACCTCTTCGTCCACCTCAACAGCTGTTTCTCCGGCTGACATTCGACCTCTGCCTCATGAAGAACCTAAAGAATCAGCACCTCGAAGGAAAAGAAAGAAAAGTGCTATATTGACAGATACACCTGAAAAAGAACTACTTATGGCACAGCAAAGATCGAGACAAGAAAACAACAAAGGGAAAAACAGGCTGTTCGACAGAAGTGACAGTCGTCAATCAAAAAAGAAGAGAACTGCAAGCAGAAGCGCAAGAAGGTGTCAGGAAAGAAGCTCTGAAAACGACGAATGTTTTTGTTTAATTTGCCTTGAGAAGTGGACCAATAGTGCATCTGGTGAGCAATGGGTGCAGTGCTTAACTTGTGACAACTGGTCACATGAGAAACGCACCAGAGGAGACAGCTTTTACATTTGTCATAACTGTCAGTCAGAATGATCAGATATATCTTTGTTAGAAACAGTGTTTGGAACCTGGTATGGTTCGATTAGCCTACTTATTAACAAAATCACAGTTAGCTAATTCTTAATCATTGTGTAAGGGTACATGTTATTTCCAGCAAAAAAATAAATTGTATTTCTGGTAAATGTTAGTATGTTACATTTGCCCCTGTAGTGTGTTACATTTGCCCCCGAGCAAGGGTCAATTGTAACATTTGCCACACACTTTTAAAACATTAATTATGATAAGCATATTATATATGGCGGGATCGTGACTGCATAATATCAATAACAACATATTGTAGTGTTTCCATGCCGATTTTCACGCTGCAAAGATAAATAGTTTCATACGAAATGCATCATTTATCAAAATTGTTACAATTGACCCCGCTCTCCCCTAAAGACAGCTGTCCTACCAAATAAATTAATGTAAAGAAATTTAGATTGATTATTTATTGAATACAAAAAAGGTCGTTAGGTACAGCCAATGAAAATAAGTCTCTGATCTTTATTTTTTTGCGTTTTATTATTGGTAGCGGTTTTGCGGAAATAAATCAACTTCATATTATACAATATACATCAGTAAGTCTAAGCGGGGGGGGGGGGGATTATCTAAATACGTCCTTGAGCACAAGTATTAATTTTTTTTCAACATGTATCTTCAGCAATTCCATCTAATTATCCTCGCCGTCACAATTAACCTAGTGAAACAATAAAAATATGAAACGGGGGAAATTTCGGCAGTCCATAGCTCGGGACGAGCCCTGCTATTGTACGTTGCAGATAAAGAAGACGTAGAAAAGACATTACTTAGGCTGTCTTTCCTTCTGAGAAAAACCGAATCAGTATTACAAACTGCCTGCTATTTTTCACTTGCGAACATGTGACCATTTATAAGCAAATGAACTGTAAATGTCTTAGGGGAAGACAGTGGAAGGAAAGATAGTAACATATAAGGACTGACTGCTAAAAGAAAATAAATCATGACAATTTCTAAAATAAAATAAACAAAATACTTATTTCCTGGTGTATAATATGAAGTTGATTTATTTACGCATAACTTACATAAAGATAGGATTACATTGTATTTTTCGAAAGGCAGCTTTCAATGACATACCTGCGAAAGTTTATGACTACTATTGTTACTAATAATAAACATTAAATAATCATTAAACAATTTAGTTTTCAGCAGCTGGACCTAAGAACCCTTTTGTAATCCATTTTAAAATTTTGTGACATTAATTTCTTTAGTAGGATAGCTGTTTTTATACAAATCTTAGTGATTAACTATAGACTTAAGCCAGATAATGAACACATTATGTTATATCTATTTTCTTATATCATCTTTTTTTACCTAATAATAATAAAAATTAATTGACCTATTTTAATACAAATATTGTTATTGTTAGTAGACTTTATTATAAACTCTATTATTACATATGAAGCAGTTGGTTCCGACCCCTCCTGAAATATAGTTTTAGATATATCACTGTTTGTAGTTACATTATTTTTGCGATTCCTTTAAAGAAGCGGCGTGCCCAAAGGCGGGTGGGGGTGCCACTGCTTAAAAGGATTTTAAATTATGCTTCTTCTCGTAATGGTTCGATTTAAAGTGCCTATAGAGGGGAAAAACGAGCATGTGTTTCATATATGGTTGGTTGGCAACACTGTTCTCAGATTCTCCCTTCTCCCTTGAACTTTTTTTTAGGAGGTTCTTGCTGTTTCGGAACTTTACCTGCCTCTGAGTGGAGACTCACGGACTCTTGAAGCCCATAATAATTGCTTTTAACGCAGCAATTGTGTCCCGTTATTAAGGAAACCACTTCTGTCTGCCTCACTTATGTACACAGCCTACAGATGGAGACACCTGCGCCAAACTGCGAGAAAAACATCGACTTTCGAAACCTCTAGAGTCATCAACAGGTAGACGACAATCCTCAGAAGGCTATTTTTCGGACAACTTTCGTTCGAGATCGTGGCAAGATAAAGGAAAAGAGTCGAAAGTCAATTTAAACAGTGCAAATGTTACTCTGCTGGTGTTAATTGACGTTGTGCGTCTTTCAGAGTTAAGTGTTTTCAGACAATTGTCAAACTTTGCTGTTGGGATGTTTATGAAAACCTCCCACGACGAAATTCACTTGTTATACGCCGTGACTCTAGTATAATGTACCATTCTCCTTGGCACAACACTCGAGACATGTAAGATTTAGATCTGGCGCAACGGGCTAATGCAAATTTAAATTATTGCATCAAATATGGCAATTTATGTAAGGCTAAGGGCAAGGCTTTTGTTTATTTGCCGTCGTAAGGAATACATGAAACCATGGCTTTGGCAATATGTAATGTTAGTAACATGAGGCGCGTTGCAAAAGTCCCTCACGAAAATGGTCGACTGCATATACTCAACTGAAAAAAAGAAACTGATTTGTTTGAATTAACAAAACACGTTTAGTTAAGCATTATGGTAAACAAACAATTTGTAGCATTTAAAAAATTGGGTAGCTCTAAACAAATGACGTGGCTCACTTTATTCAAAATGGCCGACTTTCCTGGTAACTTGGGAACACTCTGGACGTGTTCAGGGTAAGGTGACCAAACGTCCCTTTTCTTGAGCCTGTCCAGATTTTTTAAAACATAAAAACGGTACGCCAAAACCACCCTTTTTCGTGACAATGAATTATCCGTGTAGAATTACTGAACAATACACCTTCTCAGGGTGCGAAATCACTGCAGATTTGGGGGGGAAGGAGCAGACACAGACAGACACACATACACACACACACACACACACTATATATACATATATAATTATATATATATATATATACGTATAGATAATGTCATTAAATATGTCAAATATTAAATAATTAAATTATATTATAAAATATACAATATATTATATCGACTGTCTTTCATTCAAAATGTAATTGCAAATTGAAGATTTTAATGTACTACTGATGCTATCAACAATGAGGAGAGACAAAAATTAGATATTAAGAAGATAATAGCTTCCTGTATAAAATTCACATATAAATGTTTTTACATGTTTTATTAATATATTTATATACTTCGTGGTTACTGAAGAAAGGCAATGAGAAGTGGAGAAGAAATAACAAGTCGGTCTAATTTCTGTGTTCTGGGGATTGCTGGGTTCAGTGTCCTAAGAGATGAGATTTTTTGTTGTCCGTCCTTTTTGTAGGTTTTCGATATTATTCCAGTCAAGCCTATTCGTTAACCAAACTAATTGTTTATGTTTCTTGTTAAAACAAAAACTTTCCCCCCCGGAAGAATTTGGTTGAGGGGATTTCAGGACAAGATCGTTGGTGGGGGGAAGTCCCCCCCGGGATTTCGCACCCTGCACCTTCTTTACCATTACTATGAGTAGTATTGATGTGCGCCAGTGGATGTTTTCTTCGTGGGTGGTCTTTTATTTGCACGTACTTAGAACTAATTTGCACGGGTTTTAATTAATTCGCATGTACTTAGAATTCATTAGCATGTACTTAGAGTACTTTACATTTATGTATTTGCATGTTTATAACTTTTTATGAATATATAATTATTTATTTTATGAAAAATATGTATATAGAAGGTAATTAGAGGTACTAAACGCTATGCATATGGTTTTATATTCATTACTGCAAAGTATGTAATGTATCAATCGATAATATTAATGTTTATAATATTGAAAATAAGTTTTCTATGGTTTATGTACCGCTATGAACTGCTATGAAAGGTGGTAATGGGTGTAGGTACAGGTCCAATTACGATTGGGGACGGTCCCGGTACTCGAACCCACGATATGTAATATTATTAATTAGTACTATGCAGTAATTTCATCATGTTATGAAACACGATGGTGCAACACGCTAGACAGAATACTGTCTCGACTCGGCGGTGAAGGTAGACGAGAAAGGAATTTCGACTCCGCTCTGATGCCAGACAGAGAGAATGAATTAATATTCAGCGCAGGTAGAGAAGAAAGGAATTTTGGGGAAGCGCGTTCAAGGTCAAATGACGTCACAACGTCAGAACAAAGAAGGAATCTGATTGACCAATCAGAGAACGCGTCGGTAGATTTTCAGAACCAGTTTTTTCAAGGTTAACCACTACGCAAGAACAGGGGAAAGCTATGCAATACTGTAGGGCAGGGGAGGTATTCAACCAGACAACAAAGGATGTCTGAGAATGCGCAGCAAGGGTCAAATCTCTGAAGCTATGCGGTTTCCGCCGCCAATTAATATTCCGCTCAGGTTTGCCTCCAAGGCACAGGACGCTTTAGCGCAGGTTTTTTTTTTATCTGTACTATGAAGAAGGGAGAGCTATTAGGGACGGGGCCTACAGTTTTCACCATTTGCTTTTATCACGGGGTAACGAACCTAGGACCCTTTGATTATTGATTTAGGTAGTAAATGTATGTTACTGTGTGCTATTTAACTTAATTTTGAGTTTATTTTTTACCAAACTTTGACTTTATGTCAAACATTTTCACAGCTTATCCTTATTTTTACCAAAATAACACTATTTGTACTATTCAAGCAACACTTTTATTAAATTTTGCACTCACAAAGACATTTTGTTTCAACTTTTAACTTATTATTTTACAACTTTATGTTAATTTTTTACTCAAATAACACTATTTGTACTATTCAAGCAACATTTTTTATTAAATTTTGGACTCACAAAGACATTTTTTTCTACGTTTAACTTATTATTTTACAACTTTATATTAATTTTTTACCAAAATAACACTATTTGTACTAATCAGGCAACATTTTTTATTAAATTTTGGACTCACAAAGACATTTTTTCTACTTTTAACTTATTATTTTACAACTTTATGTTAATTTTTTTACCAAAATAACACTATTTGTACTATTCAAGCAACATTTTTTATTAAATTTTGGACTCGCAAAGACATTTTTTCTACGTTTAACTTATTATTTTACAACTTTATATTAATTTTTTACCAAAATAACACTATTTGTACTAATCAGGCAACATTTTTTATTAAATTTTGGACTCACAAAGAGATTTTTTCAACTTTTAACTTATTATTTTACAACTTTATGTTAATTTTTTTACTCAAATAACACTATTTGTACTATTCAAGCAACATTTTTTATTAAATTTTGGACTCACAAAGACATTTTTTTCTACGTTTAACTTATTATTTTACAACTTTATATTAATTTTTTACCAAAATAACACTATTTGTACTAATCAGGCAACATTTTTTATTAAATTTTGGACTCACAAAGACATTTTTTCTACTTTTAACTTATTATTTTACAACTTTATGTTAATTTTTTTACCAAAATAACACTATTTGTACTATTCAAGCAACATTTTTTATTAAATTTTGGACTCGCAAAGACATTTTTTCTACGTTTAACTTATTATTTTACAACTTTATATTAATTTTTTACCAAAATAACACTATTTGTACTAATCAGGCAACATTTTTTATTAAATTTTGGACTCACAAAGAGATTTTTTCAACTTTTAATTCATTATTTACAAGTTTATGCCTATTTTTTACTCAAATAACACAATTCTATCTGTTCAGGAAAGACTTTTAGTTACATTTTCGACACACAAAGTGTGTGTTCTCAACTTCTATCTGTTTATTTCACTAGTTTAGGCTTATTATTACCAAAATAATACAATTCTATCTGTTCAGGAAAGACTTTTAGTCGCATTTTCGACACACAGAGTGTGTGATCTCAACTTCTATCTGTTTATTTCACAAGTTTAGGCTTATTATTACCAAAATAATACAATTCAATCTGTTCAGGAAAGACTTTTAGTCGCATTTTCGACACACAGAGTGTGTGATCTCAACTTCTATCTGTTTATTTCACAAGTTTAGGCTTATTATTACTCAAATAACACAATTTAATCCAGTCAGGAAGGATTTGTTATTATATTTTGGATGCACAAAGAGAGGTTTTCAACTTTTTTATTGATTTTTTGCAGGGTATGTATTAATTTTTATTTATTTTGTTTTGTATCATATATACATTTACAAATTTTTAACTTAGAGTTTAGTATTTATTTAATTTTTTTCAAAAACACTAAAAAAAGTACTTTTAGCTAAAATGTAAGCCACAGAATATATTATTATTATTATTATTATTATTAGGGTTTACTGATTTCCACTATGCTATTTTTGGTTCTGTATTTCTATATGTATTTATTTAGGGCAGGTTACGCCTGCCACGTAGGAAAGTTTGTTTATTTTAGAGTTTGCTGAGTATTTTGTTACTGCTATACTAGGTAAAGTTTCCAAAATATATCAGGTAGGGCTCCATCCATATACTTTTGTTTTTGCTGTTTGGAGATGATGCGATCAGCATCACTCTCCATCTGCTTTTTATTTTATGTACCCAATATTATTTTGAGGCTTAGTGAATTCTAGAGCCTATTTATGCAGGAGAGAGGGCTTGAAAATTTTGATTTCAGATAACCCACAACTATTTGTCAGAGTATTTTAAAGGATATTTTATATTTATTATGTGCCACTAGAATATCAAAGCTTGCTTAATTTTTATGTCTGTAACGCTGTTATTGTATTTCTAGCTAAGGCTTACTGGATAAAGTACACAAAATGTTTATCATTTCAACTATTTGCTTTTATACGAAGCCAAATTTTTAGTGTAACGAAAATTATTGTGTGTCTATAAAGACTGAAATCCCTTTACCGATGGGTCCATAACTGGACGCTTACCAACATTGTTCCTTTTATTTTAAAAAAATATAACCATTTATCAATATATTGACAATTCACAGGACAAGACGAAGTTCACAGACGACTGACTATATGGACCATAGGTCCACTTGCTAAACTTTTTTTCTATGCTAGAAGAATAATTTAGCCTTATAGCTTTTTTCAAGGTATTTTAGAACTATTACTGGGTTTTTTGGGTGCATCAACATTTGGGTTATTTCCATTTGGTTTATTATACGAGGCTACAATCACTATATGTCTATGAGGACTAAAATCCTCTGATTGAAACTAAAAGCTTAGGCTGTAACTAGGGATTTAGTATGTATATCGACAATTTATAGGACAACACGAACTTTACAAAGGATTGTAGGTGATGTAGGCCCACACGCCAGAGCTTTGTTAACCTGCAAGAAGCATTTACAGCTAATGCTACGAGGAAATGAGGTTAATTTTTTACTGTTTCACAAGAATGCTATCTTTTATACACCCAATATTTGCTTTTTCAAGTAACTACATGTGCCAGAAGCACTTACAGGCCAACTCTAACTAGACTTCGATTTATGTAAATGTATCAAGAACACTGATTGTATATATTTTTGAGAATCCAACTATATCAGGATTTTTCTATGTAAGTATATTTTTATTGACTGGCTTATTTAACAGATCAAACAGAAAGACGGCAAAATTCACTAAATGTAGGTGATTGCATGAAAATAACTAGATCAAGGGGTGACCAACAGTGAGCTGAATGTATATATAGAGGGTTGCGCTCTATTATTTTCACCTTCGCTGGATTGGCGAAGGAACGCACTTGTGGGCGGTAGAACCTGAACGGGCTCCACCATGGCATCGGAGACTCGAAGCAGATGTTTTGGAGGATGAACCCAAGTAGGGTCATAGGCGCTACGACCAATTTGGTCATTGCTTTTTATATGAGGAACCAATTTGGCCCACTCCCAAAATTAACTTAGATTGCTTATAACTTATGAAATTTGAAGTCTGCACAAGATCCGATGACAAAATCTAAAATTGTAACAACCCTGCCAGGGACTCGAACCCTGGACAGATAGGTTAAAAGCCTAGCGCTATACAAACTAAGCTACCTGCATTTTTAAAAAGTTAGTTATGTTAAGAAATATATTGAAACACCTGAGAACACTCTTGGTCTGGTTCGACAGAGAAGGAGACAACATTTCCAAATTTTTACAGACTGGGTGTATTTTTCCACTATAGAGGCCTTCACTATATGTAATTCGAAACGCTAAAGTTCAGCTAGCTTCCAAAATTGAGGTAAAAATTGTGTTTGGCGAGATTAACAAGTTACAATTATATCCAGTTACGGACAAATAAAGCTAAAACTCTCAGATTTACTGTACTAGCCAAGTTTTAGTAACATTTTCCTTCACTATAGTACTAATACCAAAGAAATGGGTATATTTTATTTATAATTTGACAAAATGTACTAGTATTTAATTCACAAAGTTAGGTAAAAAAACAGTATTTTAAAAAAAATATTGTTACTGCCTTCAAATTTTATGTTATTTAGCCACTAACAACTGGTTTACACTGTTTGGCATCCTTTAAATAGCAAAAGAAGGAATTATTTGTTTAGTATTTTTACTACTTTATATTTATTTAAGAAAACAATACTACGGTTTAACTTAATTTTTAACAAATTGTTACTAATTTATATATCAAAGTTATGTTATTTAGAGTGTTTGAAGGCGTATAAAGTTAATATTTGTACTTATCAGTGCAACTAACAATTATATTTTACACAAAAGATAATGTTTACAGTTAAATCACTTGAATCAGAGAATAATATTTTACAGTAATTGATTCATTCAGCACTAGTCAGTACTTTTATGCATCAGAAAGTTTTCTTAATTTTCTATTATGCATGCTATTTTGTGCTGTTCTTAAAATGTATTTCTAAGGCAAACTGGTTTAATTTTCTGCTTATAATGGAAAGTTGACATAGTTTTCGCACAATGCTTTGTACATTTGTTATATTCACTACTTACAATTCAAATATTATGCTTATTTAATGTATAACTAACTAACTCTCTAGCCTTCTTAAACCCGAAGGTTCATGGGTGCAGCAACACATGCCTCTCATCTGTTCCTGTCCTAAGCAAGATCTATATACTCCTTTCCTTCCCTACCAATTTCCTTTAGGTCCAGCTCTACATTATCCCTCCATCTTTGTTTTGGTCTTCCTATTGGTCTTTTACCATCAGGTTTCCCAACAAGAATCCTGTATATTTTTTTTTTCCTTTCCCATTTGTACCATATGATCTACACACCTAAGTCTTCTTGATTTAATTATTCTAATAATATCTGGACATGAATACAAATTATGTACTTCTAAATTATGTAATCTTCTCCACGCATCTGCCTCCTCATCTGTTTAAGGCCCAAATATTTTCCTAAGGGTCTTATTTTCAAATACTCTCAATTTATGTTCCTAGCTTATACTGTAGTTATTATATTTTTTTCTATCAGCTTATTTTGAAATTAATATTATTAGGTATAGTCTTTGATTTATAACTATATTGCTTTTTATCAATTTATCTAAGAGTACACGCAGACAAACACATGTGTACACACTTTTATGTAAATAGATATGCCTTTTTTCAATATTTTAGTATGAAGATTGCACTTTAGCTATTTAAGCAAGGGTAGGAAAGGTAGGATTTCTGAGAATTTGTTGCAGGATTTTGTTGTCCAAGTATAGATGAGAACTGAGCTGGGAGACTGTTTTGAACCTTTTCATGAGAGTTTGCATGTGAACTGTATGCAAATTGAGCACTATTGACTGTGCATGCCTTCTAAGTTTTGCTGTTATTTTACATCAAGTCTGTGAGACTGTAGTCAGTTTTCCCATTTCAAGTAGTTTTTATTGATTGTATTTGTATATGTTGTGGGAACTTAGCAGTTTTATGTTATGAGGCACTTTGTTGTAGAATATTTTTACATGATTGTTTTGAGATATTGAGTGTCTGCTGTTTTACTTGTAATTATTTTCCTTCTTGTGTTGTGTATTTGACTATATTTTGTCCAAGTTCGTATTATTTAGAATAATTGTTATTGACTTGTAGATGTAGGGAGTAATAATCCTTTGCAAGATGCCCTATACTTTAGTCTGAACATTATTCTTAGTGTTCACTTTTGAAGCCTTAGTATTCTGGTAGTATTATTAATGTAGAGGTAAAATAGGCTGAAACGTAGGCATTTTTTCTGATAAATTATACTCACTTAGTTGTTTCAGCAGGTAGAAGTTGCATGCTGGTTTACTGCTGATGATGTTAATTTGCTCTTCTTATGTACTACGTATGATGTAGCTTACTTGAGTAACTGGAATTTTCTACTGAAAAAAGGATTGCTTGTCTATTTTATTCCTATGTTGTTGAGTTTGTCCATAAGCAAGCCATGTTTTTACTCTATTCTATGCCTTGGAAGAATCTAGATATATTGTGTTTGCAGTTTTATGTTTCTCTAAGGTTTCAGCTATGTAGTTTTTTAAACTGTGCTATGGCTTAACTATTGATTTCTTTTTCTGGATGCCATGTTGGTTCTGTGTATTCCTTTTGCTGCTTGAATATGACTTAGGTTGTTTGCTTTTTTCCTTAGATCTTTATTTGTTCAGTAATTTTTAATTTTTTTAATATTCTTTTACATAAAAAAATCAAAGTACATTGTTAAAGTCAAAATGTGTTAAAAATCAATTTTTCAAAGTTAAAGTTTTAAAAATACAATTTTCTAAAATTAAAAGTTATAATAGTACATTTTTTGTTAGTAGAAGTTTTTATACTAGGGCAAATTATTTTGTTGTTAATGTAAAATTTGTTAGTTAATGTAAAATTAAAGTAATTAAAAATCAATTTTTCAAAGTTAAAGTTTTAAAAATACAATTTTCTAAAATTAAAAGTTATAATAGTACATTTTTGTTAGTAGAAGATTTTATATTAGAGTAAATTCTTTTGTTGTTAAAGTAAAATATGTTAGTTAATGTAAAATTAAAGTAATTAAAATTCAAAAAAAAATAAAAAATACTGAACAAATAAAGATCTAAGGAAAAAAGCAAACAACCTAAGTCATATTCAAGCAGCAAAAGGAATACACAGAACCAACATGGCATCCAGAAAAAGAAATCAATAGTTAAGCCATAGCACAGTTTAAAAAACTACATAGCTGAAACCTTAGAGAAACATAAAACTGCAAACACAATATATCTAGATTCTTCCAAGGCATAGAATAGAGTAAAAACATGGCTTGCTTATGGACAAACTCAACAACATAGGAATAAAATAGACAAGCAATCCTTTTTTCAGTAGAAAATTCCAGTTACTCAAGTAAGCTACATCATACGTAGTACATAAGAAGAGCAAATTAACATCATCAGCAGTAAACCAGCATGCAACTTCTACCTGCTGAAACAACTAAGTGAGTATAATTTATCAGAAAAAATGCCTACGTTTCAGCCTATTTTACCTCTACATTAATAATACTACCAGAATACTAAGGCTTCAAAAGTGAACACTAAGAATAATGTTCAGACTAAAGTATAGGGCATCTTGCAAAGGATTATTACTCCCTACATCTACAAGTCAATAACAATTATTCTAAATAATACGAACTTGGACAAAACATAGTCAAATACACAACACAAGAAGGAAAATAATTACAAGTAAAACAGCAGACACTCAATATCTCAAAACAATCATGTAAAAATATTCTACAACAAAGTGCCTCATAACATAAAACTGCTAAGTTCCCACAACATATACAAATACAATCAATAAAAACTACTTGAAATGGGAAAACTGACTACAGTCTCACAGACTTGATGTAAAATAACAGCAAAACTTAGAAGGCATGCACAGTCAATAGTGCTCAATTTGCATACAGTTCACATGCAAACTCTCATGAAAAGGTTCAAAACAGTCTCCCAGCTCAGTTCTCATCTATACTTGGACAACAAAATCCTGCAACAAATTCTCAGAAATCCTACCTTTCCTACCCTTGCTTAAATAGCTAAAGTGCAATCTTCATACTAAAATATTGAAAAAAGGCATATCTATTTACATAAAAGTGTGTACACATGTGTTTGTCTGCGTGTACTCTTAGATAAATTGATAAAAAGCAATATAGTTATAAATCAAAGACTATACCTAATAATATTAATTTCAAAATAAGCTGATAGAAAAAAATATAATAACTACAGTATAAGCTAGGAACATAAATTGAGAGTATTTGAAAATAAGACCCTTAGGAAAATATTTGGGCCTTAAACAGATGAGGAGGCAGATGCGTGGAGAAGATTACATAATTTAGAAGTACATAATTTGTATTCATGTCCAGATATTATTAGAATAATTAAATCAAGAAGACTTAGGTGTGTAGATCATATGGTACAAATGGGAAAGGAAAAAAAAAATATACAGGATTCTTGTTGGGAAACCTGATGGTAAAAGACCAATAGGAAGACCAAAACAAAGATGGAGGGATAATGTAGAGCTGGACCTAAAGGAAATTGGTAGGGAAGGAAAGGAGTATATAGATCTTGCTTAGGACAGGAACAGATGAGAGGCATGTGTTGCTGCACCCATGAACCTTCGGGTTTAAGAAGGCTAGAGAGTTAGTTAGTTATACATTAAATAAGCATAATATTTGAATTGTAAGTAGTGAATATAACAAATGTACAAAGCATTGTGCGAAAACTATGTCAACTTTCCATTATAAGCAGAAAATTAAACCAGTTTGCCTTAGAAATACATTTTAAGAACAGCACAAAATAGCATGCATAATAGAAAATTAAGAAAACTTTCTGATGCATAAAAGTACTGACTAGTGCTGAATGAATCAATTACTGTAAAATATTATTCTCTGATTCAAGTGATTTAACTGTAAACATTATCTTTTGTGTAAAATATAATTGTTAGTTGCACTGATAAGTACAAATATTAACTTTATACGCCTTCAAACACTCTAAATAACATAACTTTGATATATAAATTAGTAACAATTTGTTAAAAATTAAGTTAAACCGTAGTATTGTTTTCTTAAATAAATATAAAGTAGTAAAAATACTAAACAAATAATTCCTTCTTTTGCTATTTAAAGGATGCCAAACAGTGTAAACCAGTTGTTAGTGGCTAAATAACATAAAATTTGAAGGCAGTAACAATATTTTTTTAAAATACTGTTTTTTTACCTAACTTTGTGAATTAAATACTAGTACATTTTGTCAAATTATAAATAAAATATACCCATTTCTTTGGTATTAGTACTATAGTGAAGGAAAATGTTACTAAAACTTGGCTAGTACAGTAAATCTGAGAGTTTTAGCTTTATTTGTCCGTAACTGGATATAATTGTAACTTGTTAATCTCGCCAAACACAATTTTTACCTCAATTTTGGAAGCTAGCTGAACTTTAGCGTTTCGAATTACATATAGTGAAGGCCTCTATAGTGGAAAAATACACCCAGTCTGTAAAAATTTGGAAATGTTGTCTCCTTCTCTGTCGAACCAGACCAAGAGTGTTCTCAGGTGTTTCAATATATTTCTTAACATAACTAACTTTTTAAAAATGCAGGTAGCTTAGTTTGTATAGCGCTAGGCTTTTAACCTATCTGTCCAGGGTTCGAGTCCCTGGCAGGGTTGTTACAATTTTAGATTTTGTCATCGGATCTTGTGCAGACTTCAAATTTCATAAGTTATAAGCAATCTAAGTTAATTTTGGGAGTGGGCCAAATTGGTTCCTCATATAAAAAGCAATGACCAAATTGGTCGTAGCGCCTATGACCCTACTTGGGTTCATCCTCCAAAACATCTGCTTCGAGTCTCCGATGCCATGGTGGAGCCCGTTCAGGTTCTACCGCCCACAAGTGCGTTCCTTCGCCAATCCAGCGAAGGTGAAAATAATAGAGCGCAACCCTCTATATATACATTCAGCTCACTGTTGGTCACCCCTTGATCTAGTTATTTTCATGCAATCACCTACATTTAGTGAATTTTGCCGTCTTTCTGTTTGATCTGTTAAATAAGCCAGTCAATAAAAATATACTTACATAGAAAAATCCTGATATAGTTGGATTCTCAAAAATATATACAATCAGTGTTCTTGATACATTTACATAAATCGAAGTCTAGTTAGAGTTGGCCTGTAAGTGCTTCTGGCACATGTAGTTACTTGAAAAAGCAAATATTGGGTGTATAAAAGATAGCATTCTTGTGAAACAGTAAAAAATTAACCTCATTTCCTCGTAGCATTAGCTGTAAATGCTTCTTGCAGGTTAACAAAGCTCTGGCGTGTGGGCCTACATCACCTACAATCCTTTGTAAAGTTCGTGTTGTCCTATAAATTGTCGATATACATACTAAATCCCTAGTTACAGCCTAAGCTTTTAGTTTCAATCAGAGGATTTTAGTCCTCATAGACATATAGTGATTGTAGCCTCGTATAATAAACCAAATGGAAATAACCCAAATGTTGATGCACCCAAAAAACCCAGTAATAGTTCTAAAATACCTTGAAAAAAGCTATAAGGCTAAATTATTCTTCTAGCATAGAAAAAAAGTTTAGCAAGTGGACCTATGGTCCATATAGTCAGTCGTCTGTGAACTTCGTCTTGTCCTGTGAATTGTCAATATATTGATAAATGGTTATATTTTTTTAAAATAAAAGGAACAATGTTGGTAAGCGTCCAGTTATGGACCCATCGGTAAAGGGATTTCAGTCTTTATAGACACACAATAATTTTCGTTACACTAAAAATTTGGCTTCGTATAAAAGCAAATAGTTGAAATGATAAACATTTTGTGTACTTTATCCAGTAAGCCTTAGCTAGAAATACAATAACAGCGTTACAGACATAAAAATTAAGCAAGCTTTGATATTCTAGTGGCACATAATAAATATAAAATATCCTTTAAAATACTCTGACAAATAGTTGTGGGTTATCTGAAATCAAAATTTTCAAGCCCTCTCTCCTGCATAAATAGGCTCTAGAATTCACTAAGCCTCAAAATAATATTGGGTACATAAAATAAAAAGCAGATGGAGAGTGATGCTGATCGCATCATCTCCAAACAGCAAAAACAAAAGTATATGGATGGAGCCCTACCTGATATATTTTGGAAACTTTACCTAGTATAGCAGTAACAAAATACTCAGCAAACTCTAAAATAAACAAACTTTCCTACGTGGCAGGCGTAACCTGCCCTAAATAAATACATATAGAAATACAGAACCAAAAATAGCATAGTGGAAATCAGTAAACCCTAATAATAATAATAATAATAATAATATATTCTGTGGCTTACATTTTAGCTAAAAGTACTTTTTTTAGTGTTTTTGAAAAAAATTAAATAAATACTAAACTCTAAGTTAAAAATTTGTAAATGTATATATGATACAAAACAAAATAAATAAAAATTAATACATACCCTGCAAAAAATCAATAAAAAAGTTGAAAACCTCTCTTTGTGCATCCAAAATATAATAACAAATCCTTCCTGACTGGATTAAATTGTGTTATTTGAGTAATAATAAGCCTAAACTTGTGAAATAAACAGATAGAAGTTGAGATCACACACTCTGTGTGTCGAAAATGCGACTAAAAGTCTTTCCTGAACAGATTGAATTGTATTATTTTGGTAATAATAAGCCTAAACTTGTGAAATAAACAGATAGAAGTTGAGATCACACACTCTGTGTGTCGAAAATGCGACTAAAAGTCTTTCCTGAACAGATAGAATTGTATTATTTTGGTAATAATAAGCCTAAACTAGTGAAATAAACAGATAGAAGTTGAGAACACACACTTTGTGTGTCGAAAATGTAACTAAAAGTCTTTCCTGAACAGATAGAATTGTGTTATTTGAGTAAAAAATAGGCATAAACTTGTAAATAATGAATTAAAAGTTGAAAAAATCTCTTTGTGAGTCCAAAATTTAATAAAAAATGTTGCCTGATTAGTACAAATAGTGTTATTTTGGTAAAAAATTAATATAAAGTTGTAAAATAATAAGTTAAACGTAGAAAAAATGTCTTTGCGAGTCCAAAATTTAATAAAAAATGTTGCTTGAATAGTACAAATAGTGTTATTTTGGTAAAAAAATTAACATAAAGTTGTAAAATAATAAGTTAAAAGTAGAAAAAATGTCTTTGTGAGTCCAAAATTTAATAAAAAATGTTGCCTGATTAGTACAAATAGTGTTATTTTGGTAAAAAATTAATATAAAGTTGTAAAATAATAAGTTAAACGTAGAAAAAAATGTCTTTGTGAGTCCAAAATTTAATAAAAAATGTTGCTTGAATAGTACAAATAGTGTTATTTGAGTAAAAAAATTAACATAAAGTTGTAAAATAATAAGTTAAAAGTTGAAAAAATCTCTTTGTGAGTCCAAAATTTAATAAAAAATGTTGCCTGATTAGTACAAATAGTGTTATTTTGGTAAAAAATTAATATAAAGTTGTAAAATAATAAGTTAAACGTAGAAAAAATGTCTTTGCGAGTCCAAAATTTAATAAAAAATGTTGCTTGAATAGTACAAATAGTGTTATTTTGGTAAAAAAATTAACATAAAGTTGTAAAATAATAAGTTAAAAGTAGAAAAAATGTCTTTGTGAGTCCAAAATTTAATAAAAAATGTTGCCTGATTAGTACAAATAGTGTTATTTTGGTAAAAAATTAATATAAAGTTGTAAAATAATAAGTTAAACGTAGAAAAAAATGTCTTTGTGAGTCCAAAATTTAATAAAAAATGTTGCTTGAATAGTACAAATAGTGTTATTTGAGTAAAAAATTAACATAAAGTTGTAAAATAATAAGTTAAAAGTTGAAACAAAATGTCTTTGTGAGTGCAAAATTTAATAAAAGTGTTGCTTGAATAGTACAAATAGTGTTATTTTGGTAAAAATAAGGATAAGCTGTGAAAATGTTTGACATAAAGTCAAAGTTTGGTAAAAAATAAACTCAAAATTAAGTTAAATAGCACACAGTAACATACATTTACTACCTAAATCAATAATCAAAGGGTCCTAGGTTCGTTACCCCGTGATAAAAGCAAATGGTGAAAACTGTAGGCCCCGTCCCTAATAGCTCTCCCTTCTTCATAGTACAGATAAAAAAAAAACCTGCGCTAAAGCGTCCTGTGCCTTGGAGGCAAACCTGAGCGGAATATTAATTGGCGGCGGAAACCGCATAGCTTCAGAGATTTGACCCTTGCTGCGCATTCTCAGACATCCTTTGTTGTCTGGTTGAATACCTCCCCTGCCCTACAGTATTGCATAGCTTTCCCCTGTTCTTGCGTAGTGGTTAACCTTGAAAAAACTGGTTCTGAAAATCTACCGACGCGTTCTCTGATTGGTCAATCAGATTCCTTCTTTGTTCTGACGTTGTGACGTCATTTGACCTTGAACGCGCTTCCCCAAAATTCCTTTCTTCTCTACCTGCGCTGAATATTAATTCATTCTCTCTGTCTGGCATCAGAGCGGAGTCGAAATTCCTTTCTCGTCTACCTTCACCGCCGAGTCGAGACAGTATTCTGTCTAGCGTGTTGCACCATCGTGTTTCATAACATGATGAAATTACTGCATAGTACTAATTAATAATATTACATATCGTGGGTTCGAGTACCGGGACCGTCCCCAATCGTAATTGGACCTGTACCTACACCCATTACCACCTTTCATAGCAGTTCATAGCGGTACATAAACCATAGAAAACTTATTTTCAATATTATAAACATTAATATTATCGATTGATACATTACATACTTTGCAGTAATGAATATAAAACCATATGCATAGCGTTTAGTACCTCTAATTACCTTCTATATACATATTTTTCATAAAATAAATAATTATATATTCATAAAAAGTTATAAACATGCAAATACATAAATGTAAAGTACTCTAAGTACATGCTAATGAATTCTAAGTACATGCGAATTAATTAAAACCCGTGCAAATTAGTTCTAAGTACGTGCAAATAAAAGACCACCCACGAAGAAAACATCCACTGGCGCACATCAATACTACTACTATGAATTATGGCAGTAGCATTCAAACTTCTAATTCTAATCTAGAGAACTGCCAGGTTTGAGTGCAGTGCATACCACCATATTGTGCAAGTTAAATAATTTATTTATTTAGTTTTCAAACATAAGCATTTATGACGAATCATTTTTTGAATTAAAATGTGTTCATTTTGCCGTCCCGTTTTTCCGTTTTGTTGTTTTAAAAATCTGATCACCTTGGTTCAGGGAGAGATAGTTGAGGAACACATCCCAGAATGTTTCGTTTTGTCATTATTTTTGTCCGTTTTTCAACTACAATATGTCTAATTGCACCAGCCTCGGAGCGAGTCGCTCAACGACTGAGACATCCAGGTCCGCCAATTAGCCGCTCCAAACTTTCCGGTGCCGCGGCCAAACCGTTTAGGTGTCTAATTACCTAGCCGAAGAGAATCTTGGGAAATAGAGTTTCTGGAAGGAGCGAGGGGGGAAGACGTGTCACATCCTGCCACTCCCAGGCCCCAATTTACACAAAGATCCACTCATCAAATGTGGTGCTTTAGTCTTCGGGATTGCCCACATCATTTACTCAGTGTTGCCAACCTCAAAGGACATAATTTCCATTTGGCATGTGAATTATTTCCCTCTTTCATTACACTATTTCCCGTAGGAAAACATTGTAACTCAACTCCATAAATACCCGCCTCTGTATATGTCCTACATGTATATTTTGCAAAAGAATGTTAAAAAAATATTAAGTCATCTAAGTTTGAATTGGTGTTTTAATTTCACTTTATGAATACACAGGCTAATCGGGAATCCGAAATACTTTGCAATGTGCCTCCAGCATATTAAGTCGAAATAATACAAATTTAGTATTTTGCTTGATTTTTAGTGTTTCTCACGAATTATATCGGCTTGATAGAATTTATTATTATTATTATTATTATTTAGCATCGCTTTTCTGCCACTTTTGGAAATCGCGACGATGAGGTTGCAATGATGAAGGGACAGTCACAAAGAGTACCCATACCAGGATCCGAATCGGGAACCTTGGCGCCGTAACACGCTGTGCTAACCACTTCGCCACAAAGGTTGGCGGTTAGAATTAAAATTTTCCCGCATGTTGGCCGACAAGTGAAGGACTTGTTTCGTGCAAACTTTGGAGATGATCGTGACATCTCCAGAGGTTTTTCAGAAGCTTGGCCACCGCGTTCTCCGGACTTGAACCTATGTAATTACTGGCTGTGGGAATTCCTGGAAGTTCGTGCTTATCAGAAACGTGTACGTATGTACTCTACCAAAGCGGAGTTTGAATTTTTGTTTTAATTTCACTTTGTGCACAGATATGGTAATCGGGACTGGGTCTACATGGCATGTCGCCATCATTGCTCCAAGTGACGCTTCGTGAGACCATTGATCGCATTGTCAAACACTCCAAAGTGTCATTCACAGGACAGCGATCACATTGAACAATGCTGGTTGTCGTTATTTCAGCGCTACATTTTCACCTGGTGGTGAAAATTTGAACTTCTTATTAATTTGCTTCTCCATGGTCTCCATAGCTTCTATATCAAGTTTCAACCAAATCTGTTGCTTGGAACGGGCCCTAGAAACCTCTGAGTAGAGTAAATTTAATTTTAAGCGCCACATTTCCACCTGGTGGTGAAAATTTGAACTTTTTTAAAATTCTCTTCTCCATGTTCTCCATAGCCTCCATACCAAGTTTCAACCAAATCTGTAGAGTAAATTTAATTTTAAGCGCCACATTTCCACCTGGTGGTGAACATTTGAAATTCTTTTTTAAATTAACTTCTCCATGTTCTCCATAGCCTCTATACCAAGTTTAAACCAAATCTGTTGCTTCGAACGGGCTCTGGAAGGCTCCAAGTAGGGGAAATTTAATTTTAAGTGCCACATTTCCACCTGGTGGTGAAAATTTGAACTTTATTTTTCGTCAGCATTCGCTTCCCAATGTGCCCATAGCCTCTACACCAAGTTTCACCATAATCCGTTTCTTCAAACGGACTCCAGAGGGCTTTGAATAGAACTTTGATTCTGACCACCCGGTACCACATTTTACATAGTGAAAAAAAGATAAAATTGAAAATTTTCTTCCAGGTGTTCTATGACGTTTTGGTGAAATTAGTACTTTATGAATACACTCGTTTCAACTTATATACACAGTGCACGTTACAAGTTGTATTTCTGTATCATTTCCCCCCTCAAAATTTCTTAACACATTTTATCGAAGGAATAAACGCAATAGAAACAACCTCGAGACGGATTTAGCGCGAAAATTTCACATTCGCGCTTAATCCCTTTCGCGGTTACCTCGGCGGCCCTGTGGGAATAAAGTTCGCAGATGGAAATTCCTTACCCTTAGAGAAATGTATGTTCAGTTGGCAACACTGCATTTGGTGGCGACAGATGGTTTCGGAAGGGAGTTGGGCGCCGAAACGCTGATGCATCGTCGCTAATCATCTTTCGGCAGGAGGGAAAGAAAAGGGCTAATTACCGAAGGGAAAGGGACAGATTCATAGGGCAATAAAGTCCCTCCTTAACAGGTGACGCTGCTCTATGGGTAAGAGTTCGCGCAGGTGAGCGGACGTTTGCAAGAATCTCACGTACACGCCCTACGTCATATATCTCCAACGTTTTGAGATGAAGGAGGATGGATCCGCTCATTTCCGCGAACCGATCGCGCGAACGGCTCGTATTGTGACTGTTCTTGATGATCAGGATCAGACAAAAAGACCCAATTCTTGTTTGGGTTGCTTTATGTTGCTCCCTTGCCTATATATGTTAATTCCGACGATGAGGATGATTTGTTGATCAATACTCATCCATAGCCCTGCCTTGTGTGACTAACCATCCCCCCCCCCTCTTCCAGGACCGGCCTTTTTTTTCGCAGGACATTTCCTGCTTGCCGAGAAGTCTGTTCCTGTTTGGCCATGACAGTCCTTGTCAGTCCAAGGCTAATCCTATTCGTCTGGGCAGTCCTTGTTTGTCCACGATTGTCTCTACTTGTTCAGGATTAGCTCGGTTTTTCCAGGAATATGTATGCTTGCCCACAACTATCCATATTCGTCCAGGACAGTCCATTTTCGCCTAAGACTGTCCCTGCTCGACCAGAACTGTCCACATTGGTCCAGGACAGTTCATTTTCGCTCAAGACTGTGCCTACTTGCCCAGAACTGTTTACGTTCGTCCAGGATAGTCCTTGTTCATTCAGATTTGCCCCTACTTGCATAGAACTGTCTATGTTCGTCCAGGACAGTTCTTTTTTTGCGCAAGACTGTCCTTACTTGTTCATAACTGTCCATGTTCGTCCTTTTTCTTGCTCAAAACTCTCCCTGTTGTTTCAGACCTGTCCATCTCGACCAGAACTGTCCATGTTCGTCCAGGACAACCCATTTTTTTCTCAAGACTCTCCCTGTTCATTCAAATCTATCCCTGCTTGCATAGAACTGTCGAGGATCAACAAGAACTGTCCATATCTCTCCAGGACAGTCCATTTTCACCCAAGACTGTGCACTTGCTGAGAACTGTCCATATTCGTCCTGGATAGTCCCTGTTCATTCAGATCTGTTTCAGCTTGCATAGAATTGTGCTTGTTCGATCGGAACTGTCCATATTCTTCAAGGACACTCTCTTTTCGCCAAGACTGTCCATACTTGCCCAGAACTGTCCATGTCAGTCCATGATAGTTCCTTTTCGCCTAAGACTGTCCCTACTTGCCAAGAACTGTCCGCCGAAGACTGTCCCTACTTGACTAGAACTGTCCAAGTTATTCCAGGACAGACCCTTCTTGCCCAAGATTGTCCATGTTTATCCAGAAGTCCCTGCATGCCCAGAAGTGTATTATGTGTTGCCACAACTTCCTATTTACACAGAAGTCAAACCTGAGTCTGATACGTGGCAGTCTGACGCCCTTTTGTCTTGACCATTTTGACTATTTTGAACGAAAAATATGTTAACGGTTCAACCACAATGTATTACATATACGGCCTCCCTTGTGGCATAGTGGTAGCACCGTCGTCTTGAAATAAAGGAATCCCATGATCGATCCCCGGTGGAAGCACATTGCACGGTAGTTTGGGTCCCACTTTATTCTGTACGTCCAGTCCCGATTACCTCACCTTATAAACAATGAATTAAGGCCACATCTCACTCACTCACTCTCTAGCCTTCTTAAACCCGAAGGTTTATGGCTGCAGCAACACAAGCCTTCCATCTGTCCCTATCCTGGGCAAAATTAATCCAATCTTTTCTATCCTTACCGATTTATTTTAGGACAATCTCAATGTTACTACTCCATCTTCGTCTTGGCCTTCCTACTGGTCTCTTACCATCAGGTTTCCCAACAAGAATCTTGTAAACTCTTCTTCCCTCTCTCATTCGTGCCACATGGCCTGCCTATCTAAGTCTTCTTGATTTAATCATTCTAATAATATGTGGACAGATATACAAATTATGCAGTTCTGAATTGTGTAACCTTCTCCACTCACCTGTCTCCTCATCCCTTTTAGGTCTGAATATTTTTTTTATAAAGATTTTATTTTCAAATACTCTTAGGTTTCTCTCTTAATGTAATGGATCAAGTTTCACATCCATATACAGACAGAAAAATTACAGTTTTGTAACTTTCAGTTTCTTAGATATTATATACGAGAAGATAAAAGTTTATGAAGAGAAAGGTAACATGCATTTCTTGAGTTAAGTCGCTTTTTATTTCCTCTTTAATATCATTTTGATTTGTCAGTATTACCCCTAAGTACTTTAATTTGGAAACTGATTCAAATAAGTCCCATATAAGGCCATATCTAATAAGTAGGACTGAAAGTTAATATGCTTGAATAATAATATGCAATACGCAAACTTAATAAACAATACCAAATAGTTTTCAAAGAACCCTCCCCAGGAAACGTCTGCCCAAAAATCTTGACGAGGAACGGAAAGGCTGTGTGTTTATCGTCAACACCCCCCCCCCCCCCCATGAAAACTCCTCTTCTTGTCGAGAGACAGCGTCCCCATCTCGAAATCGGATTTCGATTTTCGCCCATTGCAGTGTGAAATCTTGTGATTGTCCTCGCAGGGAGACAAGGCAAAGGCGTAACTCGGGACGGTGTTTCGGGGGAGGGAGCGCCATTGATCCATCGGGATTTGAGATGCAGCCCTGTCGGAAGCTCTTCATGTTTATCGGAAACAATCGAGGGACGTTTCTTGAGACGAGTTTCCGGGTCTTTCAGCGCCTGTACGTCTGCATTGTGCATGGCTGGTAAATTGTGGTCGAGAACCAGGGTGCGAATTATTTGTGAGAGAGGAGAGTTGCTGGGGACCCTCCTTACACCCAAATACGGCTGTGTGATGTTTCGAAATATCGAGTTGATATTTTAAAAATATTGTCTCGATATCGAGAACAATAGCGACAGGTGGACTTAAAACACAAACTCAATCAATGTTTTTCGCCTATTTGAACAAATATATTTGGTTACGAAAAACTTTTCTCTTGCTCTGTGTAGTCTCTAAAGCAGGGACAGTAAGGTACAACGCGCTATGGCGCCAGGGGTCCAGTTCGATACCCATTTGAGGCTCCTAGTGGTTCGGATTCCACTTTAAACTGTAGGTCCAGTCCCGATTAGCCTTTCTGTGCATAAAGTCGACTTAAAACACACCAAATCAACCAATCAAAAAAGTAAGGGGTCCAGGATTCGAGTCCCGGCCTGGGTATGGGAGTTATTTGTGTTTATCCCTTTATCCTCATCTTCGCGATTAGCCAAAATTAGACAAAAAATGGAAGTAAAATAAAGCAAATCAATCTATTAAGTAACTGCGACAGAATTACATTTTTTTAGGATATAAAAAACTAGGTCGGAAAGCAATTGTTTGGGGCACCCGATAAGGAACGATAGGTCGCTTTGATCAACAAAACAATTTTTCAAATATTTGCACAATATTTCGGTCTAATGCGTCGGCTCTCTGCAACAAGCTTACATTCAGGAACTGTGGTTCTGTGTAAACTCTTTTGAGAGTGATTGTGGTGGATTCACAGCCTGATTCTCTCTTTGTCGACCACTGTCCATGCAACGAGTGCAGAGAGCTGGGTAGCAAAAACACAGGGAAATAATCCGTGCGAAAAACAACCACAGAGCAAAACAAAGCGTTTTTACTGGATTGAGGATTTATTTGCACTAGAAACTAGCAAAATATGTCGAAGAAACAGTAGAAATATGCACTTAAAATATGTAAAATAAAAGAAAATGTACAATATTTTCCTCTTTGACGTCTCGTTTCGCATCTCCAGACACAGAATTTTATCCTGACTACATATGCAACCATGCAACACTAACAGGCGACTTTGTAATTACTATAAAAATAAAATATATGATTTATTTGTAGATAGCTAGTTGCGGAGTAAAAAATAATGGTTCAGGTAAAAGTTTCAAATAAACACGGGGCTAGGGAGTTTGTTTGGAATCGCCAAAAAAAAGTTCCTCCTAACCAAATATTTGTCTAAATAAGCAACAAGCAGAACAAAATTCTTTTAGTAATTGTTGACCAGAACCACAGTTTTCACCAGAACGAAATCATTTAGGTAATCGTTCTTCAGAACCGAATCCTTGTAATTGTTCACCAGACCACATTCTTTAAGTAATTGTTAACCAGAGCCGAATCTCTGTAGTAATTGTTCATTTTTTTGTACCATATTTTTTTCTTTATGATTACCGAAAAGCTTAACCAAGCGTGCTGTTGTTATTTCAAATTAGTTTTTCTTTCTGTGAAGTCTCGAACGAGACCGAGTATCGGACAGAAAGTCTCGGTCTGGTCTCGTTCCATCACGATTCTTACAAGGTCTTCTTCTTATCGGACTCGTCTCTGCACCATCCCTAACTTGACAATGTGGAGATCTTTCAGGGAGGAGGGATATGAGAGGTTATTGATGTATAAATCGTCAAATGGGCTTTTTCCTACCATTGCAATGCATTTTCCCCTCTCAACTGGAAAACACAGAAGGAAAAATATTTGGAATAACCAAAAAATAATTTCTGCTAACCGAGCATTTCTTTAAATAAGCAACAAACAAATGATTCTTCACCAGAACGAAATCTCTTTTTAGTAATTGTGCACCAGAACGAAATCTTTTTGTAACTATACTGCTGGACAAAAAAAAACGGACACTTGCATTTTTTGTGATAACGCAATGGGTCGATAAAAGCTCTGGTACAAGGGCTAACTAAATGTTGCAGAAACTGAATTAAGTACGAAAGCATAAACAAAGTCCGAGCCTATGAATGGTGCATATGGTACTACATGATCTGCCGAACATTCTGTAATATACCTGCGAGCTGTTATTGCAATTCAGATGTCAAATATTAAAGTGTCCGGTTTTCATTGTCCAGCAGTATATTTGTTCACTAGAACCAAATCCATTTAGTAATTGTTCACCAGAACCAAATTCTTTAAAGTAATTGTGCACCAGAACAAAATCGCTTTTAATAATAATGTTGACCAGAAGCAAATTCTTTAAGTAATTGTTCACCAGAACCAAATTCTTTTAGTAATTTTGAACGAGAACGAAATCTCTTTTTAGTAATTGTGCACCAGAACGAAATCTTTTTGTAACTATACTGCTGGACAAAAAAAAACGGACACTTGCATTTTTTGTGATAACGCAATGGGTCGATAAAAGCTCTGGTACAAGGGCTAACTAAATGTTGCAGAAACTGAATTAAGTACGAAAGCATAAACAAAGTCCGAGCCTACGAATGGTGCATATGGTACTACATGATCTGCCGAACATTCTGTAATATACCTGCGAGCTGTTATTGCAATTCAGATGTCAAATATTAAAGTGTCCGGTTTTCATTGTCCAGCAGTATATTTGTTCACTAGAACCAAATCCATTTAGTAATTGTTCACCAGAACCAAATTCTTTAAAGTAATTGTGCACCAGAACAAAATCGCTTTTAATAATAATGTTGACCAGAAGCAAATTCTTTAAGTAATTGTTCACCAGAACCAAATTCTTTTAGTAATTTTGAACGAGAACGAAATCTCTTTTTAGTAATTGTGCACCAGAACGAACTCTTTTTGTAACTATTTGTTCACTAGAACCAAATCCATTTAGTAATTGTTAACTAGAACCAAATTATTTTAGTAATTGTGCACCAGAACGAAATCTTTTTGTAACTATTTGTTCACTAGAACCAAATCCATTTAGTAATTGTTAACTAGAACCAAATTCTTTTAGTAATTGTGCACCAGAACGAAACCTTTTTGTAACTGTTTGTTCACTAGAACCAAATCCATTTAGTAATTGTTAACTAGAACCAAATTCTTTTAGTAATTGTGCACCAGAACGAAACCTTTTTGTAACTATTTGTTCACTAGAACCAAATCCATTTAGTAATTGTCCGCTAGAACCAAATTATTTTAGTAATTGTGCACCAGAACGAACTCTTTTTGTAACTATTTGTTCACTAGAACCAAATCCATTTAGTAATTGTTAACTAGAACCAAATTATTTTAGTAATTGTGCACCAGAACGAAATCTTTTTGTAACTATTTGTTCACTAGAACCAAATCCATTTAGTAATTGTTAACTAGAACCAAATTCTTTTAGTAATTGTGCACCAGAACGAAACCTTTTTGTAACTGTTTGTTCACTAGAACCAAATCCATTTAGTAATTGTTAACTAGAACCAAATTCTTTTAGTAATTGTGCACCAGAACGAAACCTTTTTGTAACTATTTGTTCACTAGAACCAAATCCATTTAGTAATTGTCCGCTAGAACCAAATTATTTTAGTAATTGTTCACCAGAACCAAATTCTTTAAAGTAATTGTGCACCAGAACAAAATCGCTTTTAATAATAATGTTGACCAGAAGCAAATTCTTTAAGTAATGGTTCACCAGAACCAAATTCTTTTAGTAATTTTGAACGAGAACGAAATCTCTTTTTAGTAATTGTGCACCAGAACGAAATCTTTTTGTAACTATTTGTTCACTAGAACCAAATCCATTTAGTAATTGTTCACCAGAACCAAATTCTTTAAAGTAATTGTGCACCAGAACAAAATCGCTTTTAATAATAATGTTGACCAGAAGCAAATTCTTTAAGTAATTGTTCACCAGAACCAAATTCTTTTAGTAATTTTGAACGAGAACGAAATCTCTTTTTAGTAATTGTGCACCAGAACGAAATCTTTTTGTAACTATTTGTTCACTAGAACCAAATCCATTTAGTAATTGTCCGCTAGAACCAAATTATTTTAGTAATTGTGCACCAGAACGAACTCTTTTTGTAACTATTTGTTCACTAGAACCAAATCCATTTAGTAATTGTTAACTAGAACCAAATTATTTTAGTAATTGTGCACCAGAACGAAACCTTTTTGTAACTATTTGTTCACTAGAACCAAATCCATTTAGTAATTGTTAACTAGAACCAAATTCTTTTAGTAATTGTGCACCAGAACGAAACCTTTTTGTAACTGTTTGTTCACTAGAACCAAATCCATTTAGTAATTGTTAACTAGAACCAAATTCTTTTAGTAATTGTGCACCAGAACGAAACCTTTTTGTAACTATTTGTTCACTAGAACCAAATCCATTTAGTAATTGTCCGCTAGAACCAAATTATTTTAGTAATTGTGCACCAGAACGAAATCTTTTTGTAACTGTTTGTTCACTAGAACCAAATCCATTTAGTAATTGTTCACTAGAACCAAATTCTTTTAGTAATTGTGCACCAGAACGAAATCTTTTTGTAACTATTTGTTCACTAGAACCAAATCCATTTAGTAATTGTTCACTAGAACTAAATTCTTTTAGTAATTGTGCACCACAACGACACCTTTTTTAATAATGTTCACCAGAACCAAATTATTTCAAGTAATTGTTCACCAGAACCAAATTCTTTACGTAATTGTTCATCAGAACAGAATCCGTCTAGTAATTGATTATCAGAACCAAAAATCACAGCACTTTGTTCTTCCGCCACACAGCTTATACCCAAACAAGAGTCCCTCCATCGCTGAGCTTGCACCATCTTCCCATTGACTTTAAGGAGAGGGGGAGAGACTGCTCTAAACTAACGGCCGCATTTAAATGCCCCTTAATAAGGCAAGAGAGCGTGCATAATGCTCCGGAGCGATGACAACTAAGGGACCATCTTGCAGCGGGGATAACATCGCACGCGAGCAACCGGGAAAGATACTCTAGCACCCATTATTCCTTCTTTAATCTCTGTTACACATTGTTGCGTGAGGGCACGCACTGTTTATAGGCTTTGTTGCGAAAAGTTTTCCAGCCTGCTTTCGACTAATTGCCGCTTAGGGATTAGGCCCTCAAAGAGACTTCTTGAGAGCCTTTGATAGGTGTCACCCTCCCGCCGTCTTCCTTCCGCTCCGCATTGTTGATGAGCCACGGTGGTCTAGTCAGTTGGGTGACTGACTCACGCGTGGGAGATCCCGGTTCGATCTCAGGTGGGTAACTTTCTGACCTTGTCCTTGCATAAGGCGACTCTGAGGTTCTTCCAGCCTCTGATAAATGCGTGCTTGGGGATTTGAAGAGGTCGGAGCCTAGTGCTCTCTCTCTATATCTATCTATCTATCTATCTATCTATCTATCTATCTATCTATCTATCTATCTATCTATCTATCTATCTATATAAGTAGTGTAATCATATATGTTCAAATCAATACTTGGTACGAGGCCTATTATTTTTATTAATTTAAGCACAATGGAAAACCTATTTTGATGATGTTTTTGTCGATTTTATACTATTGCAAATCTGTGATTTTTCATCTCGTACTTCGTACGAGTGTCATAATTTCTTTCGAGTTAAAGTACGTAACACCTACACCCACGCACACCCACGCACACCCACCCACACCTACACCCACCTACACAAACCCCCACACCCACGCACACCCACACTTGGTACTTGGTACGAGGCCTACTATTTTTATTAATTTAAGCACAGTGGTAAACCTATTTGACGATATTTTTGTCGATTTTATAGTATTGCAACTCTGTAATTTTTTCATCTCGTATTTCGTACGAGTGTCATAATTTCTTTCGAGTTAAATTACGTAACATTACGCAACATTGTGATGGGCTCGTAAGGGTAAACTATTGCATCATGTTTCGCAACAAGTTATTACACAACATTGCGATTTTGTCGTAAGGGTAAATTATTGCATCATGTTTCGCAACAAGTTATTACGCAACATTGTGACGGCTCGTAAGGGTAAACTATTGCGCAATGTTTCGCAATAAGTTATTACGCAATATTATGATGACCCGCATCTAACGTGTTGTTTTCTGATTGGCTGGTTATGACGTGATGCGATGATGTGTTGTCTTCTGATTGGCTCACTGTTTCGGATGTTTTCAACGCGGTCCGCGCTTAGGTTACTTAAAGGGTTTTTGCATTGCAGATCAGTCAGTATCGTGAGAGTGTTTGAAGAGTGCGGACGTGTTGTTGCAGTGCTCCTCTATACATTTTTTCATGTGCTAAGCACAGGGGGATATTTTTTTACTATATGTGCTTATTAATTTTTTTATACTTTGTACAAATATATATTTTATATATAATGAAAAATAGCTAATATAAAATAAAACGTCATGAATATTTTTAGGTTTAAGAAGCAACAACATAATCAGCCTGTAGAGAGAATTTCAGTAAACATGGATGTATTTAGAGAAATTTATCATCAATTGAAAGGGTTACTTCTTGTTCACTTGAACAGTATTTGGTCTCATGTTGACGAGGATACTGGAAAGCACTTATTTGTATTTAATAATAACTTATCATCATATAAGTTACCTGTTAGTTGAAAAATTCAAACAAACATTTCACCACCTAATGCGGCAGTTTTGCACATAGGTCGAAATTTCTATAGAATTAAACATAGTACATTACTTCCTGATACGTCTTATGATGTGGAAGCTGGTGAATTTTTGTGTGCTGAGACAATTGGAGAGTATGATAAATTGATTCCCCTGTTTATCGAAATAAGAATAATCTATCCTCTTATTAATATATAAAATACCTAAAAACAAAAAAAACAAAAAAAACATGGATATATTTGGTAATAGAAGGCGACAGGAGATTCCAGATAATTCAAGCGAGATTGCTAGTTTAGATGTACGTCTAAAGAAATTGAAATCAGATTTACTCATATTACAGAATTCGCTAAATCTAAATATTCAAGTAGAGATTACAAATCCTCAAACTCAACTGATTGATCCTATAGTAAAAATTGATGGAGAACTCAAATCTTTGCTTGAGAAATATACTAATTTAGCTTCAATAGATAATCTTCAGAACTTAGAAGAGAATATTGCCAACTTGAAAAAAGAACTTGATAAATTTAGACAAATCCAGGGAACGAATACCGAACAGTTGAAACAGCAATTAAATGACCAGGCAAATAGTATTCGTACCGAACTGCAAACCATCATCCAGAATATCAAAACTCAAGAATAATATGAGCAGGTAAATGCTAGTATTGCTAAATTGCAAGAACAGTTTCAATCTTTCGAAGTTCCTACATTGCAAAGTATCAAATCTGAATTACAGACAGATGAACTGCATACAGCTGTAACAGAAGTCCAATCGAAACTACAGACATTGGAAGATTTTATCAATAATTTACCTTCATCTTCTGAATTAAATGCTATTGCTCGGAGCGTTGCCGGCATCAAATTACAGTTGGAGACTTATGAAGATTTTGGGAAGATACAAGGTACCATAGCTCACATAGAAGATACTATGGCAACTATGAGAAATGAGCTAACAAGTGTACAGGAAACTCTGGAATCGAAACTGCCTGGCATTACTGATATTCTAGCTATAGTTCAACAGCAAGTTACTAAGCTTGAAAGCTTGAATACTGAATCAGAATTATCGCATTTCCATCATCTTATTGACGACATTCAGAGTAAATTAGAGACACTGCAACAGTCTACACCTACGCAGGATGACATAACGCAACTGCAAGAAATGCTGGCAATGTTTACAAATTATATCCGTACACTCAGGTACATGAATTTTTTTGTTGATGGTAGTTTACGATTTCTGAAGTTTAGTTTTCTAAAACATGGAAAACATATTGAAGTTCCTCAGTTTACTATAGTGCGAAAAGATGGTATACACAAGGCAGTTCAAATACCTATTGCATACTGGGATGAGTCTACCAATAAATATAAAGTACATGACGACGAGCAATTATCAGTTTTTGATATTGAAATTGGTGACAAGCTAGTATTTGACATAAAGCGGTTATACCCTGAGGACAATCCATTTTATGCGATATTCTCACTTCGAACTCGATGTCAAGACAAGATATAGTTTATGAATTACACAAACTAGTAACAAAAGGTATAAATGATTTGTTTCAGGCTGATCTCATCGAGATGGCCCCTCCAAGGGGGACTTTAAAAAATTTGGATAAGATAAATTATAGTTACAAATATATTCTTACAGTTATTGATACTTTTAGCAAATATGCATGGGCTGTTCCTCTAAAATCCAAGACTGGTACTTGTGTTACCGAGGCTTTTAAGTCGATATTCATTGAGGGAAGGATACCAAAATATTTACAGACAGATAGAGGGAAAGAATTTTACAATTCTACATTTGCTAAGTTAATGCAACAACATAATATTAAAACATTATTCTACATACAGTGATCTGAAGGATAGTATAGTGGAACGATTCAACAGAACATTAAAAAATCGCATGTGGAGACAATTTACTCTACAAGGCAATTATAAGTGGGTGCAAATTTTACCCGAGCTAGTTCATGATTACAACAATACAGTACACAGTACTATTCACATGAAACCTGCTGAGGTAACCAAATCTGATTAGCAACGATTGATTTCTACTGTTTATTGTAAAAAATATACATATACTACCAAGAAGCCAAAGTTTAAAATAGGAGATCAGGTAAGGGTCAGTAAATATAAACAGTTATTCGAGAAGTATTTTACTAAAAAATGGAGTACGGAATTATTCTCAGTGGTTCAAGTTTTACCAGGGAATAGAAATACATATATCATAAAAGATAATCACAACAAAATATTGAAAGGGAGATTTTATGAAGAGGAACGTAGTAAAACAAAGTATCGAGATACATATCTAATCGAGAAAATATTGAAGAAAAATAATAAATTGTATGTGAAATGGTTAGGTCTGCCAGACAAAAGTTGGATAGAAGCAAACCAGGTGATTCTTTGACACCAACATGGAATGTGGTACAGCGTTTACCAGATGTAGTTGAAACTAATAAGAAAAATGGAGAGTTGTTACCTGATAACATAAGATGCCTCATTGCAGGCCCATCAGGTTGTGGAAAAACCACTTTGCTGGTTGATAATTTCTTGCTTCCCCCAATTTTCTAGATTGGAAAAATAGACACTTGTATGTATTCTCTAAAAGTTTAGAACAACCGAAATACCAACAACTCATGAAGCTGTACGAGGGACTGGGCATAGCTACATTTGCATCAACAATAAAACCTCTCGACCAATGTTTGAAAAATTCTGTTGTGGTGTTCGATGATGTTATTCTTGAAAATCAGAATGAAATTAGAAATTTTTTTACACAGGGTCGTCACAAAGAAATAGACTGCTTTTATTTAGCTCAAACTTATTCCAAAATTCCCAAACAATTACTACGATAATACAAACTTAATCTGTTTGTTTCGTCAAGATCATACTAATTTGAAACATGTATACGATGATTATGTGGGAGGAGGCTTAAATTACAACCAATTTTCAAAATTTTGTTCATCTTGTTGGAACAGCGACGATTTTGGATTTGTTACTATCGACATGACTCGGAAACCTAACAATGGTAAGTTTAGAAATAAAATCAACGACTTTTTGAAAGTTGAAACGATATAAAATAACCATTAATCAAAAAATAGATATGACGTAACTTAAAATTGAAGATAATTCGAAATTACGAGAGTACTTGTCCAAACGTTTCAAAGGTTGGAAATCAGAGAATCGAAGTTTTTACAAACAACACAAGCGTCAAGACCAACCTATTATCGATGCAATTAGTGGTCTCGGTAAAGAGATTAAGAGTGTTACAGAACAAAATAGAAACCTCATCAATGAATTGGTACCTCTTACTGCTAAAAATTATGCAGATTTCCCTCCTACGCCATTATCTAGTATCCACACTCCTCTGGTACTCAAGGAACCACCTGCTAAAGCAGCTATAGAAGAATCAGAGAAAATCGAGTTGGGTCCCCTGGCAAGGGATTACCTGAATACAGGAAAATTCGAAAAAGATGAGGTATTTGGTTTGTATCCAACTATGGAGGAAAATGAAGGTGTAGTATGGAAAATTGGCAAATCTAAAGTTACATTCGAAGGGGACAACATAAAAATTAATTTGGGTGGGAGAAACAGCTGGTCCAGATATCCTGGTACCGTAGGGCTATGGGAGCTCATTACCAAAAAACAACCAAAAAATTTTACAGAAGATGATTATCAAAGTTACTCTGAAATTTTGACACTCTCTGATGCTTTGTACCAAAATAACGATGCTAGTCAAAAGCATGTGAAATCGAGCAACGGGCATAAATACAAAAATCTGATTAAACCTATCTGGAATCAACTAAAAACCGGTAGTGGTATAAAACAATACAATACTCTACCTAAGGAATTTGTATGAGTAAACGATGTGAGAAAACATATAGATAGATTGCTGGTTATAGCAGGAGAGGAAAATGCTGGGAACAATAATTTCCAGAATGAGAAAATGGGTATTGTAAACATGATTAGTGACAAATTAGCTAATTTTATTGTAAACGATCCTAAAGGTATAGGATACTTAATTAAAATTATCAATACTTTACCTCCTAAATTCTGGAATACATCAGAAGGTCGAGGTTTAGTAAATGATATTATTAATAAACTTCCGTTCGAGTTACACGTACCTGGTTACCAATATTGTGGTCCTGGTACAAAACTTGAGAAACGAATAGAAAGAGGGGACAGGGGTATTAATCCTTTGGATGCAGCTTGCAAAGAACATGATATTGCATACAACACACACAAAGATCTGAATGATCGTCACGTGGCTGATCAAAAACTGGAAGAGGCAGCTTTTGGAAGATTAACAAGCAGAGATGCATCATTGGGTGAAAAAATAACAGCATTGGGTACAACCATTGCTATGAATACAAAACAAAAATTAGGGTGGGGTTTGTAATATAAATACCCTGAAAAATAATAATAAAACAACATGAAACCAAAAGGAGTTGTATACCAAATACCATATCATGATCTTAAAAATTTAAAACTTAATTCGATTTTAACTAAAAAACAACAAGAAAAGAAGAGGCAATGTATAGCCAAAGGAAACGGAATGAAATTATTACTCAGTACGCCACAATTAAAACGATTGCAAAATGCAAGAAAGAAAACACACAGTGGTAGATTCATATTCAGCATTCCACCTATCTTGGCTGCATTGGGGGCAGTTGGGAGCCTAGCCGGGGCCAGTGCTGCTATAGCCAAAACTGTAATTGATTCGAAAAAAAATAAGGCAGAACTAGAAGAGCAAAAGCGTCATAATCTTGCCATGGAGAAAAAAATAGGCAGTGGTGTGAAGTCTAGAGCACTCAGACAATTTTTTAAAAAAGAAGAAGCACTCACGAACCAAGACATTGAATCTTTAATTAAAATATTTAAAATTAAACACTTCAGGGGGGTTTTCATGTCTGATTCTCTCCCTAAAGGTAGTCCTCACTCTCGAGAATGTGGCGTGGTGAATTTGGACAAGTCCGAAAATGTTGGTACTCACTGGATATGCTATTATAAACAAAATGACAATGCTTTTATTTTCGATTCTTTCCGAGGGGTATCCCCTACAGAATTAATTCGTTTCTTAAAACATGTTAAAATTTATTACAACGACGATCGTATTCAAGATTTTGATCAAATTATATGTGGCCATGTTTGCATTACGATGCTCAGAATTTTAAATAAAATACCAAACATCAAATTAAAAGATTTTCAAAAAGTTGTATTACATATTAAATATGGGAATTTTTCATCTCTTCAGCGAGACTTCGGTTTTGAAACTACATCTTCACGATGATATTATCTAACCAAAATCCATAGCTCTGAGAGCATTCTACAGTATGTATCTGATTCCGAATGTAACTACCTACAACAATACTATATTAGTAGGTAATGAAAAAATAATTATTCCTTCTGGACAGTATAACTTATCTACTTTACAATTTGAACTTCCTACCACTGTCTTGCTTTCTCAAAATTCTGTAACACACAGAGTAGAGATTGTAACTACCAATGAAACAGTGGGCTTATCTACTATGGGAGAACTTTTATGATTTGAGAACAATAGCAAATTAGAACCAGGTGTTAGGCACATAGGTAAATTTATACCAAAATTCTTAGCTATTGAGACATTGAATATTAACTGCAACATTGCCAAACGTATGATTATCAAAGCGGAAGAAAATTCGATTGGCTGTCACGAAGAGACAGGTATCATTGCTACATTTAAACCGAATTCGGAATTTATGGCACCTATCTTCTATTCCCCAATCCCACCAGTCTATTTCCCTGTTTCTATTGATAAAGTTAATTACATAGAAAGGACAATTACGAATGAGAAAAATGAAATCATCGATTTTGCCGGTGCTAATAGCACTGCGATAATAGAAATTAATATTTAAAAAATATAAATAAATACCAAGATGGAAAATATCGAGAGTTATGAATTACAGTCCTTCCCACCAAACAGGAGGACATTTGCAAATTTGAATCAGCCCAACAAAGAGATACAGTATGATATCATGGTGGGGGACGGATTTATTCATCCACATAGATCTGATCTGTATATAAAATTTGATATTGTAAAACAAAGTAATGGTGAAGAATATCCCCTCTCCGGGGCTAATGTAAAACTTATAGATAATTTTGTTCCATTCTTATTTTCTCAAATTGAAGTCAGAAAGCATGGTACAGTGATTGACAGGATTGATTGTCCTGGAATTACATCCACTACAGTGGGGACATTAAAACTGTCCAAATCAGAGAGTGCATATTATAAAGTTGGTGGGTTCGAAGCTGGAACAAAAATTCAAGCAAAAAGTCACACAGCACTGTTCCCCATGAGATTGCTATTTGGATTTTTTTCTGATTATAAAGAAATTATGTGGAAAGGTGGTTTAGTGTCATATTTCGCAGAGCACCCAATGATCATAATGCTATCATGAGATACAAAACTTTAAATGCAGATGGAACAGCTAATGAGGATAGTTTACCCGTAGCTGCGAAATGTGTGATCCAGTCTATGGAGTTGCGAATCCCTATAGTTGAATATGAATCGAATTATGCTCTCAAATACAAAGCCAACATTTTGAAAAATCCTCAAATTTCCGATTCAATTTTATACTTATCAATGCATTCAGAGGTCAGTGGAGGGTAAATTGTTTGAATTTGATCTTACTAATCAGTTCCAATCCTTGCAATATGACATGCCAGAGTTTGTAGTTGTGCTGTTTCAAACAGGGAGAGATGACAATCAGGAAAAGGATAGCAGCCAGTTTGATAATTGTAAAGTTAAAAATGTGTATCTGAAGAATGGCAGAAATGAAGTATTTCCTCGTGAAAATTACAATTTAAATATTACAGAACAAGATTATTTAAAATTATATGAAGCTTATAGTGCATTTAAAAGAGTAACTGAAGGAAACATAGACATGTATTATAATCCAGATGAGTTCATAATTCACAGACCAATGTTTTTAATAAATGCGTCAAAAAGAAAATTGGTAGTTATAAATGATCAAACTAATATAAAATTGATATGTGAATTTCATGAAACTCTACCGGAAAATACAATATGCACTGCAATTTTAATTGTGGATAAATCATATATTTTTGATGTAAAAAATGAAAGAGTGATAAGAAAAATTTTAATAGGAGAGAATAATATATAAAAAATTAGACTACGTGTAGATTTTTTTGTTATTTTCAAAATTTTGGTTTTATGTTAGGTATATTTTTATCACATGTGTTGAGTGCAATTATTATTAACTTCTAAACTAAAGTGCCCCCAAGGCAAAGTATGGATTCCACACTCGAGAATACACCTCTTGTCGTCGTGTGGATCCAGGGCTACTTTTTTTTTATTTTATTCGTTGTAATCTCATGGTTTGAGCGTTGTATTCTATTATCCTCTCGAAGTATCCTCGACTGTGAAGAAATGCAATCAATATAATCCTGGAATGTTAGTTTCTTTTCCACGGTATCTTTGCACGTTCCTTTTACTTTCTTCGTGACGCTGCTTTCTGTTCTGAATGTATACATCTTCGAACACAAACCAGCGAACTCAACAATAATATCACCGTTACATTCATCTTTGAACTTACCAAGAACCTTCTTGTTGCGGGAAGGAATTCCAAATCTGTTGGGTTGAGGGTAGGAAGAAGTGTCGAAATACCCAAGCATGGAAGGATGTTAAGATCTTCGTAGAGGTTAGGTGTTTGTATGTCATAAATAAAACTATCGGTGTCTATGTACAAAATTGACAGCTTATCATTATAGAAAGGTTTCATAATATTATAATGAAATTCGAACATGTACAGTTTCGACAAGTCGAGAACTGTTGTTCCAACGTAAATAGGTTTTCTGAATTTTATTAATTTTATATCTAGATTAAAAAGTGTTAAATTCTCGTTGTAAATTTTTCGCGATTTGAATCTAGGATCAGATACCAATTTTCTACATTTATTGTTATCTGAAACCAATTTTATGTCTACATGCTTTCTGACGTTCTCCATTGTTTTTCCATAAACGGCATTATTCATTAGTTTATAAAAATCCTTATCTAATTCTGAAATGGCAGCTGTTCTGTGTCTCATGTTAGTCTCAATATAAGATTTTAACCATGGAGAGTGTTTGAACTTGAGAATTCTTCTCACATTTACTACCTGAACACCCTTCCCAATAAAAAACTGGAGATTCTTGTAGTGGACGACATTTCTCTCTTTTCTCTCCAGAGTTAACATAAGCTTGCTTTGATTAGAATCAGGTGGACATTTAATTTCGGTAAATCGGAAAAAGTATGATGCAAATTATTTGGAAATTCAATGTCTACCTCAATAAACAGACCAAATTCACGATCGTCGAAATGATTAATATCAATTGAAATGGGATCCATCCACTGGAATCCTCCGTATGGAAGTTTTTGTATCATTGCAAACCCGTAGAGATTGTTTACGTCAGCGTAAAATATGTAATTTGAAGGTCGATTTGCATCGTATTGATTCTCAGACATGTGAATGTTGTTTGTCTTTGCGTGTCTCTGCGAGCATTGCACCATCCCCCCACGTATCCCCCTTTCTATAAAAAGTAACATGTCCACATCAGATATCAATTCCAATTTGATCCTGGTCTGGAGCAACATATCAGACCACTCCAAACCAGGAAGACTATAGAAATATGCTGGATCTAATTTATAAATATTTATTGCTGTTTTTCTGAATACCTGAAAAACATCAGCAAGTATTGTTATGTCTAATTTGAGATATGCATCGTGATAATCGCCGAGAGTATTGCATCTCAATTCCTTCCATATTAATTTCGCATGTTCGTATTCTTCATTCGTAATTCCGGTTTTTTTTTCAGTTGACTGAAGAATTCTTTTTGAGGTGGGAGAGTGTCATCGTCAAATTTAAATTCATCGGTTACATATTCGTAAGGATAAATGCATTTACGTTTAATCAGTTCTACGTGTATGTTGGAAAAACTAGCTTTTGTAATTTTAAATTGTTCGTCAGTAAGTTTACTTGCTAAAGCATCGAGACTTGCCGATAGGAATCTAAAAGAATCTAGAAACCTCATCTCTATGATTTCATTCGTTCCTGGAATTTTAACTTTTTTACTTATAGAAATATAACGTTCTTCGTTTTGAGCAAGAATATATATTTTTTGCGTATCGTATCCAAGATTCCTAATTAAAAAATGGAAGTCGTAATTGGATCCATTATGAAAAAATATTGGTACGAATTTAGGCTTCTGGATCTTGAGGTTGCAGGTGTTACAGATTCCACTAATGTAGTTTCCGGTGAAATGATTATGGTGAAATACTTTCCGATTCTCATCCGTGAAATGTTGATCACACACCGGACACGTTTCAATGTTATTGTAAGATTGAAGTTCATCACTAGATAATGGAAGCATAGATTTCGATTGGCATAAGAGGCTACCAATTTTCTCAACCTCCTCCACCATCTTTTTAAAAAAGAGTTCAATAACATTCGGTCCGCGATATATATATGGTTTATCTATCCTATCCTGCCAAACAACAACATATCCAAAACTAATTGGATCATGAAGCTGGTACGGTGTTGTGGAAGAAAATTCGGGATCCGGATCGCAATAAGACAATGGTTTGAGAAATGCCTCAAAGTCTGCAATGATAATGGCCAGATGTTCCAACAAGGCCTTGTGCATTTTAAATTCTTCGAATTCATTTGCTTTGGGCATGAACATGCGAGCCGGTCTGTTAACTTCACAGTAGACTTTAAGATTTTGTTTGGCAATTTCTTGATTTTTGAAATATTGGTAATTACGTTGGTCAAGGTCGTCGAATGTAGTTAAACACCTTGGACAAACTTCGATGTGTGCACAAAACTTGGTTGTTTGGCTTCTGACCAAGCGGGAGAGTGAACGAATTAGCTTGTAATGATGAACATCATTGTCAGCAATGAGAAGCAGATTGATTTCTATGGCTACGTCATCAACAATATTAGTTATCCTAACGGTATGCACAAAATGCTTAACTGAAGTATACGAATATACATTTATAGCTAATCGTTTTCCTTCTCCATTTCGTGCCCTGTTTTCAAACTTTGTTATGTCAGAAATAGCAACAGGGTATTTGATGCCTGTCATAGCATATTCAATCTCGTCAATATATTTCTTATAGTGACTAACCTGTTCCGGATGATTTGAACAATGAATCGGGTGAAGCGCCGCTAAAATGCACCACATAAAACACTTATTGTCGGTGTTATAAATGTTCAGCACAGCTCTCTTACGCTGAATTTCTACCGGAAGTGGAACATAGCTCGAAGCAGAAAAAGGTGTAAATTTGTTTACATAAGCGATTAATCTGTGAGGACTTCTACATAAAGACCAACCTGATCCCTTAGCCCCGAATTCATCATGTTTCCTAATCAATTCACTAGTAAGATTAGAATAAAAAACGTTCAAATTATCAATGTCTGCCAAATAAAGAACTTGGTTTCTCGTTTTGTGAAAAAAAATTTTTTACCATCGGTTTTCTTATATTTACAGATTAGATCAACATATACTTTTATGGAGTTGTTTTCCAGTTTATTTTTCAAAATATTTTTGATAGATGTTTTAATTTCACTCAAAAAACTAGAAATATCACAGCCTGGTTTCGAAGTAATAAGAAAATCCAGGAGTTGGTTGTTGAATGCAGATCTAATCGGCTTTTGGTCATTAGACATCTTAATTTGTTTGGAAGTAGAAGCTTCAGATTCAGGATGATCAATTTTTCTTTTCAATGTTCCATGTCCGGTTGATGCTTTGCAAATTTTCATGTGTTTACTTAAATTAGCAATGCTAATTATTTTTCCACATTGAGTACAAGGCTTAGTAGGTAACGAACGATTTATAGTTGAACCTGTTTCGCTACATCTTGCCCTATGTTTGCTAATATTAGTTTTGGAGATGAATTTCCCACAAATAGCACATTCGATGAACTTGGTAGATGACATTTTTTTTAATATGCTTTAAGTAAATAACAATAAGACGCACAATCAACTCAAAATTCAATAAGATTCCATTTACCAAAAAAAAACACTTTTAAACTTACGATAATTGATAGACTTAAAAAGACAATAGTTATAATTATAATATTTTTTTCAGCTCTGGTATTTATATATAAATTTTCTCGGGAAAAAATACAAAATTCAATACAAATACAAATTCATACAAATTCAATCTGTATGAAAAACGACTTGATCCCCCTTCAAAATAAAATAATTTTAGCTATTACGATAAAATTTTCAGCTATGTTATTTATACAGAATTTCCGGAGACAACAAGTAACATCTGATCAGACCAAAACTCAATCTGATCAAAATTACTATGAAAAAAAATAACTTGATACACTTTTTAAACTTAAAAATAATAAAATAATATGTAGCTTTAAAATATATTAAATACATAACTTTTAACAAAACAATTATGAGGAGCACTGCAACAACACGTCCGCACTCTTCAAACACTCTCACGATACTGACTGATCTGCAATGCAAAAACCCTTTAAGTAACCTAAGCGCGGACCGCGTTGAAAACATCCGAAACAGTGAGCCAATCAGAAGACAACACATCATCGCATCACGTCATAACCAACCAATCAGAAAACAACACGTTAGATGCGGGTCATCATAATATTGCGTAATAACTTATTGCGAAACATTGCGCAATAGTTTACCCTTACGAGCCGTCACAATGTTGCGTAATAACTTGTTGCGAAACATGATGCAATAATTTACCCTTACGACCCAATCGCAATGTTGCGTAATAACTTGTTGCGAAACATGATGCAATAGTTTACCCTTACGAGCCCATCACAATGTTGCGTAATGTTACGTAATTTAACTCGAAAGAAATTATGACACTCGTACGAAATACGAGATGAAAAAATTACAGAGTTGCAATACTATAAAATCGACAAAAACATCGTCAAATAGGTTTACCACTGTGCTTAAATTAATAAAAATAGTAGGCCTCGTACCAAGTACCAAGTGTGGGTGTGCGTGGGTGTAGGTGTGCGTGGGTGTAGGTGTGTGTGGGTGTGGGGGTTTGTGTAGGTGGGTGTAGGTGTGCGTGGGTGTGCGTGGGTGTGCGTGGGTGTAGGTGTTACGTACTTTAACACGACAGAAATTATGACACTCGTACGAAGTACGAGATGAAAAATCACAGATTTGCATTAGTATAAAATCGACAAAAACATCATCAAAATAGGTTTTCCATTGTGCTTAAATTAATAAAAATAATAGGCCTCGTACAAGTATTGATTTGAACATATATGATTACACTACTTATATATATATATATATATATATATATATATATATATATATATATATATATATATATATATAACCACGAGATCGTGAATGTCTGTGGTCGTCGGGAGGTGATTTTGCTATAAGCCCACTTTATGCACAGATAGGCTAATTTGGACTGAACCTTCAGTTTAAAGTGGCTTGGTCGATTGCTTGATTGATTGAGTTGGTGTTTCTAGTCCACTTTATGCACAGTAAAGCTAATCGGGACTGGACCTACAGTTTATAAGTGGCGTCCCAACCACCGTGTGTCCCCACCGGGTATCGAACCCAGGATCCCTAGATTACAAGGCGACGACTTTGACACTAAATCTTCGGGGAGGCTTAATGTTTTTATAGTTGATAACAATTCGTGACGAACCTTAAAGTTCGTGGGATCTTAAGAGTATCTAGCAGGTTAACCAGTTAATTGATGGGGTGATGTAAACTACTCATCATTCATCCTCTTGATGAGACCACTCGTCATTGACATGATGAGTTATCGCTTGGCATGCGAAAGGTACAAATTACACAAAGGAATAAAACTACTAAAAGACAATGGTCACTCGTTGGGTTTTGCGAACCGTTGAACCTGTATCATGGCTGGGTGTAGTCTATCTGAAGTCTTTAGCTGAATGAAAATAGCGAAGTCCTCTGTAAGCTTCTCTCCTATTTGTCGACCAGAGCGTCGTTCTACTCTTCATCTACTGCCTTGCTGACCACCTTCTCTCTCTCCACTCAATCTCCAAAGTCAGTCACCTCCCAGCTTGTCTCACCTCTATATTCCCTGGCCATCGAGCTCTTCCTCAATGCCGAATCGCCGAATCGTGTGTTTAATATAATTGCTACCATGCAAACCGCTGACTCTAAAACCAGAAGTGTTACCTGTTCCTGAATGCTCAGGAGGTTTGCATGGCACAACACAATGCATTGTAAACATGCCTAAGAGGCTTGAGACAGCTGAGAAAAACAAGTGAATGCCCTGGTCAACATGAAGCATTCAGAGAGACTTAATAAAATAAACATACAATCCTAGGGATTGATACGTTCGCCCCGACGGAGAAAAATTTTCTCCTTTGAAAATTTAAAAGTCAAATCGCAAAGCTTGACATGACTCAGGTTCGCCAATTCCATATATTTTCTTAAAAAACCAAATATACAAAAGAAATCCACTATAACTGTCTGTTGTTTGCCGCATCCCGAAAAAAAGAAAATTTTCATTCCCTAAACATTATAACGAATAATACCATTAATACTAACAAATTCGTATGTTTATACGATGTAAAAAACAATAATATGTACTATTATAAGACTAGAAATCACAAAAGTTCGTGTCGTTAAGCGATAAAACTCTTAATGTACCACATTTGTGCGTACGTAATGTTTATTATGTAGAATTGCTCATCCGCCAGCGCTTAGTCAATAGTCTGTGATGCCTCGCCAAGCGGTAACTACTCTGTGTCGTCAGCGAGGCAAATGGCTGGAGCGTCTTCGCAAAACAAAACATAGCTCCCACTGTTTCTTAAGATTGGAGCCCGTAAATACGCTCCAAACCCTGACAAGGGTACACACGTAAGTCTATAAAATGTGAATAGTCACATTCGTCCTAAATAAGCATGTAAAATATTGACACAATATATATATATCTCAATGTTTTGTCTTGTGTTAAAGCCTGTGTAATACGTTGAGCTAACTACGTAGCCAGTTCACTCCTAACATCGTTGAATATATGAACTTGCACGGCTATGTTGCACATTCCAATGTATTATAATACAATATTCAATGCATATAATTGGTTACACTGATAACTGTCGCTGGTAAAACATAACTATAGCGTTCAATTTTCTTTTCTACGTTAATCTGTACACTGTATACATATATATAGCTTGGTGAATACCTTTGTATGACTGCACACACAAAAAATAATCTTGCAGTATCTTACCAACTGTCTACTCTGATTGAAAATATCAGAAAATGTCCAATGTACAATTGTATTTTTAACTATGTACCATGTTGGTGAAACACAATTAACTGTTTGGGAGAAACATTTGCATAAAACTAAAGCATACTTTCTGCAATGTTTGAAAGTGCTGTAGTTATGCTTGTTATAGCTTGTATGTGCAATTGGATATCCATTGTAAAAGCTTCTTCTTAAAAAAAAAAATATGCACTAGTTGATGCACTGGTCAATTGACACCACTGGCGCTTGTCGCTTCCTTGTAGTATAATGTAAACTTGAATGCATATAAAACTGGTTCTCATGCATGGCACAAAACTGAAAATGAGTATAAGTTCTATGGAAAAGTACTGTTTCCCATAATGCATGTTAGATGACCAAATAGGTACACATGATAGGAGCTCGCAGGTGTATGTGTAGAAACACTGTAGCACAATTCTGTAATTATTGTTTGTGACCGGAACTGCTGTTTGTAGAATGTATGTTTTCTATGCTTCTTCTTCTTTCTGGATTGCTTGTCGTCTTGACTGCATTGGGGCAATGTAAAAAATGTGGTAAATTACCCGTAGAACTTGGGAGATGGGGAAAAGTTGTTGTTTGAACTGCAAACAGTGTGGAGGGAAATTTTATCTAGCTCCATCACTAGGTGTCGTTGATAGTGTATAGTCCGCTATACTGGGAAATGTATGGTTGACTACATCCTTCCTGTAAAAGGTAGTCTCCGTGTAGTAATAATTAGAAATGTCTGCATGTCTCCCTCAAATTGGTGGTGACGAGTCTCTCCTTGAAATAGTACTTAAAATGTCTGCATGTCTCCCTCGTAGAATGGTAATAAGTCTTTCTGCCTGGTAAAAGTAGACTGCCTGCGGATGTCCGTCATGAAAAATGCCCATGGATGGTGTAGGCATTGCTTGTCCATGGCGTTCCGTATAGACAGGTTAGGTTGAATAAAGGGAAAATTATGACAAAGAAAGGAAATAGTGAAGGATAGGAAATGTATAATTCATGTTCAAGCAAGTACACAATATCAACTTATTTCCATTGCCTTTTCTTTAAAATCAAATTAAATTGTCTCATCAAAAATAAAATAAATTAAATAAATAGATAAAATAATTGCCATAACTCTTTGAAAATAAATAAGGAAAATTTAAATAAAATATCCAACCGTAATTAAAATATTAATGTCCATGATTAATGTGTTGCCTTAAACTATTAATTATTACCGTGATGCTCTGAGTGAACCTGATTAGAAAGCTGATAATGTTTATACAAATAATATCCTAGGGTTGCGGTTAATAAAACATTCCAAATAACAAAAACTAATATAGACATGGGCAAAGGGTTTAGGACTAATTCCTGAAATGAGATGCCCTTACTAATTGATTCATTAAGTTGCTTTAAAGCAAGTTCAAGCGGAGCCCATTGGGGAATAGTGAAATCAGATAAATTCTTGGGGATATTAAGTAATAATTCAATTTCCTTCATCTTTACTTGTTCGAAAGCTAAAATTCTTGTGTGTAAAATTTGTTGATCCACAATAATCTGCGAAAAATCCTGATAATTAAAAAAATATAGATTGCCCTTCGTTAAGCTGAATTGATCTGTGCGTGTTCAAATTATTATTCAAATTCTGAATAACAATAAATTGACCTGAACCTGATATTAAAATACCATTGCGTGTTCTGATAAACTGAAATAATTTATTGTCAGTAATAGACTTCACTTCAAAACTACAAGAAACTGAACTGTTGTGTAGAAGTAAATCCTCTAAACACTGTACATCTCTATCGATGATAACTTCACTATGCGAACAGAGATAAAAAAAGTTTTTAAGCTCGCATGCGCTCTCAACAATTTGTACTAATCGTGGACTTCCCTTATGTTGCATACTGTAAGTTAACTCTGGGATTCTAATGCGAGACCATGAATTTTAGGAGTTAAAATATGATAAGATAATTTTCCCGAGGCTATTTCCATAATTATAAAATCTAAACGCTCAATCATCTCAGAGGCGTGCAATAAGGCAACTATATGTCTCTCTTCATTATAATCATAACAAAATTTAGCTAATAATTCTTCCTTTAAATGCAAAACTGATTGCTTTAAAACTACCAAAATTCCATTAACAATGTTGACCATCTTTACTTGACTTTGTTTCATATTCTGTACTTCCTGAATAATATGATGTTGATTGGCTGCTAAAGTTTTAACTGATTGAGATAAATGATGAACTGACATAGTATTGAAAACAGAAAGTCCTGCACTGAACAAATTTATTAAATTAAGAAAAATCTGCCTCTTTTCCCTGTTATGAATATTAGTAACATTCTGATATAAATTTTGGCAATTAGGCCTTACGTCTCCTACTGTAAATTTACATGGGAAATACTGAGAAATTTCGGTAAGATAATCATTAATTTTGGTGCTGGTATCATTATGAATGACTTTCCATTGCGCACATGCGGAATCATTGTCAACCTGAATATGTGCATCGATGAATATATTCACAGTTGTAAAAATATTCTTACTACTATGAATGGTTAACCCTTGTCTCTCATAATATAAGCCTAATGATTTAAAAAATATGTCTTGCGACTGTTCATTGTTGGGTAAGGATCCAATAAAATGAATCAGGGATAGGAGTAGGATTAAAATCCAAGATAGGAAAGGAATTCTGCTAGTAGCCATGCTTCTGTAATAAAAAAAATTTCCTGCATCAGTACAGCTTGAAGTTGGGATATATATTCCTTAGTAAGGCTAAAATTATGCTGATGTAATAACTAAGTATGGGATCAGATAAGTAACTAGATCGATGTTAGGGAAGGGGTGGGAAATAACGCATCAGCAATATCATGCGAAAGATGGGAAGGATACCGTAACTCTAAAGCCAATACCTTCAGTTAGTAAGAATCATGGGTCATATCGACATTGAGCCTTACGATTTTTGGATTAGTGAATTAGAAAGGGTGCCGGATATAACGGAGAACATAATAAACTACATCCCCCTAGTCCTAGAAGGTCCTTCGTGGGATTTTAGAATCAAATATATAGTAAATTACGCCATTAAAGATAGGGTGTTCCGGGAAATAGGCACCCTTTCCCAACTGGAAGATCTGGTGCGTGAGTATTGGGAAAAAGTAAAACAACTGGAACGTTTTATAGCGGCCTGCCCCAAAAACTTGCAAAGGCGGTTAGGCGCCCTCCAACAGGAGCTGGAGACAGTCGAAGACGATTTCCTGTGGCTGGGGAACTTGTTCCACAGCTGCAGGGGCTGGGGAGTCTTCAAAGTCGACTTGGAGTAGGGTAAGTGAAAAAAATTTTCCTAAGACTAACTAATAATAATAATAATTTCTCAAATTATAACAATTGTGGTAAACCACACTGTTTAAATTTGGAAAGGCTAACGATGGCGTGGCGACTTTTGCCGCACATGCCTGTACCAATCACCGAGGCTTAGCCTTGGCATGTTGCTGACAAATTTTGATTACTCTAAGTGCATAAAGTGCTAAAATTGCCCTTTTGTAAAATTTCCCTGATTTTGATCGAAATTTCGTTTAACTTTATACTAATTTAAACCAAATGTACGTCGATTTCCCAAAAATTTTACTTACTATAAATATCTCTATGAAAAACGGGAAAATTTTGCGAAAAAAAACGCAAAAAATTCGTCTTGTTGTTCCTTTGTAAAATTATTGGTCATGATTAGTCTGAAGTGCATAAATGCGACGTTTTATGGCAAAAGTTATTTATGTAACAAAAAATATCCCTAACATTGTTGACATAAAGATCTATCGTGAAAATCAAATTCTGATGGCTATATGCGTAACTAAACTGTTCCCATAAAATTTTAATGAACGAACGCCACTGATTCGAGAAAATCTATGCTAAGTGTTTTCTGAGCTTCCAGCGTGTTCAAAGTACTCGGGAGAGAGCTACAGTGCGGAGAAAGGAATTTGTAAATTCAGCTGCGATGTATTTCTGCTTATCATTGCATCCCGACGTTGCTTCTACTTAACTGAACTGAGTTCTCTACGGCGACAGGCGTGATCGGCGACTTCGGGTAAGTTCGGGTTCCGTTCGGGATAGCGAACGAAAAAATCGTTGCTTTGGGGAACAAGCACAGGAGCGGAGGAAGAAAATGCAACGCGATGATTCGCTGACTACCACCAAAACGCGTTAAAGTTTACAAAACTTTAAATTACTACAAACAAAGTCTAGTAAGCGCTGCGAGAATCGAAATGAAAGTCAAGAACTTTTGAAACTTACATCATAGGCGGAATGGAAAGGGAAAAAATATCGTCGCGCTTGCGACAGTGTGTTTACTTGAACACTTCCGTGCTCGTACAATAACAAAACTTGGGAAGCTGCTAGCAAACTAAATGACTAATAAACCTTGCATAAGATACAATCAAACGTAAAAAAATGAATTATACTTAAAATTAAAATCGTAATGAATATAAAAATTCTAGGCGAACGTGAAGTCGTAAAAAATATGGTCTGTAAACGATACAACAGGTTCGGGAACCTGAAAATTTGGCTTACTTTCTGCTTTTAAAGTAACACTTGAAACTTTCTCGACTTTTACTGGTGACTGATTCGCAAATGACTCTTTAACTTTTACAACTGGCTGAACACAGGGTGAAATAGGCAATTCACTTTCCATTTTGCGACTGTTTTGAACAAAATTAGGACCCTTGCTTACGGCAAATTTCTGAACTCTATCTTTAACGGATAAAATATTCTTCGGCAAATCTATACTGTCGTCTTTAGTGACTAAAATATTTCTGGATACATCCTGAACTTCTTGTTGTACCCTAGGTTGAATAATAATGGACTGAGGCAGGGGTGGGGGATTTGGCGGGTGACTCGTTTTAAATGGTACCACTTCAACAATCGGTGCAACATCGTCGTAAATCTGGTCAATGGGCGGTGAATCATTAAGTTTGCTTAACGGTAATTCGTTGGTACACTCATGGTCATAAGTAATAAAATTCTTGCGTTGACATTGAAAATAACAGATTATGAAAATTATAAAAATACTAATAATAAATGTTGTTAATAATAAAATTGTAATTATATTATAAGGATAGTCAAAGGACTTGTTCAACAGATAAATAAAATTAGAAGCTTTTACGTATGGAAGAAATCCGTTTAAAATAACTAAAATCGCAATGATTTTCATGTTGCTTGGGCAATCAAAACAAACAGTTCTTCAAAGCTAATACGTACTTTAAGCCTGCCTAGTCTAATTAGTAAATATTTTAACTCAACTTTTAATTATTTCTGACTCTAGGCTCAATTTTTCTGCGTAATTTATTTATTTAATATAATTTCTTTATTCTCTAAATTTATTAGCACTGTTTAACTTATCTTATTTAATTTCAGGTGTTAACTTTATGTTTAAATACTTGAAATCAATCGAACCGTACTGAGGTACAAGGTAAGTTAAAAAAATTGAGACTGATTTACTCCTGACTACCTGAAATAAAATAATAATAATTATTTATGCGATCTTTAAATGCATTTAAAATACTAACATCACTAAAACTTGAAGAATCTTTAATTCTCTCTACTCATTCTAAAATATGCTTAGCATATTATTGTGGCAAAGTTAGAAACTAAAACCATTGTGGTTTAATCATTATCATTCTGCGATGGCAGAATGGATTTCCAGGATTATCGGTAGCTATCCAATATCCGAAGGAAAATACTTGTTAGTGGAGCGCAATAAAATCTTGACGTCGACGTCTACATATTCATATAATATAAATATTCTCATAACTGGCGCTTAAAAATAAACTTTGCTAATATAATCATATACCTTCTTCTGAAGAGTAACTATAAAATTCTAGTGATGTATTCGCTGAGCTAGTATTATTACATACTGCAAAAAACTTTTGTGCTTAAAGCACATTATTAAATAATAAGTCTGCTTTTTAATTGTTAATATTATTAGTGCTATTTTATTATAAATTATTATTATGTCATGCAAGTGAAATTAAAAATGTTAAGCCTGTTACCTATATGAATTTTCAATTTTAGTGACCATTATCCATGTGTGAGTCCGCGTTGTCTTCTTGATGATCTTCATCTTCATCTTGACCTGCCAAGTTTTCCTCGCCTTCACCGTCATCTGGCGCCTAATATTTTTTGAGTCTCTGGACGGCAATAGAGTCCACTAATGTCTTTCCGCGCTTGTTTTGAAATTCCACCAGGTATGTATTGGGATTCTCTTCTCGAATAACTGTGGCTGGGCCTTTATAAATACCTGAAAAGCACCGTGCGGTTCCAATTTTCTGGGTGCTGTCAAAAATTAATACTTGATCGCCTGGTTGAAACTTGATCTGTTTCCTCTGATCATAATATTTCTTCACTTCAACATGACGTTTCGCCAGGTTATCCGTAGCATTGGTTCTTGCTTTTTCCAATACTCGGAACCGTACATCATTCTCCACATTTTCACAGCTTGGTGTGTGTAATGCAAGCTCCCAGGGTAAAGTAGGTTGGAATCCATGTACTAAAAAGAATGGGCTATACCGCAAATTCTGATTCCTTGTAGTGTTATAACTAAATACACTTGGCTGTAAATACTGGACCCAATCAGTGTGTTTTGAATTAACATAACACTTCATGATACTCTGTAAAACCCCGTGGTTACGTTCAGAAAGACCTATGGAGTTATGTAAGCCGACTGGTGAAAACTTGATTGTTATTCCCAATTTATTGCCAAGTTCCTGGAAAAGCTTAGATTTAAATGCAGATCCGCGATCGGTGTAAATATCCTGTGGGGTTCCGTAGCGTAACATTATTTCCTCATACACAAATTCAGCTGCTGTACTGGCTGTGCAATCTGCAACTGGTTTGGCTATTAAATAGCGCGTCCCAAAATCTGTTGCAGCGATTATGTATCGATGACGAACATTGGATGAGGGAGGATATGGACCTGAAAAGTCCAGGCAAATCCGCTGAAATGGCTTCTGTGCGGGAAAAGTGCACAGTTCTCCTGCTGGTAGACCTGGACGGCGTTTATTCTGCTGGCATGTAATACATTCCCTAATTTTCCTCTGTATAAATAACTTCATATTTGGAAAACAAATTCGTGGTAATGCAACGTTGTAACATTTGGTAAATCCAAGATGAGAACCTCCTATGGGTGAAGCGTGGAGTGTCTCAATCACAGAATCACGTAACGTCATTGGAATGCATAATAATTTCTTGGTAGTAGCTCCTAATTTCTGCTGTCTATATAATAATCCATCTTCCAACACATGATGATAGACCTGCCTCTGGATGTATAGAGGTAATGTTCCATCGTCCCTGTCTGGGTCCTCCAAAACTTTAATAAATGGGCCAAAAAATGAATCCTGTCTCTGATGTTCCGCGACATCTGTGGTTGCATCAAATAAAGTAAGTGTCCTGGGTTCGGGAATGTCCTCTTCAGTGTTGCCATCCTCTACGCTTTCTCCACATTCTCTGCTGAGGGAATCGGCGATGTTTTCCGTAGTTTTAACATGGATAGGAGTGAATGAAAAATCCTCCAAAAGGTTGCTCCATCGAAGAAGCTTTGAGCTCAAATTACGGGATGTCCTAATGTACGTAATAGCTTTATTGTCCGTATATAAATCAAAATGGCGCCCAACAAGATAACATCTAAATGATTTGAAAGCATATAAAATTGCCGTTAGTTCTTGTTCAATAACACTCAATCTTTTTTCAGTGTCCGTCAATGTTCTACTGCAGTACGCACATGGCAAGTACTCTCCTTCTGCATTGGGCTGCATTAATACGCCACTGACCGCATGAGATGAAGCATCGGTGAAAACCTTGGTGTTCTTCGCTGGATCGTACGGTAACAAAACAGGTGCAGTAATTAGAGCTTCCTTTAATTTCTCAAATGCTGATTGTTGTTCAGGACCCCATGTAAATTTCTTGCCCTTACGAATTAAACCCTGTAATGGTAATGCAATATCAGAAAAATTCTTGACATATTTCCTCACGTAGCTGCAAAGACCTAAAAACATTTTAACCTTCTTCGTGGTGGTGGGAACCTTATAATTCTTAATGGATGACAGTATTCTATCACTTATACGATAGCTATATTTGCCCACATTGTGGCCCAAGGCAATTGTCTCATAGTATCCAAATGAACATTTAGGTACAGCCAATTTCAATCCGGCAGATCGTAAACATTGAAACATTTTCTCTAAATTCACCAACATATCCTTAAATGTATTGGCAAAAACAAACATGTCATCGATATAAAAGGCAAAGTTATTATCGTTCATCCCCGCTGTAGCGAGCTGAACACATCGGGTCATTGCCGCAGGAGAAGTCACATGTCCCATAGGTGTAAAGTTCATCGCAAATTGTCCCCTGGCTGGTATAGTAAAGGCAGTATATTTTTTCGATTCTTCCGCTAATGGAATTTGAAAAAATCCTTGTTTCAAATCAGCACTACAGTAGTAGCTCTTACCGGCCATATTGTGCAATATCTCTGAAATGTTTCCAATTGAAACTGCGTCGAAAACGGACCTAGCATTAAGTAATCGGAAATCCTGCACCATGCGATAAGCTCCTGATTTCTTCTTGACAAGAAAAACTGGTGAATTGTAGGGTGATGTCGTAGGACTGATGACGCCTGCTTCTAGCAAGTTGTCAATTTGCTGATTAATTTCCTTACGCAGGTGAACTGGTATAGGGTAAGCTGGGACGTGAAATTCCGAATCGTCCTTTAACTTTATACGATGCGCATAATTAGTGGCACAACCAATGTCTTGCTCAGACCAAGAAAACACATCTACATACTTCTCTAATAATTGTTTAAGTTGCAACTTCTGATCGGGTTCCAATGCTGCATTAATGTCAAATTTAGTAATGTCGTGCACTGGTTTTGTCACGGTGCCAGTCTCCTTGGTCACCATAACGTTAGGTCCTTCGTCATCTGCAATATGACGTGAAGCTGGTACTGGATTTTGCCATGCCTCTGCGGTACCTAAGCGTGCCCCTTTCCTAATTTTAATTTTGTAAGAATTTGGATTAGTAATCCAAATTAAAAATGACTCCGGATTTACAATGGCTCGAGGCACCATTAAGCCTGTGTCCATTTGAAACTGTAAATCTGGTTCCAAATAAGTTAAATTTTGATTATTAGAATTTGTCAATTTTGACAGGAATACACAAATGAGATCTAGGTTTAATTCTAATTTGTCTGGAAGTTACAAATTCCGGCACATATAAATCCCTGATCAGACTAGCAACTTTTATGGAAACGTCAAAGGTTTTTCTGTGTTCCGTCCTTAACTGGTTCCGCGGAGGAGTACCAAATCTCCTCAATGTGAGTCGATTTTGATCAAAATCCAAATTTGCTTTATGAGCTCTTAAAAAATCGTTTCCTAGGATTGTCCCATGTTCAAAATTTGGAATCATCCGAAAAGGATGGGTAAAATTGCGGCCGTTTATTGCAAATGTTAACAAGACAATCTCTTTAATTTCAATTTGTTTTCTTGCTACTCCCCTTATGGCCGTATGAATTTTAAAACGTTTGGCGGTTGAAGGAATGCCTCGATCACTGGTAACTGATACTTGGCTTCCGGAATCCACAAGAAACCTCTGACGTTGTCCCCCTAACACTGCGTTAATGTAAATTAATTCCTCATAGGGGAAAGTAGAGACTGATATTTGTTTGCCAACGAAATCTGCGCATACGTCTCTTCTATGGGCAGTCACTGTTCGTTTAAAGCCTCCGTGTTCTGAAAACAAGTGGCTGCTGTGTGATTAGGGTAATTACAAATTGAGCAGCGTGGACACGGAAGTTTCCACGTCCTCGCCATTGTTGGGTATTGCCATATCGCCTATTGCGATCTGAGTTGTTACCATTATTATTGCGTCCATTCCTGTACCCCCTATTGTATTGTCGTCTATTATTATTAGCCCGATAGGAGCCTTTATAATTATTACCTGACTGATAGCTATCCCTATAATAAGGTTCTCTAAATTGTTTTGGAGTAGATGAGTCGGTGCCAGGGTTCTGTTTTTGATCCTCCATGCTATCCAATCTCAAAGTGAGACTGGCTAATCTCGCTTCCAGACCAGTTTCCTGAGCCTGGACTTGAACTTTGGTATTTTGAGGATTATTAGAAAATTTTAATTGCTCAACCTCCTTTTGCAAGGCTTTGAATTTTGCCTCAATGTCTGAAGTGGGTCGCGATTGCGCAGACTCAGCAGCAGCCAGATTGTTACTCTGCAGTAAAATCTGCTGCTGTTGCGGAAAAGTTGGTGTATTATGCAAAGGAGAGAATAAGCTATCCCTTTGATCTTCGTACCTCAGTTCTTTCAGCTTGCGCTGCCTCATCAAGAACTGAAGTTTTTCAAAGGATTTTAAATCCTTAAGTAACCCATGCACGGACTCATACTCTTTATGGTGGATATCTTTCATATAATCCACCTGTAATCCTAGTATGATCTGTTTGATCTGTTGTTGAACACTCATTTTGGGGTCTGCCTTGAGTAGAAGTAATTGTTTGTCCCGAACATAATTCGTAACTGGCTCAGTTTCCTTGTGTAATCTATATCGAATTTGTTCCTCGATCTGGAGTTGATCCAAGGACCCTGTAAATTCGTCTTTAAATTTTTGCCGTATCTCCTCGTAAGAAACGTCTTGATTTTCTGTACCATCTTTCCAGGTCTGGTACCATCGTAACGCTGGCCCGTCCAGAAGGGCTGGAAATAATTCCTGCTTACGGGCATTGTTCCATCCATTTAATATGGCAAGGCTTTCCACTTTATCTAAGAATTTTGATACATCCTCGTCGGCTATCCCCTGAAATGGGATACCCTCTAAAATAGTTGGGGGAACAAACTGCGACTGAGCCATCGTTGCGAATTGTGTTTGGTCTTAATCTCTAATAACCTGATCTTGTTGCTCTAATTGCTGTTCGCATTTCTGTTTTTCTAATAATTGTCGCTGAAGGCGTCTAGTTAAAATTGGGCTACGTTTAAATTTGGGGTGGAACTTGCAGCTGGGCCGCTGACATCTAAATTAAAACTTGTAGTCCCTCGTGCTATATCTAATAATTGATCTAATGTTTCGTCGAGTTCATCAGCAATGTGAAAGCTCGACATCTATCATGGCACAAGTAAATTCTTCCCCCCCATTAATTTTAAAACCTTTAAGCCCTATGTATTTTCAAAATTAATTTTGGCAAGGACATACCAAAAACTAAACAAGTGAAGAAAATTTTGGGGTGGGTTTAAATTTAAAACTGATTGTTGAAACCTCTACTAGATAACATTCTATTTTCTCATGGCATTTCCGAGGAAATGGATGCGAAGACCAAATCTCCACCACGTAACGAGCTATTGGGGTGGGTTTAAATTTAAACTGGCTAACAAACTCTTTTCATTCCTGTAAGAAATGAAAAGGCCCACGTATCTCCACCACGTAACGAACCTTAAAGTTCGTGGGATCTTAAGAGTATCTAGCAGGTTAAGCAGTTAATTGATGGGGTGATGTAAACTACTCATCATTCATCCTCTTGATGAGACCACTCGTCATTGACATGACGAGTTATCGCTTGGCATGCGAAAGGTACAAATTACACAAAGGAATTAAACTACTAAAAGACAATGGTCACTCGTTGGGTTTTGCGAACCGTTGAACCTGTATCATGGCTGGGTGTAGGATAATTACCTGTCTATCTGAAGTCTTTAGCTGAATGAAAATAGCGAAGTCCTCTGTAAGCTTCTCTCCTATTTGTCGACCAGAGCGTCGTTCTACTCTTCACCTACTGCCTTGCTGACCACCTTCTCTCTCTCCACTCAATCTCCAAAGTCAGTCACCTCCCAGCTTGTCTCACCTCTATATTCCCTGGCCATCGAGCTCTTCCTCAATGCCGAATCGCCGAATCGTGTGTTTAATATAATTGCTACCATGCAAACCGCTGACTCTAAAACCAGAAGTGTTACCTGTTCCTGAATGCTCAGGAGGTTTGCATGGCACAACACAATGCATTGTAAACATGCCTAAGAGGCTTGAGACAGCTGAGAAAAACAAGTGAATGCCCTGGTCAACATGAAGCGTTCAGAGAGACTTAATAAAATAAACATACAATCCTAGGGATTGATACGAATTCATTATTGTGAAAGTAATAATTCACTAGACGGAAAAATTGATTGTAGAGTTCGTTTACCAGATCAGAAATTCATGTTTTCATAGTCTAGCACTGAATCCAAAAATACATGTACAAAACTCTCTGCTTTCAGCCTACTGTGCTCAATCCGGTGCCTTCTAGTGTTGCTCACGGGACAGACCCTTTGAAATTCGAGACGGGACGAGACGGAATGTCTGTCTCGTCTCGTTTTCGAGACGGGACACGAGACGGGACGGGACGGCTCGTGAAAAGTCTCGTCTCGTCTCGAAAGTCTCGAAAAAATTAAAGCAAAGAATTTAATCAGTTGTCAATGCTTGTTAACTTGGAATATTTTTTGTCTTTAGAAACGTCGACAAGCGTGTAATACTTCAAAGAAGGCTATCCTAGAAAGAGTAATGAATGAATAGCGAAACTTATTTTCGGTACTCTTCAAAACACAGCGTTATTCCCCATTTGTCAATTTATTCCAGGTTAATAATTTTATGATAATACGCCAGATTTTAATTTCAATTTAATTTATTAAAGGCTGTTCTACCACCTAAATACTATGATACTAATACAATACTGAATAGCTTATTCAGATATCTATTTTGTGACTCGATAAGTTCCCCGAATGATCGAAAATATTGCAAACTGTAGGAGTCAAGTTTAGTCAGTATCTTGGCGGGTTGTGTTTGTATTTGAGTGTCAGCCCTAGTTGGGATATGACTCATTATTTTCATTGCACTGACGACATGGCAGCATTGTTTTCGTTATTTTAGTCCTCCCCGAAACTGTCGCGGTTTGGAGGAAGAAAATTGCGTGCTTATATAATATCTTGCTTCGGATCAGATGAGCATTGTTGCATTCTGCAATATACACAAAAGAGCCAGCAAGGACAACAAAGCATTTCTTGGTGATTCTTAACTAAGCTAAAATCATGTCAATTGCCTTCCTTATTTATTCTTTAAAAAACGGACAGTGGTGTAGGCAATATAATGTAGGATTTTATTTTTGTATGGCTTTAATGAAATCTAGATATTTTCTGCAGTGATGGCAGCAGCCTGATATAAGTACGGGGGCTACAGATTTCCGTTTCAAATTCTGGGTGGGCTAACTAACATGGGCGTAACTTGGGGAGGGGGTGTAGAATAGAAAAGTTTTCCATCCCATAGAAATAATGTACAGAACAGCAGGGTAAATAACTGTTACATTTGAGAAATCATAAAAATCATTCCTTATTTCTTGTTCCTCAGGTTCCAGGAGGTTAACAAAAATACCTCGGTAAATTTTAACATTGAAAATTTTGGGACGTAAATTCTTCCCCTTTGACCTCGCTAAGTTATGCCTATGTTGACTAATACCAGATAAAAGATGTTTTACCAATGACATATTTTACAGCCAGACTCAAAAATAAATCGCTACTTGAGATGCATTCTGTTCCATCATATTCAAAAGAACTCTTACGCACAATCTAAAAGGCCAAATAATATACCATATATTTCTTTATTTTCTCAAGGCATTATTTAGCGGAATAATGCCACAGACTTACTATTCATATTAACATAAAAATACACAATAAAAACTACACTCACTCTCAACTCTCTCGATATAGTACAGGTAACACTATTTCTGTGGAAAGAGTGCAGTTACTTTTTTTTTGTTATTTTTTTGCTGAAATGAAAAATGAACCACATCAAGAAACTACAATAAAATAGTCTTTTTAGGTGGGAGGCAGCTGCAAAATTATCCACAAAGTTTTTGCAAACTTTTTCTCATTGGACAGAATTAGATAGAGCACTTAAAATTTCGTTATCAAGCCGATTATGAAGGTAACACTTGATTTGCCGCAAACTGGAAAATTTTCTTTCACATCCACCTATTGATGGAGTATGGACATTACAATAGCACAAAGCTTCTAACAACCACCTCACTGTCGCTGAATACATCCACCTAACCATGTAGGCAGCAGAGTATCATGTTACTTTAGTAGTCAGTTGGCGACTTGTGATTGACCAGTTACTTCATATCAAATGATCAGCGTTCATTGTTGATCCAGTCAGATCTACCGGATCCCCCCTCCCCAATCCACCTATGCGATTTTGGAACACACCGTAATAATGTAATCCTGTGATATTACTAACGTAGGACATGCAATTGAACATTGTAATGGTCCTGCCCTAATGGAAGTTTTATAATTGAAACTATTAGTAAGATCACCTCTAGTTCTACAAAAATATGGTGGGAGGCTACAAGAGAGGGCTGAGAGCCGATTTGAGGGTAGAGGGACTTCAGCCCCCTTGTAGCACCGTCCCTGCTTTTCTGAAATCTAAATGCTGCTTATACAGTCACATAGTAAAAATGCCTGTATTCAGGTCATAAAACGGCAAGGATTTCCAATTACCGCTACAGCGGTGAGCGAGGTTGGGAGAAAAACCAAGTTCTGTCTGTCAACAGTTGTGTAAAAAGAAAAGAAACATGAGTCCACCAACAAAAAAATTTCTCATATAATATCAAGTGTAACTTGTTCAAGTTTTTAAATGCGTACTTATTCATTATGAAAATATGGGTTTAATTTCTAGTCTATCATATATATATAACAAGTCTTTCGTCTGGGGGGAGTTCGTACCCCCTAAATATGTCCTTCTTGTCCTTGAAAGCTGCATGATCCACTTGCTTCGGACACCCCCCGCCCCGAAACATATTTCTAGATACGTGCCTGCCGACGTGGTAAGGAAATTAATGTTAAACAGATAACGAATTGAATATTTATTGAATATCAAAAAAGGATTTTAGATCCAGTTGACCGAAAAAGTTCAGAGGATGTAGGGTTGGGCCCCACACATTCTCGATCTCGGTCATTTTGGAGCACCACGCTCCGGCCGCCTTCACTTCCCAGGCACTCATTGATTTGAAGCTGGGTGAGCCCCAGAGCCGCTTCATGCGTGGCTAATCGGAAAAGTTCAGACCTTAATCATCCACACCGGGAACCGAACCCGGGTCTCCCGCGTGGGAGTCAGACACTCCACTTAGACCACCGCGGCTCCTGACTAATTACATCTGTCGTATACAAATCTAATTTCTATGGATGAATTCCTATATATTAATGAACACGAATGCACTTTGTTTCTGTTGCTTTCTTTCTTCATCGAGCAGCGAAGAAAAGCAACAGTCGGAAAGCACAGCCAAATCATTTGCGCCGAGGCTTCTTATCGGTTCATTTCCGCCGTGACATATGTCAAGACCTTCTTTGGTGGGTTTTCCCACAATCCAGAGAGTCATCACCGCCGAGCGTACGTGTGTTTATGGGCATATGGTGCATAGTGCATAAAGTGGACTTAAAACATAAAATCAAACGTATGTTTATGACGTTGCACAGCTGTGTTTACACTGAAATCCTATCCACAGCTGTGTTTACCTATCCACAGAGTCGAATATGACTTTTCTTTCCTTATTTCAAAAGACGTTACACAGGATTACTTGTATCAATTTTATTCCAAAACACAAAATACATAAATCAGCATTAGCCTATTAACTATTAATCATTTATCGTTAATCGTCAAAAAACATTGTAAATACAGTGTTATTTTTTTGCAAACATTATATAAATAATAGCTACGTGTGTATATATAAACACAATATTTCGATACACTTGCACAACAAGAGTACAAACGTTATTTGAATTCTTGTAGGTATGCAAATGCTCGAAGACATCCTCGAAGATCACCTGAGCTTCTATACTTCGAAAGAACACACTCAACACATTTGTCTATTTCGATGTATTAATATTTTCATATTCTCAGCCATCTTGTCGTCTCTTACAAGTCTCAGTTTTACATAAATACTAATTTCCCAATGTAGATCCCTGATATATATGTACTTTCATCTTACATTCATTTATCAATCACCTTCCTTTTCAATCAAAGATTAACACAGCTGCAGCTGGGCAACGTCATAATCACACGTATGCGCGGCGGTACTGACACTCCGGATTGTGGGAAACCCCACTGAGGAAGGTCTTGACATATGTCGCGGCGGAAATGAACCGACAAGAAGACTCGGCGCAAATGACTCCGCGCAAGCGACAGGGACTCCCAAAAAAGATCACTTTTCCTTACCAAACTCAAAGATTATCTTCAAAGTTTCACTGTGATTGGTTGTTACCACAGCATCAGCCAGAGAAGCCATTTGCAATTAGAGTCCGGTCTAAGCCTCCCCGATGGGTGGTCGGCCTCGGTGGCGGAGTGGTTAGCACGCCATTGGTTCCGGGTAAGACATGGGTATTTGTGTTTGTCCATATGAAGGTAAAACTGAGAATACTGCAACAATTGATAAGTGTAAAAAGTTGAGAAAGTGTGAATGACGGGGGGATACTACCGCGTAGGGTTATTCCTTTTAAAAATAATAAAAAAAGGAGTGGTCAGCGCAAAGCGCTACGAAGCCAGGGGTTCCGGGTTCGGATCCCGGCTAGGACATGGATGTTTGTGTTTGTCCGTAATAAGAAAAAACAAGGATACAGTAAAAACTTGTAAGTGTGAAAGTTGAGAAAGGAGCGAATGACAGGGGATACTACCACATAGGGGTATTTCTTTTTAAAAAATGGCGCAGTGGTTTTAATCAAGGGGTCCCGGGTTCGATACCAGGTGGAAGCACATAGTCGTTCAGATCCCATTTTAAATTGTATGTCGTCCCGATTAGCCTTACTGTGCATAAAGTGGACTTAAAACACTAATTCAATCAATCAATCCTAGGACATCTTCTTTGAGAACAATTTCAAACTTTACTGGAAACGTTTATGAACGCAAAGGGGGAAAATGACTTTTGTTTGATTTTCTATATTAATGTAGTTTGTTGTTTGTTTAGCCTTTAAAGAAAAAACTGAAATGTGTTCAGCGTCTTTAAGAGTGAAACAACTGCTACAGATCCACCAAGGCATTTGAAACCTTGGCATGGAAGTAATGACGCTATAGTGATGTCATGGGAAGCATGTAGTTCACATAGTATTTTCGGAGGTTTCAGAAGTCTTGGGTGTGGTCGGTCTACACAATTTATTCTCATTACACTTTCAATGTAAGAGAAATTCCACATAAGATTGTGCAATCTAATGAACTGAGCCTCAAAAAATTTTATAGTCTTGCTATGGAAGAAACTGATTTTTGACATGTTTGTGATTCCCATAACTTCCCCTTAGTTTGTTATCCCTTCCTTCCTTTCGCTGAAAGAAAAAATATGTTTATCATAAAACAAATTACAAACTAAATTCAATCAACCATGTATTCACAGTCCCGTAGCTAGACTTTTTTGGCGCCCTAAGCAGGATTGTGGTTTGGAGCCTTTCTCCTCCGCACTATAATGCACCAATATTTTATGCTCGTCCTTCGATATTTTCTATGCCATGGTTTGTGATATTACATCCTACAAAATTTGAAACGAGGAAACAAAACAAAAACTAATTGAAAATAATATAGATAATATTTAAAGATTCATTGTTTACATTTCTGATTAGATAAGTTTGGCATATTTATGAATTTCAGGTATGTCTTAGTGCCTGAATAACATATTTTAAAACGTACTATTACTACTACTACTTTGGGGAACAGAAAATTCCAGCAGTGTATTAACAGAATATACCCCTGCCAAATACAAATTTCTCCGTCCATATTCTGACTTTGTTGTTTGGAAAAAAAGAAGAAGAAGAAAAAAGCAACTTTGAAAGGCACCTTTCAGCTCCCCCCAGCGTACCCCTCGCAGCCTCGCTTTATGCAGTTGCAAGCAACGTTGCATGAACATAAAATTTTAATTAGGAGAGATTGTGGTGACTTAGTAGATCTGGACTCTGTTTTCTTTAAAATATCAAATAAAATAATGTGAATGTAAACATAATATTTCAATAAGGTCAACGTTCTGTGTTGTTGTTTAAACATGTACATTGGACCATGGTTATATAGGACAGGACCTACCTGCAGTTTTATGTTGGATCCAAACCACTTGCCGATTTGTATGTAGAACACCCACGTAACAGTTGGGCTGAAAAGTTCGTAGGCTAACATAGTAAAACATATTTTTTTGACAAAATTCGATTTTATTATTCAATATAGTTGCCTTCGAGGGCGATACAACGATTATAGCGGTCATACAATTTTTCGATGCCATTTTTATAGTACGATTTCTCTTTAGCCTCAAAATAGGCCTCAGTTTCGGCGATTACCTCTTCATCAGTGCTAAATTTCTTTCCAGCGAGCATTCTTTTAAGGTCTGGAAACAGGAAAAAGTCACTGGGGGCCAGATCTGGAGAATATGGTGGATGGGGAAGCAATTCGTAGTCTAATTCATATAATTTTGCCATCGTTTTCATTGATTTGTGACACGGTGTATTGTCTTGATGAAACAGCACTTTTTTCTTCTTCAAATGGGGCCATTTTTTCGTGATTTCATCCTTTAAACGCTCCAACAACGCTATGTAATAATCCCAGCTATCTCGATCAACTTCACTTTATGATCATTTAAAATTATTTTGTGTACTTTTTTGATGTTTTCGTCGGTAACAGCCTCTTTGGGGCGTCCACTGCGTGCATCGTCTTCGATGCTCATTTCGCCTCGTTTAAATTTAGCAAACCACTTCTCAACGGTTGATTTTCCTGGTGCAGAGTCCGAATAATGTTTATCAAGCCAAGCCTTGGCTTCAACAGTATTTTTTTTTCGCAAAAAAGCAATGCTTTATTAACACACGAAATTCTTTTTTATCCATTTTTTCACAATAACAAAAGCTGCTTCACTCACAATGATATATCTCACGAACTAATTATCCGGCAGCTGTGAAATTTATACACGTATCTTTTGAAGGTTAGTACTAAGTAAAAATCACATGGATTTAATTCTAGTAACGCCATCTATGAGTCAGCCTACGAACTTTTCAGCCCAACTGTTAGCTTCTACGGCAGGAATCAAAACCACAAACTGCGTAGTGGTTAACATCTTGCCATGACACCAGAGCACCAGGATTCGTATCCTGGCCTGGAAATGGGAGTTCTCTGTGAGTGTCTCTCTATCAATTTCATCGTATCCTCATCTTCGCGATTAAACAAAAAGCGACGCTAAATAACGAACATGAAGTCAAACCGCGGACTATTGAAACCACAGGGGAACGCACTAGTAACTACGCCACCACAAAACCGATCAGTTTGTTAGTTTGAGATTAACGTCCTTTACAACAGCAAAACTCTACAGGACAGGAGTACGAAGGAAGCTTACAGACAGTGTAAGAAAATACCAACTCCAATTACACCAACATGTTACAGTCCGTCATCTTGTCACTACGATGCAATTCAGGTATGGAATGAAATTTAATGTAGTCAGTGAGCCAGGTCCCTTTCGATATTGTTTATCACTTGCATTTCAGCTATGGAGCAGGTTATTGGGCAAAGTAGACATCAAGTTTTTTTGCTGGGTCTTGAATTTCTTAAATTGTTAAGAAAAAGAGAGAAAATGTATCGGCTTACTGAACTAGAACCAAGGCGTCCCGAGTTCGATACCCGGTGGAGTCGTCTAGTGGTTCCGACCCCACTTTAAACTGTAGATCCAGTCCAGATTAGTCTTTCTGTGCATAAAGTTGACTTAAGAAGAAACTCAAACAAGAATGTAACGAGTGCACTCACAGTCCCCGAAATGACGTGTCAATCATACCCCGGCACGGGGCCAAACGTCGTTATGTGTACGGGAAACCGGTCGGGACTCACGGTCCAGTTATCAAGTTCGGTACTGAGACGGTCGTTTATTGTCATACTATTGCGAGGCGGAGATTAATACCTTGGAAAGTTACACTGTTTTGTTTACCTTTGATATGTAGATTCGAACAATCATAAAACACTAATAGCATAATATCTGGTACCTGAAAAACGTCAAATAACAACACTGTCGAACGGTAAAAAGTGAATATATATTGTAACAACAAAAATATTGCAATCAACAACTGTTTACAAAGCCTCCTCACTCTCACAACATTCACTCTATCTCTCTTTCACACACATGAGGTATTTTTACATGTGAAGTATGGATACAAATCATGGATCTCATTAACATATCATTCCTTTTAATTTTTAAACCTTTATGTGAATTTAGGGCATTTGTCTGCCAGCTCCTGTGCTCTTTTAAATTAACTTGAGTGCCAGCCCTCGGAAAGCGGTTAACTAAGACAATTGGGTCGGCGTGGTTAAATCTTTCGTTCGACTGAACGTTTGCACCCAGTCGTAAGCACGACTTTATACAAGTTTCTCGGACGGGGGTATTACGCACAAGCCTCTCTCGTCCAATGAGAACAACTACACAATTACATAGGGATGCAAAAACTTAATTGGCCCCAGCTGCCGGAATACACTAATCAATCGTCGGCGCGAGCAAAAATTACCTTAAAAACCACTATGCAACAAATAATACTATTTCACGCACACGACCTTGCGATAAAAACAACTACGCTTTCCACAATTAAAAAGGACTCATCAGTCAACTATTGACAAATTAAATGCCGCGACGGGGCGGTCGGTTACACAAGAAATGGAGCACACTTTGACAATTTACACTAAATATTAAAGAAATGAAAGGGAGCTTCTAACGCTGAATGCAGACAATTAAATTAGAACATCTGAACATGAAATTACCCTTTTTTATAACAATACCAAAACAATTTTTAGACGCGGAAGTTAGGTTTGGGTTTTCCTGAGTAACTTTGCAAATAAGTGAGACTTCGGCGTTAACTGTACGGTGTTGATACTAACGACGCACGTTTACATGTACATGAGACCCTCTGAAGTATACTGTACCAGACTCTGCTACATGGCGTGGTCATTCATCTCTCCTGGACGCGGGACTTGCACACGGTTCCTTTGTGGCGAAATTGTCCTCCGAGGTCGATCGCGACGAAGAATAATTGCGACGATCTGGTGTACTTGCACCTCCTCAGAACCTCGGGCGCTCCTCTTGTCACTAGCGTCGGGTGTACGTGGTCACGCGTCGGTTCGGAATCTCTCTGGTGGCGGGCTTCGATTCGGCGTCGTTCTGGAAGCGTCGTTCTGGAGTCGTCCTTCAATCTCTCCCTCTGGCTTCGATCGGCGTCGTTCTGGAGTCGTCCTTCAATCTCTCTCTCTGAAGACGTCCTTCGGGCTTTGGTTGGGACGTCGATCTGACGGCGTCCTTCGGGCTTTGGTTGGGACGTCGATCTGACAGCGTCCTTCGGGCTTTGGGCAGTGTTTGGTTTCGGCGTCGTCTGACTGGCTTCGGCGTCGTTGCAGGTGTCAGGGAAGCGACGGCCTCCCTTCTCTATCTTCTTTAGCCCTCCATCCTTATGTAGTCCACGCTTGGCAAAAACAAATCACCGCGTAATCTTCACCAAAATAAGGCGCACACTGGTATCCCTCTATCTGCGATTCGCTCACGGCACGTAAGGAAACAAAGTCCACGGACACAAAGCAATGATCACGCGAGAGTGTAGCGCGGAGATGCTCTCTCTGCGAAATCCGGGTCAAAACTGTGTTTGGGATGGTAGCACCGCCTATATATAAGAGATTCGAATTCTTCCGTTGATCAGGACGCTCTAGTGGCTTGGCTTCGCTTTCTCAGGGGATGGAAATGACCTCTCTCCATTGTCTAGAAACGCGGTCAAGTGCGCGTCGTCGATCCTTGCAGGCTTGAGCTCCAGCTGATCTTCCTGGTCATCCGTGAACATGGGTTCGAACGCCTGCTGCGACTCGAGCCCGGTAGCGGCGAAAATAATCTTCCCTTATCTCCGCGTTGGTGCAAATATGTCACGTTCTAAGCGGCGGCTGTCACTCAAGAAAAACTCGTCCCCAACTCCCGACGTCTGGCTCGGATACAAGTTTATTCACAAAATAAATCAAACCTCACACTTTCATGTTTGTGCATAAAATGAATCAATAAACAAAAAATAATTTATATCGAACTGCGTTTAGCATGTCACAAGATACCGTGACATCTCGCCCTCCTTCCGATCGAAAAATTCTGTAGGCGAATAAATTTTTTTTTTTTTTTTACTCAGGGGCATGAAATTTTGACTACAAATTTTTTAACACCCTGTACAAGAAAAGTAAACCAGTTCGATAACACAAAACACATGATATAAATGATACCTCCAATTTACATAATAAATATACATTTTATACACTCTGGGTATGGCGCAAGGTTATTTTATTCTTCTAAAATGGCGCGATGTCGCTTAACCATGTTTCGCCATCCCATTCCTCCCTTCGGCGCTGACGACCTGACGGCCCCGGCTGTGGAGATGTGTTGCTGGGATTCGGCCCGTTCGCGTTTCGCGTCGGGCTCCTTTGAACCCTCGGCGGGCTGCGTCTTGTGTGCCCGTTGTCAGAACGCGGGCTCTCCGGTCTACTGTCGGGGTGACGTTGATAATACCCGTTGCTTACTCGACCGTTGTAGAAGTTGTTGTTGTCGCTGTTGCCATGGTGACCCGGCGAACTGCGAGTCTGACCACCTCGACGTCTCTGTCCCCGATACTGGCGTCTCTGTCGTGGCGAAGGCGGACCATCTCGAAACTGGCGAACTTCGGCTCCTGGAGCGCGTTGCTGCCCATCGTACCTCCTCTGGACGAAATGGACGCGTGGGTGCTTGTTTCCCCGGTTTCCTTCATCCTCCGGTCGTCTCCTTTTGTTCCATCTGTCACTCCGCATCCTCTCGCGTTCCTCTTCGCACTGGTTTAGGTTCTCGAGCGTGAGCGACATGGCTTCCGCGTCGAAAACGCACGCCCCGTTGAGATGCCGTCTTATCTCTTGCGGGTAATGATAAATTAGGGCCGCAATTATCTCGGACGTGGTCATCTGTGGCTGGAGAGCCTGGAATTCATTGAACTTACGCCAGAAATATTGTGAAAAAGTAAGTCCCCCGTTCCTGTCGTACCTCTCGTTCCTCAGCTGGATGAGCATTCTTTCCACTTGCATAGGGCGCTGGAAGTGCGTCAGGAACGCTTCCCTAAACGCCGAGTATGAATGAAAGTGTATTTCATTCCGATCGAGCCAGTTCTTTGCCCGATCTTGCATTAGGCCTTTCAGCACGAGTAATCGCTCCCCATCCGCAAGTCCTAACTCCCGCGCTGTTGCTTCGAATTCCTCGATGAAGGCAGACGGCAATATCCTGTCGGCCCCGGAGAACTTCTTGAAATGTTTCTTATATTCAGGCGGGAACAGAGCTCTTCTCGTTGGTGCTGGTTCAGACCGTATATCTTCCCGGTTTGAAGTTTGGGCTTCGAACGGTCGCGGCGATGGATAATGTAGTCCAGGTTCCACTTCGCTTCCCCCGTTGACAAGCGTAGTCGGTCTTGCGTCACTCGCGCGCCTTGAAGACGAGGGAACCGCAGCTGGCTGTGATGACGTCATGGCTGCCGGCTCTCGCGACGATCCCGGGACGTCAGCTACGTTCAATTGTTGCAGTTTATCCTCGATTTCCTTTATCTTGTCGGAATTCCCTTCCGCTATGCTCGCTGCTCGCCGCACTTGTCGCTCGAGGGTATCGTTGCTCCGATTACAGGCTGACTCCAGCTGTGCACATTGTTGGCCGATGTGTTGCAAAGCACCTTCCTGCTCACTTACGCTCTGCGCCAGTGTTGCCACCTTGGCTTCCTGTTCATCGATGCGAGCGTCGGTCCTGGCGATCCTGGATTCGATTCGAGCCTCGGATTCTTGGATCGTCTGAAGGAGCCGTTGCGTCACTTCTTCTCCGGAGGCGCGAACCGTCCCTTGTAGGCGTTCTTCCATCCCTCGCACGTCGGTCTGCATCCCTTGCACCTCAGCCTGCAATCCCTGGATGTTGGCTTGCATCTCGGTCTGCATTCCTTGCATGTTCGCTTGCATCTCGGTCTGCATTCCTTGCATGTTGGCTTGCATCTCGGTCTGCATTCCTTGCATGTTGGCTTGCATCCTGGTTTCCATTCCTTGCATGTTGGCTTGCATCTCGGTCTGCATTCCTTGGAGCATCTGGAGAAGCAGCTGGAATTGGTTGGCACCACTGCCACTTCCTACGTCATCTTCTTCCTTGCTGTGGTCGCTGTCCGCACGTGACGATGTACCCCCCTGGGCACTTGGTATCTCCCTTTCCATTCCTGGCGGGCTCTTGCACTGGAGACAAACCGGTCCGGAATCTCCCTCGCTGTCGACTTCGAAATCATGAAATTCCTGTCCACAAACCTTGCAAACCATCATGACGTCACTCTTGTTCAAACAGTCTATGCGACGATTTCTTAATCTCATGAAGGCCTTTCCTTAATTATCTGCTCAATCTTATGTCACACTTTGGGACAGTTAAGCAAACTTACGCGAGCTCACACAAAATGTGAATTACAAATCGATACATAAAAAGAAAAAGGAGGTCCGTCGGGAATCCCTTATCCCGCAACTCAGCCTGATGCCATAAATTACGCCAACAACCAACAATAGTACACAAAAAGTACATAAAAAATGCCCTATGCAGCTGCCCTTGCTGCTTTCGCCGAAAAAATATCTGCCCTATTGTTACCAATTACGCCCAATAACGTGTCCTTGCACGTGAACCTATGACAAATACATGAAAATAACCCTCGAAATACAAAACGAAAAAAAACACAAATCATCAGGAACCTAACACAAGAATTTTATGCGTGACGTATACAACAATGAAATTTCTACCGCTCTCGCAACCTGGCTTTCCTGGGAAGGAATGACAAAAGTTGCCGTCCCTGTTCGGGCGCCAAATGTAACGAGTGCACTCACAGTCCCCGAAATGACGTGTCAATCATACCCCGGCACGGGGCCAAACGTCGTTATGTGTACGGGAAACCGGTCGGGACTCACGGTCCAGTTATCAAGTTCGGTACTGAGACGGTCGTTTATTGTCATACTATTGCGAGGCGGAGATTAATACCTTGGAAAGTTACACTGTTTTGTTTACCTTTGATATGTAGATTCGAACAATCATAAAACACTAATAGCATAATATCTGGTACCTGAAAAACGTCAAATAACAACACTGTCGAACGGTAAAAAGTGAATATATATTGTAACAACAAAAATATTGCAATCAACAACTGTTTACAAAGCCTCCTCACTCTCACAACATTCACTCTATCTCTCTTTCACACACATGAGGTATTTTTACATGTGAAGTATGGATACAAATCATGGATCTCATTAACATATCATTCCTTTTAATTTTTAAACCTTTATGTGAATTTAGGGCATTTGTCTGCCAGCTCCTGTGCTCTTTTAAATTAACTTGAGTGCCAGCCCTCGGAAAGCGGTTAACTAAGACAATTGGGTCGGCGTGGTTAAATCTTTCGTTCGACTGAACGTTTGCACCCAGTCGTAAGCACGACTTTATACAAGTTTCTCGGACGGGGGTATTACGCACAAGCCTCTCTCGTCCAATGAGAACAACTACACAATTACATAGGGATGCAAAAACTTAATTGGCCCCAGCTGCCGGAATACACTAATCAATCGTCGGCGCGAGCAAAAATTACCTTAAAAACCACTATGCAACAAATAATACTATTTCACGCACACGACCTTGCGATAAAAACAACTACGCTTTCCACAATTAAAAAGGACTCATCAGTCAACTATTGACAAATTAAATGCCGCGACGGGGCGGTCGGTTACACAAGAAATGGAGCACACTTTGACAATTTACACTAAATATTAAAGAAATGAAAGGGAGCTTCTAACGCTGAATGCAGACAATTAAATTAGAACATCTGAACATGAAATTACCCTTTTTTATAACAATACCAAAACAATTTTTAGACGCGGAAGTTAGGTTTGGGTTTTCCTGAGTAACTTTGCAAATAAGTGAGACTTCGGCGTTAACTGTACGGTGTTGATACTAACGACGCACGTTTACATGTACATGAGACCCTCTGAAGTATACTGTACCAGACTCTGCTACATGGCGTGGTCATTCATCTCTCCTGGACGCGGGACTTGCACACGGTTCCTTTGTGGCGAAATTGTCCTCCGAGGTCGATCGCGACGAAGAATAATTGCGACGATCTGGTGTACTTGCACCTCCTCAGAACCTCGGGCGCTCCTCTTGTCACTAGCGTCGGGTGTACGTGGTCACGCGTCGGTTCGGAATCTCTCTGGTGGCGGGCTTCGATTCGGCGTCGTTCTGGAAGCGTCGTTCTGGAGTCGTCCTTCAATCTCTCCCTCTGGCTTCGATCGGCGTCGTTCTGGAGTCGTCCTTCAATCTCTCTCTCTGAAGACGTCCTTCGGGCTTTGGTTGGGACGTCGATCTGACGGCGTCCTTCGGGCTTTGGTTGGGACGTCGATCTGACAGCGTCCTTCGGGCTTTGGGCAGTGTTTGGTTTCGGCGTCGTCTGACTGGCTTCGGCGTCGTTGCAGGTGTCAGGGAAGCGACGGCCTCCCTTCTCTATCTTCTTTAGCCCTCCATCCTTATGTAGTCCACGCTTGGCAAAAACAAATCACCGCGTAATCTTCACCAAAATAAGGCGCACACTGGTATCCCTCTATCTGCGATTCGCTCACGGCACGTAAGGAAACAAAGTCCACGGACACAAAGCAATGATCACGCGAGAGTGTAGCGCGGAGATGCTCTCTCTGCGAAATCCGGGTCAAAACTGTGTTTGGGATGGTAGCACCGCCTATATATAAGAGATTCGAATTCTTCCGTTGATCAGGACGCTCTAGTGGCTTGGCTTCGCTTTCTCAGGGGATGGAAATGACCTCTCTCCATTGTCTAGAAACGCGGTCAAGTGCGCGTCGTCGATCCTTGCAGGCTTGAGCTCCAGCTGATCTTCCTGGTCATCCGTGAACATGGGTTCGAACGCCTGCTGCGACTCGAGCCCGGTAGCGGCGAAAATAATCTTCCCTTATCTCCGCGTTGGTGCAAATATGTCACGTTCTAAGCGGCGGCTGTCACTCAAGAAAAACTCGTCCCCAACTCCCGACGTCTGGCTCGGATACAAGTTTATTCACAAAATAAATCAAACCTCACACTTTCATGTTTGTGCATAAAATGAATCAATAAACAAAAAATAATTTATATCGAACTGCGTTTAGCATGTCACAAGATACCGTGACAAGAAATCGATTCAGAAAATTACGTAGTCTAAAGACGCACGGGAGCCGCCGTGGTTTAGTTGGTAGGGTGTCTGACGGCCATGTGGGAGACCTTGGTTCGATTCCCGGCGTAGGTGATCTAAAGTCGGAATGTTCCGGTCTTGTCAATCACAAAACGGCTGTGGAGTACAACCAACCTTAAATAAATGGGCCAGGGCCGCCGTTAGGGGTGTGCAACGCGTGTCACCGCACCGCTTTGAAATATTTAATATTATTAACTCTTTTTATTCTCCTAACCCGGGTTCGAATCCTGGTCGGGCTTGGTTGTTTGTGAATGTCCATTCATCAATTTCATCCTTTCATCACTCATCCTCATCTTCGCAAATTAGCCACGAGGCACAAAACGCGAAGTAAAATAAACTAAATCAATCAATCAATCAATCAATATTCTCCTAACCGAAGTTTAAAAAGGTGGCATGGAGCCTGCAGTGAAAAGGAAATTTCCGCCCTAACACAGTTGAATTTCTTGTTTGTGGCCCCAACCTTCTACCGCTGCCCTGTCATAAACTCCATTCTTCGAGAGAGTACAGGAAGCATTATTGTGATTCCTTGTATTGAAGCCGAGCGCCGGGGTCTGAAATTTGACGATGTGGAATTTTCGATGGAGCTAAATTGAGAACAAATGACAAGAGGAGGATACACCGTGGCAGGAAAACTTGTCCCAGTCGGCATATTGTCTTTTGTGTGAAACTGATCCGCAACAAAAATAGAAATAAAGATCTAGAGATACTTTTATTTCCGCTTTCTTAAAACCTAGGGGTGGGGCAGATTTTGCGGATTTTAGCATTATGCCAATGAACCGAAAAAGACAACCCGAAATGGTGTGTGAAGAGCGAATGAGTCCCCCTGTAGTCAAGGTCCTTTGACCTGCTTCCCGCCCGCTTTTTTGGGGGGGGGGAAGTAGAGAACCTTCTTCTGTGGTTGCTAATGTTTTTGCCCTTTAGGGGGAGCGGTATGCGTGGGATTTTTCGAATGTCTCGCCCGATGCTTCAGGAGCAGTTAACTTTTTTTTATTTGATTTATTTTATTTTATTTTACTTCGCGTTTTGTGCCTCATAGCTAATTTGCGAAGATGGGGATGGGTGATGAAATGATGAAATTGATGAATGGACATTCACAAACAACCATGCCCGAGCGGGATTCGAACCTGGGACCCTTGGCGTCGCAGAGCGATGTGCTAACCATTCAGCCACAGGGTCCGGCAGGAGCAGTAAACTGAAAAAAAAATCCTCCCACTTGAAATTTTTCAAGTAGCACAATGAGCTCTCCTCCCTCGCTAGATTAGCGACAGAAAGTGATATCGAAATTGAACATCGGAGCACGCGACCGTGTACAATTCAGAAAGCTCAAGTGTGAAGAACGGGGTTGGGAGGGGCCAAGTCCCCAAATTTCAATAAAAAAAAACATCTGGCGTTCGCCCCACCCCCACTCATCTCCCGTTATTTTGGAAAAAGGGCGCAAACTTTTGCATTGTATTCCAAGAATAGACCTTTTGCAACAAAGGGAAGCTTCTTTCAAGTCTCTAGTTCTCATACAGGCTGAAATATGACGCAATATGTACAATCCTGCATTTTGGCTAAATAGCTAATTTGCATATTAGAGAAAGGGGGAGGGGTGGGTTTTCTTCCACATGACATTTCAAAGTCTTATCTCAACATCTGTCAGCGTTTACTACCTCACATACATGTATGAAGGTCCTAAAAGCACGTGAATGTTGTAATCGGCACCATGGGTCATATATGACCCATTGGCTGTTTTCGCCTATACTTTCTATGGGTCATATATGACCCATTGGCTGTTTTGTTCCCATGATTAACGAACCTTATTTGTTCTCACCACACAATGAGTAAATTATTTGGAGATTTATCCCACTATCCGGAATAAAATTTTCTGACTCTCCCATTTCTGACTTTTGTTAGCAAGGTATCCCACATTACTTTTACGAGACGAGACGAGACAAAACGAGACGAGACGAGACAGAAGCCTTCGAGACGAGACACGGGACGGGACAAACGAATATTTTCGAGACGAGACACGAGACGGGACAACAGTTTTACGAGACGGAACGAGACAGACCAATGTCTCGTCTCGTGGGCAACACTATGCCTTCCCATCATCACCCCTTCACGTGCTCGCCTCTTACCGTCAGGCTATCCTTACGGTGCGAATTCTTAACCTTTTAGACTTGCAGAGGAAGGAATGAAGCGAGATAAAAGGGAGAGTGATGCATACATAGAGAGCATAGAATTAAAGATAAAGAGAGAGAAGGGCCATTCCACAGAAAGTAAGCTTAGATGTTCCGACCAAAACAATGCATAAAACATAAGTATCTCGTCATAAATACAGCATGATTAAATGTAATCAAGCATCTCATGTTAAAATTACATGCATTAAATAATTAAAATTAAATATGTGACTTCCCACACCAAGTAGCAGATGCAGAAAATGACAGAAGACAGTAAGACAAATAAGATTATTATATGTAATAGCTACTTAAGATGAATTATCATTAATGTATATCGTTTCGGACTATGTTTTAAGCGTAACGTTAAGTATTTGCTTGCACGTGTGAGTTTCTGTGCATGTGTGTGTGTGTGAAAGAACGAGAATGTATGTATGTGTATAATAAACTAGAAATTGCCTTTTTGTTTATGTCCGTGAAATGGTGAGCATGTGTGTGCGTATTGTAATTGTATTCTTATTTGTATTCCTTTTAATTATCAATTCTTAATTTCCTATTTTATTAGAAAAGCAATGTAAGAAAAATCGAAGTGGATGGTTAAGTGCAAGAAAAGGTATTGAGTTGGTGTTTTAAGTCCACTTTATGCACAGTAAGGCTAATCGGGACTGGACCTACGGTTTAAAGTGGGATCCGACAAGTGTCTCCAGCGGGTATCGAATCCGGGACCCCTTGATTACAAGGCGAAAACGCTACCACTGCGCCATCGGGAAGGCCCTGCATATAAAGCCGAAAGAAATAAATGAATGTAGTTCTAACGGTCAGCAGTCTGGAATGTGTTCTTACCATTTTCACTTTGAAGTGGTAACCGACGGTGAAACCTTGAAAGCACTGTTACGGTCGGCACATCTAAGCTCACTTTCTGTGGAATGGCCGAGAATAAGAAAGAAAACAGATAAACAGATAGTGGAAACATTGAGGAATAGAGGAAAAAGAAAAAGGAATAAGAAGGGGGAGAAATAACGAAAGACAGACAATCAGGAAGCAAAAGAGAAAGAAAGAAAGAGAGAGAATGAGAGAGATTAAGATAAACAAAGGAGGAAAAGGAATTAAACGAGAGAAAGAGTGATATATTAGAGTAGCAGAG